>NC_092094.1:19923581-20523581 GCF_045679555.1 Salvelinus alpinus | reverse complement strand
CTAGATTTGATTTTGGATTGGAGATGTTTAATATGAGTCTGGAAGGAGAGTTTACAGTCTAGCCAGACACCTAGGTATTTGGAGTTGTCCACACATTCTAGTTCAGAACCGTCCAGGGTAGTGATGCTAGTCGGGCGGGAGGGTGGGTGTGGGCAGCAAACGGTTGAAAAGCATGCATTTGGTTTTACTAGCATTTAAGAGCAGTTGGAGGCCACGGAAGGAGTTGTATGGCATCGAAGCTTGTTTGGAGGGTAGTTAACACAGTGTCCAAAGAAGGGCCAGATGTATACAGAATGGTGTCTTCTGCGTAGAGGTGGATCAAAGAATCACCCACAGCAAGAGCGACATCATTGATATATACAGAGAAGAGTCGGCCCAAGATTTGAACCCCATAGAGACTGCCAGAGGTCCGGACAACAGGCCCTTCGATTTGACACACTGGACTCTGTCTGCGAAGTAGTTGGTGAACCAGGCGAGGCAGTCATTTGAGAAACCATACAGCAGGTTTTTAAAGGACCAAAGGTTTTGGTCAATTCATGTTTTAATTTTAAGATTTTTATGTTTTCTGTCTTGCCATGGAAAGAATATTGAGATACTGGTATCGTCAAAGTACTGAATAATACATTATATCTCAGAGGTTCAACAACAGCCTTTTCAAACATCCTTGTATTGGTGCACTGTGTCACGCCCGGATCTGTTTCGCCTGCCCTTGTGCTTGTCTCCACCCCCTCCAGGTGTCACTTATTGTTCCGGTGTATTTATCCCTGTGTTTCCTGTCTCTCTGTGCCAGGTCGTCTTGTTTGTCAAGTCAACCAGAGTTTTTGAGTCTCAGCTCCTGCTTTTTCCAGTCTCTCTTTTCTCGCCCTCCTGGTTTTGACCCTTGCCTGTCCTGACTCTGAGCCCGCCTGCCTGACCACTCTGCCTGCCCCTGACCTCGATCCTGCCTATCGTCTTGTACCATTTGGACTCTGATCTGGTTACTGAACATCTGCCTGCCCTGACCTCGAGCCTGCCTATCATCTTGTACCATTTGGACTCTGACCTGGTTTATGAACTCTCGCCTGTACCCGACCTGCCTTTTGCCTACCCCTTTTGCTATAATAAATATCGGAGCTCAACCATCTGCCTCCTGTGTCTGCATTTGGGTCTCGCCTTGTGCCCTTATACACTGATGAATATTCTATCCTTTAAATGTAGTGACTATTTCTGCTTTACTTCCTATAATTTGTTTTAAAGACGTACCTACAACCCCTTGCTAACACTTCCCTAAGCACCCACAACCATGGTCGTAACATGAACATGACCAGAACGCATTACCCTAGTCACACCTCCTCAATGTTATTTATAACACTCACTGTCACAGACAATAGGATGCCAGCTCCTGTTTGCATACTGACACATTCTGTTCCAAATGATCCCATTTTACACACTCTAGACTCACATGTCATCAGAGTTTGTGTCCATGTGTGTGAACGCTCCAGGAGCCAGGGAGATCCAGGAATAGATCAGGGGGAAGAGAGGCCAGCTAGGGAGGATGCTTGGCATTGCAGCGTTCAGTAGCCACTTATGCATGGGGCCTGGGGAGCTCAGACTGCTATTAATACTGCATGATGTTGGAGTGAGGAGCCAGCAGACACTCCTCATAGTGCCCTGGGCTAATGGTCCAGGGTTGGGTTTCCCAAAATCATCGTAGCACTAAGATCATCTTAATTCCGTTGAAACTAAATGGTTGAAAGATGATCTAAGTGTTACAATGCTTTTGGGAAACCAAGCCCAGCACTGCGGCAGAACCAAGCATACACCCATAGGACTTTACAGGGATAGAATTGTCGGCAGCACCACCAGAAGCACCACAGCAGAATCTCAACATGATGGATATGCCACTCCCTGATTTATCGCTAATTGATGTCAGGGAACAGATCAGGATGTGATTCCAGCAGACAGGGATGCTCAGACCTGAAAATAAAGGAGAGCCGCACACTCTAGGAGCTCAGATGCAAAAATGTAATATCCTACCAGGGGTTAGATTCCTAACAATACACCTTAACTGTTGCCACATCGACAACCCTGGATTAACTCTTATCAATTCTTCAGATTCTTCTGGCCATGCTATCTGGGGACAAAAGCAATATGGATGGGGTTGTGTAACCTAACCAACTGTGGTCTCTTAGTTACTGTAACTGGGACTCTTCCTTAAACCTATTTAAATAAAGTTGGAGACTTTGTTCCAAAGCATAATTGTGTTAGATTGAATTACTACAATCATTTGTGGCATCTCAAACTCAAATTATAAAATAATTTCAAGGTTTCATTACAGTCATAGTTTTCAGGATACTATTTACAGTAACTTTCTAAACAGTGAGGATATTGCAGTTTCTCTGAAAATCAACATAGTAAAACAAAAACAGCCCTGTGACAATAAATGTCACTGTTATTGATACATTTATATAATTTTCCTCATATAGGAATAGAAAGGAAATGTTTCAGTGAAGGAATCATGTTATTTCTTCACATAACTACACGGTGTCATAGTATTCCATCTAACGGTCTTATACTCACTATATGACAGACAGATCCGCCTTGATGAATCTGTATGAGTTCCACTTCAGTGTGGAGCTGGATGCGCCCAGGACCCACACCGCTTCATAGGGAAATACACCTTTTATGGCCTTATTATGATGTTGGCAGAACCCTGCCTCAGTATGAATGGTACAATAGAAGACGAAAGTTTACATACACTTAGGTTGGAGTCATTAAAACTCGTTTTTCAACCACTCCACAAATTTCTTGTTAACAAACTATAGTGTTTACAGACAGATTATTTCACTCATAATTCATTGTATCACAATTCCAGTGGGTCAGAAGTTTACATACACTAAGTTGACTGTGCCTTTTAAACAGCTTGGAAAATTCTAGAGAAGTCAATTGGGAATGGCTTTAGAAGCTTCTGATAGGCTAATTGACATAATTTGAGTCAATTGGAGGTGTACCTGTGGATGTATTTCAAGGCCTACCTTCAAACTCAGTGCCTCTTTGCTTGACATCATGGGAAAATCAAAAGAAATCAACCAAGACCTCAGAAAAAAAATGTAGACCTCCACAAGTCTGGTTCATCCTTGGGAGCAATTTCCAAACATCTGAAAGTATCACGTTCATCTGTACAAACAATAGTACGCAAATATTAACACCATGGGACCACGCAACCGTAATACCGCTCAGAAAGGAGACGTGTTCTGTCTCCTAGAGATGAATGTACTTTGGTGTGAAAAGTGTAAATCAATCCCAGAACAACAGCAAAGGACTTTGTGGAGATGCTGTAGGAAACAGGTACAACAGTATCTATATCCACAGTAAAACGAGTCCAATATCGACAATACCTGAAAGGCCGCTCAGCAAGGAAGAAGCCACTGCTCCAAAACCGCAACAAAAAAGCCATGCTACGGTTTGCAACTGCACATGGGGACAAAGATTGTACTTTTTGGAGAAATGTCCTCTGGTCTGATGAAACAAAAATAGAACTGTTTGGCCATAATCACCATCGTTATGTTTGTAGGAAAAAGGGCAGATGCTTGCAAGCCGAAGAACACCATCCCAACCGTGAAGCTTGGGGGTGGCAGCATCATGTTGTGGGGTGCTTTGCTGCAGGAGGGACTGGTGCACTTCACAAAATAGATGGCATCACGAGGGAGGAAAATGATGTGGATATATTGAAGCAGCATCTCATGACAGTCAGGAAATTAAAGCTTGGTCGCAAATGGGTCTTCCAAATGGACAATGACCCCAAGCATACTTCCAAAGTTGTGTCAAAATGGCTTAAGGACAACAAAGTCAAGGTATTGGAGTGGCCATCACAAAGCCCTGACCTAAATCCAACAGAACATTTGGTGGCAGAACTGAAAAATGTGTGTGGGAGCAAGGAGGCCTACAAACCTGACTCAGTTACATCAGCTCTGTCAGGAGGAATGGGCCAAAATTCACCCAACTTATTGTGGAAAGCGTCTGGAAGGCTACCCGGAACGTTTGACAGAAGTTAAACAATTCAAAGGCAATGCTTCCAAATACTAATTGAGTGAATGTAAACTTCTGACCCACTGGTAATGTGATGAAAGAAATAAAAGCTTAAATAAATCCTTCAATCTACTATTATTCTGACATTTCACATTCTTAAAATAAAGTGGTGATCCTAACTGACCTAAAACAGGGATTTCTTACTCGGATTAAATGTCAGGAATTGGGAAAAACTGAGTTTAAATGTATTTGGCTAAGGTGTATGTAAACTTCTGACTTCAACTGTACGTGTGTTCTCAGTTTGTCTGTTGCCAGTTCGTCTTGTCCCGCCATGTCTTAGCAGCGTGTTCCATGTGCTCTAGTTTTTGGTTTTCCCTAGTCTTCCCAGTTCTGACCTTTCTGCCTGTCCTGATCCTGCCTGCCGCCATGTACCTGCCTGAATCTGATATCGATTACAACTCTTTGCCTTCCTTGACCTACTGATTGCCTAGTGTCCTGTACCTGCCTGACTCTGATTTGGATTGCGACTCTTTGCCTACCTTGACTTACCTTTTTTTAACTAGGCAAGTAAGGTAAAGAACAAATTCTTATTTACAATGACGGCTTACGCCGGCCAAACCCGGGCGACGCTGGGCTAATTGCGTGCTCCCCTATGGTACTCCCAATCACTTCGCGGCTGAGCCGTTGTTGCTCCTGGACGTTTCCACTTCAAAATAACAGCACTTACAGTTGATCCAGGGCAGCTCTAGCATGGCAGAAATTTGACGAACTGACTTGCCGGAAAGGTGGCATCCTATGATGGTGCCACGTTGACTGTCACTGAGCTCTTCATAAGGCCATTATACTGATAATGTTTGTCTATGGAGATTGCATGGTAATGTGCCCGATTGTCTAACACCTGTCAGCAACGAGTGTGGCTGAAATAGCCAAATCCACAAATTTGAAGGGTTGTCCACATACTTTTGTATATACTGTATAGTGTAGGTGTTCCTCTTGTCCAGGTGGGAGAGGGCAGTGTGGAGTGCAATAAAGATAGCTTCATCTGTGGATCTGTTGGGGCGATATGCAATTGGAGTGGGTACCAGGGGGTCTGGGATGATGGTGTTGATGTGAGCCATGATTTGGTGGTCTGCTAGAAATATGTACGTATTACAGACTGGATCAGGGAGAGGCTGAAAATGTCAGTGAAGCCACCCGTCAGCTGGTCAGCGCATGCTCTGAGTACGAGTCCTGGCAATCCGTTTTAATGTAAACCTGTTTAAAGGTCTTACTCACACATTTACTCATCGGCTATGGAGAGTGAGATCACAGTCATCCGGAACTGCTGGTTCTCTCATGCATGGTTCAGTGTTTCTTGCCTCGAAGTGAGCATAGAAGGCATTTTGCTCATCTGGTAGGCTCGCGTCACTGGGCAGCTCGCAGCTGGGTCTCTCTTTGTAATCGGTGATAGTTTGAAAGCCCCGCCACATCCAACCAGCATCAGAGCCAGCGTAGTAGAATTTGATCTTAGTCCTGCATTGACGCTTTGCCTGTTTGAGGGCTGGTCGGAGGTGGTAGCGGGATTTCTCAAAAGCGTCCGGAGTAGTGTCCCACTCCTCGAAAGCGGCAGCTCTAGACTTTAGCTCAGTGCGAATGTTACCTGTAATCCATGGCGTCTGTTTGGGATGTGTGCGTATGGTCACTGTGGGTACAACGTCGTCGATACACTTTTTAACTTCTTATGGCTGCAGTCCCGGTAACGGGACCGATATGACAACAGCCAGTCCAAGTGCAGGGCGCCAAATTCAAAACAACAGAGATCTCGTAATTAAAATTCCTCAGAAATTCATGTGTCTTATATCATTTTAAAGGTAATCCTGTTGTTAATCCCACCAAAGTGTCCGATTTCAAATAGGCTTTTCAGCGAAAGCACTACAAACGATTATGTTAGGTCACCACAACACCACAATAAGCATAGCCATTTTTTCCAGCTATAGATAGCTTCACAAAAACCAGAATAGAGATAAAATTAATCACTAACCTTCGATTATTTTCATCAGATGACACTCATAGGACTTCATGTTACACAATACAGGCATGTTTTGTTTGATTAAATTCATATTTATATCAAAATATCTGAGTTTACATTGAGGCGACTAGATTCACTAAATGCAAAAACATCAAGTGACTTTGCATAGCCCATCGTTTCAACATAAATACTCATCATAAATATAATGATAATACAAGTTATACACATTGAATTATAGATATACCTCTCCTTAATGCAACCGCTGTGTCAGATTTCAAAAAAACTTTACGGAAAAAGAAATGCACGCTATAATCTGAGACGGCGCTCAAAAGTAAAATACCACAGCTACCACAGCTGCAAAGATGGCGTCACCATAAACAATAAAATACATGATAAATATTCCCTTACCTTTGATGATCTACATCAGAAAGCACACCAGGAATCCCAGGTCCACAATAAATGTTTGTTTTGTTCGAAAAAATCCGTTATTTATGTCCAATTGTTAGCGCGTTTGGTAAACATGTCCAAATGCTAATTCTGGTCAGCTTCATATCGGACAAAAACTTCAAAATGTGATATTACCGGTCGAAGAAACATTTCAAACTAAGTACTGAATCAATCATTAGGATGTTTTTAACATATAGCTTCAATAAAGTTCCAACCGGAGTATTCTTTGTTCTCTTCGTGAGCAATGGAACGTCAGTGGCTTCCATGAAGAAAAAGCATGATCAGGAAATGGCTGCTTGATGGACATCTGACTGATTCTGCTCTCATTCTCTCCCACAACATCATAGAAGTCTCATTATAATTTCTATTGATGGTTGACATCTAGTGGAACCCCTAGGCAGTGCAACATCATTAATAGCTCAAGTCGATTTCTTTAGGGACTCTGGTGAATACATACAGGCTCAGATTTCTGACTTCCTGTTTTGATTTCAACTCAGGATTTTGCCTGCCAATATGAGTTCTGTTAATCTCACAGACATAATTCAAACAGTTTTAGAAATTTTAGAGTGTTTTCTATCCAATACTACTAATAATATGCAAATATTAGGAACTATGACTGAGGAGCAGGCCGTTTGATATGGGCACCTTTCATCCAAGCTACTCAATACTGCCCCTTCAGCCATAAGAAGTTTTAATGAAGCCGTTGACTGATATGGTAAACTCCTCAATGTTATCGAATGAATCCCAAAACTTATTCCAGTCTGTGCTAGCGAAGCAGTCCTGTAGCTTAGCATCTGCTTCATCGGACTACTTCCGTATTGAAAGCACCGGTACTTCCTGGTACTTCCTGTTTTAGTTTTTATTTGTGAGCAGGAATCAGGAGGATAGAGTTATGGTCAAATTTGCAAAAAGGAGGGGCTAGGGAGAGCCTTTTATGCGTTTCCTTGGGTTTTTGTCCGAGCACTACACAGCTGATTCAAGTAATAAAAGCTTCACGTAGGTATTATCATATCATGATGCAAATATTCTACATTTCACTGGGCTGGTTAAATGCCCTGCATATATTTGTTAGGACTGTGTAGAAACCTATAATATATTCCACTATCCCCACTTCTTTTTCGGAATGCTAGCTAATGAATCTCTCATTATAACTCCATGGGAAAGTCTCCAGGAAGGGGAGGTAATGACTGTGGATATAAGGTGAGCTCTCAAGCTGTTTGCTGCTCTGCATGGGAAGGCGAAGAGTGTGAAATATGCACACCATCATCATCAACGCTCTCCCCAGATGACGGTTTGAGAGTGTGCCAAAGCGTTTGGTGATTAGCACCATCATCATTCTTCCTGAGTGTGCTGTTTATACCCATAAACCTGCCCATGAACCTGTCTGTCTCAAGATTCCACTCTCTGCCAGATTATACAACTCTCTTTCTATCTCTCTCTCTCTCTGTCTCAGATTATTTCTCTCTTCACAGCTCTTTGGTACACAACAGATGGGCCTCTTGGAGAAACGAATTCTAAAAGTCCTTCCTTATACACGGGTATTCACTTGAATGTTGTCCACATAGTGACTATGTACATAACCCAACCAGAAGCCATGGAATGCATGCAACATTTGCACTGAGCTAAAGGGTAGAGCTGCCGCTTTCAAGGCGAGGGACTCTAACCCGGAAGCGTATAAGAAATCCTGCTATGCCCTCCGACAAACCATCAAACAGGCAAACCGCCAATACAGGACAAAGATTGAATCGTACTACACCGGCTCCAACTCTCGTCGGATGTGGCAGGGCCTGCAAACTATTACAGACTAGAAAGAGAAGCACAGCAGCGAGCTGCCCAGTGACATGAGCCTACCAGACGAGCTAAATCACTTCTATGCTCGCTTCGAGGCAAGCAACACTGAGACATGCATGAGAGCATCAGCTGGTCCGGACGACTGTGTGATCACGCTCTCCGTAGCCGACATGAGTAAGACCTTTAAACAGGTCAACATTCACAAGGCTGCGGGGCCAGACGGATTACCAGGACGTGTGCTCTGGACATGTGCTGACTAACTGGGAGGTGTCTTCACTGACATTTTCAACATGTCCCTGATTGAGTCTGTAATACCAACATGCTTCAAGCAGACCACCATAGTCTCTGTGCCAAAGAACACTAAGGTAACCTGCCAAAATGACTACAGACCCGTAGCACTCACGTCCATAGCCATGAAGTGCTTTAAAAGGCTGGTAATGGCTCACATTGACTCCATTATCCCAGAAACCCTAGACCCACTCCAATTTGCATTCCGCTCAAACAGATCCACAGATGATGCAATCTCTATTGCACTCCACACTGCCCTTTCCCACCCTTTCCCACCTCACCTACGTGAAAATGCTATTCATTGACTACAGCTCAGCATTCAACACCATAATGCCCTTAAAGCACATCACTAAGCTAAAGATCCTGGGACTAAACACCTCCCTCTGCAACTGGATCCTGGACTTCCTGACAGGCCGCCCCCAGGTGGCGAGGGGAGGTAGCAACACATCTGCCACACTGATCCTCAACACTGGAGCCCCTCAGGGGTGAATGTTCAGTCCCTTCCTGTACTCCCTGTTCACCCACGATTGCATGGCCAGGCACGACTCCAACACCATCATTACGTTTTCAGACGACACAACAGTGCCTGATCACTCACAATGACGAGACAGCCTATAGGGAGGAGGTCAGAGACCTGGTCAGGTGGTGCCAGATTAACAACCTATCCCTCAACGTAATCTTGACAAAGGAGATGATTGTGGACTACAGGAAAAAGAGGACCGAGCACGCCCCCATTCTCTTCAACGGGGCTGTAGTGGAGCAGGTTGAGAGCTTCAAGTTCCTTGGTGTCCACATCACCAACACACTAGAATGGTCCAAACGCGGTACCGGAGCGCCAAGTCTAGGACCAAAAAGCATCTCAACACTCCCCCCCCCCCCCCCCCCCGCCAAACCCTCTTTTACGCTGCTGCTACTCTCTGTTTATCATCTATGCATAGTCACTTTAACTATACCTACATGTACATATTACCTCAGTTAGGCCAACTAACCAGCGCCCCCGCACATCCGCACATTGGCTACCCAGACTATTTGCATTGTGTGCCGCCACCCCCACCTGCCAACCCCCTCTTTTACGCTGCTGCTACTCTCTGTTTATCATCTATGCATAGTCACTTTAACTATACCTACATGTACATATCACCTCAATTAGCCCAACTAACCAGCGCCCCCGCACATTGACTCTGTACTGGTACCACCTGTATATGGCCTTGCTACTGTTATTTTCACTGTCATTTGACTTTTTTTTAAAGTATGTCTTTACTTATCTATTGTTTACCTAATATCTATTTTTTACTTAAAAAGTGCACTGTTGGTTAGGGCTTGTAAGTAAGCATTTCACTGTAAGGTCCCCACCTGTTGTATACGGCACATGTGACAAATAAACTTTGATTTGATTTGAATGTGATGCATTATTTGTTCAAACAAAAGATCCAGTAGTTTCACGTTCATATGAACCGGCGTTCCATAATTCTCCTCATTCTCCTTTCTCTACCTATTTACACATATGTGTGAGGCACCTATCCTATGTCTCCATACAGTCAGTGATACAGCTTCCACTGCTTCCAGCTTCCATACTGTTTCCACTGACAGCCTAATTTGGCTGTTATGTGCTCCATTAGCTTGAAGGGGCTGAGGGGGGTTAAGGTGGAGAGCAGATGGGGGGATGAATGAGTCTGAGCAGGTGGGGGGGAGTGAGAAAGTTAAGCCTCTCTTCTTGATTAGAGAAGAGGGTTATCGTTTGCGAACATCCCCTGAATTTATTGCCTCACTCTCCTGAACTCTCATAAACCGTATGCAAATTGGGTTTTTGTTTCCACTCATTGCAGCTGAATTGCAATATCATCTGTCGTCCGGTAACAGATGTAGTACTAGGTTTGGAGAACAACGATAACAGCTTTATTTTCTACCATTCCATGAGACGACTACAGGTTGAATCTCTAGTGCTCTCAAAATAAACTGGGAATCCCATATCATCTAAGAAAGTAGCCTACTTCTTGTTACTTCTGTGTCTCTTTGACGTTAACTTTTTTCACCAAACTACAGCAAGTACATCCACTTCTCTTGCATGGGTACGGCATGATTACACAAGACACTCCATGGGTGGTTCCTTGACAATGCAGGATAACACACCACTGTCCAGAAGCACAGAACACCCGTATAGGCCCATACCAACATCCTCTAGTAATGTATATGTGGAGGGAGTGAAGTAGATGGAGGAGGTGGTGGAAGAGGTGGTGGAGAAGGAGTAATTTAGTTAATCTAACTCCAATAGGCCCGTGTCAATTAACACTCAGTGAAACTCTATTCTTGCCCATGTCTCCAGTTGGGAGGTCTCAGACTCATGACCCTCCAGCCTAAATAGACAACCATCTATAATGTATTCCTCGCCGGTAGTTCCTCCCTGCCGTACCATACTATAATCCACTGTTGATTGCCCCATTAATGATGTCAGCAGTGGAAAAGTCAATGAATGCTTGCAGCTCCTAATGCTTTTCTGAGAGCCCTCTTCGTGCCATCTGCAGAGGGGGCACCATGAGGCAGCCATGTTGGATCTGTGTGGTCCAGTGACTGAGTTTGGTTTTCTCCACTCTGGTGGTGTAGACTGCCAAGCCATTAGCAAAACAATGCAAAAACTCTAGTGAATAATGTGTCACGCCCTGATCAATTTCACCTGTTCCTATGATTGTCTCCACCCCCTCCAGGTGTCGCTTATTTTCCCCAGTGTATTTATCCCTGTGTTTCCTGTCTCTCTGTGCCAGTTCGTCTTGTATGTTAAATCAAGTCAACCAGCGTGTTTTTCCCGTACTCCTTTTCTATTCTCTTTTTATAGTCCTCCCGGTTCTGACCCCTGCCTGACTCTGGACTACTTTCCTGCCTGCCTGATCATTCTGCCTGCTCTATTGGACTGATCTGGTTTTGACCTTTTTGCCTGTCCATGACCATTCTCTTGCCTACCCCTTTGGATTAATAAAAATTAAGACTCCGACCATCTGCCTCCTGTGTCTGCATCTGGGTCTCGCCTTGTGCCTTGATATAATGCAGCGTTCTCCCCATCATTTTAATGTTGGGGTCCTCCTCCGCTTAAGTCTGGTGAAACAATCCTTTAAAAGGGCCCTTTTAAAGTGCTCGAAACACAGCCTGGCAGCTAGGGAGAGGTCAGCGGGAATTCACACTGGGATCAACTTTGGTTTAATGCCTCCCCACATCTATCACACAGGCTTTTACGGGTCAGACAAAGCCTTGTTTCCTGTTCACGGTAGAAAGGGGTTTCAGTCTGCCGACGGGCCCTGCCCTAAATTTCTCCACGTGCCCTTCTTCTAGTCAATCTGATTGGTTGGTGGCAGGGGTTCGTGCCTACATACTGTACTTGGTGCAAAACTATGGAAAGGGTCCCACACTGGCCACAGATCTCTGACGTACGTTGTCTTTGATCTTATCCATACTGGAATCAGGCTGAGGAATTGCCTGCTACCATCTCTCATTGTTTTTACCACAGACATGTGCATCCCCGTGCCAGACAGCAGGGATTAGGGAGATGGAAAAAGGCAGTTCACATTAAAGGGGCTCGGTTTCAATCAGAGCACTCAAGGCTGCGGTTTGGTCCACTGACCACAATGTAGTAACCTGTCAGTGGTCCACAAACTAGCAGCATCACTAATACCATGAATGAACTGCTCTGATGAACTCAAAACGCAAACAGTAATCTCAAATCACCCCCAGTCTCTACTGATCATTGCCGGGAAGGACTTTTATGTTCCCACCCCCCAGCACAATAAAAAAAAATTATCCCCCCCAAGCAGAGCTGACAAAGTGCAAAGCTGTTTCTTTTCTTATGTTTTCCAATAAGAATGTTTGACAGGTTATTCCAATATACCAATTTCACCCTGTCAAAACGTACTACCTTGTCAGTATTCATCTACCTCTCTTGTTGAAATTCGTTAGTCAGATAAGGAAGGCTGTTAACATCTTGTTTATTCCACCCTGTATTGTAACCATGAGTTTTACTGGTTTTACACCCGATCACACCAAAGGTTTTATTGTGGGTGCATGACGGGTGGGGAATGGTTGATGCCACTTATGAAGAATGAAGTGTCGGAAAATGCCCATCGTTAAGTATGGTGTAGTGGCTAAGTGCGACCTGTGAGTCAGCTGTGTGGGAGGGGAAGACCGAAAACTTGATAAAGGTGATTGCTAGGTAGACATTTCTCATTTGAATTGACTGAAGATATGACATATTGCCCGTGGAAACAGCTCTAGGGTCATGTCTATAGGCAGCAGGAACTGGATAGACATGTCTGTAGGCAGCAGGAACTGGATAGACGTCTGTAGGCAGCAGGAACTGGATAGACATGTCTGTAGGCAGCAGGAACTGGATAGACATGTCTGTAGGCAGCAGGAACTGGATAGACATGTCTGTAGGCAGCAGGAACTGGATAGACATGTCTGTAGGCAGCAGGAACTGGATAGACATGTCTGTAGGCAGCAGGAACTGGATAGACATGTCTGTAGGCAGCAGGAACTGGATAGACATGTCTGTAGGCAGCAGGAACTGGATAGACATGTCTGTAGGCAGCAGGAACTGGATAGACATGTCTGTAGGCAGCAGGAACTGGATAGACATGTCTGTAGGCAGCAGGAACTGGATAGACATGTCTGTAGGCAGCAGGAACTGGATAGACATGTCTGTAGGCAGCAGGAACTGGATAGACATGTCTGTAGGCAGCAGGAACTGGATAGACATGTCTATAGGCAGCAGGAACTGGATAGACATGTCTATAGGCAGCAGGAACTGGATAGACATGTCTGTAGGCAGCAGGAACTGGATAGACATGTCTGTAGGCAGCAGGAACTGGATAGACATGTCTATAGGCAGCAGGAACTGGATAGACATGTCTGTAGGCTGCAGCCCCCCGGTGGTAGATAGATGGAGCTGTGGGCAAAGAGAGGGACTGGAGTAGGACTGCTTCACTCCCTGCCACTGGGGGAGGATGACAGGGTCAAGTCTCCCAGTTTGGGCAGTGAGATGAATAGATCAGAGGGGTAATATTTCTCTCAGCCTCTCCTTTAGGAACAATGAAGGAAGTACAACAATGTGGGAAATCTTGTCCTGCCTAGCATCAAGGTAAAACTATGATTATCTGTTTTGCAAAATGTGATGAAATGATCTACTTTACCAGGACAGGTAACTTCATTATTTTCTTTTAGAATGTAACCTCTCAATTTTGTAATTCACAATACAAAGCAAGCTTTACCTATATAGTGAACAGTTCGTCATTATTCCCAGTGGGATAGAGAGACAGAGAGATTTAGAGGCAGATGGAGGCTGAGACTAGTCCTCCAGAGAGACACACACATGTGGACACACTAACTGAAGCCCATTTAATTCTCCTCCAAATCCTTAGCTACTCCTCAACCCCAACCCCCCAAACCCATCATCAACTCACTCCCATTCCCCTCGCCGTCACCCAATAGTCAAGTGAAAACACATTGCAATTAAATCTGTCCTCTTATGTTTCCAGTTCCACTCCCTCTGTCTCCCTCTGTGTTTATTCAGACTATTCTGTCTGGGACAGTGAATGGAATACTAATCCTGGAGGTGGAGACCTGTAGTCCCATTCACACTGTGTCACTTATGGTTGTTAAGTCCCTCAAGAAGTTACTTGTAACCCCTCGAGTGAGACAAGCTGCTGTATATATCAGAAGACAAATGACAGATCCCATGTTTGTCATTTTGAGGTCCATTCAGGCTCACGTTTCCATGTAAAACTAAACCTCTGCTTTGTTTGAGATTGGGTGGGATGAACATAAACCACAGTGTTTCGCATCCACAGCCATACTCTCTATTGAGAGCAATAGGGTTTGATTTATAAAAGTTTATGGGTAAACAAACTGAAGGGTCATATGTCCAAGGGGAGGCACGGGATTCGCTGCAAGTGTGCTTATAAGCAGTACACATCACTGGCCTCTAATGAAAACCAGTACAAATTATGTCTCTCTGCTTGTTTATGAGCTGTTTTAATTTCCTGTGTTGGATGCTTCTCTCTCTTTCTGTGATTCGTCCTGGGGCTATCTGCGATGCTGTTTAATTACACTGGTGACAAAAGTGGTGGTGGATATTGAATAGGCTTAAACAACAAACTGTGCAAAGAAAAAACAGCTTGATTCAAGTGGTACAGTACACCTTTTTTTACATTGGCTGTTTCATTACAGTAGTTGTATGTTAATGTTATATGGTGCCATGTCTCCCCTAACTAATGTACCAGGCCTTCCTGCTGCATGTGACAGAGTACTGTAGGTCTTATGAACAAATGGGGTATTGCTGTACATGAACCAGCATCCCTGCTCACAAATGCCGCCTGTCTCCTGAACAGAAGGAGCATCTTCAAACCAGAACGTTCTCAGCAGAAGGGAGGAAGAGAAGTTTGGTGAAATGACATGCTTTCATCGAGACGACATGGCAGCTTATAGATGCCACCAGAGCCCCTGTTGCCACCTGGCTCCCTGCCTACCTAGCGTCACCTGGCAGGCTGAGCTATGACAGAGAGCAGCATGGCACAGCTTTAATGAACCTAGTGGAAGATGAATCAACTCAACCCAATGAGCTCATCACAAGCTTTGTCAGACACAGTGAGACGCCCTATTTTGTTGAACACTGTACGAGATCTAATCCTTCTAAGAGGGGAAATATCGATATATGCTTCATAGAGGTTGAGGATAACAGCTGTAACCCAATTGTGTGGCCTAACAGCCATAGGCCTACAGGTATTCATTGTGCATTGACAGAGGGGGCATTAGTATGTCTGCTCTGAGGATATCGATGTTTGATTGATCGTTTCATTTTACCTCATCAACCTGTATCAAGTTGCAACCTTGAAGGTAACATTAAGCTTTTAATTACATTACCTACATTACACAAAGGTTGAGAAGAGAGTATCGACTTCCTTCTGAAGCACTCAAGGCACTCCCTCCTACCACGCAGTCAGACAGAGTTGTACACACATCAAAAAAGGTGAACTTCCATAGGACAGTGATGGACTGAGAGCCTATGAGTCTCTGTGACTCTCTGTGAGTCCTTTACAGTCACAGAGTTCCCATCATTTCTGTAGTCTGTAATAAGACTCCAGCAGGGTGGGCTCTAGCCCTGCCTTTGATCTGGTCTGATCTAGACTTCAGTCAGGGAATGTGGGTTGAGGTTGAGTCCAAGTCCTACTAGGTATCCTAATTCAGTTCCTAATGGTACCGACCATATTTTTTCTGTACCTACCCGGACCAAAACGTGTTGAACATTTCTGTGCCAATTATCACTTCCAACAGGTAATTCCTGTACGATAAATGTAGCCTAATCTTGGTTGTCAAAAAAAATAAAGAATTCACACGCAAGTACTGTGTATGACTCAACAGTTGTACAGAAAGTGCACAGAAATTATGACCTGTAAAATGATGCAGTTTGGCTTAGTTTTTTAAAGCTTGACAATGATTATCCAAGAAACAAAAACTGCAACAGCAACAAAAAATGTGGAACCGTTATTGACTTGAATAAGCGGGAACCAGTACCGAAACATTTCAGACGATACCGATCCATAAGTCCTACCCAGTCGTCTTCAGAAGGAGTGGCGCAGAGAGAACAGGGGTGGAGGGGCAGAGCAGACCAGAAGAAAGGGTGGTACTGTAGCTCAGGGAGTGACAGACAGCCTAGGTGGTATGACACAGGAGCCTCCAGGAAACCTTCCAATATGGAAATCAAAAGAATCCAGACTGCTACTGACACAACACTTCAAATAAAATCCCCAGGCATAACCGACTGTCACTGGGTAAGGATGCACTGGCAGACGAGCAGCTTTATAGTTTTACTTCCTCATCACTGTCACTGTCAGGCAGGCAGTGGTGTGATCTGGAGAAGACGTTCTCACTCATCCCTGTATTGTACTTATTTGGATCCCCATTAGCTTTTGCAGAAGCAGCAGATACTCTTCCTGGGGTCCACAAAAACACAAAACATAACAAGTAACAAAACAACACAAGGACAGTCACACAAATTTAACATACAAACAATACAACTAAAAAACAATAAACAATGCAACTAAAAAACAATACAAACACAACTAAAAATGTGTGTACTATGGTGCATTTATGATGCACAGATGATAGAGATGACTGGATTGACATTGGATATGCCAACAGCCGAACAGAAGAATAACAGCACAGAAATCAACCATGTGCATACAGAAACAAGCTATTTCACTCTTCTGATATGGAAAGTATATTTAGAGCTATAATTCATATTCCAGGCCGAGTCATATTTTATTCAGGAAGATTGTCATACTTGTGTCCAGAGACAAATGGCTCATTTCAATGCAATGCAAAAAAGGGCGATTAATCACGTGTGGGGAGAGGATGAAAGACTGCGTGCCTGGCCTCCACACACACACAGACACACAAACAAGAGCATGTGCACACACAAACATGGACACACACAGTCAAACACAGATGAACAGGTGGCATGTCACATGGAGGCATGCTGGTGTCCTATTCTCAGGCCCAATCTGTCACGAATGTCGTTGTAAGGATTGTCGGACCAAAGTGCAGCGTCGTATGGGTTCAACATATTTATTTAGTGAACCGGCACAAAAAATCAATAAAGCACAAACGAAACGTGAAGCTAATGGCGTGCTCACAGGCAACTAACCAAAAACAAGATCCCACAAAAACCCAGTGGGAAAAGGTTGCCTAAATATGATCCCCAATCAGAGACAACGATAAACAGCTGCCTCTGATTGGGAACCATACCAGGCCAACATAGAAAACAAAACACCTAGATAGGAACACCCCCCCTAGTCACACCCCGACCTAACCAAAATAGAGAATTAAAAAGGCTCTCTATGGTCAGGGCGTGACACAATCAGAGAGTAATGACTAGCGCCAATGTCAGCCTCTGCAAATTATCAAAACTCAGTGTACACAAAAACTGATTTAGGGGACTCAAATATGATTTTTCTTTCAACAGATAAGACAGATCCACTAGACCAGGGCTCCCAACCCTGTTCCTGGAGAGCTACAGTCCAGTAGGTTTTTACTCCAACCCTAATCTAGCACACTTGATTCTAACAATTAGCTGGTTGATAAGCTGAACCAGGTTAGTTAAAACTGGGTTTGGAGCGAAACACTACAGGAGGGTAGCTCTCCAGGAACAGGGCTGGAGAGCCCTGCACTAGACTCTGTGGATGGTTTTCTGCAACACATTATACAATTTTCCTGCCTGTTTTGTAGTCAGTACAATCGCTTTAGCCTGTATTCAGCTGTGAAATGAACGAAGAAGTTATTTAATAAAAATACACTTGATTATTTAGAGCAAGATAGGAAATTACAGTTTGACAGATCAACTTGAGGTTACTACTTCTTAATGGCTAGTACTTCAGTGCCTTAAGCCAACACAACGTTAGGGAGTGACTGTTTAATAGGCCCAGCTTGTCAGAGGGTTGTCATGGTGGCATCGCAGAATCAAATCAAATTGTATTTGTTACATACACATGGTTAGCAGATGTTAATGCGAGCGTAGCGAAATGCTTGTGCTTCTAGTTCCGACAATGCAGTAATATCCAATGAGTAATCTAACCTAACAATTTCACAACAATTACCTGATACACACAAGTGTAAAGGAATGAATAAGAATATGTACATAAAAAAATATATGAATGAGTGATGGTATAGAACGGCATAGGCAAGATGCAGTAGATGGTATAGAGTACAGTATATACATATGAGATGAGTAATGTAGTGTATGTAAACATATAAAAGTGGCATTGTTTAAAGTGGCTAGTGATACATTACATCAAGATGGCAAGATGCAGTAGATGGTATAGAGTACAGTATATACATATGAGATGAGTAATGTAGTGTATGTAAACATATAAAAGTGGCATTGTTTAAAGTGGCTAGTGATACATTACATCAAGATGGCAAGATGCAGTAGATGGTATAGAATCAGAATCATAAAACACGGGACGAGATGTAAAAACTGTCCATTGTGCCAATAGATGGTATGCACTCACATGAGATTTGCCGTGATGTTGACAGAGTGGCATGGGAGGTTTATTTCTTAGACTGGGTTAAGATGTCAATTTTGGGACACATCCTCAGTAGTGTGCCTTCGAATCAGTGGGTGTTTCGGCCTTTAATCACTAAACACCCTCATCAAAGGTGGCCAGCTAAAGGGTGATCAAGCCTTAGCTTGTGTCCCATGCCCAATTAAGATTTCCCACGGGACTATGCAAGGCAGGGGCGTCCTCTTCCCTGAGCCAGCCCTACAGCTGACCGCATACCTCATATGCCCTCCTCAAGTTGGAGGGATCTGAATTGGGTTCTCAGGTGGGGGTGGGGGGTCATGAAGTTATAGCCCAGCAAGGGTCCTTCCGTTTGATCCAGATCCACTGGCTGCCTCTTTCAGCTGCTTGAGAAACTGCTCTGACGGTCTGCCGCAGAGCCTGTCCATGGGTTCCAAGTTCTTTCAGCAACCTGATGGTGGAAGAAGCCACGAATCCTCTGCATCCCACTTCAACTGGCCAGACTTTTGCATTCCATCCACGCTGAGTTGCGTCTGCTGCCAACTCTGTGTAACGCAGTTTCTTACGCTCGTAGGCCTCTTCAACAGAGTTTTCCCACGGGACTGTGAGCTATATGATGTACACAGCCTTTTGTGAAGGGGACCAGAGTACCATGTCTGGCCTAAGGTTGGTAGAAGCAATCTCAGGTGGAAAAATGAGTTGCTGGCCAATATCGACAAGCATCTTCCAGTCCTGGGCCATGGCTAGGTGTCCAGTTTCTGGCTTCGTAGGAGGATGCTTGGCCCTTTTCTGTCCCTCCCAGATGAATGTTGTTGTTTTGACGGGATTGCTTGTTTTTGGAGGTAATGAATTGGTTGCACTCCTCTTGGTCTCAAGTGCTACAGCCAGGCTCTTGAGGACCTGATTGTGCCTCCAGGTGTAGCGGCCTTGTGAGAGGCTGGTCTTGCAACCTGTCATTATATGCCTGAGAGTCGCTGGAGCTGGGCAGAGGGGGCAGGTCGACGGTCCTTGCCATACCATTGATGTAGGTTTTTTGGTGATGGAAGCACAACATAAACAGCTCTTATGATGAAGCTGATGTTGCTTGCCTCCATTTGCCAAAGCTCACTCCAGTTGATCTTTCTCCTCTCCAGGCCTTCCCACCGCGTCCATTGCCCTTGTTTAGCAAGAGAGACAGCTTTTGCACTTCTTGCAGTCTCCTCCTGTCTGCGCACCTCCTCGACCACCAGCTTCCTGCGATCAGATGTTGTTGCCTTATGGAACGTTGGTTTGCTTGCTGCCAGGCCAAAGCCTCCTCTTCCATGCTGGATATTCCCCACAATGTCTTGGTGTCTCAGGGCTGATGTTGCTTGCTGCACAGCCTTGAATGATGTCCATTTCCGTCCAGTTTGTAGGGGAGGTGCAGCCTTGCTAATGGTCTGGTCTTTGGAGTCCTTCAATGTCATCTGAAGTCTTACTTTAGAGCACTTGTACTCCTCCGTTAGACTTGTAAGAGGTAGTTCAAGGACCCCTTTGCCATAGAGGCCGATGTTACTCAGGCATCGTGGGACACCCAGCCATTTCTTCACGTATGAGGTAATGGTTCGCTCCATCTTCTCCACTGTTGTTATTGGGACCTCATAGACGGTGAGTGGCCACATTACCCGGGGGAGAAGTCCAAACTGTAGGCACCAAAGCTTGAGCTTCCCAGGCAGTAGGGTCTTGTTGATGTTCTCAAGACCGTCGGCGATGTCCTGCCTTACTTGCTGCACTTGATCTTTATCCCGGAGGCTTTCGTTGTACCATCTACCCAGGCTCTTGACGGGTTGCTCAGACACCGTTGGTATCGGGTCATCTCCAATGCAGAACCTCACATCTTTAAGCTGTCCCTTGACTATGGAGATGCTTCGAGATTTGCTTGGCTTGATTTTCATCCGGGCCCACTTGATGTTATCCTGCAGTTTTGCAAGTAGCCGCCTGGTGCATGCTGCAGTGGTGGTCAGTGTAGTCATGTCATCCATGTATGCTCGGATAGGTGGGAGACGGAGCCCTTCCTTAGTTCTCTCACCGCCGACCACCCATCTCGATGCCCTGATGATGACTTCCATGGCCATAGTGAAGGCCAGAGGTGAAATTGTACAGCCTGCCATTATGCCTACTTCCAAGCGCTGCCATGTTGTTGTGAAGTCAGGTGTTGTGAAACACAATTGCAGGTCTTGGAAATAGGCCACTACACTACCAGTGTAGTGATGGGTTCAGGTACGTGGAAAATGTTGAAGGATTCCCAGAGGAGTTCATGGGGAACTGAGCCAAAGGCATTGGCCAGGTCGAGGAAGATGACATAGAGGTCTCTCTTGTCCTTCTTAGCTGTTTGGATCTGGTGCCAAATCATACTAGTATGTTCCAGGCAAGCAGAGAAACCAGGAATGCCTGCTTTCTGCACAGATGTATCAATGTACTTGTTCCTTTCCAGGTAAGTGGACAGCCTCTGTGCTATTATACTGAAAAAGATCTTCCCTTCGACGTTGAGAATGGAGATTGGTCGGAATTGACTGATGTTTGTCGCATCCTTCTCTTTCGGGATTAGCACACCAACAGCCCTTCGCCATGCATTTGGTATTATTTCCTTCTGCCACACTATCCTCATGAGCCTCCAAAGAAAGCGTAGAACATCCGGGGCGTTCTTGTAGAGCTTGTATGGTATTCCATTAGGCCCAGGAGCCGAGGCCGCTCTTGCTCGTTGGACAACGTTCTCTACTTCCTTCCATTTTGGAGGGTCAGTGTCCAGATTGAATTCTGGTGGTTGAATAGGTGGGATGTCATGTGGGATGATTATCTACTAATGCCTTTTCGTGTCCTGGTGGACCTTTTCCAGATGTTCTTCCAGTTCTGGCTTTGGAGTTTTTAGGATTCCGCACTTTTCCTTTGCGAAGAGGTCTTTGACAAACTTATAGAATCGTGTTCTTGAGTGTTCCTTCTTCCTACGAAGTTTCCTTACGTTTTCCGCTCTTCGCAAGGTTGCCAGCCGACATTTGATGTCTGCTTGGAGTAGCATGAGACCTTCTCTCTCTGCATCAGAGGCCTTCTTCCACTGCTTTCTCAGCTGCCTTCTCTCTCTGACAAGTATCTCGATCTCTTGCTGCCTCCTAGATTTGGCTGGCGCGGGTGGTGTCTTGCCACTTCTCCTTTCGTTTACTCCAAAGCGCTCTTCTCCATAGTGGTAGATAATGTCTCCCATCCTTTCAAGCTTTTTCTCTGCTGTTCCTACCTGTTGTTCCAAGATTTTTGTCAGGTCGTTGTTGATTGTTTCCCACTCTCTCTTTTCAACAGCTTTGGGCCACTTCACACTCGGTCTGTGCCCTTTGATCTTTTCCTCTTTTAGAGGTCTCTGTGGTTGGGTGAGTTCATCCACCGGCATTTCTGTGCTTGTGTTATCCTCCTCCATTACAGGGGTGCTGATGCTCTGCGAACTTTGGTTTGCGTCCCGTCGCTGTGCTTCATTCGACTGATTTGACTGGCTGCTTCGTAAGAAGTACTGGTCAATGCGAGGTCCCTGTCTCTGCTCTCCCAAGCACCTTTTCCTCCCTTGATGGATCCTTAACCCCCTTGCCGATGTTACTCTCTCCCAACCACAGCTGCACACCTGAAGTGTGTGTCCTGCTGCTGTTATGGTTGTCTCATGTGCTGTGTTCCTACTCGTAGTCGTTTCCGTTCCTGGATCCGTAGCCGTGTGATCAGTCGTTGACCCATCTTGCGCCCCAGCTCTCGCAGGCTCTAGGGGTATGTTCCTTTGTTGACTTTCAGTAGCACTTAGCGGGTGTCTCCAACATACTGTAGCAGCGTCGGAGACTGCCAACATGGGTAGCTAGCCCATGACAGCCCCAGTGGGGTCTATTCCCTCCGGTCAGCAGTCTCTCCAAGCTGTCACAGAGACTTTCCTATGTTGTCAGCTGTCCTTTCACAGCAGTCACTGGACTGGTCCAGATAATCAGAATCATAAAACACGGGACGAGATGTAAAAACTGTCCATTGTGCCAATAGATGGTATGCACTCACATGAGATTTGCCGTGATGTTGACAGAGTGGCATGGGAGGTTTATTTCTTAGACTGGGTTAAGACGTCAATAGAGTACAGTATATACATATGAGATGAGTAATGTAGGGTATGTAAACATTATATGAAGTGGCATTGTTTAAAGTGGCTGGTGATACACTTATTACATCCAGTTTTCCATTATTAAAGTGGCTGGAGTTGAGTCAGTATATTGGCAGCAGCCACTCAATGTTAGTGATGGCTGTTTAACAGTCTGATGGCCTTGAGATAGAAGCTGTTTTTCAGTCTCTCGGTCCCTGCTTTGATGCACCTGTACTGACCTCGCCTTCTGGATGATAGCGGGGTGAACAGGCAGTGGCTCGGGTGGTTGTTGTCCTTGATGATCTTTTTGGCCTTCCTGTGACATCGGGTGGTGTAGGTGTCCTGAAGGGCAGGTAGTTTGCCCCCGGTGATGCGTTGTGCAGACCTCACTACCCTCTGGAGAGCCTTACGGTTGTGGGCGGAGCAGTTGCCGTACCAGGCGGTGATACAGCCCGACAGGATGCTCTCGATTGTGCATCTGTAAAAGTTTGTGAGTGCTTTTGGTGACAAGCCAAATTTCTTC
This sequence comes from Salvelinus alpinus, assembly GCF_045679555.1. Lineage (NCBI taxonomy): Eukaryota > Metazoa > Chordata > Actinopteri > Salmoniformes > Salmonidae > Salvelinus > Salvelinus alpinus. The sequence goes on along the minus strand of NC_092094.1, from coordinate 20,500,341 downwards.
AGCCTCCTGAGGTTGAAGAGGCGCTGCTGCGCCTTCTTCACCACGCTGTCTGTGTGGTTGGACCATTTCAGTGTGTCCATGATGTGTACGCCGAGGAACTTAAAACCTTCTACCCTTTCCACTACTGTCCCGTCGATGTGGATAGGGGGGTGCTCCCTCTGCTGTTTCCTGAAGTCCACGATCATCTCCTTTGTTTTGTTGACGTTGAGTGTGAAGTTATTCTCCTGACACCACACTCTGATGGCCCTCACCTCCTCCCTGTAGGCCGTCTCGTCGTTGTTGGTAATCAAGCCTACCACTGTGGTGTCGTCCGCAAACTTGATGATTGAGTTGGAGGCGTGCATGGCCACGCAGTCGTGGGTGAACAGGGAGTACAGGATAGGGCTCAGAACGCACCCTTGTGGGGCCCCAGTGTTGAGAATCAGCGGGGTGGAGATGTTGTTACCTACCCTCACCACCTGGGAGCGGCCCGTCAGGAAGTCCAGGACCCAGTTGCACAGGGCGGGGTCGAGACCCAGGTCTCAAGCTTGATGACGAGTTTGGAGGGTACTATGGTGTTAAATGCTGAGCTGTAGTCGATGAACAGCATTCTCACATAGGTATTCCTCTTGTCCAGATGGGTTAGGGTAGTGTGCAGTGTGATTGCAATTGCGTCGTCTGTGGACCTATTGGGGCGGTAAGCAAATTGGAGTGGGTCTAGGGTGTCAGGTAGGGTGGAGGTGATATGCTCCTTGACTAGTCTCTCAAAGCACTTCATGATGACGGAAGTGAGTGCTACGGGTCGGTAGTCATTTAGCTCAGTTACTTCAGCTTTCTTGGGAACAGGAACAATGGTGGCCCTCTTGAAGCATTTGGAGACAGCAGACTGGGATAAGGATTGATTGAATATGTCCGTAAACACACCAGCCAGCTGGTCTGCGCATGCTCTGAGGATGCGGCCGGGGATGCTGTCTTGGCCTGCAGCCTTGCGAGGGTTGACACGTTTAAATGATTTGCTCACGTCAGCTGCAGTGAAGGAGAGCCCACAGGTTTTGGTAGCGGGCCGTGTCAGTGGCACTGTATTGTCCTCAAAGCGAGCAAAGAAGTTGTTTAGTCTGTCTGGGAGCAAGACATCCTGGTCGGGGCTGGTTTTCCTTTTATAGTCCATGATTGACTGTAGACCCTGCCATACCTCTCGTGTCTGAGCCGTTGAATTGCAACTCTACTTTGTCTCTATACTGACGCTTAGCTTGATTGATTGTCTTGCGGAGGGAATAGCTACACTGTTTGTATTCAGTCATGTTTCCGGTCACCTTGCCCTGATTAAAAGCAGTGGTTCACGCTTTCAGTTTTGCGCGAATGCTGCCATCAATCCACGGTTTCTGGTTTGGGAATGTTTTAATAGATGCTGTGGGTACGACATCGCCGATGCACTTACTAATAAACCCGCTCATCGAATCAGCGTATTCATCAATGTTGTTGTTCGCCGCAATGTGGAACATATCCCAGTCCACGTGATCAAAAAATCGTGAAGCATGGAATCCGATTGGTCGGACCAGCGTTGAACAGACCTGAGCGTGGAAGCTTCCTGTTTTAGTTTCTGTCTATAGGCTGGAAGCAACAAAATGGAGTCGTGGTCAGCTTTTCCGAAAGGAGGGTGGGGGGAGGGCCTTATATGTGTTGCAGAAGTTAGAATAACAATGATCTAGGGTTTTGCCAGCCCTGGTTGCGCAATCGATATTCTGATATAATTTAGGGAGCCTTGTTTTCAGATTTGCCTTGTTAAAATCCCCAGCTACAATAAATGCATCCTCAGAATATGTGGTTTCCAGTTTACATAGAGTCAAATGAAGTTCGTTCAGGGACATCGAGGTGTCTGCTTGGGGGGGGGGATATATGCGGCTGTGATTATAATCGAAGAGAATTCTCTAGGTAGATAATGCGGTCGGCATTTGATTGTGAGGAATTCTAAGTCAGGTGAACAGAAGGACTTGAGTTCCTGTATGTTGTTATGATCACACCACGTCTCGTTAGTCATAAGGCAAACACCCCCACCCCTCTTCTTACCAGAAAGATGCTTGTTTCTGTCAGTGCGATGCGTGAAGAAACCAGCTGGCTGTACCGACTCCGATAGTGTGTCTCTAGTGAACCATGTTTCTGTGAAACAAAGAACGTTACAGTCTCTGATGTATCTCTGGAAGGCTACCCTTGCACGGATTTCGTCTACCTTGTTGTCAAGAGACTGGACATTGGCGAGTAGTATGCTCGGGAGCGGTGCGCGATGTGCCCGTCTACAGAGCCTGACCAGAAGGCCGCTCCGTCTGCCCCTTCTACGGCGTCGTTGTTTTGGGTCGCCGGCTGGGATCGGATCCATTGTCCTGGGTGGTGGGCAAAACAGAGGATCCGCTTCGGGAAAGTCGTATTCCTGGTCGTAATGTTGGTGAGTTGACGTTGCTCTTATATCCAATAGTTCCTCCCGACTGTATGTAATTAAACCTAAGATTACCTGTGGTAACAATGTAAGAAATAACACATAAAAAAACTAAATACTGCATAGTTTCCTAGGAACGCGAAGCGAGGCGGCCATCTCTGTCGGCGCCGGAAAGAGGATGTTGTAAAAACAATTCAACACAAGATCTGTCAAGTATTTTACAGGTCATATATTTTCCAAATAGGAGAATAGAACCACAAGAATGTGCCTAAGACGTTTTTACTACTGCAGTACATGATGTTAGGGGTTAAAGTCAATGTCCGCATCCCCCTGGAAATCTTATTAGCATAATACTAAAATCCCCATCAAAATCTGTCTGTTTAACTTCTCTGTGCTACGGATCCCTTTAGCGGGATCATTTTCCTAAACAACCGCTGAATTGCAGGGCGCAAAATATTACAAAAAATATTTATAGTCATGCAATCACAAGTGAAATATACCAAAACACAGTTTAGTTTGTTGTTAATCCACCTATCGTGTCAGATTTTGAAAATATGCTTTGCAGCGAAAGCAATCCAAGCTTTTGTGAGTGTATCAATCAATGCGACAACAGCTAGCCCCAAATTAGCATGGTCACGAAAGTCAGAAAAGCAATAAAATGAATCGCTTACCTTTGATAATCTTCGGATGTTTGCATTCACGAGACTCCCAGTTACACAATAAATGTTCTTTTTGTACGATAAATATTACTTTTATAACAAAAAAACGCCATTTGGGTTATGTGTTATGTTCAGAAAACCAAAGCCTCGTTCCATTCGACGAAAATTCCAAAAAGTATCCGTAATGTTCGAAGAAACATGTCAAATGTTTTTTATAATCAATCCTCAGGTTGTTTTTAACAAACATAATCGATAATATTTCAACCGGACCGTCACCTATTCAATAAAAGAGAGAAAGAAAATGGAGAGCTACCCCTCTCGCGCGCAGGAACTAATCAAAGGACACCTGACTACTTTTGAAAAATCTCACTCATTTTTCTAAATAAAAGCCTGAAACTATGTCTAAAGCCTGGTCACAGCCTGAGGAGGCCATTGGAAAAGGAATCTGGTTGATACCCCTTTAAATGGAAGAAAGACGGGCAAAGAAACACAGATTTAAAAAAATATATATATCACTTCCGGGTTAGATTTCCTCAGGTTTTCGCCTGCAGAATCAGTTTTGTTATACTCACAGACAATATTTTGACAGTTTTGGAAACTTTGGAGTGTTTTCTATCCTAATCTGTAAATTATATTCTACAATCTGGACCTGAGAAATAGTCTGTTTACCTTGGGAACGTTATTTAAAAAAAAAAAAAAAAGAATCTGACCCCTAGTGTCAAGAGGTTTTAAGCTAGACTGCATGGGCTGTGTCTCAATCCACCACATCCGCCGATGTCGGGCTTCCGCATCTGCGGTGGAAGGTGACAGAGCTACAGCACTGTTTGTCCGATCAGGAGACGTCCCGAAAATTGTTCTTCTTACAAAAATGTCTGTAGCGTCTTAACGGTTTGGGTTACCAACTAATAGCGCACCGACGAGTGGTTCTAGCAAGTGAATTCTGAATGCAATCAGCCATTGTGATAATAAATATTAGCAATAGCGATATTAGTGTGCAACGCAGATGTTCTATTTTCTCCAGAGATTGCAAGACAATTCGTATGTTGATGTAATGCCCATCAGTTATGAATGTTTCAACCTATGCATTGAGAAGTCATGTTTTTACCGACAGTTTCTGGTGCAAAGAGCCCCAAAAACGACACTAACCATGAGCCTTGTGGTCTGTATTGTCCAGTCACCGAGCTGATACAAGTCACATGATACGCGAGCGAACACGTGCGTGTTCGCCTACAAATCACGTCATTTGCATCTGGCCTGTGATTGGACAACACAGACCTCAATGCTGTATTGGATGAGTACTTTGTTTGCCTCAAAACTCAGGTATGTACACAGTATTGTACCCTTGACTTTGAATTAGGCTAATGGTTCACCCCAGAGATTTTTTTACCTATTCAACATTTGGAACCACGATAACCATCATGTTGTTAAAATGTGTATGCAAAAAAAATTGTGGCCGTGTCAGTTTCGTAGCCATAACCACGAAAAGAGGGGTGTGGCCCTATATGAGCCCTCTATGGAAAGATGTTACTCTTACAAACACGATGGTGCCACAGAGTTTCTAAACCCAGATGTGCAACATTGCGAGACTTCTAGGAACACTTGCGAAGCAGACCAGGCCAGGGTTTGAAAAGTAAATCAAGTAAGTGAAACATTTTTCCTTAGTTGTTAATTTTCTCTGAATCTCAAGGCCCAACCTAGAGTCAAGCCAATGTCTTAAGTAGTTGAACATGCTATTACTCCAACCTCGTGAAAGCAACAAACTGACACGTTTAAATTTTTGTCAAAAACAACTTTATATCGAAGGAGTGCCTTTGATTTGACAGCATTTTCTCTACGACCTCCACAGGACTCGTCTGAAGTAGGTACCACCGATGTGCCAACTGTTCGTAGTGTCCCAATGGTTTGGGCTACACACTAATACCGTATGACCCCTCTATGGAAAGATGACTCTCGGGATTTGCTCTATGACCCTCAACAAGTGTCACGGGACTCGTCTGAAGGTAACCCTATACTGGGCCAAAACATTTATGGAAGTGAATAGGGCATTTCCACATCCCAAAAAATATATATTCCTGAGCTTTCTTATATCTCTCAGATATAGTTTGAATGATGTTTGAAAACATCCTTCCTTTTGATTTTTTTACTATCTGTTTTTCCTTACACAAATCTGTTATTCAATGTGTTTCTATGGGCTAATAGCAGTAAGGCCAAATGCAACGTTTCATTAAAAAAACTTTTATATCTACAGGGGTGCTAAAATTCTAAATCACTAAATGATCCTTGGTATGACCATTAAAACAATTCCATGTGTTAGCTTAGTAGAAATCCAGCCCTGAGCCCTTACTCTAGAGGGTTAACGCCTACATGGACTAAATATACTGAATATACTATGTGCGTCACTGTGAGAAGTCTTCAAAAGTCATCACCTATATACTGAAGTTGAAAGTGTTGGAAGTTGCTGGAAGCAACTGGAAGTTGCTTTGAATAACAATGTTTGCTTAATGACCCCTATTCTAACCCTGGAAGAGAATATTGGCTACAGGTACACACAACAAACTGTTCTCAATAAATCTACAGAAAGTTGCCGAACACAGACAGACTTCATCCTCGAGAAGTTTGGTGACATTGACCTGCCTTTGATGAAGCTACTGCGGTTTAAAATTAGCCGGCTGGCTAAAACCGGCACTTTTACTGAAACTTTGATTAATGTGCACTCTCCCTGTAAAATTAAATAAACTCAAAACTTGTTTAAAAAGTGTGCAAGTAAAAAGCTGTACACTGTGACACTGAGGGGCTGTTCTGTACTCACAGCTAATGCCCAACATTGTTGTCATATTACCCTCTAAGTAGCGAGCGAAGCACATCACTTTTCCTAGTGGGACCAGGAAGCCCTAAAATGTCAAAAGGAAATGAAGTGTTATCAATCAGAAGGGTTTATTTTTAGCCATTGGAGGCCAGGTGGCCTTCATGCTGCCTCAGCCACTGCAGCTGATTGTTGGGCTGTGAGTGTTTTTCTTTTATGAGACTGCTAGCTTGGAGGAGGCCTAGCTGTGTGAGACTTTGGGACCCAGATTGCACCAGATTAGGTTTAAGGGCTGTAACCTTCTGAATTGTGACCCTAATGGCCCTTGATGAGAAAGTCAGAAAGTCACTGAATCACAGTCAAAGGTTGGTAGGGTGATGGTGCTGTCTGAGAGAAACAGACAGTATTACTGCCATAGCTGTACTGTATTCAGACAGTGTCCGCTTCATTCGATTCATTATCTTTTCACGAGGTAATGCCTTGAATAGGCGATCGAAGGAAAGAACGGGGAACAGAATGTTGAAGTAGCACACATTAAGCTTGAAACTTACTGTAATTCCTTTCAAAGGCATTTCTTTCTGAAACATTTAGATGCAAGCTCTAGTGCTTTTATGAAGGTACTTATATTATTGAAAGGAATTAAGTTTGCCATCCTAGACCTGTCTATATTACAGGGTGAAGTTATGCAGACATGCCAGACTTTACTTTCAGTTTTACTTTCCATACCTGGAATAGGTCTTAGACAGAACCTCACAAACCCCTCATGTTTACTGCCTAGTTCACAGGACATTACCAAGTAACCTTCCTACTCAACTTGTTGTATCATCCAACTCGTCAAACTGGATAATCCTTCAGGGTTAATATGTTGAGAGCATCCGAATGTAAAGTCTCTGTAAGGGCACAAGGCCAGACCCAGATGCAGACACGGGAGGCAGATGGTTTGAGTCTTTGATATTTATTACATTCCAAAAGGGTAGGCAAGAGAATGGTCGTGGACAGGCAAAAGGTCAAAACCAGTTCAGAGTACAGGAGGTGCAGTGTGGCAGGCAGTCTCGAGTCCAGAAACAGGCAAGGGTCAAAACCGGGAGGACTAGCAAAAGAGAATAGGAAAAAGCAGGAGCACAGGGGAAAACCACACTGGTTGACTTGAACAAACAAGATGAACTTGCAGAGAGACAGGAAACACAGGGATAAATACACCGGGGAAAATAAGCAACACTTGGAGGGGATGGAGACACAAGGTCAGCTGAAACAGATCAGGGCATGACAGTCTCCTGTGTATGGCTCAGACCTGGGTTCAAATACTATTTGCAACAGACAAGCTCAATTAGCAAAGATATAGTATTTGAAATAATTTAAAGTAGTATTTGAACCAAGGTCTGCTATGTACAAATTTACTCCCTGATGCCTGTCTTCATCCTCACCACATTCTTACTCTGAACCCCACCAGTTAGTGCTCTGCAACATGAGAATTAATCACGTCACACAGAAATGCAATCGCCCTGACGAGAACTTGGCAAATGGCAAAACATTGGTCTCCATTTTTCAGCCAGTCTCAAACTGTAATGTTCTGCCGACATGTGAGAATGTAATGGGCCACACAAAATTAATGAAGATTTAAGCTTTCATGCAGCTATTACCTCTAAGGTGTCTGACTAGAAATGTTTGGTTTTCTAGGCTTTTCAGCCATGCATAGCAACACCTCGACCTGGAGATTTTCTTTCTAATGACAAGGTGATAATTACACACTGGTGTAGGCCTAATTACAATCAAGCATGTCATTATGCCTTTAATGAGACTTTCTGCTAAACCGGAGTCAGAATAACTTTGAAATTAGTGGTCAAAGCTACGCATGGCATGAACAATACTGATGGCATTCTGACTATCTAAATTTGCGATGGTGCATTTAACCTTGAAAAGAACATGAAGGCCTGCTTGGACAGTTTTAAATCACTTTAAATGTTACATGACTCTAGAGTGAGTCATATTAAACATAGGCAATGTCTGAAACCCAGTCAAGCTCTAATGAACATGTGATTTGAGTTTCACTGTGTGGTTTGGTTATTTAGGGGGGTTTATACCAATGGAAAGTGCCACCATCCTTCTTGATGATGGCACTACTTCAAAAAAACAAAGCCCCCTAAAACAATGTTTCCCTAATAGTGGGCTGGGAGTCATTGGTGGCATATGGCTCTTTCCTCTATGTTTCTCAGCAAAATATGGGTTCTGACAGGCTAGGAATGTTGTTTTTCACCGGGTAGTTCCAGTATGCTAACCTGGCCAGTAAAGGATAGATTGACTAAACTCAGTGGCATCCTCTTTATGAGTTCACCTCCCAACCTGTCTGAATTCAACCCACTATTATCCCTGATATTATCAGTAACACTGTACTTGAAGGCGTTATACAAAAGGCATTCATAGGGAGCCATTCATGAGTGTTGCAATCATTCATTCAGTATCATTACAACCACAGTACTCAACATAGTTACCATAAGAACACATGTTTAGGTTTCTCTTCTAGGGGACCCACTATAGATCTAACATGACATTTGGGATTGGATCTCCAGAACTCTCTCTAGGACTTTACTTCAGATCCACCTCCTGCATATCAGTAAACTTTCTCACAGAGGGAAAGTCATAAGTACATCATTACAAGGACTGTTTAACCAGTTGCTTCATGCCGCATTGAAAGATTACGAGAAAGAACAGAACTTAATGCAGTCACACCACAATTTCAACATACAGTAGCAACTGCACTACCCTCAACCACATGCCTCTCCAGAGGGTGGTGGGGTCAGCCCAATGCATCATGACACGCTGCCCACCCTCCAGGACATTTACAGCACTTTGTATCAAAGAAAGGCCAAGAAGATCACTAAGGACCTCAGTCACACATTTACTCAGCTATCGTCTACAGATGTGCATCTGTTGGTCACAGATTGCTTAAAAAAGTAGGCGCATGGATCAGAAAACCAGTCAGTGCCTGGTGTGACCACCATTTGCCTCATGCAGCGCGACACATCTCCTTCGCATAGAGTTGATCAGGCAGTTGATTGTGGCCTGTTGTCCTACTCATCTTCAATGGCTTTGCAATATTGCTGGATGTTACACACGCCTCTTGGAGGGAACGCAACACCCTGCTACACTCAACCCCCCGTGGAGTGAAAGAGGTATGTGATTGTAGGTGCAGGTAAGGATGACAGAGGCAGAGAATATTACAGTTTACTTGGAATTTATTTCCTTAACATGGTAATGTGGGGAAAAGGGCCTGGACAGAATCAAAGATCGTAAAAGTTAGTCCTCTCTCCTATCTTACCTGCCTACCCACTACTTAGCTAACCTTAACGCCACCTGGCGCACTAACCAAAATACAGGGGGTGGTCCACCCAGGTCTTACCTAGTGTGCATAGACAGAGTACATGCTACGGGTATATGTATACCCGCAGGCCTCTTGCCTAAGCACACCCAAGGTACCTTCCCCCCTGGGAACAAATTAAACAGAATAATACAAACTTAAAATGAACAATTTCAATAATCAAAACACTGAGTCCTATTGGCACACACATACCTCAGAAGTAGCAGCTACAAAATACTTTCAACAAAACTGTCTCTGAGCAACAACCAACACAGAACATCCTAAAAGCTTTCTCTCCTAACAAAGGAACACTGGCTTTTCAAGCTGCCGCAGGAGACGGTAATTGCCGACAGCTGTATCCCTAACGAGCGGGCGGAATCAGAGCTCCAATCTGCAATGGGGCCAACCAATCAGCTGCTTGAGGGAATCCAGGAAGCCATTTCCTGAAATACACACATACATATACATAAACCCACAACACAGAAACTGGGGAACTGGAATACACTGTCGTACACATCAATCCAGAGCATCCCAAACATGCTCAATGGGTGACATGTCTGGTAAGTATGCAGGCTATGGAAGAATTGGAAAATTTTCAGCGTCCAGGAATTGTGTACAGATCCTTGTGACATGGGGCCGTACATTATCATGTTGAAACATGAGGTGATAGCGGGTGAATGACACGACAATGAGCCTCAGGATCTCGTCACGGTACCTCAATGTATTCAAATTGCCATCGATAAAATGCAATTGTGTTCGTTGTCTATAGCTTATGCCTGCCCATACCATAACCCCACCGCCCATCATGGGGCACTCTATTCACAATGCTGATCAGCAAACCGTTTACCCACATCTGCCCGATACAGTTGTTGAAATCAGGATTAATCTGTGAAGAGCAAACTTCTCCAGCATGCTAGTGGCCACCAAAGGTGAGTGTTTGCACACTGAAGTCGGTTACGACACCGAACTGCATTCAGGTCAAGACCCTGGTGAGGATGACGAGCACACAGACGAGCTTCCCTGAGATGGTTTCTGGTTTGTCCAGAAATTCTTGGGTTTGCAAACCCACAGTTTGCACAACCCACAAAACTGCACATTTTAGAGTGGCCTTCTATTGTCCCCAGCACAAGGTGCACCTGTGTAATGATCATACTGTTTAATCAGCTTCTTAGCATGCCACACCTGTCAAGTGGATGGATTATCTCGGCAAAGGAGAAATGCTCACTAACAGGGATGTAAAGAAATTTGTGCACAACATTTGAGAGAATTATTTTTATATTTTTTTCAGCTCATGAAACATGGGACCAACACTTTACATGTTGTGTTTATATTTTTGTTTACTGTAGTATATGTTATGTTTGGTATGGTAACATAAGACAGAATGTTACTTACGATAAAAACGGAAGCAGGATGATTGGTTGGGGTGGATGGGTGAGCATATAATGTGAGTGTCTAGCAACCCAAAGGTTGTGTGTTCAAATCCCATCATGGACAATTTTGGGAACTTTGCAACTACTTACTACTTGTTAGCTACTTTGCAACTACTTAGCATGTTAGCTAACCTTAACCCTAACATTAACCCTTTAACCTAATTTCTCACCCTAACCTTAACCCCGAACATTAGCCACAACAAATAGTAATTCTTACCATACTGTATCATATGTTTAGCAAAATTGTAACATATTGTACAAATTGCAATTCATAACATATCATACAAATTATAATTCATAACATACTATAGAAAATGGATGATGATCATCCACATATTAATACATGTAACATATCATACTAATTGGAGAGTTCCAGATATACATATACTATGTTACATCTACCCCTGAGTCCAGGTTGAAATACTGTATTCCCGACATTCTAATATTTCTACTACTGTACTTTGTTTTAGTTACACCAAATATTTATTTATATACACTGGATTCATGGCATAGTTCACATTAATATATACTGTATACTGCTGTGCATATCATTCTTAGTATATCTTCTCTAAATTGTCCCGGTGTACATATGTATAGATCGCATTTTGATTACTGTTACAGTGCTATTTGGGTTGTTAATTGGATTCGTCCCGATGTTCTTTTTTCTACATTATTTACAGTACTTGTTTGACATTTTACTTAATTGTTAGAAGCTAGTAATGTAAGCATTTCGCTGCAGCCGCTATAACATCTGCTAAACTGTGCATGCGACCAATGAACTTTGATTTGATTTGACTAATATTTGGTAGATACGTTGATCAATGAGATTCCAACCTATTTTCACCCATTCAAAAAGACAGCCAAAAGTGTGTTGAATTCCCAATGTGTTATCACTATGCTTTGAACCATCTAAAAGCACAACTAAATTCCAATGGAAAATACATGTATTGTTTCAGTAACCTCAAAATGTGTCTGACTATTACCAATGTGCTATGTAACCTCCATTTAACTAGGCAAGTCAGTTACGAACTATTTCTTATTTACAATGACAGCCTACCCCGGCCAAACCCAGACAATGCTGGGTCAATTGTGCACAGCCCTATGGGACTACCAATCACAGCCAAATGTGATGCAGCCTGGATTTGAACCAGAGACTGCAGTGGCACTGGGGCTGCAGTGCCGTAGACCACTGCGCCACTTGGAGAACAATTGTTGAGAAATCTCCACTTAATAGATTCACTGTTGCTATCGAAGTAATTCCTAAAGGTAAGTTCAACAGAGTAAATTAAATGTAACCATGCTTTATCAATCATACATTATCAACAGCTATTGTTTAAAAATCTAAATTAAAGAATAGGATTATGGAGCATGTGATGCCGCGGAGCTGAGCAGACGTTGACAAACCGAGCTCTTCAAAGTTATTCTATTATTACCTAAATAACAACGTTCAAACAATATTCTAACATCGGCTGATAAATTGACAAGTACTTACCTTCCCAAAGAGCCATGGACCTCCGACCGAGAGGCAAGAAAGGACGACCAAAACGTCGTTGATTCCCAAGATAACGCTACAGCTAGCAAGATTAGCATTAGCCCTCATAACTCAGACGACAGTTCCAGACTGTTGCTCTTGGCAGCCTCGCAAATTAGCCCTCATAACTCAAACAACAGTTCCAGACTGTTGCTCTCGGCAGACATACTGGCTACTCTCCTCCGGGAAATTCAGGATGGTAACAAAGGTCTTTCTATGAGAATTGATAAGAAATCGGCTGAACTCCATTCTTCCATTGACGACCTGAAATCTTCCATGAATGATCTCCTTTTGAGAACGACTGAGGCAGAGTTGCGCATTAGCACAGTTGAAGATACCATCGCTCGACATGACCAGGTCTTGATACAACTGCAAAAGGACAATGCCTACCTCAAAAACAAGGTAGATCAGATAGAGAACCAGAGTAGACGTAGTTATATCCGTGTGGTGGGATTGAAAGAGGACAGCGAGGGCCGTGACCCGGTCCGTTTCTTCACTCAATGGATCCCGGATGTCCTAGGCATAATCAACTTCACCAAGCGACTAGAAATCGAACGCGCCCACAGAACATCCGTGCCGAAACCCCGGCCAGATGAGCACCCCAAGGGCCGTCCTGATCAGGTTCCTCCGCTTCCAAGACAGAGAGAAGATACTGCAACTCGCAAGAGCCAAAGGGGACATCACCATCGATGGCAAGAGGGTCAGCCTTTTCCCGGATATGAGGGCGGATCTCGCAAGACGTCGCAAGCAGTTCAGACCTGCCGCCAAAGCACTGAAGGAGAAGAACATCACCGGCTACCTCATCCACCCTGCGCGGATGAAAGTTCTGTACAAAGGCCGAAGCCATCTCTTCAACACACCGGGAGAAGTGTACACTTTTCTCAAAGAACTGAACAACGTCTGAGCCAGGACGGTCTCTCTGGGGGATAAGATGCAGTTTGTTTGTTTTCTCTTATCCGGACTGAACTGCTGATATCTTCCGGTCGCTATAATTGATTTGTACATTTTCAACTAACCGTATCTTTCTGGGGTGAGTTCTATTACATTTACAGGAGAGTATATTTTGGTTTAGTCCATATCCACTGGGCGAAGCAAATAAGTGGGCTTAGGCCCACTGCTTTCACCCTCATTTATGTTAATCTTTCGAAAAGAGACTCAAGCAGCCCTTACCGTGGGCAGTAAATATTCAGCCATAAATGTATATTCACAACGTTTGTTTTCAACTTAGAGAGCTCGCAGGTTTTAGTTTACGCCAAGGTTTAGCTAGTAAGAGCAAGATTGAAAGCGAGCAGCAACGTATCTCTACAAGTGTATTCATGTTTGATTGTTGGGATTGTTGTTTTAGTCTGACAATCGGGGTGGGTGGGATTTTATTTTTTTCCTTTTTTCTATGTTTATTGTTTCCTTCCTAAAGAGACACATAGGTCACTTCTGTGTTCAAACCAAAGTTGAAACATTTCCTAACTATCTACATATGATAGAATTCCATTCAGTTACATATTTGAAACCCAACCTAAACCCAACCTTAATATGTCACATTCAACGTAAAAGGTCTTAACAGCCCGATTTAAAAGGAAAAGAGTCCATACATACCTTAAGAAATTAAAGGCTGACATTGTGTTTTCACAAGAAACACATCTTACAGCCAGTGAACACAAGAAATTGAAGAGGGAATGGGCAGGACAAGTTTTTGCATCCTCTTTTAACTCCAAAGCAAGAGGAACTGCAATTTTGATAAGTAGACGCATCCCCTTCTGCGTCAACAACACCATCTCTGATCCCTCTGGCAGGTTTGTTTTGGTGCAGGGGCATATGTTTTCAGAGTCTTGGACCCTATTGAATATTTATGCTCCTAACTTCGATGACCATATGTTTATTCAGAATGTCTTCCTTCAGGTCGCTCAAGCACCACCAGGATGGCTACTGGTTGGAGGAGATTTTATTTTTTGTTTAGATACAGTTCTTGATAGGTCCTCTGATAAACCCTCACTTCTTACCAAAGCCGGCAAGCTCACCATGTCATTCATGAAAGATCTCAATTTACTAGACATCTGGAGACAGTTGCACCCACAGGATAGGGACTACTATTTTTATTCACACCCACACAAGACACACACACGCATAGATAACTTTTTACTATCGACACAACTGTTTCATAGAGTGTTAGATGTCGAGTATCTCCCCAGATTGCTTAGTGACCATTCTCCTCTGGTATTATCAATCTCCATTCCTACCAAGGTAAATGGAGCATATAGATGGAGACTAAATTCTACACTCCTAAAGCAACCTGAATTTTGTGCATTCATCAAAGAGCAGATCAATATTTTTACTTTGACAAACAAATCCTCCGCTCCTGACAGTTTCATTCTTTGGGACACATTGAAGGCCTATCTGAGGGGACAGATCATTTCCTATACTTAAGGGCTGAAGAGAAAACACGGTGCGGAACTGAGTGCCCTTGAATCTGAAATCTCCGAGCTAGAGAAAACCTACCAGAGAGGCCCGACTAAAGATCTATACAGGCTTTTGGTAAATAAAAAAACTGAAATATAATATTCTGAACACATATCAAGCTGAGAGGACCATCACTAAATCAAAACAGCGTTATTACGAGCTTGGAGAGAAAGCTCACAAAGTATTGGCATGGCAACTGAAAGCAGAGGAAAGTAAGAGGACAATTAATGCTATAGAAACTCTTACTAATGAGATATCTTTCGACCCTACTGAAATTAATAATACTTTTAAGAAATACTATGAAGACCTCTACACTTCCCAATCAAGCGATGATCTATCAGAGATCGACTCCTTTCTCTCCTCTCTCAACCTCCCATGCCTGTCAGGGGAAGACAGCGAGCGCCTGAGTGAACACTTCTCAGTTCCTGAATTGTTGGAGGCCATTAAATCCTTACCTTCTAATAAATCTCCTGGGGAGGATGGCTTCCCTCCAGAGTTCTATAAAGAATTTAGGGAGCTGTTGGTCCCCTAACTTATGGAGGTACTTAAAAAAGCCAGGGAAGACAACTGCTTTCCAGAGTCTTTCTCTCAAGCAGTGATTACTGTAATCCACAAGAAAGGGAAAAACCCGCTAAAGTGCGCCTCCTATAGACCAATCTCTCTCCTTAACACAGATTGTAAACTGGTCACCAAGATGCTATCTAAGAGACTGGAGTCATGTCTTCCCCTGTTGGTCTACCCAGATCAGACTGGCTTCATAATTAATAGATTGTCCTCCAATAATCTCAGAAGGTTCTTTGATATAATTCACCTTGCTAACAAAAACAAAATACCTAGTGTCGCAGTCTCCCTCGACGCTGAAAAGGCCTTTGATAGTCTTGGAAAAGTTTAGTTTAGGTACCGTGTTTGTAAATTTGATAAAATCACTCTACAAATCTCCTAAAGCTAGGATTGCTACCAATGGGATTACTTCCTCCTCTTTCCCTCTCTATAGGGGGGAACCCAATTAGCCCCCACCTCTTTGCCCTCGCCATCGAACCGTTGGCTGAGGCTATTAGAACGTGCCCTGACATACATGGCTTTGAGGTGGGCTCCCATACCCATAAATTATCACTCTTTGCGGACGACCTTATCTTATTTCTAACAAACCCAGAACACTCCCTCTCTCACTTGCAGATCCTACTACAGTGTTATAGTTCTTTCTCTGGATATAAGGTCAATTTTGATAAAAGCGAAATCTTACCGTTGTCTGTCTTTGACCATCATACCATCAAGCACAAGTTTCCTTTTAGATGGTCGCCTATGGGCTTCACATATTTGGGCATAATGGTGGATGGTAATCTGAACAACCTCTATGAACTCAATCTGGCCAGTTTGTTGCAAAAGGTGGAGGGTGACCTTTGTAAATGGATGGACTTACCTCTCACCCTACTGGGTAGAATCAATGTAATTAAAATGAATGTCCTGCCCAGATTTCTATATCTGTTTCAATCTTTCCCTATCCCTGTGCCCGCAGCATTCTTTTCCTCTCTCGACAAGCTGACCAGACGGTTTATCTGGCACGGCAAAACCCCTAGGGTTGGCCTGGATAAACTGACCCTTGATTACAGTCAAAGGGGCTTAAACCTCCCCAATTTTAGAATGTACTACTGGGCTGCACAGTCTAGGTTTCTGGCTCAGGGGTTTGACAATGGTCACTCTCCCTCATGGTTGAACATGGAAAAACTTGAGGTAAATGATGACACTGGGGCAGAATTGTTTTACAAATGGGACAGAAAATCTATAAAAACCATCACAGACAACCCTTTAATCATACATTCTGTCCTGGCATGGTGCAAACTGCATGAGCTGTTCGGACGAGGGGGATTCCTTTCCCCTAAAACCCCTTTATGGAACAATAGATTGATTCCTATGTTTTTCCAGAATAGTAACTTTAGACCATGGTTTGATAAGGGGATCACTCTTCTGGAACATTGTTACGAGGAGGGAGTTCTTATGTCTTTTGATCAGCTGAAACAGAAATACCACTTGCCTAACAGGGACTTCTTTAGCTACCTACAATTTGGAACTCTGGTAGTCTCTATGGGGACGCCACAGGGTTCAATTCTCGGGCCGACTCTTTTCTCTGTAAACATCAATGATGTCGCTTTTGCTGCTGGTGATTCTCTGATCCACCTCTACGCAAACGACACCATTCTGTATACTTCTGGCCCTTCTTTGGACACTGTGTTAACTAACCTCCAGACAAGCTTCAATGTCATACATCTCTCCTTCCGTAGCCTCCAACTGCTCTTAAATGCAAGTAAAACTAAATGCATGCTCTTCAACTGATCGCTGCCCACACCTGCCTACCCGTCCAGCATCACTACTCTGGACGGTTCTGACTTAGAATGTGTGGACAATTACAAATACCTAGGTGTCTGGTTAGACTGTAAACTCTCCTTCCAGACTCATATTAAGCATCTCCAATCCAAAATCAAATCTAGAATCAGCTTCCTATTTCGCAACAAAGCATCCTTCACTCATGCTGCCAAACATACAGTACCTTCGTAAAACTGACCATCCTACCGATCCTTGACTTTGGCGATGCCATTTATAAAATAGCCTCCAACACTCTACTCAGCAAATTGGATGCAGTCTATCACAGTGCCATCCGTTTTGTCACCAAAGCCCCATATACTGTACTACCCACCACTGCGACCTGTATGCTCTCGTTGGCTGGCCCTCGCTTCATATTCGTTGCCAAACCCACTGGCTCCAGGTCATCTATAAGTCTTTGCTAGGTCAAGCTCTGCCTTATCTCAGCTCACTGGTCACCATAGCAGCACCCACCCGTAGCATGCACTCCAGCAGGTATATTTCACTGGTCACCCCCAAAGCCTCTTCCTACTTTGGCTGCCTTTCCTTCCAGTTCTCTGCTACCAATGACTGGAACTAATTGCAAAAATCACTGAAGCTGGAGAGTCATATCTCCCTCACTAACTTTAAGCATCAGCTGTCAGAGCAGCTCACAGATCACTGCATCTGTACATAGCCCATCTGTAAATAGCCCATCCAACTACCTCATCCCCATATTGTTATTTTATTTTTATTTTTTTGCTCCTTTGCACCCCAGTATCTCTACTTGCACATTCATCTTCTGCACATCTATCACTCCAGTGTTTAATTGCTAAATTGGAATTACTTCGCCACTACGGCCTATTTATTGCCTTACCTCCCTAATCTTACCTCATTTGCACACACTGTATATAGATTTATTTTCATATTGTGTTATTGACTGTATGTTTGTTTATTCCATGTGTAACTCTGTGGTGTTGTTTGTGTCGCACTGCTTTGCTTTATCTTGGCCAGGTCGCAGTTGTAAATGAGAACTTGTGAAATATATATATCTTTTTTTAAATGAGAAATTACATTGAAACAATGTTGATTTAACAAGTTTGTGCCCAGTGGTAGCCACTATCATTATGCTGCTCCTAGCCTGTTGAGTAGTGTGTCAGAGGGTTGGGTGCTGTGGCAGTAAAAATAGACATTTCAACTGTACAATGGATAGATGAAGATCTATTTGGGGGGACTTTTATTTTTAATGTTGACTGATACTACAACACTCATAAATGACTGGTTTCATGAAGGTGTTATGAAATTCCTACATGAATGCCTTCAAGTAAAGTATTACCCTGTGATACCTCACTTAGCCAAACAATTTAAAAAAACATAAAATGTGCACGGTGGCTTATCCATCTAATACACTTTAATCTCCTGTTAATGAGATGGAGTTCAGAGACGATAGAGCGCAAAAACAAACAGATGTGACTGAGGCAGCTCGGTGACAAATCAATTTCATCCCTCGCAGGCTTCCAAATGGAGATAAGCACTTCATTATAAGAAGTCATAAAATACGTGCACCGTGGTGAGATACAGCTGCACAGTTAAAGAGAGTAGGAAATGATTGTGTTTTAATTTCACTCGTATAAGGGCTGTTTTAACATCTCTACATTAGATGGGATTGTTCAGAGTGGTCAAATATGCTGAATAGAAAACATACTGCTATGAAGACAATGTTCACTCAGAATAAAAATTATAATACCCTATCTTTCCAAACATCCCAAATGGATATTTCAATCAAAATCTAACCCTCACACTTTTCAGTGTTAGGTATTAGACACAAATGGAACAACAGACTTTGACACATACAATCGAAGTGTCAGTCTCAAATGTATTCTATGATCCTTCTTAATCCCTGGTTGAAGTGATTACATGGATGGTACAGACAGACAGGGAAAAGGCATGGTACAGACAGACAGGGAAAAGGCATGGTACAGACAGACAGGTAAAAGGCAGTGTCAGTTTTCCAATTTGTCATATTTCTCAGCCATTTGATTGAATGGTGTAAATCACAGGTGTCAAACTCATTCCATGGAGGGCAGAGTGTCTGCAGATTTTCATTCCTCCCATGTACTTGATTGATCAATTAAGGTCACTGATTAGTTAGGAACTCCTATCTTTAAATATTAATTGGACACAAATTGAATGGTAATAACAAAAACCAGCATATACGCCTATCTCCATGGAATGACTGACACCTGACTGTGTGGTGTAAATACTATGTACGGCCATCTAAACAACAGGAATGTGATCTGTGCATCTCTGGGATTGATGCAGCCTACGATAAGATAGCACTGTTGACACTATTGACATTTTCAGTGGGTGCTGCTCTGTTTTCTTAGAATGAGTGCTCTCTTATTGGTGTCCTTTAGTAATGGTTTCTTTGCAGCAATTCGACCACGAATGCCTGATTCACGCAGTCTCCTCTGAACAGTTGATGTTGAGATGTGTCTCTTACTTGAACTCTGTGAAGCATTTATTTGTGTTGCAGTTTCTGAGGCTGTTTACTCTAATGAACTTATCCTCTGCAGCATAGGTATCTCTTGGTCTTCCTTTCCCTTGGCGGTCCACATGAGAACCTGTTTCATCATAGCACTTCATGGTTTTTGCGACTGAACTTGAAGAAACCTTCAAAGTTCTTGAACTTTCCTGGATTGACTGTCCTTCGTGTCTTAAAGTAATGATGGACTGTCGTTTCTCGTTGCTTATTTGAGCTGTTCATAAAATGGACTTGGTCTTTTACCGAATAGGGCTATCTTCTGTCTACCCCACTACCTTGTCACAACACAACTGATTGGCTCAAACGCATTAAGAAGGAAAGAAATTCCACAAATTAACTTTTAACAAGGCACACTTGTTAATTTAAATGCATTCCAGGTGACTACCTAATGAAGCTGGTTGAGAGAATGCCAAGAGTGTGCAAACCTGTCATCAAGGCAAAGGGTGGCTACTTTAAAGAATCTAAAATCTAAAATATATTTTTATTTGTTTAACACTTTTTTGGGTTACTACATGATTCCATATGTGTTTTTTCATAGTTTTGATGTCTTCACTATTATTCTACCATGTAGAAAATAGTAAAAATAAAGAAAAAACACTGAATGAGCAGCTGTGTCCAACTGTTGACTGGTACTGTATGTTTAAGGAAAATGCCCTGTGGGGTGCTACTCTGCATCCCGATTCAGAGGGACTGAACCTCACTGCACCTCAGAAACTATAATTGTGCTGTTAGTGTGTGATTGTGGCCTTCAGCCAAAATGATGGGCCTGGCAATGGGACTCAAACAAAATAATTAAAATGTCAAAATCTAAATTAGAAGTATACCAACGCACATGGGTAAAGTTCAGCCTTCAACTAAGCAAGAGAATGGTTCTGAGGGGTGACTGTCGAATCGAAGTCAGTCAGACTGTAAAAAAAATATCAAATACCACACAGTTGCTGTCTAGAAACTAAAAGGGTTCTTTGGTTGTCCCCATAGGACAAACCTTTAAAAAAAACGTTTTGATTCCATGTAGCACCCTTTTAGTTCCAGATAGAACCCTGTTGAGTTCCATGAAGAACCCTTTACACAGAAGGTTTTACATGGAACCCAAAAGAGTTCTACATGGTACCAAAAAGTGTTCTGCCTGGAACCAAAATAACGATTCTCCTATGGGGACAGCTGAAGAACCCTTTTGGAACTCTTTTTTCTAAGAGTGTGGCTAGCTCCCCTCCTGTGTGTGTCCCTATGGAAATATCTGTATTATTAATACAACTCAGCTCAGCTCCTCTGTAAACTGTAGCATTAAAGGAGCCAGTGGGTTTATGCCCAGGTTTGTTCTACTACAGCATCCCATTTCCATGCATGCATCTGGGTCATGAAATATGGATAGGGAGAGAGGGAGTGCTGAAGAAATGCAATGGAAGCACTGACTTTTAACCTTCTCTCTTTCCCTGTGGCACATGTATAGCCTGATCCATATAACATAATCATCTGATTGAATATAAGTAATTACACCAGTAGTGATTTTACATTACGAAGGAGGACATTATGGAGGACATTATTGTAAATATCCCACTGGGCACACACTGGCTGAATCAACGTTGTTTCTACAGAATTTCTACGGAATTAGGTTGAACCAACGTGGAATAGACGTTGAATTGAGGTTTGTGCCCAGTGGGAACTCTCCTACAGTCATTGTTGATCATCATAGGTTCTGTCTTATCCAGGCAGAACTATGTGATGCCCTTGATGGAATTTCAGTAGAGATTCCAGAACAGCATCTGTAGATTCTCCCCACCATCTCACCCTTAATAACAGCCTGCCAGAGAACATAATCCCAGAATCCTCCCTCCCAATGTCACATGCACTGCCACAACCAGACCCGATCACTGTTAGGACCCCAGCCAACACCTGCCTCTTCCCACTGCATGGCTGTAACCTCATCCTCCATCCTCAGCTGAACTTAAACCACAACCAGCTCTGCAGTATCCAGCAAGGGGGAAACATAGTGGCTTGGTTGTGTGCAATCTCACCCAACCCTGGTTTACCGTTTACCCTGATCTAAAAGCATAGACGCCCTTATTAACCTGAGCACAGTGGGCTACCTGGACTCTCCCTGCTCACATATATTTGGATATCAACAAACTATCTGTTGATAAGCAACTGCTTGCTAAGGTTACGGTTAGGGTTAGGTTTAGAATAAGGGTTAGGATAAGGATTAAGTTAAGGGTTAGAGCTAGGGTAAGGGTTAAGTTTAGGGTTAGGATAAGGGCTTAAGGTTAGGGTTAGAGCTAGGGTTAGTGTTAGTAGATTGTCAGCTGAAATGTTACTGATAGTCTGTAGATACAGTAATCTGTAAAGCATCTACAGGTGGACTATCCAAATAAAGTGGTAGCCTCTCCCTAACACCCCCAGCCAGCATGGAGGCAGTGTGACAGGAGCACCAGTGATGAACACGAGGCTTAATTAAAAGGCTTGTCAATCACAGCAGGAAATAAGGTTTGGTTTAGGAAGTGTATGTGTCTATTCTGGGGTGCACAGCCATTCCTGCTTCCTGTAGGATAAGCAATTAGTCTGTGTGTCATTGGTGCTTTAGCTGACAGGCAACTTAACTCAGGCAGCGTAGCCCTTGGAAAAAGTGGCCGTTGGCTGAGTGCAGCTCTGTGTGTGTGTGTGTGTGTGTGTGTGTGTGTGTGTGTGTGTGTGTGTGTGTGTGTGTGTGTGTGTGTGTGTGTGTGTGTGTGTGTGTGTGTGTGTGTGTGTGTGTGTGTGTGTGTGTGTGTGTGTGTGTGTGTGTGTGTGTGTGCACATCCGCGTGCGTTTCTGTGAATGTATGTGTGCAAGTGTTTCCATGACTATATGGCAGGGGTAGGCAACTAGATTCAGCCATGGGCTGATTTTTGTCAGAGCGGACAGTAGCGGGGCCAGAACATAATTACAATAATTTGTACACTGCAAATTGACCACAACTAAGCCCGAAAATAGATTACATTTGACAATAAATAATGTCATACCTTGATTACATTGCAACACTATCACATCTCTTTTTGATTTCGTTGGAATACTTTTCCTAAATGAAAATAATGAATGAAAACAAAATCCCCTCCAAAAAATAACTTGTGGGATGGTTTTGGTCTGAGGGCCGCCTGTTGCCGACCCCTGCTATATGGTGTGTGTGGTGGGTGTGTGTCTTAAGAAGGGACCTCTCAGGCTAGGTCCCTACTGTATCTCTGCTGCTCTTGGGCCCCAGGCCATGTAGCATAGATTGTCACCGTTACGACTAACTTTAGCTCAACAAGCAGATGCGGCCCGGGCTTGGGGAGGATGTGAGACCATTCAGCGCTGTGTGTCATGCTCAGGGCTAAATCTGGGGGGATAGATACAAAGCCGCAAACAAACGGACGTCCCGTGTTTTTGTGGGCATGACAGGTGTGTGTGTGTGTTCAAAGTGCTAACTTCTAGATTCAATTTATAACACCAGTTGTCTGATCCCACTGCAGTGACATGTCCTCTCAGAGTGTACTGATTCCTACATAAACACATAATGAGCTAGCTAGCCACATCAACATTTAAGTCATTTAGTAGACACCTTTATCCAGAGAGACTAGGGTTAAGTGCCTTGCTCAAAGTTTCATCAACAAATGTTATATTTAGTTGGGTAGGGGATTCAAACCAGCAACATTTTGGTTACTGCCCCAATGCTCTTAACCGCTAGGCTACCTGCCACATACAGGTAAAATCAATAGAACTAACACAGGAAATTTGACATTGTTTGGTTTTTATGTGTTATTTTACGCATCATTAGGAATGCTGCAATGTCACACCTTGTGAGTGAAATCATGGCTCACAAAGGGGTTATGGGACACTCTCATTGCAACTGATACACCCAATGTGAATTCCTTATGGATTTACTCATGTAATAACTTGAGTGTGATGCTTTTGGTCAGTGACATACGCATTGACTTGCTCTTCAGTCTTTCCATCCTCATCAGTGGCACTGTGACACAGCAGCATCTGTAATACTGGGCTGGGCAGTAATAATCTGGGCTGTTATAATCTGGGCTGGGAAGTAAATATTGATCACGAGGACTGGGATATGGTACTGGTTGCCTCTGAGAATAACATTAACGTATACACTGACTCTGTGACTGGGTTCATCAAGAAGTGCATAGAGGATGTTGTTCCCACTGTAACAAATAGAACTTATCCAAACCAAAATACATGGATAGATGGCAGCATTCGCGCAAAACTGAAGGCACGAACCACTGCATTTAACCACAGCAAGGTGACTGGGAACATGGAGGAGTACAAAGAGTCCAGCTATGTCCTCCGTAAGGCAATCAAACAGGCAAATGTCAGTACAGAAACAAAGTGGAGTCGTAATTCAACGGCTCACGAGACGTACGTGGCAGGGACTCCAGACAATCACGGATTATAAAGGGAAAACCAGCCACGCCGTGGACCCCAATGCCTTGCTCCCGGACAAGTTAACCTTCTTTGCTTGCTTCAAGGAAAGCACAGTGCCGACGTCGCGGGCCACCGCCGCTCACGAGGACTGTGAGCTCTCGTTCTCCTCAGCCGGTGTGAGTATTTAAAAATATATATATATTTCACCTTTATTTAACCAGGTAGGCCAGTTGAGAACAAGTTCTCATTTGCAACTGCAACCTGGCCAAGATAAAGCAAAGCAGTTCGACACATACGACAACACAGTTACACATGGAATAAACAAACATACAGTCAATAATACAGTTGGAAAAGTCTATATACAGTATGTGTAAATGAGGTAGGATAAGGGAGGTAAGGCAATAATAGGCCATGGTGGCGAAGTAGTTACAATATAGCAATTAAACACTGGAATGGTGGATGTGCAGAAGATGAATGTGCAAGTAGAGATACTGGGGTGCAAAGGAGCAAGATAAATAAATAAATACAGTATGGGGATGAGGTAGTTGGATGGGCTATTTACAGATGTACAGGTGCAGTGATCTGTGAGCTGCTCTGACAGCTGGTTCTTAAAGCTAGTGAGGGGGATATGAGTCTCCAGCTTCAGAGACTTTTGCAATTGGTTCCAGACTGGAAGGATAGGCTTTGGGGGTGACCAGTGAGATATACCTGCTGGAGCGCGTGCTATGGGTGGGTGCTGCTATGGTGACCAGTGAGCTGAGATAAGACGGGGCTTTACCTAGCAGAGACTTGTAGATGACCTGGAGCCAATGGGTTTGGCGACGAGTATGAAGCGAGGGCCAGCCAACGAGAGCGTACAGGTCGCAGTGGTGAGTAGTATATGGGGCTTTGGTGACAAAACAGATGGCACTGCATCCAAT
The DNA here is from genome assembly GCF_045679555.1 of Salvelinus alpinus. Taxonomy (NCBI): domain Eukaryota; kingdom Metazoa; phylum Chordata; class Actinopteri; order Salmoniformes; family Salmonidae; genus Salvelinus; species Salvelinus alpinus. Next base: position 20,475,508 of record NC_092094.1, on the reverse strand, counting down.
TTGTTGAGTAGAGTGTTGGAGGCTATTTTGTAAATGACATCGCCGAAGTTGAGGATCAGTAGGATGGTCAGTTTTACGAGGGTATGTTTGGCAGCATGAGTGAAGGATGCTTTGTTGCGAAATAGGAAGCCGATTCTAGATTTAATTTTGGATTGGAGATGCTTTACAGTCTAAGCAGACACCTAGGTATTTGTAATTGTCCACATATTCTAAGTCAGAACCGTCCAGAGTACTGATGCTGGATGGGTGGGCAGGTGCGGGCAGCGATCGGTTGAAGAGCATGCATTTAGTTTTACTTGCATTTAAGAGCAGTTGGAGGCCACGGAAGGAGAGTTGTATGGCATTGAAGCTCGTCTGGAGGTTAGTCAACACAGTGTCCAAAGAATGACCAGAGGTATACAGAATGGTGTCGTCTGCGTAGAGGTGGATCAGAGAATCACCAGCAGCAAGTAAGCGAGTAAGACATTTAAGCGTGATAACCCTCACAAGGCTGCCGGACCGGACGGTATCCCTCGTCGCGTCCTCAGAGCATGTACAGACCAGTTGGCTGGAGTGTTTACGGACATATTAAATGTATTCCTATCCCAGTCTGTGTTCCCACTTGCTTCAAGATGTCCACCATTGTTCCTGTACCCAAGAAAGCTTCTGTCATCATGAAGTGCTTTGAGAGGCTAGTTAAGGATCGATCGTATGACCTCCACCTTACTCAACACCTTAGACCCACTACAATTTGCATACCTCCCCAACAGATCCACGGATGACGGAATCGTACTGTACACTGCTCTATCCCATTTGGGCAAGAGGAATACCTAAGAATGCTTTTCATCAACTACAGCTTAGCCTTCAACACCATAGTGCCCTCCAAGCTCATCACCTGATTACCAACAATGCTGAGACAGCCTACAGGGAGGAGGTGAGGGCCCTGGCGAAGTGGTGCGAGGAAAATAACAGATGGAGCTGATCGTGGACTTCAGGAGACAGCAGAGGGAGTACACCCCCATCCACATCAACAGGGAAAGGATGAAAAGCTGCAAGTTCCTCGGCGTGCACATCACTGACAAACTGAAATGGTCCATCCAAACACAGACAGAGTGGTGAAGAAGGCACAAAGGCACCTCTTCAACCTCAGGAGGCAGAAAATTCATCTTGGCCCCTAGGGCCCTCACAAACTTTTACTGGTGCACCATTGAGAGCATCCTGTCGGGCTATATCACCGCCTTCTAAGGCAACTGCACTGTCTGCAACCACAGGGCTCTCCAAAGGCTGGTGTGGTCAGCTCGCTCACTTCACTCACCTTAAAGAGGGAGGTTTACTCGGCTGATGCTAGTACATGATCAAATACACAGCTGGAATGCCGTTTAAGGTGTTTGTATGTCCTAATAATTTGAAAGGTGTTTTAATTGGCATATGCTTACTTTGATTTTGAACCGTTTAAGATAAGCAGAGTAATGTGTTTACGTGACTATTGCTTAATCTGCCTACTGCCATAATCAGTATTGAATTATTACTGTACATGTAAACATATTCATTGTTACTAGCCGGCTACCACCCGGTACTCAACCCTGCACCTTGGAGACTGCTGCCCTACGTACAGTGCCTTCAGAAAGTATTCGTACCCCTTGACTTATTCCACATTTTGTGTTACAGCCTGAACTCATAATGGATTAATTTAATTTTCTTCTTCACCCATCTACACATAATACCCCATAATAACAAAGTGAAAACATTTTGCAAATTTATTGAAAATGAAATACAGAAATATCTCATTTACATAAGTATTCACACCCCTGAGTCAATACATGTTAGCATCACCTTTGGCAGCAACTACAGCTATGTGAATTTCTGTGTAAATCTCTTAGAGTTTTGTCAGTATTACTTTAATGCCTTGTTGCAAACAGGGTGCATGTTTTGTAATATTTTTATTCTGTACAGTCTTCTTTCTTTCTACCCTGTAATTAGGTTAGTATTGTGGAGTAACTACAATGTTGTTAGTCCATCCTCAGTTTTCTATTTTCTCCTTTGCCAAGATAATCCATCCACCTGGCAGGTGTGGCATATCAATAAGATGATTAAACAGCATGATTATTACACAAGTGTACCTTGTACTGGGGACAATAAAAGGCCATTCTAAATGTGTAGTTCTGTCACACAACACAATTGTCACGGATCCCTCCGGTACTGTTGCTCATTCTGTGCACCAGTTTCGGAGGTCTACGTCATCGGCCTCTAGGAACTGAACTGTCATTACGCACACCTGGTCCCCATTTTCTCCCCTGATTAGTATTTGTATAAGTGTGCCCTTGGTTCACCATTGGGCTGTCGATTATTGTTCCAATATCCGTTGGTCGTGTGAGTACCTGTGCTGCGTTGTTTTGGCTTTTAACAAATGTATAGTAAAACTACACTACACGTTATTTGGTGACGTGTGAATACACTAAGTTGACTGTGCCTTTAAACAGCTTGGAAAATTCCAGAAAATTATGTCATGGCTTTAGAAGCTTCTGATAGGCTAATTGACATCATTTGAGTCAATTGGAGATGCACCTGTGGATGTATTTCAAGGCCTACCTTCAAACTCAGTGCCTCTTTGCTTGACATCATGTGACAATCAAAAGAAATCAGCCAAGACCTCAGAAAAAAAATTGTAGACCTCCACACGTCTGGTTCCTCATTGGGAGCAATTTCCAAATGCCTGAAGGTACCACGTTCACCTGTACAAACAATAGTACGCAAGTATAAACACCATGGGACCACGCAGCCGTCATACAGCTCAGGAAGGAGACGCGTTCTGTCTCCTAGAGATGAACGTACTTTGGTGCGAAAAGTGCAAATAAATCCCAGAACAACAGCAAAAGACCTTGTGAAGAGGCTGGAGGAAACAGGTACAAAAGTATCTATATCCACAGTAAAACGAGTCCTATATCAACATAACCTGAAAGGCCACTCAGCAAGGAAGAAGCCACTGTTCCAAAACCGCAATAAAAAAGCCAGACTACAGTTTGCAACTGCACGTGGGGATAAAGATTGTACTTTTGGGAAAAATGCCCTCTGGTCTGATGAAACAAAAATATAACTGTTTGGCCATAATCACCATCGTTATGTTTGGAGGAAAAAGGGGGATGCTTGCAAGCCGAAGAACACCATCCCAACCATGAAGCATGGGGGTGGCAACATCATGTTGTGGGGGTGCTTTGCTGCAGGAGGGACTGGTGCACTTCACAAAATACATGGCATCATGAGGCAGGAAAATTATGTGGATATATTGAAGCAACATCTCAAGACATCAGTCAAGAAGTTAAAGCTTGGTCGCAAATGCGTCTTCCAAATGGACAATGACCCCAAGCATACTTCCAAAGTGGTGGCAAAATGGCTTAAGAACAACAAAGTCAAGGTATTGGAGTGGCCATCACAAAGCCCTGACCTCAATCCTATAGAATATTTGTGGGCAGAACTGAAAAAGCGTGTGGGAGCAAGGAGGCCTACAAACCTGACTCAGTTACACCAGCTCTGTCAGGAGGAATGGGACAAAATTCACCCAACTTATTGTGGGTAGCTTGAGGAAGGCTCCCCGAAATGTATGACCCAAGTTAAACAATTTAAAGGCAATGCTACCAAATACTAATTGAGTGTATGTAAACTTCTGACCCACTGGGAATGTGATGAAAGTAATAAAAGCTGAAATAAATAATTCTCTCTACTATTATTCTGACATTTCATATTCTTAAAATAAAGTGGTGATCCTAACTGAACTAAGACAGGGACTTTTTACTCGGATTAAATGTCAGGAATTGTGAAACTGAGTTTAAATGTATTTGGCTAAGGTGTATGTAAACTTCCAACTTCAACTGTATATGTGACCAATCAAATTTGATTTGATTTGATTAGATGTTGCTATGGATGGTCTGGCCATTCTTTCGGAGCGTGTTATTTATATCAGCAACGACAGCCTCACTCCACACATATGGGCCTCATTCTGTAAGCTTAGGAGGATACTATTAATTAGCCTTTTCAATTAGTGTTCCCAGAGAAACCAGACTATCTTTACATCAACAGGAGATAAAACCTGAAGTATTTTCATAGTATGCAATGATATGGGTTTCTAAGGCAAGGACAACATCCGTTGCTGTGAAAGCAAACATCACGTTGACTAATTTCAATGGCAAAACACACACCCTTTATCATTAGCTCTAATTACAGACGTTGGACGGACGCCAATGCTAGTCTATGCCTGTGGGAAACCACTGCAGCTAAAAACAGACTCATAATTAAAAACGTCCATGTATCCACAACACACAATGAGCCTAATGAGATTTCCAGACAAGTACTTTGATTTGTCAATCATCTCCTCAGCTCTCTTCCAGTGGGACTGAATGACACCTTAATCCAGTCTTAGTTTGCTACAGACTCACTGGAGAACACATCGCTCCATTCAACAACAACGAATCACCACACGGATAAAACCAGAAAGTCCCAAAACCTTGTGTGAGCATTGTAAACTAAAGCTAGCTTCATCCTTTTGGTAGATATAGGACTCATCTTATATCTCTGCCATTATAGCATCTGTGACAGCATGGGCAGAACCATATGGCTACAACCCATAGGAATCCCCAGCCAGTTGACTACTTTAAAATGGAGGAAGCATGGTGGAAGCCCTCAAGGGCGCTGCCCATGCTAACACAGCCTTTTTGCCACAAGAGGCTATCATTCTATCATTCTCTATGGACCCGCCATAATATTGTCCTAGTTAGCAACCCTGACCCTCTGTATAATAGACAAGTTAGGCCAATAGGGAGTGTATGAGGAAAGTTATCAGGAGGTACCGCAGAGGGCTTGGAGGCTAGTGTGGCTTGTTTGGTCCCATATGGGTCAGTTGGTAGAGCATGGCACTTGCAATGCCAGGGTTGTGGGTTCAATTCACATTGGGGACCAGTATGAAAATGTATGCACTTACTAAGTTACTCTGGATAAGGGCATCTGCTAAATGACAGAAATGTCAAATGTAGTGCTAGCAGGTGCTCCAAGAAGGGGCAGAGTCTGCAGGCTTTTTTTTGTATGTAGGTCTCCTCATCTGCGGTTATGGTTAAAGTGTTTCATAGAAAGTCTAGGATTTTAACTGGAGATAACATAATGTCACAATAAAAGACATAACCATATCACTTTACTACAAGAATGTTCTAAGACAAAACTGAAAATATATACAGTATATATATTTTTTGAACAACAGAGTAAGCCAAGCCTAACCACAATGACATGACAGCATGGTGTAGCTAATGTTGGCATATCTTAGGTGGAGAGGTGCAATCAGAGACGGAAGAGGAAGTGAGACTATCCACTCCCTAATTTCTTCTGTTTCAATGGAAGTCAATGAACTAAGTAGACCCGAACCAGCTGCTATCACATTGGTGTCTATGGGAGAGCCACCCCCTTAAGTAGACAGGAAATAAAATAAAATAAATCAATGGTAAACAGCCTGGATGAATTATCTTCAATTATCCACCATCTTTGGTGTAATTTCACACCTGAGATGGCTGACAAACACACAAAAGGCTTATTATTACTGTATGAAGATTAAATATTTCATTGGGATTTATACTGTATAGTATTATCAGAACACTGTTAGCTTCAGTCTGACAAAATGAGTAATGCAGCTTTTTCCCTTCCCTCTACTTAATTTTGGCATTACTAATTCAGGCCAACCATAAGAGCGCCCACAGACATCAGTAAATGGAAATGCTATTTAACATTAAACAGTCGTACACTATCCAGATCAGATGGAACCAACATCAAAGACCTATTTTCTCCACTGCACTCCAGTATAACTGCTTAATTCCATTGACAGGTCAGGATAACTTCCCTATCCAGAACCTCAGCTTTCCCGAAAATCGTACCCTTCCTTTCCAGGCAGTTGCTGGCTATAATTCGAACCAGTTTCGATGCCCATGTGTCTCAACAAATGAATCATGAAAAGAATAAGCCCGCTGTTTCTGTTTCCGGTTAATGACCACTATTTTCTGTCAATTGTAAATGAATGCCTCCTGATTGATGTGTAGAATAACAAGGGGAACACAAACCTATCGCAGGAGTGAGTGAGAAAGTCACAAGTGACGTCATTGTAGGTTCTATGCCAACAGTTGCTTGGTACCAGATGGCAATGCCTACTGTATCTGTTTGTCAGCAGAGTGAGTGAGTGAGTGAGTGAGTGGGTGAGAATAAAGCATAAGCTAATACATTGCTCATTATCCTGTTATATTACGCTAATCTGGCTACTACTGAGCTCTGTTTTACCTGCTGATAGAGGGGCTCAATGTATGTAGGCTGGCATACTCCGGTAGCAGAAAAGGGCCGTGATTTCAGCTAACCTCTCTTGGGAGAAAAAAAGACGCTAACCTACGCGTGGCAGGAAGTTGTTGGAATTCAGATAGGAGAGAGGGTAGCTTTGTGCAGTATGCTGAATGGCGAATGGGTAGATGATGCAACGTAGAAAGAAGGGCGCTAGGTACAAACCTTCACAAATCTATGTCTGTGAAATGGAAGCCGAGTACTTTCTTCTATCAGTCAACATATTGCTTAAAGAATTGGTGTTATGGATTAACATCCTCTACCTTATCATGGATGGACCGTTACCTATCCAATAGAACACAGAGGGTTTTCTTTAATGAAAGCTTCTCTAATGCAAATACAAGTGTGGTGGACCGCAGGGCAGCCGGCTTGGAAAATTATTGTTTTCTGTGTTTACTAATAACCTTCCACTGACCTTGAATAAAGCCTGTGTGTCCATGTACATTTACATTTAAGTCATTTAGCAGACGCTCTTATCCAGAGCGACTTACAAATTGGTGCATTCACCTTATGATATCCAGTGGAACAACCACTTTAAAATAGTGCATCTAACTCTTTTAAGGGGGGGGGTTAGAAGGATTACTTTATCCTATCCTAGGTATTCCTTAAAGAGGTGGGGTTTCAGGTGTCTCCGGAAGGTGGTGATTGACTCCGCTGACCTGGCGTCGTGAGGGAGTTTGTTCCACCATTGGGGTGCCAGAGCAGCGAACAGTTTTGACTGGGCTGAGCGGGAACTGTACTTCCTCAGAGGTAGGGAGGCGAGCAGGCCAGAGGTGGATGAACGCAGTGCCCTTGTTTGGGTGTAGGGCCTGATCAGAGCCTGAAGGTACGGAGGTGCCGTTCCCCTCACAGCTCCGTAGGCAAGCACCATGGTCTTGTAGCGGATGCGAGCTTCAACTGGAAGCCAGTGGAGAGAGCGGAGGAGCGGGGTAACGTGAGAGAACTTGGGAAGGTTGAACACCAGACGGGCTGCGGCGTTCTGGATGAGTTGTAGGGGTTTAATGGCACAGGCAGGGAGCCCAGCCAACAGCGAGTTGCAGTAATCCAGACGGGAGATGACAAGTGCCTGGATTAGGACCTGCGCCGCTTCCTGTGTGAGGCAGGGTCGTACTCTGCGAATGTTGTAGAGCATGAACCTACAGGAACGGGTCACCGCCTTGATGTTGGTTGAGAACGACAGGGTGTTGTCCAGGATCACGCCAAGGTTCTTAGCACTCTGGGAGGAGGACACAATGGAGTTGTCAACCGTGATGGCGAGATCATGGAACGGGCAGTCCTTCCCCGGGAGGAAGAGCAGCTCCGTCTTGCCGAGGTTCAGCTTGAGGTGGTGATCCGTCATCCACACTGATATGTCTGCCAGACATGCAGAGATGCGATTCGCCACCTGGTTATCAGAGGGGGGAAAGGAGAAGATTAATTGTGTGTCGTCTGCATAGCAATGATAGGAGAGACCATGTGAGGATATGACAGAGCCAAGTGACTTGGTGTATAGCGAGAATAGGAGAGGGCCTAGAACAGAGCCCTGGGGGACACCAGTGGTGAGAGCACGTGGTGCGGAGACAGATTCTCGCCACGCCACCTGGTAGGAGCGACCTGTCAGGTAGGACGCAATCCAAGCGTGGGCCACGCCGGAGATGCCCAGCTCAGAGAGGGTGGAGAGGAGGATCTGATGGTTCACAGTATCAAAGGCAGCCGATAGGTCTAGAAGGATGAGAGCAGAGGAGAGAGAGTTAGCTTTAGCAGTGCGGGGCGCCTCCGTGACACAGAGAAGAGCAGTCTCAGTTGAATGACTAGTCTTGAAACCTGACTGATTTGGATCAAGAAGGTCATTCTGAGAGAGATAGCAGGAGAGCTGGCCAAGGACGGCACGTTCAAGAGTTTTGGAGAGAAAAGAAAGAAGGGATACTGGTCTGTAGTTGTTGACATCGGAGGGATCGAGTGTAGGTTTTTTCAGAAGTGGTGCAACTCTCGCTCTCTTGAAGACGGAAGGGACGTAGCCAGCGGTCAAGGATGAGTTGATGAGCGAGGTGAGGTAAGGGAGAAGGTCTCCGGAAATGGTCTGGAGAAGAGAGGAGGGGATAGGGTCAAGCGGGCAGGTTGTTGGGCGGCCGGCCGTCACAAGACGCGAGATTTCATCTGGAGAGAGAGGGGAGAAAGAGGTCAAAGCACAGGGTAGGGCAGTGTGAGCAGAACCAGCGGTGTCGTTTGACTTAGCAAACGAGGATCGGATGTCGTCGACCTTCTTTTCAAAATGGTTGACGAAGTCATCCGCAGAGAGGGAGGAGGGGGGAGGAGGGGGAGGAGGATTCAGGAGGGAGGAGAAGGTGGCAAAGAGCTTCCTAGGGTTAGAGGCAGATGCTTGGAATTTAGAGTGGTAGAAAGTGGCTTTAGCAGCAGAGACAGAAGAGGAGAATGTAGAGAGGAGGGAGTGAAAGGATGCCAGGTCCGCAGGGAGGCGAGTTTTCTTCCATTTCCGCTCGGCTGCCCGGAGCCCTGTTCTGTGAGCTCGCAATCAGACGTCGAGCCACGGAGCAGGAGGGGAGGACCGAGCCGGCCTGGAGGATAGGGGACATAGAGAGTCAAAGGATGCAGAAAGGGAGGAGAGGAGGGTTGAGGAGGCAGAATCAGGAGATAGGTTGGAGAAGGTTTGAGCAGAGGGAAGAGATGATAGGATGGAAGAGGAGAGAGTAGCGGGGGAGAGAGAGCGAAGGTTGGGACGGCGCGATACCATCCGAGTAGGGGCAGTGTGGGAAGTGTTGGATGAGAGCGAGAGGGAAAAGGATACAAGGTAGTGGTCGGAGACTTGGAGGGGAGTTGCAATGAGATTAGTGGAAGAACAGCATCTAGAAAAGATGAGGTCAAGCGTATTGCCTGCCTTGTGAGTAGGAGGGGAAGGTGAGAGGGTGAGGTCAAAAGAGGAGAGGAGTGGAAAGAAGGAGGCAGAGAGGAATGAGTCAAAGGTAGACGTGGGGAGGTTAAAGTCACCCAGAACTGTGAGAGGTGAGCCATCCTCAGGAAAGGAACTTATCAGGGCGTCAAGCTCATTGATGAACTCTCCAAGGGAACCTGGAGGGCGATAAATGATAAGGATGTTAAGCTTGAAAGGGCTGGTAACTGTGACAGCATGGAATTCAAAGGAGGTGATAGACAGATGGGTCAGGGCAGAAAGAGAGAATGTCCACTTGGGAGAGATGAGGATCCCAGTGCCACCACCCCGCTGACCAGAAGCTCTCGGGGTGTGCGAGAACACGTGGGCAGACGAGGAGAGAGCAGTAGGAGTAGCAGTGTTATCAGTGGTAATCCATGTTTCCGTCAGTGCCAAGAAGTCGAGGGACTGGAGGGAAGCATAGGCTGAGATGAACTCTGCCTTGTTGGCCGCAGATCGGCAGTTCCAGAGGCTGCCGGAGACCTGGAACTCCACGTGGGTCGTGCGCGCTGGGACCACCAAATTAGAGTAGCAGCGGCCTCGCGGTGTGAAGCGTTTGTATGGTCTGTGCAGAGAGGAGAGAAGAGGGATAGACAGACACATAGTTGACAGGCTACAGAAGAGGCTACGCTAATGCAAAGGAGATTGGAATGACAAGTGGACTACACGTCTCGAATGTTCAGAAAGTTAAGCTTACGTTGCAAAAAAATCTTATTGACTAAAATGATATAGTACTGCTGGCTGGTGAAATAGGCTAGCTAGCAGTGGCTGCGTTGTTGACTTTGTTTGAAAGTGTAGCTGGCTAGGTAACCTCGACAATTACTCTAGACTACACAATTATCTTGGATACAAAGACAGCAAAGACAACTATGTAGCTAGCTAACACTACGCTAATCAAGTCGTTCCGTTGTAATGTAATAGTTTCGACAGTGCTACTATTCGGTAGGAGTTGGCTAGCTAGCAGTGTTAGCTAGCAGTGTTGACTAGGTAGGAGAACGGCAGCGCGGCGGACGAAAATAGCTGGCTAGCTAACCGATAATTACTCTAAACTACACAATTATCTTAGATACAAAGACAGCAAAGACAACTATGTAGCTAGCTAACACTACACTAATCAAGTCGTTCCGTTGTAATGTAATAGTTTATAGTTTATACAGTGCTGCTATTCGGTGGCTAGCTGGCTAGCTGGCTAGCTAGCAGTGTTGACTACGTTAAGTTAGGACGACGAAAAATAGCTGGCTAGCGAATCTCAATAATTACTCTAAACTACACAATTATGTTTGATACAAAGACGGCTATGTAGCTAGCTAAGATCAAACAAATCAAACCGTTGTACTGTAATGAAATGAAATGAAATGTAATACTACCTGAGGAGCGAAAGCGGAATGCGACTACTCGCTCCAACCCGGAAGTGCTCATGTACACGACTCAACTGTATAGACGTTGGCTGCAACAGTAAAATAAATAACTGACACCCTTAACATAGAGCTCCAGTCAGTTTTAGAATGGGTAACTAGAAATAGGCTGGTGCTAAATTTCTCAAAAACTAAAAGCATAATTTTTGGGACAAATCACTTGCTAAACCCTAAACCTCATCTGGATCTATTATTGAATAATGTGGCTACTGAGCAAGTTGAGGAGACTAAATTGCTGAGTGTCACCCTAGACAGCAAGCTATCATGGTCAAAACATATAGACTCAATTGTTACTAAAATGGGAAGAGGTCTGTCAATGATAAGGCGTTTCTCTGCTTTCTTGATATCTCAGTCAACCAGACAGGTCCTACAGGCCCTAGTTTTGTCGCACCTGGACTACTGTCCAGTTGTGTGATCAGGTATAGCAAAGAAGGACATAGATAAATTGCAGTTGGTCCAAAACAGAGCAGCACGTATGTACACAGAGGGCGAATGTCAATGACATGCATGTCAATCGCTTCTGTCTCAAAGTTGAGGAGAGATTGACTACATCACTATTGGTCTTTGTGTGAGGTGTTGATGAGTTGAAGGTACTGTCTGTCTGTTCAAGCAGTTGGCACACAGGACGGACATTCATCGGTATCAGAAAAGACATGCAACCAGATGTCTCTTCACAGTCCCCAGGTCCAGAACAGAGGCTGGGAAACACACAGTATTAAATAGAGCCATTACTAAATGGAACTGTCTGCCACCCCAGGTAACTCCAGCTAGCGACAAATCCAGATTTAAAAAACACATAGAAGAACACCTTACAGCACGACGGAGACTATGAAGAGAGACAAATAAATGTTTATGCATTATGTATTGTATTATGTATGTGATACGTGGATGGGGTACGACTGTGATATGTGGTTGTCTCGCCTGGCTACCTTAAGATGAATGCACTAGCTGTGGGTCGCTTTGAAGGAGAACGTCTGCTGAATGGCTAAATTGTAACGTAAATGTAGTGCAAAAAATATAAGCGTAACATGCAACAATTTCTAAGATTTTCCTGAGTTACAGTTCATAAAAGGAAATCAGTCAATTGAAATAAATGAATTAGGCCCTAAGCTATGGATTTCACATGGCTGAGCAGGGGTGCAGCCATGGTTGGGCCTGGGAGGGCATAGGCCCACCCACTTGGAAGCCAGGCCCACCCACTGGGGAACCAGGCTCAGCCAATAAGACTGAGTTTTTCCCCACAAAAGGGCTTTATTACAGACAGAAATACTCCTCAGCCCCCCCTCCAAACCCCCCTCAGACGATCCCGCATGTGAAGAAGCCGGATGTGGGGGTCCTGGGCTGGCGTGGTTACACGTGGTCTGCGGTTGGACGTACTGCGAAATTCTCTGAAACGACATTGGAGGCAGCTTATGGTAGAGAAATTAACATTAAATTATCTGGAAAAATCTCTGGTGGGCATTCCTGCAGTCAGCATGCCAATTGCACACTCCCTCAAAACTTCAGACATCTGTGGCATTGTGTTGTGTGACAAAACAGCACATTTTAAAGTGGCCTTTTATTGTCCCCAGTGCAAGGTACACCTGTGTAATGATCATGTTGTTTAATCAGCTTCTTGATATGCCACACTAGTCAGGTGGATGGATTATCTTGGAAAGGAGAAATGCTCACTAATAGGAATGTTAACAAATCTGCTCACAACATTTGAGAGAAATAAGCTTTGTGTGCATAACCCGGACAGCTAATGAAACTGTGGGTTTGGACAACCAAAGAATTTCTGTACAAAGTGTCAGAAACCTTCTCAGAGAAGCTCATCTGCGTGCTCGTCATCGTCTTCAGGGTCTTGACCTGACTGCAGTCGGCGTAGTCACCGACTTCAGTTGACGAATGCATACCTTTGATGGCCACTGGCACGCTGGAGAAGTGTGCTCTTCATGGATGAATCCCGGTTTCAGCTGTACTGGGCAGATAGCAGACTGTATGGTGTCATGTGGGCGAGCAGTTTGCTTATGTCAATGTTGTGAACAGAGTGCCCTACGGTGGCAGTGGGATTATGGTATGGGCAGGCATAAACAACGAACACAATTGCATTTTATCGATGGCAATTTGAAAATATTTACAAATCTTTTTTTCTGCTAATACAGGAATATTAAAGAACCACTGCATTACTTATGTGATTTTTTAAAATGTATTAATATTTTTGTAAATATATTTAATATAAAAAATATAGATATTCAAATTTTTCAGGGGGTGCTCTTCCCGCGGCTATGGAGCAGCATAAACTCACTGACTAAGACACCTATTTCTATATCCTCTCACTGAATATAGGAATAGGTGGACAAGCAAGCAGAAGGGACTGATGTCACACGCGCACGGTGAGGTGGTGGTGCCATGTCTTTCAAGCATCAAGACTTGCTTCCTTATCATCGCATTCAAACAGAGTAAAGTTGAACTTTATATAATAAGCTGCTTTGCAATTCGACAAAGTGGCAATTAGATCAAGCAAAGCGTGAGCTCTTCTACGTTTTGGAGCTGCCTGCGCTGAAATGGGCTCACTAGAGGACAAGTTACTGCGTTATTAATAGGCTTAGTTAAATAGGCAATGCTTGCAATAGTTTCGTAGAAAATGAGCTGACATGAACATCTGTGAGGCCTGATCAAGAGATCACAGCAATAGGGACGTTGGATTCTATTTTTAGAAACCAATTTTGTTCATACATGTGATGGGAACATTTCTGCTAGTTTGCGTCGCACCTGCTCTGGAGTAGCGTACACCGCTGGAGAATATGGAATGCAGTTTAATTTATTCATTTTCCTCAAAGGTTGCAAAGTGAAGAGTGGTTGCCTTATGCTCTCCTAGAAAGCAACATGTGAGATAGGTAACTTTTGCACTCTGGATTCCAGAACACGTTTATCTGCTAAAACGGGTTGCTATTCTTGTGGGACTTTATGTACTCTTTTCATCTTTGAAATGTAAGAGCAATTTTGTAAAATGTCATGATGTGGAACATTTTTGACAAACAGACCTGCGACTAAATCCTTAAATATATACAATTTCATCCTATTTTTTTTTTATCCATATCGAGACACCATCGCCGTGGCTCTTATGGGAATGAAACACTCCTCCCGCTGTATGCTCCTCAGGAGAAAAATGGCGGAGTCCGAGAGCACTGAGGTAGGTGTGCAAGTTACGATAAATGAATGTAGGCTACACTAAATATGTGAGTGATGAATAGGCTAGTGCAATGCGCTGTCAGGTTTGATTCTCATTTCGAGGATGCAAAAGCCACCCAGAGTAGGCTGGTACCTCTGAGATGTATTTTCTAGTACTCATCGGGTCCACTCTTGTGCACCAAATGCCCTTCGGTGACAATGGCACGCTCCACTCGTGCCATATAATTTTAATCGAAGCATAAAATAGTGACTTCAAATTGTTCTCTGAGCATAAATTGAGTCTTGTGACACCCTGTTTCATGGTAGCCTAGCTATCCTAATGATAGCCTACTCGTGTGTCTGCCACCAACTATTTGTTTGTCTCTTATTTTGAGAAATGTCGCACTCCGTCACAGGTAAAGATTCGGAGCAATGTGATTTAGGGCGCGAAGATTTGAGCTCGTGCGTCCTCCCTTGTCCTGTCCAGCTGCATTGCTGAACCATGCGCCGAATTGTCGACTAAAAACGAGTGTTATAACCAACATATTTTTAGTTTGTTGTTAGATTGTTAGGCGAGTGTTTAAACAGATTTTAGCAGGAATCTGACTGGCCAAAATCCCGTTCAGATGAGTGAGAGGTCCCTTAGTTTTATCAGTAATGTGTGTTTATCACCAGTAGCTAGCTGAGTGTGTTTGGAAAATGCACATATTTCTATTAAATGTTGGATAGGGTATTGGGAAGTCCATAACTCATATTTGTATGCATAGCATAAACTAATCTGCTCAGCATAATATGACAGCCTAGAAATCAGTTTCACTTTAGAAGTATGAGCAAGGTCCATGCTATCCAGGAACGTCCCAACCCCCATGAAGTTGAAATTTAAAATGGTTAAGGGCAGGGGTGTAAAAATACTTTAAAGTACTACTGAAGTCGTTTTTTGTGGTATCTGTACTTTACTATTTATATTTTTGACTACTTTTACTTCACTACATTCCTAAATAAATTGATGTACTTTTTACTCCATACATTTTCCCTGACACCCAGAAGTACTCCTTACATTTTTAATGCTTAGCAGGACAGGAAAATGGTCACTCACTAATCAAGAGAACATCCCTGGTCATCTCTCCTGCTTGTGATCTGGCGGACTCACGGACTCACAAAATACAAATGCTTTGTTTGTAAATTATTTCTGAGTGTTGGAGTGTGCCTCTGGCTATCTGTAAATTAAAAAGATTCACTTAATATAAGGAATTTGAGAGCATTTAAACCTTTACTTTTGATACTTAAGTATATTTTATCCATTACATTTACTTTTTTCAAACCAAATACTTTTAGACTTACTCAAGTAGTATTTTACTGGGTGACTTTTACTTGAGTCATTTTCTATTAAGTAATCTTTACTTTTACTCAAGTATGACAATTAGGTACTTTTCCACTACTGTGGCAGGGTTTAGGGTAGGGATATCAAGAGTTAACAAAGGGTCGGAAATTTTCTGGAAATTTTCCATGGGAAGTTAAGCCCGGGAATTTTGGGAATTTTGCTTAAATTCATCAAAAAAGTTAGCTTATAACAGTGAACCTTTTTTTTGTGGGATTGACACATAAGGCAATTCTAGGTCTTGTGGCATATTTTGGTTAAACTATCCCCAATTCAATGGAATTGCAACCCTCTGCCTGCACAGTGCATTCTTCCATCACATGTGCAGTGCACTCTTCCATCACATGTACAGCTGATTCTCAAGATCTTGCACACCAATGAGATGCTATTGAGCCCACACTACTACACTGTCTGAGCCAAGGACTACATGCTTCCTGGTAAGTTTTGATTACAATACTGGGTGGAGTGAATATATTTTATGTGACATGCATGACTTTTTTTGTTAACTAGTAAGTAGTAGCCTACAGCAAAGTGTGTTTAAATAATTTCTAACTTGTTAGGAATTTCTGCTAGTTAGTTTTTGCTACCATGTGGGTTTTAGCTTGCTTGAGCCTGCTAACTGAGGAGTGTTAATTCACCTGTTTCCATACATGTTTCATTTTAAAACATTTATCTTACAAAGGAGTTGTTTAATCTGACTGCTTAACTATTTATTTGTACATGAAATTGTATTATTATTGTTTTTACTCATTTTTTCCTAATCTTTATAGGAAAATGCCATGGGCACTATCTGATGTGTGGAGACATTTCACTGCAACTATTGTAGATGGAAAAGCTGTGTACATTTGCAAATACTGTGCCAAATCATTTGTGAAGATGGCAACAAAGATGCAGAATCATCTGGCCAAGTGCATAAAGTTCCCTCAGCGCTCACAACAAGCAACCTCTGACAAAAGTCCCTCTACTTCTACTCGAGGTGAAAATGATTAATCAGACACTTTAACGATAGCAACAGCTCATGGTCCTCCTGGAATCAGAAGTTTTTTTGACTCAATCGTGGAACATAGTCAGAGAAATGCTGATGAATGTCTTGCTCGAGCTGTGTATGCAACTGGTTCACCTCTGATGCTCACAGGCAGTGTATTGGAAGATATTTCTGAATGTTCTTCGCCCAGCATACACCCCTCCAACCAGACATGCTTTATCTACTCATTTGCTGGATGCGGAGTTCTGCAGAGTTCAAGTGAAGGTCAAGCAAATCATAGAGAAAGCAGACTGTATTGCAATCATCTCTGATGGGTGGTCGAATGTTCGTGGCCAAGGAATAATTAACGACATCATCTCCACCCTTCAACCAGTATTCTACAAGAGCCCAGACACAAGGGACAACAGACACACCGGTCTCTACATTGCAGATGAGCTGAAGGCAGTCATCAATGACCTTGGACCACAGAAGTTATTTGCACTGGTGACAGACAATGCTACAAACATGAAGGATACTTGGTCTAAAGTGGAGGAGCCCTACCCTCACATCACACCCATATGACTGTGCTGCTCATGCGTTGAATCTGCTCCTTAAGGACATCATGGCACTGAAAACAATGGATACACTCTACAAGAGAGCCAAGGAAATTGTTAGGTATGTGAAGGGTCATCAAGTTACAGCAGCAATCTACCTCACCAAGCAAAGTGAGAAGAATAAGAGCACCACATTGAATCTGCCCAGCAACACCCGTTGAGGTGGTGTTGTCATCATGTTTGACAGTCTCCTGGAGGGGAGGAGTCTCTCCAAGAAATGGCCATATCACAGTCTGCCGATATGGACTGCCCCATCAAGAGGATCCTCCTGGATGATGTATTTTGGGAGAGAGTGGCAAATCTGGTGAAACTCCTGAAACCTATGGCAGTAGCCATTGCACGGATTGAGGGAGACAATGCCATCCTGTCTGATGTTCAGACTCTGCTTGCACATGTAAGAGAAGAAATCCTTACTGCCCTGCCCACTTCACTGTTGCTCCAAGCAGAAGAAACTGCAGTTCTGAAATACATAAAAAAGCGTGAAGACCTCTGCCTGAAGCCCATACACGCCGCAGCGTACATGGTGGACCCCAAGTATACTGGCAAGAGCATCCTGTCTGGTGCAGAGATCAACCAGGCCTATGGCGTTATCACTACCGTGTCTCGCCACCTTGGCCTGGATGAGGGCAAGGTTCTTGGCAGTCTGGCGAAGTACACTTCCAAGCAACATATCTCATCAGCCACCTGGTGGAAGGGACTTTGTGGATCTGAGGCTCTTTCCCCTGTTGCCTCCATCCTCCCAATCCCACCAACATCAGCCACCGCAGAGCGCAACTGGTCCTTGTTTGGGAACACACACACACCAAAGCACGCAACAGGCTGACCAATACAAGGGTTGAAAAATTGGTGGCCATCCGAGCAAATTTGAGGCTTTTTGAGCCTGACAACGAGCCATCCTCAACAAGGTTGGAAAGTGACAGTGAAGATGAGGCCTCAGAGTCTGATGTTCAAGAGGTGGACATTGAGGAGGTCCAGGGAGATGACATGGAAGCCTGAGAGGAAGACAACCAAAGCTTTAGTTTCTAGACTATGATTTTACTGATGTATGTAGAAAACGTTTTTGGGAGATGCGATGGATCATTCAATATTCATTCTTTTGTTGTTCAGTGAAATCATCCCATGTGAAGAGTCAACCCCTTTCGATTCAAATTCAATTCGTAAGTAAAATTTTATTTTTTTAATTTCTCCTGGAAGGATTTAATCATTTGCAATTATGTCTACTTATGATAAGGTCAAAGGTTTATGTTTCTGTCTCCATGTGATATGGTAAATATATCCAATGCGAAAAACATCTACATTTAAATGGTATTAATCTTAATTTGCATATATTTTTGTTAATTTCCATATGTTCACGTTAATTCCCATATATTCCTGTTGATTCCCATGGAAAGTTTCCACCTCTGAATATTCCCCAAAATGTTCAACCGTAGGGATGCCCCAAGAATCGCGGATAGCATTGACCATATGAGTGCTGCTGCTTTCAATTATTCAAAAACTACTTCTCTCTGCTGACATGTTGGCACATACACTTACGTATAAGAGGCAGATTTGCACTCTGTTTTTCAAAAGGTCTTCTGTAAATTATTCATCCACAGTTTTTTCAGACTCGGATAATATAGGGGAAAAAACATTGTCAAACCCCTCATCCTGTTGATTCTCATTACTAAGGTAGAGTGTTGTAAGCAGACTAAGACCATTATCTGAGGGCAGTGGAGCCCTCCTCTGAAGTAATGGAATGAGCCTAGTTGGATGTGAAGTGTTTGAGTGCCGTGGTGGCAGGAGCCCAGATCCACAGTGGTTTTCTTGACTTCTGAAAGTGATAGACTCCCCTGACCAGGGCCAGAGTACAGAACGGGCACACAGGGCACGCGACCCGGGACACCCGACCCCACAGATAGCATGTGATAGCAAAATGTGTACAATTGCAGTAAATGGGCTTCAACACTTTAAAATGATCTCTGCTTCATGGCAAAATAAGAGGAAATTATCTTTAAAACTGTAACATTTTCCCTCAGCCTCATGGCAAAATGTAAAAAATAGCATGAGATGAGCTATAAAACAGCACATTTTTCTCTCTGACCCATGGCAAAAAGTGTAGAATTGCAGGAATTTAGCTTTAAAACTGCAACATTTGCTCTCAGCCTCATGACAGAATGTGTAGAATAGCATTATACAACTGCAAATTCTTCCCACAAAATGGGCCCTGGGGCCCCAAATGCGGTAGACTAGCCCTGAGAGCAATGATGCCTTCATGCACGAATTGCTCTTAGGGAACTATGGTCAATATCAGTAATTCGTTTATGGGGAGTTTGTCATGTCTATTCTGATGAAGAGCAGCATAATCTGCCATGCACCTATTTCTGTTTCAGCTTGTTTTTCATTTGTACTGTACATAATTCTGATTTATTTGTCTACTGTGGTTGTTCTCCAGACATCAAGGACTGAAGAGGTCACTTGAGGGTTAAGGGGCTGTGGTTTACACTAGCCAAAATAATGCTCCTCCCAAATAACAAGACAACATGTTGAAGTCCAAATCTGACTGGTCAGTGAACAGAGGTTGACGGGGACACATCCTGTACAGTGTCTTAACCTTAAAAAACATCAGCTTGCACGTTCACCTTTTCACACAAAGAGGACCCATCATTCCGCTCTTGCATTCTGAGTCTGTGCTTAGTGGAATTACCTTTTTCACTGTCATTCTATACACCCTGGAACATTCTTCTCAGGCATCTGATGTTGAGCACAGCAACTCTAACAGATTTAGGGACGGATCTCAGCATTTATTTAATTAGTGTCTCCAATTAGCATTCATTCAGATAGTCTGAGGTCCATTGCAGGACAGTACAACTCACTGAACTTTAGCAGATAGAAAGTAGTGGAGTTTTATTCTATTCTTGTGGATGTTCCAGAGTAAAATATTCCCTGCTGTTTTGGGATGCGCTGTCATATTTCACATGAAGTGAATTGCACTCATTGTGTGTCATTTCCCGATGGAACATCAGTAAATAAATAATACCAGTGGATCTCAGCTTGGCAATTCACTGGCAGCGGCTAAAGGCTGCTGTTTTCTTTAGATGTGCTTGACATGGCAATTGTACTATTTTCTGCTTGAGAGTAAAAGTTTGAGGAATAAAAAAATTGTGGTGAAAAAAAGATTACTGCAGTACCCATATAGATGCCCGCTCAGTCCCCTGCTGCTAGACCATCCCCATTATGAAAGAAAACAAGGACAAAGACAAAGCTGCACAGTCAGATTGGCTGCTGAAATCACAAGACAGAGGAGAAGCACTTATTTTTTTTAACAAGACCAGATCAATATCAGTGACAGCCATGAGAGTGAAGTCTAAATCTTAAGATGTATGTGCACTGGGGAATAGAACAAATGGATTGAGTTGAATGCTCACATTAGATTTCTTTCCCCCTCTGTCCTCTGATATGTCCAGACGGGATCATTTTGGATCATTTTTCTCCTGCTGAGCTACAGGCTGATCAGACAGTCACCTGCAATGAATGCTGGGAGAGCAGAGAAAAGCCTATCAGAGTTTTACAGGCACACGTGTGTAGAATTATGTATCTTCTACTTTCCTCAGACGGACAGACAGAAATGTAACATTTACATTTGAGTCATTTAGCAGACGCTCTCACCCTGAGCGACTTACAGTAGTGAGAGCATACATTTCCGTACTTTTTCATACAGACCTCCTGTCAATACTGTTATCGTTGTCTAGGAGAATAGGCTCTGTGAACTCACCTCTGGGGTACCATGGGAAAGCTAATGGCAGCTGAGAGATGAATATAGCAAAGAATATAAACGTCTGCAAGATCTAAGCTTCCCGCAGATTGTGAGGTGAATGCAAACAGTGTTATGTTTTCAGAGTCAATTCATTGGGTTTTTGAGTTTTATCATCATTCAGTATGCCCTTCACCCACTGTTTCTCTATGGAAGACTTGACTTTCAGAAATCTGCCCCCACTCCATGAAGTCTTTATTGTGTATTACCATTCTCTCCAACCCTTAGCAACAGCAGCAGCCGCAGCCAATCCGCATCATCCAGTCTCAGCGCGTGCAGCCAACCTCGCTGCCCAAGCCTGTGCCCTCCATCCACCATGTCCCACAGCCGCCCCACGCTGCCTCCCTGCCCAGCTGCCCTGGCCGGGGAAAGATGGCCAAGTTCCTCAACCCTGAGGAGATGACCTCCAGGGACTACTACTTTGACTCCTACGCCCACTTTGGCATCCATGAGGTAGGGCTGCCCTGTGGCTGTATGTAATGTATCAAGCATTTCAAAGTGGTAGTGCTGATCTAGGATCAGCAAAAGATTAGACTGGGTGGGTTGCTTGAGTTTAGATGAGCCTTCCTACTCTATATTATGATTATGATGATTATTATTCCTACTTTGAGATACCATGTAAATACAGGCCCACTTCTTACCTACTGTGTCTTTACATGACTATGTAAAGTTCGTGCCACAATAGATTGGCCCACTTTAGAACACATCACAGTAGTGCATCTCATCTCCAGAGATGTACTGTGTTTCAGGGAGTAAGAACACATCACAGTAGTGCATCTCATCTCCAGAGATGTACTGTGTTTCAGGGAGTAAGAACACATCACAGTAGTGCATCTCATCTCCAGAGATGTACTGTGTTTCAGGGAGTAAGAACACATCACAGTAGTGCATCTCATCTCCAGAGATGTACTGTGTTTCAGGGAGTAAGAACACATCACAGTAGTGCATCTCATCTCCAGAGATGTACTGTGTTTCAGGGAGTAAGGGAGGAAGATGTCAGAAGGGTGCAGAGCATCTTTCAAGTTAGACCTGTGAGATGAGGTTTGTTCTGTGACATTTTTAGAATGTAAGTCAGATGGGTTTTAATCATTTCTGCTCTGTGAATGTTTCTGTTAGAGAGAGAATGGCTGAAATTACTTAAGAGGGATATGCAGTAACGCATTGTTTTTCACTGTGTACCAGTGTGTCTGAAATGGAAGGGTAGAATTACTGCAGATTAATATCTACATAGCCTGTGCAATTATGATTTTTATCCATACTACACTAAATCTATTTTCACATTGTGACTTACTTGTTGTGTATATGTACTGACATGTATGTGTAACTGATAGATGCACACACACACACTACATGTTCATGTTTTTAAATGTTTGTCAATTGTAAAGTCTTGTCTGTAATGTCTTTTTTGTTTATATGTCGGACCCCAGTAAGACTAGCTGCCGCCATTGGTGTCGGCTAATGGGGATCCTAATACATCAAAAAAATGTAATTGTCATGGAAATTAAAACAGCTTTGATAAGAAAAACACCTTGTTATTCACCTTGATACACAGTTGAAAGAGATTTGGATAACTCCCACCCTGACATCAATCATTTTTCACTGAGCAGGAGATGCTGAAGGACGAAGTGAGGACGCTGACCTACAGAAACTCCATGTACCACAACAAGCACGCCTTTAAAGACAAGATCGTCCTTGATGTGGGCAGTGGGACTGGTATCCTGTCCATGTTTGCAGCCAAGGCAGGAGCCAAGCACGTGTATGGGGTAAGAAAAGCTTTCTCCCTCCATGCGCCCTGTCCGGTCTCAAACTAGAATGTTATCAGGCAGAACCATCGCGACCGACAGCATCAGGAAATGCTGTGAAACCTAGCCTGACAATCTGCTCGCTCTCCTCAGACTCAGTCTTTGTGTGTGAATTTGGACAAATGTTCTGCCAATACCAAGGCTGTGCAACACTAACTTCTCACTGCCTGCAAGTTGCAACTATATCGTTCCATCCGTCATTCTATTTTCCTGTTATATTGGTTTTGATTTTCCATCTATATTCTACTGCAACCTATATGCAGTTTCCCATCTTTGGTTTTATTATGCTCTCACTGTGAGCTCTGGGGCCATGCCGTTATCAGATCCATCACTTAGACTCCACCAGAGAGACAAACCCCAGAGAACAGATCTGGGCTCGAGGCCAAATCTGAACTCTCCCATACAGAACATCACCCTGTCAGAGAGATGTAGTCTTTCACAGAGAAAAGGAACATCTAATGTTATTATAAAAAACAGATCAAAGACCTTTCATACAGAACATCAAACCTGACATCCCAGTATCAAAATGGAGGATCATTCCTAAGCAGTGGTAGACTCTAAATCACACGATTGGAGTAAAATCCTGTATCACCATTGCTGAACTGATAAGCCACAGTCTAGGAGTTTAATTAACAGGAAAATCACACCCAACTACAGCAGTGATGACGTCCATGCTACTGTAAGTCCTTCACACTGAATAGTTTTAACAGTCCTTATGCAGATGTTTGCCTGCCTTAAAGCCTACCTAGTAGAAGTTATTCCTAAGAGGTAGCTGTGTGACTATGGGAGACTATCTCCAGGTAGGAGGAGCTGTGTGACTGCCTGTGGGTGATAGGTAGTGATGCCTCCTGGCACCAGTGAGAGATGTGAGGGGCATATAGATCTCTGTGGGTGAGAGTGCCCACTCAGGACTGGCACTGAAGGTAGATATATGTCCCCGTCTTGGGCAAGTGGAGAAATCAGTGCCAACACACACAGGCTACACATCATCAATGGCATACTCCCCTCCACATGCCTTTATACAGCAGGTCAGGCCTTGGGGAACAGATGTGGTGGCAGGCTGGCAGATGACCATGGGCACTGGGGTGTAGAGGGCCAGGCATGCCCCAGATGACAGCCCCAGAACAGCGAGGCACGGAGCGGGCAGGCCTCACCTTGGTCCCTCTACCCTGCCTTTACGAAGGGCCCAAGCATTAGCCAGCTCCACCCTGTTGCCCTGTCCTCTCTGTTTTCCAGAGACCATTACAGATTGAGAACACATGGGTGGTGTAGAGCATGATTCCCCTTGTACACCTCAGACAAACATAGTAGGCTGTGGAGCGTACATGGAGGAAAAATCAATACCTGCAGAATCCTGACACTTTTAAAGTTCAATATTGATCAATATGACTGTGTCCCGGGGCCTGCTTTAATAATGTGAAGGCTTTCAATGGAAGTCTCCACAGTTGATGGATGAGTGCTTTCATTGTAGAAAAACATGTATAGGGAGCTGTTTGGCTCTCCTGGTGGGGTTCCAGACTATGGGCCTCAGCCCCCTACAGTGTGGCCATGGTGAAAGACAGGCAGGGAGGCAGAGTACCACTGACAGGGGGAGAGATGTTTTTTTTATACAGGCAGAGAGCAAGGTGTGAAAATGTGACATTTTATTGAGATGCCAAACTCGCTGTGCTCTGTGTGTGTGTGAAAGGGAGAGAGAGAGAGAGAATAGAGAGATAGAGAAGGCAAGTGTGCGAGAGGTTCTTCAGGTCCTGCTGAACTTGGGCTCCCGAGTGGCGCAGCAGTCTAAGGCACTGCATCTCAGTGCTAGATGTGTCACTACAGACACCCTGGTTTGAATCCAGGCTGTATCACAACCGGCTGTGATTGGGAGTCCTATAGGGCGGTGCACAATTGGCCCAGCGTCGTCCAGGTTTGGCCGGTGTAGGCCATCAATGTAAATAAGAATTTGTTCTTTACTGACTTGCCTGGTTAAATAAAAATGTACATTACCTGAAGAAAACAGCTCTGACAGCTGAGCACAGGAAAGGACAGACTGTTATATTATTTGTTTCTACATCTCTACTGAAGAAGACTTCAAATCAAATTTTATTTGTCATGCTTTGTAAACAACAGGTGTAGACTACCAGTGAAATGCTTGCTTACGGATCCTTTTCCAACAATGCAGAGTTAAAGGTAAGTATACTAAATTAAATTGTAATAGTGACACAAGGAAACAATACAGTGAATAACGAATAATATTAATAAGGAGTAAAAATAACATGGCTATATACAGGAAGTACTTGTAATGTCGATGTGCAATGGTACTAGGTAATTGAGGTAGCGATGTATACTCAAAACTAAACGCAACATGCAACAATTTCAAAGATTTTACTGAGTTACAGTTCATGTAAGGAAATTAATTAGGCCCTAATCTATGGATTTCACATGACTGGGAATACAGATATGCATCTGTTGGTCACAGATACAGTGCGTTCTTGTCTCACTCCTCTTCAATGGCTGTGCGAAGTTGCTGGATATTGGCGGGAACTGGAACACGTTGTCATACACATTGATCCAGAGCATCCCAAACATGATCAATGGGGGACATGTCTGGTAAGTATGCACTGGGACATTTTCAGCTTCCAGGAATTGTGTACCAATCCTTGTGACATTGGGCCGTCCATTATCATGCTGAAACATGAGGTAATGGCGGCAGATGAATGGCACGACAAGCTTCCAGGATCTTGTCACAGTATCTCTGTGCATTCAAATTGCCATTGATTAATATGCAATTGTGTTCGTTGTCCGTAGCTTATGCCTGTCCATTCCATAACCCCACCGCCACCATGTGGCACTCTGCTTACAACGTTGACATCAGCAAACCGCTCACCAACATGCCAACAGGCGGGTTATGGTAGAGAAATTAACATTACATTTTCTGGCATTCTCTGGTGGTTATATCTGCAGTCAGCATGCCAATTGCACGCTCCCTCAACTTGAAACATCTGTTACATTGTGTTGTGTGACAAAACTGCATATGGTGTTCTTCGGCTTGCAAGCCTCCCCTTTTTCCTCCAAACATAACGATGGTCATTATGGCCAAACAGTTATATTTTTGTTTCATCAGACCAGAGGACTTTTCTCCAAAAAGTACGATCTTTGTCCCCATGTGCAGTTGCAAACCGTAGTCTGGCTTTTTTATGACGGTTTTGGAGCAGTGGCTTCTTACTTGCTGAGCGGCCTTTCAGGTTATGTCGATATAGGACTCGTTTTGCTGTGGATATAGATCCTTTTGTACCTGTTTCCTCTAGTATCTTCACAAGGTCCTTTGCTGTTGTTCTGGGATTGATTTGCACTTTTCGCACCAAAGTACGTTCATCTCTAGGAGACAGAATGCGTCTCCTTCCTGAGCGGTCTGACAGCTGCGTGGTCCCATGGTGGGACATACTTGCGTACTATTGTTTGTACAGATGAACGTGGTATTTTCAGGCATTTGGAAATTGCTCCCAAGGACGAACCAGACTTGTGGAGGTCTACCATTTTTTTTCTGAGGTGTTGGCTGATTTCTTTTGATTTTCCAATGATGTCAAGCAAAGAGGCACCGAGTTTGAAGATAGGCCTTGTGATACAGGGAATTATAAGTTAAATACTCTGTCTGTAAACAATTTTTGGAAAAATTACTTGTCATGCACAAAGTAGATGTCCTAACTGACTCTCCAAAACTGCAGCCGACGTGAGTAAAACATTTAAACGTGTTAACCCTCGCAAGGCTGCAGGCCCAGACGGCATCCCCAGCCGCTTCCTCAGAGCATGCGCAGACCAGCTGGCTGGTGTGTTTACCGACATATTCAATCAATCCTCATCCCAGTCTGCTGTTCCCACATGCTTCAAGAGGGCCACCATTGTTCCTGTTCCCAAGAAAGCTAAGGTAACTGAGCTAAACGACTACCGCCCCGTAGCACTCACTTCCATCATTATGAAGTGCTTTGAGAGACTAGTCAAGGACCATATCACCTCCACCCTACCTGACACCCTAGACCCACTCCAATTTGCTTACCGCCCCAATAGGTCCACAGACGACGCAATCGCAACCACACTGCACACTGCCCTAACCCATCTGGATAAGAGGAATACCGATGTGAGAATGCTGTTCATCGACTACAGCTCAGCATTTAACACCATAGTACCCTCCAAACTCGTCATCAAGCTTGAGACCCTGGGTCTCGACCCCGCCCTGTGCAACTGGGTACTGGACTTCCTGACGGGCCGCCCCCAGGTGGTGAGGGTAGGTAATAACATCTCCACCCCGCTGATCCTCAACACTGGGGCCCCACAAGGGTGCGTTCTGAGCCCTCTCCTGTACTCCCTGTTCACCCACGACTGCGTGGCCATGCACGCCTCCAACTCAATCATCAAGTTTGCGGAAGACACTACAGTGGTAGGCTTGATTACCAACAACGACGAGACGGCCTACAGGGAGGAGGTGAGGGCCCTTGGAGTGTGGTGTCAGGAAAATAACCTCACACTCAACGTCATCAAAACAAAGGAGATGATTGTGGACTTCAGGAAACAGCAGAGGGAGCACCCCCCTATCAACATCGACGGGACAGTAGTGGAGAGGGTAGTAAGTTTTAAGTTCCTCGGCGTACACATCACGGACAAACTGAATTGCTCCAACCACACAGACAGCGTTGTGACGAAGGCACAGAAGCGCCTCTTCAACCTCAGGAGGCTGAAGAAATTCGGCTTGTCACCAAAAGCACTCAAACTTCTACAGATGCACAATCGAGAGCATCCTGTCGGGCTGTATCACCGCCTGGTACGGCAACTGCTCCGCCCACAACCGTAAGGCTCTCCAGAGGGTAGTGAGGTCTGCACAACGCATCACTGGGTGCAAACTACCTGCCCTCCAGGACACCTACACCACCGATGTCACAGGAAGGCCAAAAAGATCATCAAGGACAACAACCACCCGAGCCACTGCCTGTTCACCCCGCTATCATCCAGAAGGCGAGGTCAGTACAGGTGCATCAAAGCAGGGACCGAGAGACTGAAAAACAGCTTCTATCTCAAGGCCATCAGACTGTTAAACAGCCACCACTAACATTTAGTGGCTGCTGCCAACATACTGACTCAACTCCAGCTCACTTTAATAATGGAAATTGATGGAAATTGATAAAAAATGTGTCACTTTAAACAATGCCACTTAATATAATGTATATGTATATACTGTACTCGATACCATCTACTGCATCTTGCCTATGCCGTTCTTTACCATCACTCATTCATATATCTTTATGTACATATTCTTTATCCCTTTACACTTGTGTGTATAAGGTAGTAGTTGTGGAATTGTTAGGTTAGATTACTCGTTGGTTATTACTGCATTGTCGAAACTAGAAGCACAAGCATTTCGCTACACTCGCATGAACATCTGCTAACCATGTGTATGTGACAAATACAATTTGATTTGATAACAAGAAATTTGTGCAGTGGTTGAAAAACATTTTTATTTTTTATTTTTACCCCCTTTTCTCCCCAATTTCGTGGTATCCAATCGCTAGTAATTACTATCTTGTCTCATCGCTACAACTCCCGTACGGGCTCGGGAGAGACGAAGGTCGAAAGCCATGCGTCCTCCGAAGCACAACCCAACCAAGCCGCACTGCTTCTTAACACAGCACGCCTCCAACCCGGAAGCCAGCCGCACCAATGTGTCGGAGGAAACACCGTGCACCTGGCCCCCTCGGTTAGCGCGCACTGCGCCCAGCCCGCCACAGGAGTCGCTGGAGCGCGATGAGACAAGGATATCCCTACCGGCCAAACCCTCCCTAACCCGGACGACGCTAGGCCAATTTTGCGTCGCCCCACGGACCTCCCGGTCGCGGCCGGCTGCGACAGAGCCTGTGCGCGAACCCAGAGACTCTGGTGGCGCAGCTAGCGCTGCGATGCAGTGCCCTAGACCACTGCGCCACCCGGGAGGCCCGAAAAACAAGTTTTAATGACTCCAACCTAAGTGTATGTAAACATCTGACTTCAACTGTACATCTCACTGTTTTTGCTATCTATCATCAAGACCGGACTGCAGACTGTGGTAAGACGAAGGGAGGAGGGGTGTGTCTATTTAACAACAGCTGGTGTGCGATCAATAATATTAAGGAAGTCTCAAGTTTTTGCTCGCCTTAGTTAGAATACCCCGTTATAAGCTGCAGACCATTTTTTTTACCAAGGGAGTTTATCTATATTTTTCGTAGCTGTCTATTTACCATCACAAACAGTTTCTTCAAGTTCTGGACTTCCAGTGCTAACTACTTTCTCAGAACTCATCTGTTGGACGGAGTTAGAGAGCAGCATATTCCACCATTGGTGATTTGATTTGATTTGTCATCCACACATCATCCACATCTGATGCACAATAGTTTTCCTTGGTGATCAGTGGTATCAGTGTCAAAATGTTTGAAGTGATTTTTGTTTTGTTTTTTCCCCAGATTGAATGTTCCAGTATATCGGAATACTCTGAGAAAATCATCAAGTCTAACCACCTGGACAGTGGTAAGAGCTGAAGGTCTTTCTTATTCACTGTGCCTATTTACTTTTCTCCTCAGAGATGCAGTACAACAGGGATGTGTGACCGTGACTGTCATTGTCTAAAAGGGGAGGATTCACCAAGACCGTGGGAAGTTGTCCATCTGTGTGTGATAGGAAATATGGCTAATTTAAAACATAATGCGAAAGTAACCTATATTCTCACTTCTCTGTAGAAAACAAGTGGGTTTACTTCTTGGGGATCAACTTCACAATTTGTACAGTGATATTTTATAGGGGATTAACCACACATTCATGCAAAATGTTTACTCAGCTAACAGCCAAGTTGCAATTTAAGCTCTAACAAATAATAGCAAAAAGTAGCATCGGCAAAATCAATCTTTCCAAAGCCCTGCCTGTTAAATATGGATGGGGTAATTGTGTAGACTAGCTCATTTGCAACCTCCAGTGTGTTTAGGGAAGCTTTTGGAAAGCCAATGACAGAGTGGTAACTGGTACCAAGCCTGGGAGGGTTCATTTTCATGCTGACAAAGACTTCTGTTCTCTGAGAAACTGTATTCAATAACTCCAGGTAGGAGAACAAACGTGATTGTTGCCAACTCATCTCAGCTGGAGTGAGATTCCACTTATTTTCTTTAGCCTCCAGGTGAGCTGATTTATGAGAACACTATGGACTGGCTGTGTGGCTATGTATAGGGATAGCCACCACTTAGAAAACATACAGTGCATTCGGAAAGTATTCAGACCCCTTGCATTTTCCACATTTTATTATGTTACAGCCTTATTCTAAAATTGATTAAATTAAAGATTGTAATCAGTCTACACACAACACCCCATAATGACAAAGCTAAAACAGTTATTTTTTTATAAAAATAACATAAACCTTATTTACAAAAGTATTCAGACCTTTTGCTATGAGACTCGAAATTGAGCTCCGTTGCATCCTGTTTCCATTGATCATCCTTGAGATGTTTCTACAACTTGATTGGAGTTCACCTGTGGTAAATTCAATTGATTGAACATGATTTGGAAAGATACACACCCGTCTATATAAGGTCTCACAGTTGATGGTGCATGTCAGAGCAAAAACAAAGCCTTGAGGTCGAAGGAATTGTCCGTAGAGCTCTGAGACAGGATTTTGTTGAGGCATATCTGGGCAAGGGTACAAAAAATGTATGCAACATTGAAGGTCCCCAAGAACACAGTGGCCTCCATCATTCTTAAATGGAAGAAGTTTGGAATCACCAAGACTCTTCCTATAGCTGGCCGCCTGGCCAAAATTGGGGGAGAAGGGCCTTGGTCAGGGAGGTGAACACTTACAGAGCTCCAGAGTTCCTCTGTGGAGATGGGAGAACTTTCCAGAAGGACAACCATCTCTGCAGCACTCGACCCCTCAGGCCTTTATTGTTGAGTGGCCAGATGGAAGCCACTCCTCAGTAAAGGCACAGCACACTTGGAATTAGCCAAAAAGCACCTAAAGGACTCTCAGACCATGAGAAACAAGATTCTCTGGTCTGATGAAACCAAGTTTGAACTCTTTGGCCTGAATGCCAAGTGAGATGTCTGGAGGAAACCTGGCATCATCCCTACGGTGAAGCATGGTGGTGGCAGCATCATGGTGTCGGGATGTTTTTCAGCGGCAGGGACTAGTCGGGATTGAGGGAACCGTGACGTGAACGGAGCAATGAAAACCTGTCAGGACCTCAGACTGGGGCGAAGGTTCACCTTCCAACAGGACAACAACTCTAAGCATACAGCCAAGACAACGCAGGAGTGGCTTCGGGACAGTCTCTGAATGTCCTTGAATGGCCCAGCCATTGCCTGGACTTGAACCTGATCAAACATCTCTGGAGAGACCTGAAAATAGCTGTGCAGCGACGCTCCCCATCCAACCTGACAGAGCTTGAGAGGATCTGCAAAGAAGAATGGGAGAAACTCCCCAAATACAGGTCTGCCAAGCTTGTAGCGTCATACCCAAGAAGACTCAAGCCTGTAATCGCTGCCAAAGATGCTTCAACAAAGTACGGAGTTAAGGGTCTGAATACTTATGTAAATGCCATATTTCAGTTTTTTATATTAATATATTAAAAACCTATTTTTATAAAAACCTGTTTCTGCTTTGCCATTATGGGTTTTTGTTTGTAGTTTGAAGAGGGGAAAAAACGATTTAATCCATATTAGAATAAGGCTGTAACGTAACAAAATGTGAGGGGTCTGAATACTTTCCGAATGCACTGTATGTGTAGACAAAGCGCATACTGACTGGAAAAGGACTTTAAATTTGTTCAACTTTATTCTCAAGAAGAGATACGTTTTTGTGGCTACAACAGTACTTTGAGCCCACTATTCAGTCATCATTAAAGCGTAAATCTGATTTGATCCGAATGTCAGAAACAACATGTTGTGTAAAGTGAATAGAAATGTTGGCTGTGTGCTGTAGCCAAGGTCACCTAATTTTCCATGATGTATTCTACTCCTTGAAAAGTAAAGGAGAACCGCACACTCTAGGAGCTCAGATGCAATAAT
The DNA here is from genome assembly GCF_045679555.1 of Salvelinus alpinus. Classification (NCBI taxonomy): domain Eukaryota; kingdom Metazoa; phylum Chordata; class Actinopteri; order Salmoniformes; family Salmonidae; genus Salvelinus; species Salvelinus alpinus. The sequence continues at coordinate 20,444,076 of NC_092094.1, read as the reverse complement.
TTACCGGTAATAACCAACGTTTCGACAGACAAGCTGTCTTCAATCATCTGTCGAACGTTGGTTATTAAATTATTGCATCTGAGCTCCTAGAGTGTGCGGTTCTCCTTTACTTTTCAGGTGTTCTACACCGCTAGCCAGCACATCGCCTAAATAGGTGTGCGTTTCTTTCGCCTCCAAATTACACTGGACTCCTTGTCATTATTGCGTTACCCAAAAGCACTTCAGCCTAGCTTGAACAGAAAGGGGAATCAGTCGCTCAAGTGAGGGACTTGATTATCCCAAAAAGTTTTCCTTAGCCTAGGACACTTCAACAGGTGACTATCCCAGAAAAAACTAAAGGAGGACTCTGTCTCTGCATAGATCTTTGTTTTTATTCATGGGACCAAACAGACAGGCTTGCGTTTCGGCATAAGACGCCTTCAGCAGAGCCTGATAAACTCATTGGTTTGATCAGAGCTAACATATTTGTCTTTGTGTCATTTGTAAACACACTTACTGTACAGATGATCTTGGGTAAACGTGAAGAAAGCCAGATGGAGATTGTTGTTTGTCAACTGGTACGATACATTTGGAACAACACGCAACACGGGTTTGTCTCTGTGTAAGGGGGAGTCACACAAGGCACAGGGCCTTTTGCAGGAGGTGGATTTAGTGAATTGCCTAACAAATCAGTTCAAAAAGTAGGTTACCTTTGCACATTTATCCAAAATAACAGTGCACTGTGCACCTCCGCCAACTTTCCTTCAATTCACAAGTGGCTGAAACATCTCACTGGAGAAAGCATCCGAGAGAGCGAAACAGCCCCCTCTGTCTTACTCTGTGTCACGATCGTCTGAATGAGTGGACCAAGGCGCAGCGTGCGTAGAGTTCCACATGTTTATTTAAATGAAACTCCCAGAATACAATAAAGAAACAAACGAAACGTGCAGAAATGGAGTGCTCACAGGCACTACACAAAAACAAGATCCCACAAACAACAGGTGGGAAAAGGCTGCCTAAATATGATCCCCAATCAGAGACAACGATAGACAGCTGCCTCTGATTGGGAACCACATCAGGCCAACATAGAAAACGAAAAACTAGAATGCCCACCCTAATCACACCCTGACCTAACCAAATAGAGAAATTAAAAGGTTCTCTAAGGTCAGGGCGTGACTGTCTGTCTTCAAGGCAGAGGACATGTTTGTGTAGCCCGTGTATCTGATGCTGTCTGGCCCAAAAACATTTATGACATGCAATAATCTTTTGGTCCAGACAGCATCAGATACATGGGCTACACAAACATGTCCTCTGCCTTGAAGACAATGGCAGTAAATGTGTAGGCTCGAGTCACTGTGCACCTCGCTGCTGGGTCTCTCTTTGTAGTCCGTAATAGAGCCGGTGTAGTAGGATTCAATCTTAGTCCTGTATTGACACTTTGCCTGTTTGATGGTTCGTCTGAGGGCATAGCGGGATTTCTTATAAGCGTCCAGATTAGTGTCCCGCTCCTTGAAAGCGGCAGCTCTAGCCTTTAGCTCAGTGCGGATGTTGCCCGTAATCCATGGCTTCTGGTTGGGATATGTAAGTACGGTCACTGTGGGGAAGATGTCGTTGATGCACTTATTGATGAAGCCGGTGACTGAGGTGGTATACTCCTCAATTCCATTGGATGAATCCCGGAACATATTCCAGTCTGTGCTAGCAAAACAGTCCTGTAGCTTAGCATTTGATTCATCGGACCACTTCCGTATTGAGCAAGTCACTGATACTTCCTGCTTTAGTTTTTGTTTAAAAGCAGGAATCAGGAGGATATAATTATGGTCAGATTTACCAAATGGAGGGCGAGGGAGAGCTTTGTATGCATCTCTGTGTGTGGAGTAAAGGCGGTGTAGAGTTTTTTTTGTTTTTTTCCCCTCTGGTTGCACATGAGGTAAAACAGATTTAGGTTTGCCTGCATTAAAGTCCCCGGCCACTAGGAGCGCAGCTTCTAGATGAGCATTTTCTTGTTTGCTTATGGCCTTATGCAGCTCGTTGAGTGCAGTTTTAGTGCCAGAATCGGTTTGTGGTGGTAAATAGACGGCTAGGAATAATATAGATGAGAACTCTCTTGGTAGATAGAATCCCTCATGATACGCTGTAGATCACACTATCTTAGGCGAGCAATACCTCGAGACTTCTTTAATATTAGACATCGCGCACCAGCAGTTATTGACAAATAGACACACACCCCGTCCATTATCTTACCAGACGTAGCTACCCTGTCCTGTCGATGAACGGAGAAGCCCGCCAGCTCTATATTATCTGTGTCAGTGTTTTTCCACGTCTCTGTGAAATACAAGATATTACAGTTTTTAATGTCCCGTTGGTAGGATAGTCTTAATCGTAGATTGTCCAGTTTGTTTTCCAATGTTTGCATGTTGGCCAATAATACGGAGGGTAGTGGTGGTTTACCTAGTCGTTGGCAAATTCTTACAAGACACCACGCCCTCCTCCCCCTTTTTCTCTGTCTTCTTCACGCGGATGACGGGAATTTGGGCCTTGTCTCGACAAAGCAGTATATCCTTTGCGTCGGACTCATTAAAGAAAAATCTTCATCCAGTTCGAGGTGAGTAATCACTGTTCTGATGTCCAGAAGCTCTTTTTGGTCATAAGAGACGGTAGCAGCAATATTATGTATGAAATAAGTTACAAACAATGCAAACAAACAAACAAAATAGCAAAGTTTGTTGGGGGGCCCATAAAACAGCAGCCCCCCCGTGCCATCAAATCAAACCAAATTTTATTGGTCACATACACATGGTTAGCAGATGTTAATGCGAGTGTAGCGAAATGCTTGTGCTTCTAGTTCCGACCATGCAGTAATATCTAACAAGTAATCTAACAATTTCACAACAACTACCTTTCACAGACAAGTGTAAAGGAATGAATAAGAATATATACATATAAATATATGGATGAGCAATGGCCGAACGGCATAGGCAAGATGCAGTAGATGGTATAGAGTACAGTATATACATATGAGATGAGTAATGTAGGGTATGTAAACAATATATAAAGTGTCATTGTTTAAAGTGACTAGTGATACATTTATTACATCCATTTTTTAATTATTAACGTGGCTAGAGATGAGTCAGTATGTTAGCAGCAGCCACTCAATGTTAGTGATGGCTGTTTAACAGTCTGATGGCCTTGAGATAGAAGCTGTTTTTCAGTCTCTCGGTCCCAGCTTTGATGCACCTGTACTGACCTCGCCTTCTGGATGATAGCGGGTTGAACAGGCAGTGGCTCGGGTGGTTGTTGTCCTTGATGATCTTTTTGGCCTTCCTGTGACATCGGGTGGTGTAGGTGTCCTGAAGGGCAGGTAGTTTGCCCCCGGTGATGCGTTGTGCAGACCTCACTACCCTCTGGAGAGCCTTACGGTTGTGGACGGAGCAGTTGTGATACAGTGATACAGCCCGACAGGATGCTCTCGATTGTGCATCTGTAAAAGTTTGAGTGTTTTTGGAGACAAGCCAAATTTCTTAAGCCTCCTGAGGTTGAAGAGGCGCTGTTGCGCCTTCTTCACCACGCTGTCTGTGTGGGTGGACCATTTCAGTTTGTCCGTGATGTGTACGCCGAGGAACCATTATCAGAGGAGTCTGATAGCATATGCAAACTAGCACATGGAACAACTCTCTGTCTGAAAACAGTGAGGAACATAACTCGTAGCACCAACGGGTATGTGGGGAGGGTTCTTGAAATATACCATTCAATCAAAATCTTGCCACTGGGAGCCAGCGAACCAAATTCTCCGGACTCCTCAAGGGAAGGGTGACAGTGACCTGATTTTGGAGGAGTGGCAACGTGGGACAATTACTAAGCTAACATATGTAATTGTTTTAAGATGGTCATACAAAGGATGATTTAGCTATTTGATTTAGAATGTTAGGACCCCAGTAGGTATAAAAAAATATATTTAAAAAATGTGAAACATTGAATTTGGCCTTACCACTATTAGCCCATAGAAATGCATTGAATAACAGATTCATACGTTAAAAAACGGATAGTAAAACATTTAATAAGAAATAAGTATGTTTTGAAACGTCTGTCCTATATCTGAGACATAGAAAAAGGCTCTGGGAAAAAAAGGTTTTACAGTGGAATTACCTGTATACCTTTGTAGAAATGCACTATTTACTTCCATAATTTTTTGACCCGATACCGGGTTACTTTCAGACGTGTCGCGGAGAACACCATCGTGTTCGTGAGTCTCATCTCTCTCCATAGAGGAGTCATATTCATTTCTAGGCCAAACTGTTCTGACGCTACAGACATTTTGATGACGAGACCAATTTTCAAAATATCTCCTGGTCTGAAAAACACTGCTATAGCTCTGCCACCTTCCACCGCAGATGCTCAAGGCCAACATCACAAATGTGGTGGATTGAAACGCAGCCCATGCAACAACAAAAAACATATCTCTAGCTTAAACATACACATTTTGATGGGGATTTAACTTTTTTGTTTTTTATTATGCCTCGAGCGGCAATTATTATAATTGTTTTATTATTATATTTTTATGCCCTGCTCTTGAGGCCCCTTGATGATGTGAGGCCTGGGGCAATTGCCCCTAATGCCTAACGGTAATTCCGCCAGTAGCATCTTGGCATCTTGGCATCGTAAGATGCTGACATGATGACATGTGTCAGCAGTGGACGAATGAAAAAAATTCCAAAACATTGTTTTTGAGTGGAATTTTCCTTTTTAAGACCAAATCCCTAACATACACTAACTGGTCAAAAGTTTTACAACACCTACTCATTCAAGAGTGTTTGTTATTATTTTCTACATTGTAGAATAATAGTGAAGACATCAAAACTATGAAATAACACACATGGAATCATGTATTCATGTATGGTAGTGGTTGGAGCGTTGGACTAGTAACCGAAAGGTTGCAAGATCGAATTCCCGAGCCGACAAGGTAAAAATCTGTCAGTTCTGCCCCTGAACAAGGCAGTTAACCCACTGTTCCTAGGCCGCCATTGAAAATAAGAATTTGTTCTTAACTGACTTGCCTAGTTAAATAAAGGTAAAAAAGAGTGTAAACTTCTCTAGGGTATGTGGGACGCTAGCGTCCCACCTCGTCAACAGCCAGTGAAACTGCAGGGCGCCAAATTCAAAACAACAGAAATCACATAATTTAAATTCCTCAAACATACAAGTATTTTACACCATTTTTTAAAGATACACTTGTTGTAAATCCAGCCACAGTGTCCGATTTCAAAAAGGTTTTACGACGAAAGCACACCAAACGATTATGTTAGGTCAGAGCCAAGTCACAGAAAAAGACAGCCATTTTTCCAGCCAAAGAGAGGAGTAACAAAAAGCAGAAATAGAGATAAAATGAATCACTAACCTTTGATGATCTTCATCAGATGACACTCATAGGACTTCATGTTACACAATACATGTATGTTTTGTTCGGTAAAGTTCATATTTATATCCAAAAATCTGAGTTTAGGCGGGACGCTACTGTCTCACTTTGCCAAAAGCCAGAGAAAATGCAGAGCACCAAATATAAATAAATTACTATAAAAATCAAACTTTCATTAAATCACACATGAAAGATACCAAATTAAAGCTACACTGGTTGTGAATCCAGCTAACATGTCAGAATTCAAATAGGCTTTTCGGCGAAAGCAAACTATGCTATTTTCTGAGGATAGCAACATTGTAAACAAAGAGAGAGAAGTATATTTCAACCCTGCAGGCGCAACACAAAACGCAGAAATAAAAATATAATTCATGCCTTACCTTTGACGAGCTTCTGCTGTTGGCACTCCAATATGTCCCATAAACATCACAAATGGTCCTTTTGTTCGATTAATTCCGTCGATATATATATCCAAAATGTCAATTTATTTGGCGTGTTTGATCCGGAAAAACACCGATTCCAACTTGCTCAAACGTGGCTACAAAATATCTCAAAGGTTACCTGTAAACTTTGCCAAAACATTTCAAACTACTTTTGTAATACAACTTTAGGTATTCTTTTACGTAAATAATCGATAAAATTTAAGACGAGATGATCTGTGTTCAATACAGGATTAAAACAAACTGTAGCTAGCTTTCTGGTCACGCGCCTCTAACTAACAGGACACTTCGAGTGACCCTCGTTCAAGATGGCCATACTTCTTCATGACACAAAGGAATAACCTCAACCAATTTTTCAAGACTGTTGACATCCAGTGGAAGCGAGGACTGCAAGAAGGTCAATTAGAAATCTGGATTCCCAATGAAAATCCATTGAAAAGAGAGTGACTTCAAAAAAATAAATATTTGTCCTCGGGGTTTCGCCTGCTAAATAAGTTCTGTTATACTCACAGACATGATTCAAACAGTTTTAGAAACGTTTCTATCCAAATCTACTAATAATATGCATATCTTATCTTCTGGGGATGAATAGCTGGCAGTTGAATTTGGGTATGCTTTTCATCCAAACGTGAAAATGCTGCCCCCTATCCTAGAGAAGTTAAGTGTTCCTTGAATTCTAAATAAATCACAGACAGTGTCACCAGCAAAACACCCCCACACCATAACACCTCCTACTTCATGTTTTACGGTGGGAAATACACATGCTGAGATCTTCCGTTCACCCACACCACGTCTCACAAAGACGCCGGTTGGGACCAAAAATCTCAAATTTGGACTCATCAGACCAAAGGACAAATTTCCACTGGTCTAATGTCCATTGCTCATGTTTCTTGGCCCAAGTCTCTTCTTATTGGTGTCCTGTAGTAGTGGTTTCTTTGAAGCAATTTGACCATGAAGGCCTGATTTCACGCAGTCTCCTCTGAACAGTTGATGTTGATGTGTCTGTTACTTGAACTCTGTGAACCATTTATTTGGGCTGCAATTTCTGAGGCTGGTAACTCTAATGAACTTGTCCTCTGCAGCAGAGGTAACTCTGGGTCTTCCATTCCTGTAGCGGTCCTCATGAAAGCCAGTTTCATCATAGCGCTTGATGGTTTTTATGACTGCACTTTAAGAAACTTTCAAAGTTCTTGAAATGTTCCGTATTGACTGACCTTCATGTCTTAAAGTAATGATGGACTGTCATTTCTCTTTGCTTATTTGAGCTGTTCTTGCCATTAATATGGACTTGGTATTTTACCAAATAGGGTTATCATCTGTATACCTCCCCTACCTTGTCACAACACAACTGATTAGCTCAAACGCATTAAGAAGGAAAGAAATTCCACAAATGAACTTTTAACAAGGCACACCTGTTAATTGAAATGCATTCATGAAGCTGGTTGAGAGAATGCCAAGAGTGTGCAAAGCTGTCATTAATGCCACTGTGTTCTTGGGGACCTTCAATGCTGCAGCCATTTTTTTCTACCCTTCCCTAGATCTGTGCCTCGACACAATTCTTTGTCGGAGCTCTACAGACAATTCCTTCAACCCCATGGCTTGGTTTTTGCTCTGACATGCACTGTCAACTGTGGGACCTTATATAGACAGAGGTGTGCCTTTCCAAGTCATGTCCAATCAATTGAATTTACCACAGGTGGACTCCAAGTTGTAGAAACATCTCAAGGATGATCAATGGAAACAGGATGCAGCTGAGCTCAATTTCGAGTCTCATAGCAAAGGGTCTGAATACTTATGTAAATACCTTTTTTTTTAAATACATTTTTTATACATTTGAGTTTTATTTTATTTTATTGAAGCCATTTTATAATTAGGCTGTAACGTAACAAAATGTTGAAAAAGTTAAGTGTTCTCAATACTTTCCGAATGCACTTTATGTACGACAGAGAATTACGCTATTACAAAAAAACACTTCAGCTAATAGAATTCTTGCCATGGTTCAAGGCTAGCATCATTTGCAGATTGTGTTATTAGAAGCAGAGCTTAAGTGATAATATTAAGTGGTAAGCGAATGTCATAGTTGAGTAAAGGTTAAGATACCATTAATAGAAAATGAAAGTCACCCAGTAAAATACTACTTGAGTAAAAGTCTAAAAGTATCAAAAGTAAATGTAATTGTTAAATATACTTATTTCAAATTCCTTATATTAAGCAAACCAGACGGCACCGTTTTCTTGTTTACGGATAGCCAGGGGCACAGTCAAACAACAATTTGCGTTTAGTGAGTCTGCCAGATCAGAGGCAGTAGAGATGACCAGGGATGTTCTCTTGATAAGTGTGTGAATTGGACCATTTTCCTGTCCTGCTAAGCATTCAAAATGTTACGAGTACCTTTGGGTGTCATGGAAAATGTATGGAGTAAAAAGTACATTCTTTTTATTAGGAATGTAGTGAAGTAAAAGTAAAAACGACTTAAGTAGTAGTACTTTAAAGTATTTTTTCTTAAGTTCTTTACTCCACTGCTCCTATGTTATCTTCACAGATACCTAATGTGATTTACTCCATGTTAATGGTGTGTAATGGTATGTCTTGCAGTTATCACCATCTTCAGGGGCAAGGTGGAGGAAGTGGAGCTGCCAGTAGAGAAGGTTGACATCATCATCTCAGAGTGGATGGGCTACTGTCTCTTCTACGAGTCCATGCTCAATACCGTCATCTTTGCAAGGGACAAGTGGCTGGTAGGTGTGTGTGTGCACATGCACTGACCAGACATGCTAGCAGCATGACGAATGCTCTAACCTCACTGACTTACCCAGGGATAAAAACCATAACCTGGCCTGGTGTTTGCTTCTCACATGCAGCACAGCTGAGAAATGAGATGTACTTCTATGCAGGATTGATTGCAGGTACTTTTTTTCTCCCCAAATTTTAAACAGAAACCCGGCGGTCTGATGTTTCCAGACCGAGCTGCACTGTATGTGGTGGCCATCGAGGACAGGCAGTACAAGGACTTCAAAATCCACTGTGAGTGTGTATGTTTACTTGGCCCTGTGCCCTCACATAAGTCCCTCTGCCCCTGACTCGCTCTCTATTCCCATGGTGGGTCTTACCTGCCTTATATTTCTGCTTTGCTAATCAACCGTGAATGTCGAACAACCACAGCAGCACACGCACCAAAGACACACACTTAAACATACACAATATATACTGTACGCAGACACACACACACACACACGGCAGGCACACACACACACACGGCAGGCACACACATTAGTGTTGGTCATACATTTGAACTTTTCAAAGGCATAAGTGATGATCGATACAATATTCAAGTCAACAAGCCTCTCCATCTCAGTGCTAGCCCACACAAAGCTCTCCTGGTGGATTTGGTGGAATTGTTCATCTCAGCACAGAGACCAGAGCCATGACAGTCGAACAGAAAACATGAAGCAGAACAATGCCTCATACCACCACACACACCCACTCCACATACCTACACACACACCAACAATAGGGAATTCCACACCAACACAATACTCTGAGACAGCGAGTTCCTTTGGCTTACAGAAACCCAGACCACATGACTGAGTGCTGAGGAGAAGTCCAGCCAGTGCTGTTCCTCTTTCTCAGCCATGTGCAGTGAGAGGTTTTAGTGAAAGCAGAGATAGGAGGTAGAGGACGAGTGGGGGACAGTGTCCATATTTGGCCCAGTCTGGTTCCAACAGACAGATGTCTTTTGGGAAAGGATGACATACCTGATCACTTGGTGTGCTAAAAATAATGTTCTGCCATCATGAGAACAGGGTCGTATTCATTATGGCATATCATAGCAAAGCATTTTGAAACGGAAAAAGGAAATGAGCATTTCTTATTGGACAAAGTCAGATAGTCACTCCCTGTTTCAATCTGTGTTCTTACATTTGCTGGAATATTACCCAGGAGTACCTCAGTTTTAGGGCCTGATAAAGCACAGCTGAGGTGCGACCTGCTCATTATTCCCTCCTCCTGTTGTCACGCTTAAGTGTTTCCACTTCAAAGGGACACATAAAGATGCTTACACACTATCTTTTTAAAAATGATTATAATACTTTTTTTTATTAACCCATCCACCACGCCCCCTATTCGGATTACACAAATCTCTTATTTTGTTTTTACATCTTTTATGCTACATATACATACATTTTACATATCCCACTTTACATGTACATTTTATATACAACAATCACATAACAATAACACATTACCAAACATAAGCTCTTAATCTCACCCCTCAGCAACTCTCAGCCCATCCCACCCTCAAAATATACAGAGCTGAGATTGTTGTATGCCCCATATATATAGCATTCTGTTGGTGGCAACAATTTCATTTAATAATTCAACTGGAACAATTTGAAGTGTTGAATCAAGTATTGTTTTTTTGTATCAGTTCATATGCCATGGGATCGGTACATCGAACATCTCTGCCCATTTATATTGCAACCTGTATGGCGCCGCTGTAAAAAAATAAAATGATAAATCCTCAAATGAAACTGGTATATTTGTCTATTTATGCCAATCCTTTTCAGCCAATTCGTATCTTTAATATATGGCAGACAAACAGGTCTTCTCCCCCTTCCACCCTCCATTTTTGCGGTAATGATGCAATCAGTTGGTTGTACATTTGGATTGAGCAGACATTCCCATTTATTTTTGATAGCTGCAAATGTAATATAACTCCACCATTTCTATTCATAGTTAATCATTAATAAATATAATAGAATTTAAACACTTTTTTTCCATAATTTTTTTTTAATCAATCACTATATTTGAGTTTAACCATAATAATTGTTGTAATATTTGTTCTTTCTTTTCTGGAGGATAAAATTGAAATTGTAACCAGCTTTGTTTGGCTTGTTTAAGAGTTTAATTTTCAATTTGTCGGAAATGAGAAGTGGTAATACGTATAAAAGCTCATTCTTTGTTCCAACTTTTGCCTTCTTAATAATTTACCGGAGAACCAGTTTGGGTTTTAGTATAACTTATGTATGAGTGAAGCTTTTAGTGATAGATTTAATGCTTTAATATTTATAAATTTTAGCCTCCCAAACTCATATTCATTATATAAATAGGGACGTATAATTTTGTCTGGCTTAGCATTCCAAATAAAGTGAAATATTTTTGGCTAAAAACGAGTCGTCTGGAGTAGGCAACACCATCAGTAAGTAAACTGTGATAGGAACAAAGAGTTAATCAATGTGATTTTTTCTCATAAATAGACATGTACAGTGCATTCAAAGTATTCAGACCTCTTGACTTTTTCCACGTTTTGTTACTGTCACGATCATCATAATGATTGGACCAAGATGCAGCGTGATATGTTTCCATCCCTTTTAATAGGAAGAGAGAACTCAAAGAACAAAACAATAAAGCGAACAAACGAAACGTGAAGCTAAATATAATGCTTGCAGGCAACTATACATAGACAAGATCCCACAAAGCACAATGGGGAAATGGCTACCTAAATATGATCCCCAATCAGAGACAATGATAAACAGCTGCCTCTGTTTGGGAACCACACCAGGCCAACATGGACATACAATTCCCCTAGATAACCCACCCTTAATTACATCCCGACCTAACCAACATAGAGAATAAACAGCTCTCTATGGTCTATGGTCAGGGTGTGACAGTTACATTACAACCTTATTCTAAAATGGATTAAATAGTTATTTTCACTCATTAATCTACACACAATACCCCATAATGACAAAGCAAAAACTGAAATATCACATTTACATAAGTATTCAGACCCTTTGCTATGAGACTCGAAAGTGAGCTCAGGTTCATCCTGTTTCCATTGATCATCCTTGAGATGTTTCTACAACTTGATTGGAGTCCACCTGTGGTAAATTCAATTGATTGGACATGATTTGGAAAGGCACACAACTGTCTATATAAGGTCCCACAGTTGACTGCATGTCAGTGCAAAAACCAAGCCATGAGGTCAAAGTAATTGTCCGTAGAGCTCTGAGACAGGATTATCTCAAGGCATGGATCTGGGGAAGGGTACCAAAACATTTCTGCAGCATTGAAGGTCCCCAAGAACACAGTGGCCTCCATCATTCTTAAATGGAAGAAGTTTGTAACCACCAAGGATCTTGCTAGGGCTGGCCGCCCGGCCAAACTGAGCAAACTGGGGGAGAAGGGCCTTGGTCAGGAAGGTGACCAAGAACCCGTGTGTCACTCTGACAGCTCTAGAGTTCCTCTGTGGAGATGGGATAACCTTCCAGAAGGACAACCATCTCTGCAGCACTCCACCAATCAGGCCTTTATGGTAGAGTGGCCAGACGAAAGCCACTCCTCAGTAAAAGGCACATGACAGTCCGCTTAGAATTTGCCAAAAGGCACATAAGGACTCAGACCATTAGAAACAAGATGTTTTTCAGTGGCAGAGACTGGGAGACAAGTCAGGATCGAGGGAAAGGTGAAATGAGCAAAGTACAGAGAGATCATTGATGAAAACCTGCTCCAGAGCGCTCAGGACCTGACTGGGGCAAAGGTTCACCTTCCAACAGGACAAAGCCCCTAAGCACACAGCTAAGACACGGCTGGTGTGGCTTCAGGACAAGTCTCTCAATGTTCTTGAGTGGCCCAGCCAGAGCCCGGACTTGAACCCGATCGAACACCCCTTGAGAGACCTGAAAATAGCTGTGCAGCGACGCTCCCCATCCAACCTGACAGAGCTTGAGAGGATCTGCAGAGAATAATGGGAGAAACTCCCCAAATACAGGTGTGCCAAGCTTGTAGCGTCATACCCAAGAACACTCGGGGCTGTCATCACTGCCAAAGGTACTTCAACTATGCACTGAGTAAAGGGTCTGACTGAAATGTGATATTTCTGTTTTGTATATTTAATACATTTGCAAAAAAACTGTGCTTTGTCATTATGGGGTATTGTGTGTAGATTAAGGGGGAAATGTATTTAATACATTTTAGAATAAGTCCAACGTAACAAAATGTGGAAAAAGTCAAGGGGGTCTGAATACTTTCCGAATGCACTGTACATACCTCTCCATGGTTGCAGCATCTTATCTGAGATATGAATACCAAGTATGTCTACTTCACCACCACCATCCACCAATGTTATTGGTAAACTACAATACGTAATATGGTACACAAAATTAGGTTTTAGTCGAGAGAGGCTAGAAAAGTGATCAAGATCTTCATTGAGACTGCAGGGATACAGATTGCGGACTCAATAAAATACTTTATTCATTGCAATACATTGACACTTTTGTTTTTATCCCCTGGATTTCTAACCCCTTGACGTTCTTGTTGGATCTAATTTTAATAGCTAGCATTTCAATGGCAATAAATAGATATGGAGACAACAGATAGCCTTGTTTTGCTCCTCTTAACAGCTCAAGACTTTCTGAGAAGTAACCATTATTTACTATTTTACACCTGGCATTGCTGTACATAACTTTTACTCATTGTATAAGAGATTCACCGAAATTAAAGTAGTCCAGGCATTTATATATATATACTCTAGTTGTACTTTGTCAAACGCATTTTCAAAATCTGCTATGAAGACCAGGCCTGGTATTGTTGGCGTTTCATAGTGTTCAATTGTTTCAAGTAATTGTCGCATATTATCTCCAATATATCGTCCTTGTAAAAAAACCTGTCTGATCAGGATGAACAGTATCTGGTAAAACCTTTTTTATTCTATGTGCAATGCATTTCGCCAGGATTTTCACAATATTGAAGTGTAAGAGGCCTCCATTTTTTTTTTTAAATGGACTGGATCTTAAACACACTATCTTAAGTACTGTAGCCATGCTTAATACATGATGAGTTAGCCTGAGGAGAGGAGCGATTAGGCAATCTCTCTGTTTACTGCGGTGCACTGCACTACAGTGATGGTTAGCCGACACTGAGTCTGAAGTGGCCCCCAATTCCCTATTTAGTCCACTACTTTTGACCAGGTATCTTGGGCCTTGGTCAACTACATAGGGAGTAGGGTGCCATTTTGGACACACACTATGTATTCCTCCCTCTCTAAGACTGATTTATTTAATTGCCCTTCTTCCACAAAGGTGTTCCATAATGCGCTGTGCATCCACAGGGTGGGAGAACGTGTATGGCTTTGACATGACCTGCATCCGTAACGTGGCCATGAAGGAGCCCCTGGTGGACATAGTTGACCCCAAACAGATGGTCACCAACTCCTTCCTGATCAAGGTCCGCTTTGTCTTCATTTCACATGTGTGGATGTGTGTAGAACTATTGTATGTCTCTGTGTGTGACTGTATGTGTGGGTAGTTATTTTTTGTATTTGTATTTGTGGAGAACCAGCAGTGTGAAAGCCCACTGTTGAATCACAAAGCATTGCGTCAGCGTTGTCCCTGCCCGTAAAAAACGACACCCTCTCTGCGAAGTTTTAAACGTTTGTCTTCTGTGCCCGTTTCATTGTACCCTACAATTGATGAGATAGATGTTCTTCTTCTTTGTTTTTCTGTTTTATTATCTCACTGCCATACTATTTTCATCCGTGTTTCAAGAGGACCACAATCCCTTTATTGTGTTATCCTCCATGATTTTACTCATGTGTACCTATGGCTTTTTCAAGTTTTATGTGTGCTTGTTTTTTAAAATAGTTGAAATATTAAAGTAAACAAAAACCTCTAGGCTAATGCAGTGTAGGATTTACATACCCAGTGTTAGTGTTATTAGTATAATGGGCCACCGGGCGATATCTTGATCTGTTCATTAGAATAGTGAACACAGCTGCTAAGCATCAGGTTTTGGACTGCTGAGGTGTGTACTTCTCATCCACGTGCCTCAACGTAACTTGGCATTGTTGAAAACACACTGTAGGAATCAAGACTTTTTAAACTGTTTAACCTAATTCAAAATCAGGAAAGAGGCCATACGTTACAGTAAAGAGACTGTAAATCATCCACATACATATCACAATCTAGTGGCGTATGTCCTCAACTGTAAATGGACAATATTTCACCCTAATGTGATCCTCCAATTCCAGCCTTCTGGCCATGCTTTCTCTGTCCTTCACTACTAGCTACAGATTGTGCCATGCATGTTAATTCCAATGTCTAGACTGCTGATTGTCTGATTGTCTTGTTTACCTAGATTATTGATTCTTGTTTACCTAGATTATTGATTGTCTTGTTTACCTAGATTATTGATTGTCTTGTTTACCTAGATTATTGGTTGTCTTGTTTACCTAGATTATTGGTTGTCTTGTTTACCTAGATTATTGATTGTCTTGTTTACCTAGATTATTGATTGTCTTGTTTACCTAGATTATTGATTGTCTTGTTTACCTAGATTATTGGTTGTCTTGTTTACCTAGATTATTGGTTGTCTTGTTTACCTAGATTATTGGTTGTCTTGTTTACCTAGATTATTGGTTGTCTTGTTTACCTAGATTATTGATTGGATTGCCATTTCTAAGTGCATGTGTTTATGTAGTTTTTTTCTAAAGCCTTTTGTCTGTAATAATAACAAGCAGGGAAATAATCTTTGAAAAGTCAGTGTTTTATCTTCAAGATTTTGGTACTGGCGCCTTCTTTTCACTCACGCCTGGCAAGATTAAACCTGACAACCCAGAAAATGACATGCCACAAGGTGTTGCATGTCTCTGGATGGATTATAGGATGAGTCCGTTAATTAATATTGTACACAGACAGTGCGCAAAGGAGCTTAGGATGTTAAAGGGATCAAACAAGTTCCTCGTGTTCAAAATGTTTCCTTTACTGTGAGTGAGAGGGCGCCGAAAAGGAATTGTCGTCCTGCACTATGAAATATGACTTTAAGGAGTTTGTGGCGCATAACCAAAGTAAACAGTTGTTACGCTTACGAAAGCTGGGAGTTGTTTGAGAAAGATAGCTGGGGGACGTTGACTTTGAATTATGCTGTTTTAACTGCTGATCGCCCGATACATAAACATTTAATTTTTCCACTGCAAATGTGTCACTTTGGAAACAGAGCCAGTTGCCCCCCGCAGTGAATACTATAGGGTACTGCATAACAACACATTATCTGAGCTCTAAACCATCTGTCTGCTTACCTAGCAGCATCGGATTCAGATGGGAGGACGCTCCTGATTTCTCTGTAATCAAACGCTAACGTGATTTGGGAACCGCTGGTGTGTTGACATTTGAGTGAAAGATGAAATGTGGGCCTCACCGGAGCAGAAAGCTGTGTTTCACAACCATATGCTCTCCTCTCTCTCTCCTCTCCCACTGCAGAATCACAAGGCAGTAGATACCCTTTTAAAATATGGGATATGAATCATACTGTAGGAGGTCTATAAAGGAGCAGGATGTGAGCACAATACAAACTTAACAATAGTTACTGCCTTGGTTCTCCAGACAAATGACCCCATCTTCTCCTCCTCGTTCATCCACCTTTAGTGGGGGTTTCTGGGCTGGTCCCTCTGGGGTGAGGGGAGATTAGTGGGGTTTGGTTTCAGCTCTGTGGCCCTTGAACCCAAAGGGAGAGGTTGGAGCAGAGTAGCAGAGAGCAGAGGCTTCAGCTCTGACAGAGAGAACAAGAGGCTCAGGGATAATACAGGACACAATGCCCAGGGGCACTGCCACATAGATCATATGACTCACATATAAGATATGCATGTGACCTGCTCCTTACAAGACTTAAGACTTGTAGGACAACAGAGGAAGAGTTAGGCCTACATGTACATACACAATGGAGAAACCACTGTGCTGGCAGTGAATGGTGTGAATAGAACCCCAATCACTATGGATTATGCATGTGATTAGCATTAACACTGCTAGCTGTAGATGTAACAGGGAAGTGTGGTTGTTGTCCCTCTTCAACAGGAGGTGGACATCTATACAGTGAAGACTGAGGACTTGTCCTTCACCTCAGCCTTCTGCCTTCAGATCCAGAGGAACGACTACATCCATGCCCTGGTCACCTACTTTAACATCGAGTTCACCAAGTGTCACAAGAAGACTGGCTTCTCCACCGGTACATTTTCAACACTCTCTTCCTGTTCTCGGCCTCTCTCTTTCTCTGTTATTGATTTTCACACAGGCTTACACAGGTGTAGCCTAATTGTAGATGTAAGATTGACATGTGATTAATAAGAGGAATGTGTAGGTCAGGGGTCGGCAACAGGCAATTGTTGGGGGACGACAACAATAAACTGGATGATAAGAAAGTATGAGCAATAAAGGAAGTCTCGGTGTGGAAGGCTTATTAGCACTCTTTGTACCGTAGTACTAGCAGCTCTTCAGTTCACGGTGTCGTTATCAGACCAACTTCTGCAGACCTAGGGTTTTATCCTTTTAATTGGCGGCAGCAGCAGCAGATTATAGGCTAGGAGAGTCCTGCTGCTCCCTGACAGGTTAGCTAGAGTTCCTGCTCCCTGCCCACCATCCATCCTCCCTATGGGTTCCATCCCAAGACAAAGAACCCCCTCTAATGAGTTCTTTGATAAGCCAGAAAGGCCTAGACTACAACAGCAAATGCTGATACACTATATATATAAAAGTAAGTGGACACCCCTTAAAATTAGTGGATTCGGCTATTTCAGCCACACCTGTTGCTGACAGAGGTATACAATTGAGCACACAGCGATGCAATCTCCATAAACAAACATTGGCAGTAGAATGGCCTTACTGAATATCTCTGTGTCTTTCAATGTGGCACCGTCATTGGATGCCACCTTTCCAACAAGTCAGTTCATCAAATTTTGGCCCTGCTAGAGCTGCCACAGTGAACTGTAAGTGCTGTTGTTGTGAAGTGGAAGCATCTAGGAGCAACAATGGCTTAGCTGCGAAGTGGTGGCCACACAAGCTCACAGAACGGGACTGCCAAGTGCTAAAGTGCACAGCGCTCCAAAGCAACGTCAGCACAATAACTGTTTGTCCGAAGCTTCATGAAATGGGTTTCCATGGCCAAGCAGCCGCACACAAGCCTAAGATCATCATGGGCAATGCCAAGCGTCGGCTGGAGGGGTGTAAAGCTCGCCGCTATTTGACTGTGGAGCAGCAGAAACGCGTTCTCTGGAGTGATGAATCACGCTTCACCATCTGGCAGTCCGACGAACTAATCTGGGTTTGCCGGATGCCAGGAGAACGCTACCTGCCCCAATGCATAGTGCCAACTGTAAAGTTTGGTAGAGGAGGAATAATGGTCTGGTAATATTTTTCATGGTTTCGGACTAGGCCCCTTAGTTCCAGTGAAGGGAAATCTTAACGCTACAGCATACAATGACATTCTAGATGATTCTGTGCTTCCAACTTCGTGGCAACAGTTTGGAGAAGGCCCTTTCCTGTTTCAGCATGACAATGCCCCCGTGCACAAAGCGAGGTCCATACAGAAATGATTTTTCGAGATCGATGTGGAAGAACTTGACTGGCCTGCACAGAGCCCTGACCTCAACCCCACCGAACACCTTTGGGATGAATTGGAATGCCGACTGCGAGCCAGGCCTAATCGCCCAAGATCAGTGCCCGATCTCACGAATGCGCTTGTGGCTGAATGGAATCCCATTGTTCCAACATCTAGTGGAAAGCCTTCCCAGAAGAGTGGAGGCTGTTATAGCAGTAAAGGGGGGACGAACTCCATATTAATGCCCATGATTTTGGAATGAGATGTTTGACGAGCAGGTGTCCACATACTTTTGGTCATGTAGTGTATCAAGCCTAAAATTAGAAGACCTTTGAGGCCCCAGTTGATTTGCATGTCCACAGAACGTAGAGCGATGAGCTGAGTTCATTTGGATCAGTCAGTGAGCGACCTCTAGTGGTGGTGTGATGTTATACATTTTGTGATGTGATACCGCATAATATCTTCATTCGTTTGCCTTCATTCGAATTTGTGACGCACATAGGAGACTTTGAACTGTGACTTTCTGTGGCGTACATTTTGCAGAGGCAGTGGCAAGATGACCATGTGTTGTCACTGCAAAGTAGACCATGTCTTCATTTTGACCTCCAATCATACAGCTCTTCCACCTTTTTGTATTGATTTGAGCCCTCGCTGCACCCCTGATACGCATCTAAATGCACACATAGAGGCCTAAGTCCTTTACGGCCATTGTTTTCCTATATTCTCCTGGAGGACCGGTATATAGTGTATGGAGCACACAGAGACACTGAGACATGCTGAGTGGAGGTAGAAAAAGTTCAAGTTATCTGCTGCTGGAAAATAACAACTCACGCATTGAATTAGCGAAACAAATCAAAACAAATTTTATTTGTCACATGCGCCGAATACAACAGGTGTAGTAGACCTTACCGTGAAATGCTTACTTACAAGCCCTTAACCAACAATGCAGTTCAAGAAATAGAGTTAAGAAAATATTTACTAAATTAACTAAAGTAAAAAAAATATATGTATGTATGTTTTACAAGATATTTAGATTACAATAACAAGGTACCGGTACCCCCTGTATATAGCCTTGTTATTGTGCGGGGGTACAGGTTAGTCGAGGTAATTTGTAAAGTGACTATGCATAGATAAACAGTGAGTAGCAGCAGTGTAAAAACAAAGAGGGGGGGAGGGGGGGCATCAATGTAAATAGTCCGGGTGCCCATTTGATTAGTTGTTCAGCAGTCTTTTGGTTTGGGGGTAGAAGCTGTTAAGGAGCCTTTTGGTCATAGACTTTGTGCTCCGGTACCACTTGCCATGCAGTAGCAGAGAGAACAGTCTATGACTTGGGTGACTGTAGTCTTTGACAATTTTTTGGGCCTTCCTCTGACACTGCCTAGTATATAGGTCCTGGATGTCAGGAAACTTGGCCCCAGTGATGTACTGGGCCATACGCACTACCCTCTGTAGCGCCTTAGATGCCAAGCAGTTGCCATACCAGGCGGTGATGCAACCGGTCAGGATGCTCTCGATGGTGCAGCTGTAGAACATTTTGTGGATCTGGGGACCCATGCCAAATCTTTTCAGTCTCCTGAGGAGGAAAAGGTGTTGTCATGCCCTCTTCACAACTATAGATTTACCTATTCTGTTTGTTACTGTTTGTTTATGCAGCACCCATGCTGATCAGAAACTCATTTTTTTCCATGAGCCCTCAAATGGCGTATCTTTTTAAGGTGCAAAGTTACCCCAGGACAGCCGGCTGAAATTTGATTAAAGGTGTATTGACCTTTGGCTTGGTCCAGCAATCGTTTAACAGCGCATTCACAAGGGGGCACACACTTTTGTTTGGGGCGGTGGTGTCGGCTATCAGCAGTGTGCAGCTGGAGATGACACACACACATACACACATACAATTCAGGTAGTGGAATGCATGAGGAGTGGCGAGGTAAAGGGAGGATACAGATTGATAAAGACAAATGTCGGTGGGGAGGTCAACCCAGTCAGTTCCTCTTATCTGTTCGTTATACCAATGATATGTATATCCTCAACCAGCATTTTATCATCACACATCTGTGGTGTTTGTAAATAGCATGATGATTAGTGATCAGGGTTTAATTCCCCAGGCTTTCAGACTTATCATGTCACTGTTCAGAGAGCCTAGCTGTCATGGAAATTCACCAATACAAGTTGAAATGCATTTAAACAAATCCTGCAGTCCCCCTGCAGTCCATTTTTGACACTAAGCGCATTCATTCCATTAACCTCTTTCAGCTAGGGGGCAGAATTTTTATGTTTGTAAAAATAACGTTCCCAAGGTAAACGGACTATTTCTCAGGTCCAGATGCTAGAATATGCATATAATCGACAGATTAGGATAGAAAACACTCTAAAGTTTCCAAAACTGTCAAAATATTGTCTGAGTATAACAGAATTGATTTTGCAGGCGAAAACCTGAGGAAATCCAACCCGGAAGTGCCTTTTATTTGGAAAAATCCCTGTTCCATTGCCTGCCCCTCCATTTAAAAGGGTATCAACCAGATTCCTTTTCCAATGGCTTCCTCAGGCTGTGACCAGGCTTTAGACATAGTTTCAAGCTTTTATTTTGAAAAATGAGCGAGATTTTTCAAAACGCGTCAGTGTCCTTTGATTAGTTCCTGCGCGCGAGAGATGTAACTCGACATTTTCTTTCTCTGTAGTATTGAATAGGTTACCGTCCGGTTGATAATATTATCGATTATGTATGTTAAAAACAACCTGAGGATTGATTATAAAAAACGTTTGACATGTTTCTACGAACATTATGGATACTTTTTGGAATTTGTCTGCCTTTCAGGACCGGAACGAGCCTGTGGTTTTCTGAACATAACGCGCAAACCAAATGGCGGTTTTTGGTTATAAAACTAATCTTTATCGAACACAAATAACATTTATTGTGTAACTGGGAGTCTCGTGTGTGCAAACATCCGAAGATTATCAAAGGTAAGCGATTAATTGTATTGCTTTTCTGACTTTTGTGACCAAGCTAATTTGCGGCTAGCTGTTCTTACTGTTTTGTCTAGTGATTGATAAACTCACAAACGCTTGGATTGCTTTCGCTGTAGAGCATATTTTCAAAATCTGACATGATAGGTGGATTAACAACAAGCTAAGCTGTGTTTTGGTATATTTCACTTATGATTTATAAATATTGTTTTGTTTGTTGAATTTGGCGCTCTGCAATTCAGCGGTTGTTTACGAAAATGATCCCGCGTCAAGAGGTTTTAACTGGGAAATGTACAAATAATGAATTTCAATTCCAAAGATTTTACTGAGTTACAGTTCATATAGGGGTCAAAACTTTGGCTCATGATTGTTTTGGTTTTAAGGGTAAATGGTCTGGGGGTCATGTCCACTCTAAGGGCCGAATTCTAAAATTAACTCTTCAGTTGACAATTATGCATAATATACGTGAAAATACGAGTATAAGGGGCAGTACAGTCAAAAACATGATTTTCCTTTGTTTTATATACTGTATATTTACACACTGAGGTTGGAATAATACTGTGAAATTGTGATAATACCCTTTTAGTGTAAGAGCTGGACACCACCTGGAATTTCAGCTCGTTTAGCATGGGTGGAGTTTTGGCCTGCCTGGCTACATCACCAGGAAGTATAAGTTAATAGACCAATAACAAAGATAATTTCAAACCTCTCTGCCAATAACAGCTTGTTTTCGGGGTGCATATCACTCCCATTAGGTCCTTGTCTCAGACCACTCCTGGCAAAATGATTGCTTGAAAAATGGCTTTTTGCTAATAAGCTATTTATTTATTTTTGACCATTGTAATTGAAAACAATTACGCAGAAATTATTTGATATTAAGATAAAAACGGTTGCATTGGACCTTTTAAGCACACTGACCTGAAGTTAGGATTTGTCCTTAACTGCCTGTCTGTCTTCCTACAGCCCCCGATGCTCCGTACACACACTGGAAACAGACAGTGTTCTACCTGGAGGACTACCTGACTGTGAGGAGAGGGGAAGAGATCATTGGCAGCATCAACATGAAGCCCAACGACAAGAACATAGTGAGTATCTGGAATCTATGACCAGTAAAAAGTCATCAACTGAGAAGTTATGCTTATAAGGGTAATTTCTGGGACACAGTCTAGAATCTCCATTGAGAGTGCTTTGTAGTCCAGGACTAGGCTAAATCTGTGTCCGGGAAACCCTCCCCATCTAGGTACCAGGTTTGTTCTGGTCCCCAAAAATGTTTTTTAAAGGCCCTAGCCCCTACCTACTGCATGATAGCTAGAGAACCAGGCCCCACAGGGATAGGTACAGGTCATACTGTCACGGGCGTTTAAAGGAGTGGACCAAGGTGCAGCGCGATTGGAATACATATTTTAATTCAACGAAGAACACTTAACAAACAAACCGTGAAGCCAATGTAGTGTTCACAGGCAACTAAACATGGACAACTACCCACCAAATCAACATGGAAAATGGCAACCTAAATAGGCTCCCCAATCAGAGACAACGATAAACAGCTGTCTCTGATTGGAAACCCACTCAGGCCACCATAAACCTACAACCCCTAGACAATACAAAATCCCCATAGATAACAAAAACCCCTAGACAATACAAAAACTAATCAAACCACCCCTTGTCACACCCTGCCCTAACCAAATCATAAAGAAAGCAAATATAACTTAAGTCAGGGCGTGACACATACATATAATATTTGTACTTGTTTTGTCTATCAAAATAAAGTCAAAAAGACTAATATCGTCATTTCAGGCAGATAAAGCATTTATTCTATCATTATATAGCTAGAAATAAACTCAATTCCACTGCTACTTCTCCACAATAGACAGCTTGTTTTAATCATCTTTGTGATAAAGGTCAAAGGAGAGAAAACACTGATCAGTCCCAGACCAAACAGGAGATGATACAGAGTCCTGGAATCCACCCTCTTTCCTCATCTGTAGAAATTGCCTGTGTGAGAACTCTGTCAAGCCCATGTTCAGGTGACAGGCCTGAAATAAGAAACGTTTGATTTAACACTCACTCTGATTTCTCTCTTTCCCCCCTGGTGAATTCTCTCTGTCTCTTTCTTTCTTTCTCTCTTTCTCTTTCTTTCTCTCTTTCTCTCTTTGTCTCTGTCTTGCAGCGTGACTTGGACTTTACCTTTGAGTTGGATTTCAAAGGACAGTTATGTGAGGCAGCCATCTCCCACGACTACAAGATGCGTTAGCTAGGTGTCCAACAGGGAGAGCCGGTGCGCAGTGCTGCCTGCAGCCCCACAAACACAGAGGGAGGCAGAGGCACTCCCCTTAACAACAGACACTGAGGAGAGAGAATGGGGTGGAGGGAGACGAGAGAGTGGGATGGAAAAATGAGAGAGGTTGAGAGGGAGATGGTGGGATGCAGGAATCAAAGAGGAGATAGAGGGATGAGAGAGAATAGATGGAGAGGAAGGATGAAAGAGAATGGATGGAGAGAAATGGTGGGATAGGCCAGATCAGAGGAATCAGGTGATGATGAGAGAAGAGTACAGGGGTGGCACTCCAAGCAATATCAACATGCCCACATCAACACCTCTCACCGGCATTTTTTAAATTTAACCTTTATTTAACTAGGCAAGTCTTAACTGTTAGGCCAACTGTTCAGAGGACAACTTTGAATGTAACACCTTGTGAATTCAAGAATGTTCTAGTCATAATGAATGTTATTGATTATTTATCTATATTGTATGTTATCTTGATTTTGTTCATTGTTCTTCCAAAATAATCAGGCCACAGGATTAGTTAGCACTTTTTAAAATGTCTTCATTTTCCCTCCTTTTTTGGGAAAATATTTTCTGTGAGCTTCAGTGTTTGGAGTCCATTATGATCAGTTACTGTACTTTACATATATATTGCATATAATGATACTTTTTAATATTCTACATCCTAGGCCAGTATCTTCTATCTTCAAATATACTTTTAAATTACCCAATTTTGCATGTTTGTAAATAATCTTCACCATATCTGATAGTGCAGTAATTAAATGTATCGGCCAAGAAAAATTCAGTGCTGCATAATAATGTATGTGTAACGATGTGAATAATAGTGTGTGTTTGCAATCAGGTCATGTACTGTAGCTTTTTGGGAGTGTGCAATATAACAGTATGAGCGCTCATACATTTGCGCAGCTTGCACTCCAAAGTGTGGTCTGTGGTTTTTCTGTTAGAGCTGTGATGTCGGTGTTGTAATCTGCGTAGTCAGCGGCTCTTGTCTAGATGCCTGCAAAAGCTCCTGATTACAAGGCCTACCCCACTGGGCAGACACTGATCTTTAATAATAACCATTGTCTCTTAAATTCTGTGTACACACTGAAGCCATACCAAGAAGTGGAAAGTGTGACGCAGCATTTAGTGGGTGGGGCCTCACATCAGTAGCTGCTGCTCACTGAACTTCTCTCAACTTGAGGGCCTTGTAGTTACCATGCTTTCCCTGGCTTTGCTGATCTCGGGTCAGTGACTGGCCTGTCCTCAGAGCCTGGCCTAGCAACTGTCAGCAGTTAGTCCTGTCCTTAGATCAGTAGCAGAGAGTTAATTCCAGCCTCTGCTCAGCGCTGGAGTTGGACACTCAGGCGGCAGCTCCTTCCCTTCACCTGTGCTCTTACTAACTCTAAGGTCATCGCCAAGGCAACAACTGGAGGTGTCCTCCAGTCCAACTGTGTGACCTCCCCTCACAGTTGTGTAGTACTGTTACACCATCCTTCCTTACCAAAGACATTCTATCTGCAGCCAAGATACAGACGCTCTTCCATGCCTCTCAATGAAGCTCATCAGCACAACACTTATGACTGTTCAGAAGACGTACAGTGTGACATGCCATGTATGAATAGACTAGTGGCTAGTAATGAGTGAGTGACATTTGGCTCATGTACAATATGTTCCGTAAAGAGTCTGCGTTTTGATCTAGAAGGGCAGGGACCGGTAGTTTCATGTTGAGAGAGCTGTCTCTTGTGAGCAGATAGTATGTCTTTACCTTTTTTGCTTTTGATCCAGTATCAACGTGTGTATGTCTAGCACAGCGTGTGAAATAGAATAAAAAAGCAGAATATTATGAAGAAAATCTAACTGAAATAGTATCCACTAAGTAGATTGCGTGCAATAGCATGCATACAACACTGTTGTCTTTGGAATTAAGTCAGTGATTTAAGCTAACGAACTTTAATGTTTACCCTTCAGCAGATATAACACTTGCTAAGTGTTATTCCTGTTTACCACTCATGGCAATCATTTAATTATTTACACCTGGTAACCTGCCTAAGTACTAAAACATGGTTACCACTAGTTCATTCAAGTCAGCTACTGAAATTGTGCTATATGTTCATTTTGTATGACAATTACATTTTCAATAGAGTTTAAAAATAGTGCTATTCAAGCATTGTATTGTATTGTTAATTTTACCTGCTGTCGTGTAAGAGTTAAATAAAAGTTAAGCTAAAGACTAACATTGTCCACTAGGTGGCATCTGTAATTCAAGTTTTCACAAGATCCCTGAAATATACAATATCCATTTATTATTCAGAGAAACCATAACATTTTTCATATTTACATTTTCACATTATTGTGCAAGAACACAGGTACAGTAACGTGGCACAAATGCAACCGGGTTGGTTAGTTTAGAGTGGCCATAGCACACTGTCAAATACACAAGAGATACTCTACACTGGAGGACCCCAAAGGATGATTTGTCAGTGTTCCTCAACATCCCAGAACATACACGTACTAATGACACCTCCATTGTCTCATAGGTATCTATTGGAAGCTAAATTACTATACTGTACAAGTGCAGTGATGGTGTACATTACAATATGTTATATTTACAACAAATTCCCAGCGGGAGCACAAGATAATTTGTTCAACAATACTTGGTGCTATATCAACTTTTATGGAATTATTATGAGAAATGTTTTAGCGCGTCCACAAACAAATACTTTAAGAGATCTGGTTATGGAAAAGGCATATCACTTGGCAAGATTGAGCAAACAACTGCAGTTCAACAGACAACTCCTTCATAGAAATAAGACTGCGCCAATTACATAAAAAAGCCAAATAGTGGTGACAGTTTGCATGCAGACGCTTTGATCGAGGTACAGTATGGCAGAGCTCTACTACCGGCCACTCATTGTAAAGGCATTTCTATACACATAGTTGACTTCTGGACAATCATCCCCACATACAACAGTAAACCTTATGTTTGAGAGAGGCTAATCTAGTAACAAAATTGATCTGAGATAAATAGAGTCAAAATCTGACAAATAATATGAACTCTTCTTTACTGTTGGAAATGTTCAAATGGTTCTGAACAAAATCCACATTTCACAAATTGTCGAAAACCTAACCCAGCCATAAACAAAGATTTACTTTCTTAACTTTTATACAGTATATAACTCACTGTTGGTTTTGGCTTAGCTGGTTGAAAATACATTTAATTAAAAATAAATTGTAGTTATTAGGAAAATACATCTATGATATTTTAATAGTACAATACTGTCTTTTTTAAAATTTAATTATATTCACCAATGGTAGTGTCATCCCATAGTCTGGCTCTTTCATGGTGTGAAGTGCTAAGGTAACATCTGAAAGAGAGCTGTTTTAAAAGCCACAGACTCATGAAAACAGGTGTACACACTGCATGTGTAGAGAGAGAGGGAGTTAGACCGAGAGAGAGAGAGAGGGAGTTAGAGAGAGAGAGACTGAGAGACCGAGTGAGATCGAAAGAGGTACAGTTGAAGTCGGAAGTTTACATACACTTAGGTTGGAGTCATTAAAATTAGTTTTTCAACCACTCCACAAATTTCTTGTTAACAAACTAGTTTTGGCAAGTTGGTTAGGACATCTACTTTGTGCATGACCAAAGTAATTTTTCAAACAATTGTTTACAGATTATTTCACTTATAATTCACTGTATCACAATTCCAGTGGGTCGTTGTGGGTACGTTGACTGTGCCTTTAAACAACTTGGATAATTCCAGAAAATGATGTCAAGGCCTTAGAAGCTTCTGATAGGCTAATTGACATCATTTGAGTCAATTGGAGGTGTACCTGTGGATGTATTTCAAGGCCTACCTTCAAACTCAGTGCCTCTGCTTGACATCATGTGAAAATCAAAAGAAATCAGCCAAGACCTTCCAAATGCCTGAAGGTACCACGTTCATCTGTACAAACAATAGTACGCAGGTATAAACACCATGGGACCACACAGCCGTCATACCCATCAGGAAGGAGACACGTTCTGTCTCCTAGAGATGAACGTACTTTGGTGCGAAAAGTGCAAATCAATCCCAGAACAACGGCAAAGGACCCTGTGAAGATGCTGGAGGAAACAGGTATAAATGTATCTATATCCACAGTAAAACGAGTCCTATATCGACATAACCTGAAAGGCCGCTCTGCAAGGAAGAAGCCACTGCTCCAAAACCGCCATAAAAAAGCCAGACTACGATTTGCAACTGCACATGGGGACAAAGATCGTACTTTTTGGAGAAATGTCCTCTGGTCTGATGAAACAAAAATAGAACTGTTTGGCCATAATGACCATCGTTATGTTTGGAGGAAAAAGGGGGATGCTTGCAAGCCGAAGAACACCATCTCAACCGTGAAGCACGGGGGCAGCAGCATCATGTTGTGGGGGTGCTTTGCTGCAGGAGGGACTGGTGCACTATATAAAATAGATGGCATCATGAGACAGGAATATTATGTGGAAATATTGAGGCAACATCTCAAGACATCAGTCAGGAAGTTAAAGCTTGGTCGCAAATGGGTCTTCCAAATGGACAATGACCCCAAGCATTCTTCCAAAGTTGTGGAAAAATGGCTTAAGGACAACAAAGTCAAGGTATAGGAGTGGCCTTCACAAAGCCCTGACCTCAATCCCATAGAACATTTGTGGGCAGAACTGAAAAAGCGTGTGCGAGCAAGGAGGCCTACAAACCTGACTCAGTTACACCAGCTCTGTCAGGAGGAATGGGCCAAAATTCACCCAACTTATTGTGGGAAGCATGTGGAAGGCTACCCGAAATGTTTGACCCAAGTTAAACAATTTAAAGGCAATACTACCAAATACAAATTGAGTGTATGTAAACTTCCGACCCACTGGGAATGGGATGAAAGAAATAAAAGCTGAAATAAATAATTCAATCTACTATTATTTTGACATGTCACATTCTTAAAATAAAGTGGTGATCCTAACTGACCTAAAACAGGGAATTTTGACTAGGATTAAATGTCAGGGATTGTGAAAAACTGAGTTTAAATGTATTTGGCTAAGGTGTATGTAAACTTCCGACATCAACTGCATTGTGCTATAGATCCTTGAGTTCCTAAGGACCGGAGGTTAAAATGTACAGTGAACATCTGAACAGGTACACTATGGTGTTGTGAAGACAGTAACTAATAGCCATTTTGTTGCTAGCAGCAGGACCTCTTCTGTGAAGGGCTGTTCACCAGATGGATCGTTTTCTCTTTCTCTCTGTCCTCCTGCTCTTTCAGAATTCTAGAAGACATAGCAGAAGAGATTTCACCCAGAAATGCGCCAGTCATACATATACTTCAGGTTAATTGTTTATTATTGAGAGTGAGAACTCAACCTCTATTACAGTGACTTGACTAGAGAAGAAATTGCACACAATATAACATTCTGATCCTATTATTGAAGTTCTAGGATAAAGTTATGTACTACGTGTCTAAAGTGTATATTTAGGAATGATAAGATTGGTCATTGTTTTCTTAATCTTGCCGTGACACATTTGGCTTAATGTGAGTCACTGCAGACCGCATAAAGCCCAGTTTGGACTATGTCCAAGCAGACAGTTATTACATTTTTGGCCTGACAGTATTAAGTTTGTTTTCCCGTCATATATAGTCTTGTTAATTAATGGCTTAAATTAAAATGACAAATAGTGTTAAGACAATAGATATGTGGAAGAAGTAGGAATTATGTCCTGTTAAAAATCCCTCACAGCACTTTACTCAACTCACCTTGCCAAATTTACCATTGAGTCTACCACGTTTTGTCCGGAACAAGCACTGCACTCGTAGAAAATCAACTGGCAGTCCTGCAAAGGAGATTTGATAAGTCTTTACCGGATGACAAACATGAAGTCAATGGGATGTACAGACCAGCGCTGTGATTGCAAGCGGCTGTAGTAGGTCTATCAGTCTCCTCTCCCACACAGCCATCTCCTAGTACTCAGGCCTCTTTAGTAGCATTAAGGTAAACATCATCTGGACTAATGGCCATAGGAGCAAAATGAAAAAGAAGAGCAGCTCTTGACTGATCTGAGGCACTTAGCAATTATCTATCACCATAGAAACTACAGACCCAAAGAAAGGAAAAAGAAAACATAGATGAAAGAAGGATGTAGGAAGTAGAAAAAAAATCCTGGGCCATATTAATAAGACCACACACAAGTCTCGTTAAAAAGCCTCATTTTGTTGCTTTTACTTATTCAGGGAGAAGATCTGTGGGCACTGTGAAGCCTGTGGGTTGAAGACTGGACCATTAACAACGCCCAGGGAATGGCTGATAGACAGACCTTGGCTAATTTTTCACCCACTCTCGTCTGAACCTTCCGCTCACTCCCCTTGTCCATTTTGTTCCCCAGCAGCATGATGGGAATGTCCTCGCCAGCCCCCTCCTGTGAAGAGAGAGGAGATGATGGACACAGAGGCATTACATTAGGGCTAGATCTCTCTCTCTCTCTCTCTCTCTCTCTGGTAGTACATGACAAAGCTGGCTTTATCAGTATAGTGGACATGATGTACTCTGAACTGTGTCACTGAATACGTAACGATATTGAATGGTAACATGTATCGTGCCTCTACAGATATCCAGTATGAATTACAATAAGTAGCACATTTGATCTGGTATTGTATATCAATGTTATGTAGGCATACAGTGAATGTGCTATTGAGCAGGAGGAGGCCCTCAGTGCGATCTACATTTTTATGAGCTACAGTGGCAAGAAAAAGCATGTGAACCCTTTGGAAATACCTGGACTCCTGCATTAATTGGTCATAAAATTTGATCTGATCTTCTGGTCTGCTTAAACACACAAACAATTATACGTGTTCATGTCTTTATTGAACACACCGTGTAAACATTCACAGTGCAGGGTGGGAAAAGTATGTGAATCCTTGGATTTAATAACTGGTTGACCCTCCTTTGGCAGCAATAACCTCAACCAACTGTTTTCTGTAGTTGCGGATCAGACCTGCACAACGGTCAGGAGGAATTTTGAACCATTCCTCTTTACAAAACTGTTTCAGTTCAGCAATATTCTTGGGATGTCTGGTGTGAACTGCTCTCTTGAGGTCATGCCACAGTATCTCAATCGGGTTGAGGTCAGGACTCTGACTGGGCCACTCCAGAAGGCGTATTTTCTTCTGTTGAAGCAATTCTGTTGTTGATTTACTTCTGTGTTTTGGGTCGTTGTCCTGTTGCATCACCCAATTTCTGTTGAGCTTCAATTGGCGAACAGATAGCCTAACATTCTCCTGCAAAATGTCTTGATAAACCTAGGAATTCATTTTTCCGTCGATGATAGCAAGCTGTCCAGGCCCTGAGGCAGCCCCAAACCATGATGCTCTCTCCACCATACTTTACAGTTGGGATGAGGTTTTGATGTTGGTGTGCTGTGCCTTTTTCCTCCACACATAGTGTTGTGTGTTCCTTCCAAACAACTCAACTGTAGTTTCATCTGTCCACAGAATATTTTGCCAGTAGCACTGTGGAACATCCAGGTGCACTTTTGCAAACTTCAGACGTACAGCAATGTTTTTTTTTGGACAGCAGTGGCTTCTTTGGTGGTGTCCTCCCATGAACACCATTCTTGTTTAGCGTTTTACGTATCGCAGACTCGTCAACAGAGATGTTAGCATATTCCAGAAAGTCTTTAGCTGACACTCTAGGATTCTTCTTAACCTTATTGAGCATTCTGCACTGTGCTGTTGCAGTCATCTTTGCAGGATGGCCACTCCTAGGGAGAGTAGCAACAGTGCTGAACTTTCTCCATTTATATACAATTTGTCTTACCGTGGACAGATGAACAGCAAGGCTTTTCGAGATACTTTTGTAACCCTTTCCAGCTTTATGCAAGTCAACAATTCTTCATCTTAGGTCTTGTGAGATCTCTTTTGTTCGAAGCATGGTTCACATCAGGCAATGATTCTTGTGAATAGCAAACTCAAATGTTGTGAGTGTTTTTTATAGTGCAAGGCAGCTCTAACCAACATCTCCAATCTCGTCTCATTGAATGGACTCCAGGTTAGCTGACTCCTGACTCCAATTATCTTTTGGAGAAGTCATTAGCCTAGGGGTTCACATACTTTTTCCAACCTACACTGTGAATGTTTAAATGCTGTATTCAATATAGACAAGAAAAATACAATTTGTGTGTTATTTGTTTAAGCATACTATGTTTGTCTATTGTTGTGACTTAGATGAAGATCAGATCAAATTTGATGACCAATTTATTCAGAAATCCAGGTAATTCCAAAGGGTTCACATACTTTTTCTTGCCACTGTATGTAGTACTATGTCAGAGGTGAGCAGTAAAGTGTTTGGGCACTTCCTACCTGTACACTGGTCAGCCACTGCCTCACTGCGGTAAAACTCTGCTCAGCAGTGATGTCATACATGACTATCACACCGTCAGCCTTGCGGAAGAACTGCTTGGTGATGCTGCGATACCTGAAATCAAATAAAATAGTATTCATCATATGCTTCTTAAACAACAGGTGTAGACTAAGAGTGAAATTCTTACTAACGGGCCCTTCCCAACAATGCAGACAGAAAGAAAATAGAGAAATAAAAGTAAATACACAAAGAGTAACGATAACTTAGCTATATACACGAGGTACAAGGATATTGTAGTCATTTAGCAGACACTCTTATCAAATCAAATTTTATTTGTCACATACACATGGTTAGCAGATGTTAATGCGAGTGTAGCGAAATGCTTGTGCTTCTAGTTCCGACAATGCAGTAATAACCAACAAGTAATCTAACCTAACAATTCCACAACTACTACCTTATACACACAAGTGTAAAGGGATAAAGAATATGTACATAAAGATATATGAATGAGTGATGGTACAGAACGGCATAGGCAAGATGCAGTAGATGGTATAGAGTACAGTATATACATATGAGATGAGTAATGTAGGGTATGTAAACAAAGTGGCATAGTTTAAAGTGGCTAGTGATACATGTATTACATAAAGATGGCAAGATGCAGTAGATGATATAGAGTACAGTATATACATATACATATGAGATGAGTAATGTAGGGTATGTAAACATTATATTAAGTGGCATTGTTTAAAGTGGCTAGTGGTACATTTTTACATAATTTCCATCAATTCCCATTATTAAAGTGGCTGGAGTTGAGTCAGTATGTTGGCAGCGGCCGCTAAATGTTAGTGGTGGCTGTTTAACAGTCTGATGGCCTTGAGATAGAAGCTGTTTTTCAGTCTCTCGGTCCCTGCTTTGATGCACCTGTACTGACCTCGCCTTCTGGATGATAGCGGGGTGAACAGGCAGTGGCTTGGGTGGTTGTTGTCCTTGATGATCTTTATGGCCTTCCTGTGACATCGGGTGGTGTAGGTGTCCTGGAGGGCAGGTAGTTTGCCCTCGGTGATGCGTTGTGCAGACCTCACTACCCTCTGGAGAGCCTTACGGTTGTGGGCGGAGCAGTTGCCGTACCAGGCGGTGATACAGCCCGACAGGATGCTCTCGATTGTGCATCTGTAGAAGTTTGTGAGTGCTTTTAGTGACAAGCCGAATTTCTTCAGCCTCCTGAGGTTGAAGAGGCGCTGCTGCGCCTTCTTCACAACGCTGTCTGTGTGGGTGGACGCAAGATTACCTGGGGTAATTTTGCGTCCACTCCAGGGCCCTGAGCTTAGTGATGAGCTTGGAGGGTACTATGGTGTTGAAGGCTGAGCTGTATTCAATGGAATGCATTCTTACATAGGTATTCCTCTTGTCCAGATGGGATAGGGCAGTGTGGAGTGCAATTGAGACTGCGTCATCTGAGGATTTGTTGGGGCGGTATGCGAATTTGAGTGGGTCCAGGGTGTCAAGATGATGGTGTTGATGTGAGCCATGACCAGCCTTTCAAATCATTTCATGGCTACAGATGTGAGTGCCACGGTGCATAAGTCATTTAGACAGGTTACTTTGGCGTTCTGGGGCACAGGGACTATGGTGGTCTGCTTGAAACATGTACGTATTACAGACTGGGTCAGGGAGAGGTTGAAAATGTCAGTGAACACACTTGCCAGCTGCTCAGCGCATACTCTGAGTAATCCATCTGACCCTGCGGCCTAGTGAATGTTAACCTGTTTAAAGGTCTTACTCACATCAGCTACGGAGAGCGTGATCACACGGTCATCTGGAATGGCTGGTGCTCTCATGCATGGATCAGTGTTGCTTGCCTCGAAGTGAGCATAGAAAGCATTCAGCTCATCTGGTAGGCTTGCGTCACTGGGCAGCTCGTGGCTGGGTTTCCCTTTGTAATCCGTGATAGTTTGCAAGCCCTGCCACATCCGACAAGCGTCAGAGCTGATGTAGCAAGATTCGATCTTAGTCCTGTATTGACGCTTTGCCTGTTTGATGGTTCGTCAATGTCGTTGATGCACATATTAATGAAGCCGGTGACTGATGTGGTACAATCCTCAATGCCATTGGATGAATGGCGGAACATATTCCACTCTGTGTTAGCGAAACAGTCCTGTATCTTAGCATCTGCTTCATTGGACCACTTCTGTATTGAGCGCGTCACTGGTACTTCATTTGAGTTATTGCTTGTAAGCATGAATCAGGAGGTTAGAGTTATGGTGAGGGAGAGATTTATATGCGTTTCTGTGTGTGGAGTAAAGATGATCTATAGTTTTTTTCACCTCGTTGCACAGGTGACATGCTGGTAGAAATGAGGTTGGACGGATTTCAGTTTTCCTGCATTAAAATCACAGGCCACTAGGAGCGCCGCTTCTGGATGAGCATTTTTCTGTTTGCTTATGGCCCCTATACAGCTCATTGAGTGCAGTCTTAGTGCCAGCATCGGTTTGTGATTCTAAAAAGACTGCTATGAAAAATATAGATTAAAACTATCTTGGTAAATAGTATGGTCTATATATAGCTTATCATTAGGTATTCTAACTCAGGCGAGCAGAACCTCGAGATGGCACACCAGCTGTTGTTAACAAAGAGACACCTCCGCTCTTGAGATTACCTGACGCTGCTGTTCTGTCCTGCCGATGCATGGAAAAACCAGCTAGATGTACACTGAGTGTACAAAACATTAGGAACACCTTCTCTTTCCATGACTGTCCAGGTGAAAGCTATGATCCCTTATTGATGTCACCGTTTAAATCCACTTCAATCAGTGTAGATGAAGGGTAGGATTTTTAAGCTTTGAGACATGGATTGTGTATGTGTGCCATTCAGAGGATGAACAGGCAAGACAAAAGATTGAAGTGCCTTTAAATGGGGTATTGTAGTAGGTGCCAGGCGCACCGGTTTGAGTGTGTCAAGAACTGCAACGCTACTGGGTTTTTCACGCTCAACAGTTTCCTGTGTGTATCAAGAATGCTTCCCCACCCAAAGGACATCCAGCCAACTGTGGGAAGCATTGGAGTCAACATGGGCAGCATCCATGTGGAACGCTTTCGACACCATGTAGAGTCCATGCCCCAACGAATTGAGGCTGTTCTGAGGGCAAAAGGGGGTGTTCCTAATGTTTTGTACACTCAATGTATATTATCCATGTCCTTGTTCAGCCACAACTCTGAGAAACATAAGATATTACAGTTCTTCAGGTCCCGTTGATAGGATAGTCTTGAACAGAGCTCATCCAGTTTGTTCTCCATTGATTGTAGAGGCGGTTTATGTACTCGCCAATGTAGTTTTGTCAGGGTGCCCGCATGCCAGCCTCTCTTTTCTCTGGGATTAGGGTCTGGTCCAGAATGAGCACTATGTCCTGTGCCTACGACTTGTTGAAGTAGAAATCTTAATCCAAATCAAGGTTATTGATCGCTGTTCTGGTGTCCAGAAGCCCTTTTCGATCATAGGAAACGATGGCAGAAACATTATGTACAAAAAAGTTACGATCAGCGCAAAAAAAAAAAAAAATTGTAGAATTGTTCAGGAGCCTGTAAAACGGCTGCTATCTATTGCAGGACCATTCTGATAGTCCTCTCCTGAAGTGGTGGAGAAGTGAGTAATTGTAAGACTGAGAATTCCCCCGTTTGTACTTTATCCTCATGCACAACATTACATGTCATTTGATCTTTTAAAACTTTTGTCTCATTATTAAAATACGTAAAAATATTGACATTTAACCATAGTAGCAGTAGTGCGCCATACAGCCTAACTGCATGTAGCAAAATAAAAGCTGCTGAGGCAAAAGGTTGAACATGTGTAAATCCACCCAGTAGAGTTCCCACCTCTCCTGTCCTGCTGTATCCCACATCTGCAGCGCCACCTGGCTGTTGTCCACCCGTATTGTCTTCACACTGTAGTCTATGCCTGTTGATGATGCAGGACAGACAATATATCATTAATCTGATTTAAGTCACTTATTGTCACTTATAGTCATTTACTATCTTTTGCCTTACAATAATATTTTGTTCCTGTAACTTTTTATCCATATTCATTTTCAAAAGTAAACCCATTTTCAGAAATGATGGGCACGTAATAAGATACAAAAATGATAAAAGGAACCAAAAATTGATTTCCGGGCTAAATCTGGATAAAACAAGGAACTTCAAAGGATAACATGTGGAACTTTATATGGCAATGTCCTTCTCTGAGTTTCTGAAATGTTACTTATCCATTGATGATTCCAATCGACTACATTTGTCCCCAGTGCTCAAATAGAAACAGAGGAACAACATGTTTTCTGTCAATGCTTGCGTCACAATTGCGTCAACAGGAGTTGATCGGATATTGTATATTGTTCTAAAGGGACCACACAATTTGAAATCTATCTGACTTTCTCAACAACAACAAAAATACATTCTCAGAATTGTATGACTATTTTGAGAATCAAATGCTTCCAAACAGGGCCTAAATAGAGAGGATATGAAGAAATGTGGAGCTGTTTGTACCAGGCTGCAGAATGACAGGAGAGGAACACTGTGACTTCACAAGCTGTTTCATGTGGCGCTGTTTGGTCTGCCTAGCTCTACTGGTAAAATTACAAGATCCCCAATACACTTAAAGTGCGCTTGATTCATGTCTACAGAATGGTGCACTGACTTACGATGGGATTGCACAGCACTGTATGAGTGAAAATACTTAATTGAATTAAACCAATATAAAATGGTATGGTGAGTCATGACATAATTGAGTATGCTCTCAGTCACACACAGAACAAACTCGTTTTGGGTGTGCAACATTAACCTACAGTACAACAGAAAGGCCAATCGGAAGAATCCAAGTCATGGTCAGTGTGAGTCAAGTCAGTCAATATACAGCACCACAATATGGTTTCTCTGCTTATTAGGCTGTGGCCTATAAGTGCAAGATCAACACAACATAATCAGCTTTCTACAGTGTTAAACAATCAGCATCTTAAAGTGCTTAGTGAGTAAAGCCAGTGTGAGAGGGAGGGTGAGGTCAACCAGCCACAGGACTGGGGCTCGGCTCTGGGTCGTGTTCATTAGGGCACACCGTAGCGAAACATTTTTCAACGTAAAATAAAATGAGAGATTCTTATACAACAATTCCAGATAGTTCCTGTTTCAGTTGGTTTTGTTCCATTGGTGCCTAATGAACACAACCCTGCTCTGCTGTAAAAAAGGAAGCCTGGAAAGGCCACTCACCGACGGTGGCAGAGGTGCCTGGGTAAAAGCAGTCATCACAGAACCGCCTGAGGAGGGAGGTCTTCCCCACACTGGAGTTGCCCACCAGGACGATCTTAAACAGGCGGTCTGGGGCCAACGCTGCAACCTCCTCCTGTAAACACAACACAGAGGGAAAGAGGGATGTGTGTGTTAAGAGTTCATAGTATAACTTTCATCCAACTCTTTCAAACTCACTATGTACTCAAGTCTACTTTTCCTCAAGTAATTACCAGGATAATTCAGATTGCAAGTATCCAATTCGATATATACTGGGAGAGAGTACACTACAAACAAACACACTACAAGAGTACACTACAAACAAACATGACATGGCAACAAATATTTGAGCATTGAGCAGCAAATTTGAAAATATTATGAACACTGCATAATTAGCCCCCTAATTCCAAGAAACTCCACAACTATTATCCTATTATATTATTCTGTTATAGTAAAACAAAGTTCTTGAAATACATAGTAATTTTCTAAAATCGACAGTAAATCATGGAAACACTCTTTCAACAAACACTAATACAAGTAGCTAATCTTGTTTATGAGGTTCACTGCGGGGTCAACTCACTCAAAGTGAGAAACCCAACACCTGTGACTGTTTTGTTCCTATCTCAGGTCTGGTCTGTTGGAAACACACTGTGCTGTACATCCACCTACACTCCTCCCCCACACCTCTCTTTACGGGGTCAGGAGAACAAACAAAAACCTGGTGACCTACAAACGACCCTGGAGGGAACATAATGTGAAAATGCTGAACAATCTCTTTCACTTCAAATGGAGGATAACTATGCCAAGCCAACTGAATCCTTCTAGTCTTTTCAGTAGACGGACCACAATGTCTCTCCACATAATTTCAAACCAACACTGATGTTGTGTCTCTATCTGAGCCCTTGTCCTACATGCTTACATTCCCCATAGTCTCCTTTCCGACAGGCTGGCCCCTGGGGGATGTAGGCATCTCTGTCTCTCTGGTGTCAACTGGCTGCTGCTCCATCGTTGGAGAACTAGGAGGATGTATAGAGGTCATCTGTAGCTCTATGTGCTCTTCCTCCTCGGCCTCCTCATGCCACTCCCAGAGCTGAGTCTGGTAGTTATCCTGAAGGAGCTGGGGTAGGTGGTCCTCCTCTATGGAGATGATCCTCTGGAGGGGTCTGGAATCCACCACGTCCTCCAGGCTGTAGCCATTCACTCCACCCGGACTCTTCCTCTTAGAGTGGGGGAGCACTACCTCCTCATCCTCACTGGAGAGACAGGGATGAGATGGAAATTGATGGGGAAATTGGCTAACAAATGATTTTTATGGAGTACAATGGTATGGATGTAGAATGTGAATTGACTTACAGGCATTTGCATATATTAAGAACAATGTAAATACTGTACAGACACGTTCTACACAGAACTAAAACTGCAGCCCTATTGAGCAGCTTTCTGTCCAACATGTGAATTACGTTTCATGTGCTCTGTTTGACTTTTTGCAATGCCACCTACTTAGAAAATATGAATCATTCACTATTAATAACTATTCAAACTACAGTCATATTCACACTGAACAAGAGTGTATTGTAGGTGAATTGAACGTTTGTATCAATTAAGGCTTCCATAACAGCACCAGGCACTATCCATTCAATTTGTATTAAAAGCCTTTCTAAGCAAATAGTATACCTAAAGGCCTTTCTGTCAAAGGGATTCATAGTTTTTGATCCAGGCCTCGGGTTGCAAGCAGGATTTTTAACAGTATTCCTCAGTTTCTGCAAAACAACAAAAGAAAAACAAATTCATCTGCAATTTGATTGCAATTGGATTTGATTTAAAATGTTTTCTAGATTCCATGCTTTTCAAGGAATCATGTTTTTAGGTTAGTATCTATCAAACTTGATAGAAACAGACATACAGATACTGTAGATAGATAGAAGGGGATTTCACGAAAAGAGAATGATTAATAAATACATTGCACATGTGTATACTTACTTGATAAGAGCACATGTCTCGCTCATCTCGTAAGTGCTTGTTCATTTCCCTGAAGATAATATAACAAGGAAGGGGTTCATTGCAACAGAAATACATACTTTCTAAGCACTATTATAAATTGGATGGTTCGAGCACTGAATGCTGATTGGCTGAAAGCCATGGTATACGAGACTGTATACCACAGGTATGGCAAAACTAATTACATTTGTAAGCAGTTTATAATAGCAATAATGCACCTCGGGGGTTTGTGGTATATGACTAATTTCCCACTGCTACGGGCTGTTTCCAGGCACTCCGCAATGCGTCGTGGTTAAGAACAGCCCTTAGCTGTGGTATATTGGCCATGCACCACAC
Source organism: Salvelinus alpinus (assembly GCF_045679555.1). Classification (NCBI taxonomy): domain Eukaryota; kingdom Metazoa; phylum Chordata; class Actinopteri; order Salmoniformes; family Salmonidae; genus Salvelinus; species Salvelinus alpinus. The sequence continues at coordinate 20,404,682 of NC_092094.1, read as the reverse complement.
CCCTCGTGCCTCATTGCTTTAGTATAAAACAGCTTGAGGAGTTTGCCTGAGGTCAATGCTATCTGTTGGATTGATGTGTGGCCTTGGTTTGTAGTGAATATAACATAACCTTCAGTATTGTACAGTATGATCATTGCTCCTTGATTTGGAGAGTAGTGGCTCTGAACTGATATACAGTAACCCACTGCCCCTCTCCTAGTGTGTGTGTGTGTGTGTGTGTTTGTCTGTTCCATCTCCACTTTTACCTCAGCAGGTCAAGTTGTTTCAGCAGGCTCGCTCGCTCCCTCTGCAATCCCTCTGTGACCCGGTACATCTCCCTGTGTTGGACAACAAATACACATATTCATGTTATAATATCAATATTTCATTAGGATCCCCATCAGCTAGCAGCTGCTACTCTTCTTGGGGTCCAAACAGAACATAAAACATTATATAATACAGAACATTAACAGACAAGTACATCACAAGGACAGAACTACATCAACATAAATTAGGTATAGAGGCTTTTATACATTTATGCCTTCATAATCATGTGATTTATAGACGCTACTGAATGCAAGTAACGCCTATGACAGATGTTCCCAACTCCGGTCCTTGAGTACCCCAAACCGTACACATTTTTATTGTAGCCCTGGACAAGCACACCTGATTCAACTAATTATCAGGCCCTCAATGAGTTGAATCAGGAATGCTTCCGGGGCTTTTGGGGTGCTCAAGAAGCGAAGTTGGAAACCACTGGTCTAAGATATGGACTCACAAGGAGAAACAAACACCCAAACAGGATCCCAGACACAGCCAGCCATCCAGCCAGCCAGATAGACTTACATCTCCCTCTCCTGGTTCAGGTGTGAGGACTGCTCCTGCAGGAGGACCAGCTGCTCCTGGGCAAGGCTCAGCTCCTGACTGGTGTGCTCCAGCTCCTGGGCCAGCTCCTCATTGGTCTGCTTCAGCGCCACGTTCTCCACCTTGGTCACGTGCTGCTCGCTGTGCAGCTCCCGGCACTGATGCTCCCACTGGGTAGGGGACACGGTCACAGAGGAGACAAGCAGAGGTGACAACACACAAAACAACACTACAGCCTAAAGCAGACGCACTACAATAACCTGCACTTTCATTTCATTCATATCTGTGTTGATATGATACCATTGAATGATACCAATGATACCATTGAAGAATGGCAAGGCCAGTTGATCTGGGGTCACCATATCCCAGATGCTACTATGCAGTAACAATCACGGTCTGAGGTCTATGATTGGTAGAGTATGATCAATGTGTGATTGTTATGATACACCAAACATTGATGAATCAAAGGATGAAACAAGTGATATCTTCTAAACACATACTGGTCTGGTCTGACACGCATCCATTGAAGCCAGAGGTTGTGTGAGGACACGCAGATAAGGCTATTGTCTGAATGCAGCCTCAAACACTACTATCACTGTTCTAAATATATAAGCCCAAGTGTCACAACGGATCCAACACAACAACATAAGAGACGTTTTATCTAGCGACACTGTGATTAGGCTAGCCAGCATAGCGCCTGTATGCCTGCTCTACAGAGACGTGTTGGCACCATAGAAATAGAATATCTACAATGGACATTCCCAATCCAGTCAATGTTCTTCCATTCAATTTCTGGGTGGCAGAGAGGAATGTGGATGGTGCCAGGGAGATCTGAGTGAAGGCTTTGGTGACTTGGGCACAGTACGAATTAAGGCCTTGTTTCCTTTTATAAAGCAAATTGAGATGCACTGGTAAGACTCCTTGATTAATTCGTTTTAAAAGCTTCTGTGGAGTTCAGTTGTTTTTATATATATATATATTTTTTTTAATTGTACTTTTCTCCCTTTTCTCCCCAATTCCGTGGTATCGTATCCAATTGTTAGTAGTTACTATCTTGTCTCATTGCTACAACTCCCGTACGGGCTCGGGAGAGACGAAGGTCGAAAGCCATGCATCCTCCGAAACACAACCCAACCCAACACAGCACGCATCCAACCCGGAAGCCAGCCGCACCAATGTGTCGGAGGAAACACCGTGCACCTGGTGACCTTGGTTAGCGTGCACTGCGCCCGGCTCGCCACAGGCGTCGCTGGTGCGCGATGAGACAAGGATATCCCTACCGGCCAAACCCTAGACCACTGCGCCACCCGGGAGGCCCGGAGTTCTGTTTTTGATAGTGTTATTGTTGCGTATTATCATCATCTAATTTTCATTTGCGAGTAAGCTGCAGACACTCAGGGACAGCTCTTAGAGCTTCAAGTCTACTAATAAGGCTGGTCACAATTCATTCCAGATCAATCAGAGTTGATATTTCACATTGTTCAAAACACTTTCAGGAAAATTTGATTTAATAAATAATAATGATACGTTCTGTACAGTAGAATTCTATCCTTTACTGTGATGCCAGTGATGATCAATTTCTCATCATTGGTGTCCTGACTCACCCTCCTCTGTTTCTGGAAGATCTGATTCAGCTCCCTTTCCTTACTGGACAGCTGATCCTCCAGATCCTGACTCCTAGACAGGAAGCGCTCAGAGTCCTGTAGGTGAGAGTGAGAGACAGTGTGAGACAGAGTGTGAGAGAAAGAGTGTGTGTGTGTGAGAGAGAGTGTGAGAGATAAAGTGTGTGAAAGAGAAAGGTTGTGTGTGTGAGAGAGAGAGAGCGTGAGAGAGAGCGTGAGAGAGCGAGAGCGAGAGCGAGAGCGAGAGAGAGAGAGAGAGAGAGAGAGAGAGAGAGAGAGAGAGAGAGAGAGAGAGAGAGAGAGAGAGAGAGAGAGATCTCAGAAAACTGAAGTTACTAACAAGTGTGTTGTATTCAGTGGGAGATCTCTTTACCTGCAGTAAGATCCTGTCCTTCTCATTTTTGATTTGCTGTTCCATTTCTTCATATAAGCGATGGATCTCATCGTCATGTGTTGCTGATTTTCTGTTCGGATTTAGAAATATTTTCATCTTGTTAATGCTAATACAGCATATTCCGTTAGTTTGGTGAATCATAGGCATATAATCACATGCATAGGCATAGAATCACATGCATAGGCATAGAATCACATGCATAGGCATAGAATCACATGCATAGGCATAGAATCACATGCATAGGCATAGAATCACATGCATAGGCATAGAATCACATGCATAGGCAGCACATAAATGCCGTACTTGAGATCTTACATGAGCTTCCAGTCTGCCATTTCAATCATACAGTAGGTATTTGTAACCTATTGTGATGCATTCCAAACAGGCACAGCAACAAATTGATTTTCAAGGGAGTACCATGAAAAAATAACACTTATTATCAGTCTAGCATTACATGTAGTTCACATCTGAAGATAAAAGGGATAACTGTAATTACTGAACCATTCCAGGCCTGACTACTCTGGTCAGCTTTAATCAAACATCCCTGCGTGTCTACAGCTCAGACTACAGCAAGAAAGACATTGACAATACATTCTGAAACAGCTGCAAAGTGTGAGCCACATAGCAGCCTTATGCAACATTTGCATTCATTTCTGTCAGAAACAGCCCACCGAACTGGATGCTTTTCAACTATGTGAAACTGTGTGATAATGCACCACTGTGGTACAAAAGCTGTGCTCAGTTGAAACGTGACATAATAAACAAGTACTGTAGGTAGAGATTGTGGAGTAGTATTCCTTGTGTAAAATTGCCATACTGTACATATTGCCCGACATGATTTGAAGAAAGTTGGCGTTGAGGGAGAACATTCACAAACACTTAATGTGGCTTTGGAACTGGAAGGTTGAGTAAATGTGTCTGTTGAAGTAAATGTTTGTTGCGCCCACACTGTAAAACTTTAACACTTCTACCATCCCAAGGCAGAACTAACACTCAATGTGTGGAATTTAGCTGGCTTAAGGACTACAAATCTGAAAGAAAAAGTGATGCTTTTAGTAATAGAATGAAAAAACGGGGAAAAAACAGATACATACCTGGGGTCGACCATTTCGTAGATGCCCTCATGCCATAAAGGTCTAACTGGCACACATAGCAAGTACATGCAGTAGGCTACTTCGCCCTTCATTACTCAGGCAATGAGGTTTTCTGTAAAGGAACATTTTGAACTAGCCTGATCCCAGATATGTTGGTGCTGCCTTGCCAATGACCATAGGAGTTGGCAAGACAGCCCAAACAGATCTGGGACCAGGCAACAGTGGGCTGCTAATTGCCTAAATCCTACATGTGCACCAATATCTGATGAATGAAGTAGTGGGCTACTAACCTTTTAAGGGCGCTCTCCATCTCCATCCTCTCCTGGTTGGCCCCTGTGATCTGTAAAATTACTCTGGCCAGGAACTCCTCAAAGTTGTACAGGAGGTGCGGCTCGTCCCTCCTCAGCTGGGCCCAAAGACTACGCACCTCACCAGGGCTTATGGGAAGCGGGTCAGAACAAAGATTAGCCTGAATGACAAGACCTGGAATACAGTCTGTATACTGCAGTTAGATTTCTGTAGAAGAACTGTACTGAGGTTCTTCTTGGAGGAAAGAAATTGAATTATACTTGAAGTAGAATTGTATGGACATAGAAATATAGCCATGAATAGACTTTCTTTTAAGACAAGGTCAATGTGAACAATTAGGACAATGTAGGCAGGCAGGCAGTGGGTGGCTGTGGGCAGGCAGGCAGTGGGTGGCTGTGGACAGGCAGGCAGTGGGTGGCTGTGGACAGGCAGGCAGTGGGTGGCTGTGGACTGCCTGCAACCATGCTTACATATTTGTTTAAAATGTACACTTGGACAAGATGATCTTTGCCTTGAAAATCCCCTTTCCGGTTAGTAGAAAATAACTATTTTGACGGTTTAAAGCCATCTTTGTCTGTGCCCAGGTATTCACGTCAGTGTTCAGATAACGACTGCTATTGAACATTGTATTGTAAAAGGCAGGTGAATGTGTGGAAAGACAAAACAATCATCCTCCGCCATGCAATGCATATGTTTGATGGATTTGTTCATAGAAATGTGAACTTGTTGACTTGACTCGCAGACCTCTGGAAGACTCCTTACAGTAGACTCCTACGCCATGTCAACTTCAGGAAGACACACCAGAGGTTGGTGCACAAACCGATCTGATGTAAATTGTCAGCATTCCTCTCTGGTTCTAACCCAGGTTTACACAGTCAATAGGATGTCCTTATCAAATGTACATCCTCCACTACTACTGTTGAACTTTATTGAGCTGTACTTGTTTGCTAAAGGTGAGTCTAGTCATGCGTTATACGAGGCCTGGCTTTATCTTTTCCCTCCCAATGCCTGGAGTTCAAAAAGCCAAAATCGTTGGTACCAGCACCCAGTCACCAATGTCAGGAATACTTTCATAGACATGAATGTCGTCGACTGTAATGATTTGTCGAAGGTTAAGCAAGCCAAATCAATTTTGATGAACTTTTCCTATGTCTGATGTTTTTAGGGAAGAAGACAGTACACTTCAGGATTTAATCTGTTCTATGCTTGGTTGTTAAGCTCAGAATTTCCAGATAAATATCAAAGGAAGTAGATTGAAACAGCAAGTAAAGTGGCTAGCACTACTAAGGAGTGGCAATTTACAGTGCTTTTTGTTTTGCACAGCTGACCAATCTAATGGAATAGACAAATAGGTCATTTGAGGGCATTGTTGAGGGGTGGACAAAGGATTGCATAAGACAAAAACACTCACTCCTCAAAGACATTGCTGGCTCCCAAGCTCTCCATTAGCATGCAGAAGTGCTTCTCCTCCTCGTCCTCGCTGCCCACCAACCTCTCCTCCCACTGGGTCTGGTACAGGGCGCCTGGAGGGCCCTGAGTGGGTTCCTTGGCAATGGGGCTGGCCTCCCCCATCCCCTCCGTTGCAGAGATCCTCCGGCCAAACAGGAACTCACCTAGAGAAACAAGAGTCCAGGAGATGATTCATAATATCCTTTACTCTCACTCTCCACTCTTTCCCTTCTCTTTCTCTCTACCTGCACCTGCACCTACGCTGAGCTACCATACTCCGCCTGCACGGTGCACTAGCACTGTTGATGTTATTATGTGGAAATGGAAGACACTACAATCACAGCACATAAACATACAGTGGATAGTAGAAAGTGAGAAGGGAACATAGTCAACCTACTAAAGCCCAAGGAGAATTCCTCCAGGGTGAGGTATCCATTGCCGTCAGAGTCCAGGGTGTCAAAGACGTTCTCCAGCTCCTCGGCACTGAGTGGCAGCTCTCCATGGAGCCTCTGTGGAGCAGGACACACTGTCAGGTGCCATTGACACGACTGGGGACCTGAAGGATTCTGGAGTATTTACATTAACAATACAGTACATGGTACAACAGCTGCCAGCCAGGCATAAGCCCCTGGGAAAACACTTCAACACTATGATTAGCATCAGAAGAGATTTGTATCCAAGTACAGGACGAGTCGTTGTAAGAACTTCATGTTCATAAGGAGTGGGATAGTGTATTATTTGCGCTCACATAACTGATCTAATGGATGTAAACGTGTTCATGATGAAGGAATAGTAAATAACTACTCTATTTGTTTAATAAAATGTTTATATTAATGAACCTGTGACATCTTTATTCGGATTGAACCCAAACATTTGAGAAATTAACATATCTGCCCAGTCAACAAAAACAGCAAAAAAAGTCAACAACATAAACCTTAATCTGTGTTAATACATAGCCCAAACCACCATTTACACACCAAGGCCAAGCAGAGTGTAAAAACTGTTTGTAATATAGACAAGCAAACAAGAGACTTAAAACCTACTCAAACCCTGAAAATAAACAGTAAAGACCAGAATGATCCTGAAAAGCCAAATGCTGCCACACCTCTGTGAGCTGTGCATGTCAATGTTTAAACTGAAACCACTTGTGAAATTCTATGAGACCTAGTCTGCTTTCCACTGCTTGTACATTCTGTTATCTGGACTGAACACATCCCTTATGTCAGCAAACAGAGTTCACAGCCTGAGACACACCACTGCCAACCGTTAGATCATGGTGTGAAAAACATTGTACAGGCTGTACATTATGTGCATCAGCACAAAATGCTACATGTGCACATCTATGGCAATGCTGGCATTTGCTAGAATACGTTATTAAAGTAAATAAAATATATATTTTAAAAAGGGTTATTGTGCCACCAGATTCTTAACCCTTGTGGATATACAAGGGTTGCCTTATCAAGCATTGTAAATACCTGACTAAATCAAAATGACTTTCCTGTACCACCTGCGCTGGTTGTATATAGTGGATTCGAAAAGTATTCAGACCCCTTGACTTTTCCCACATTTTGTTACGTTACAGCCTTATTCTAAAATGGATTAAGTAGTGTTTTGCCCTCGTCAATCTACACACAATACCCCATATTGACAAAGCAAAAACAGGTTTTTGAAATTTTTGCAAATTTATTTAAAAAAAACATCAATATCACATTTACATAAGCATTCAGACCCTTTACTCAGTACTTTGTTGATGCCCCTTTAGCAGCGATTAAAGCCTTGAGTCTTCTTGGGTATGACGCTACAAGCTTGGCACACCTGTTTTGGAAGTTTCTCCCATTCTCCCATTCAAGCTCTGCCAGGTTGGATGGAGAGCGTCGCTGCACAGCTATTTTCAGGTCTTTCCAGAGATGTTCGATCGGGTTCAAGTCCGGGCTCTGGCTGGACCACTCAAGGACATTCAGAGACTTATCCCAAAGCTACTCCTACGTTGTCTTGGCTGTGTGCTTAGGGTCAGTCTGAGTTCCTGAGCACTCTGGAGCAGGTTTTCATCAAGGATCTCTCTGTACTTTGCTCCGTTCATCTTTCCCTCAATCCTGAATAGTCAAATCAAAACACGTGCCGAATACAACAGGTGTAGACCTTAAAATGAAATGCTTACTTACGAGCCCCTAACCAACAATGCAGTTTAAAAAATACGGATAAGAACAAGAAATAAAAGTAACTAAGTAATTAAAGAGCAGCAGTAAAATAACAACAGCGAGACTATATACAGGGGGGACCTAGACTTGGCGCTTCGGTACCGCTTGCCATGCGGTAGCAGAGAGAACAGTCTATGACTGTTGTGGCTGGAGTCATTGACAAGGGCCTTCCTCTGCCTGGTATAGAGGTCCTGGATGGCAGGAAGCTTGGCCCCAGTGATGTACTGGGCCGTACGCACTACCTTCTGTAGTGCCTTGCGGTCGGAGGCCGAGCAGTTGCCATACCAGGCAGTTATGCAACCAGTCAGGATGCTCTCGATGGCGCAGCTTTAGAACCTTTTGAGGATCTGAGGACCCATGTCAAATCTTTTCAGTCTCCTGAGGGGGAATAGGTTTTGTCGTGCCCTCTTCACGACTGTCTTGTTGTGCATGGACCAAGTTAGTTTTTTGGTGATGTGGACACCAAGGAACTTGAAGCTCTCAACCTGCTCCAATGCAGCCCTGTCGATGAGAATGGGGGCATGCTCGGTCCTCTTTTTCCTGTAGTCCACAATCATCTCCTTTGTCTTGATCACGTTGAGGGAGAGGTTGTTGTCCTGGCACTACACGGCCAGGTCTCTGACCTCCTCCCTATAGGCTGTCTCGTCGTTGACGGTGATCAGGCCTACCACTGTTGTGTCATTGGCAAACTTAATGGTGTTGGAGTCGTGCCTGGCCGTGCAGTCATGAGTAAACAGGGAGTACAGGATGGGGCTGAGCACGCACCCCTGAGGGGCCCCTGTGTTGAGGATCAGCGTGGCGGATGTGTTGTTACCTACCCTTACCACCTGGAGGTGGTCCGTCAGGAAGTCCAGGATCCAGTTGCAGAGGGAGGTGTTTAGTTCCAGGGTCCTTAGCTTATTGATGAGCTTTGAGGACACTATGGTGTTGAACGCTGAGCTGTAGTCAATGAATAGCATTGTCACATAGGTGTTCCTTTTGTCCAGGTGGGAAAGGGCAGTGTGGAGTGCAATATATTGCATCATCTGTGGATCTGTTGGGGCGGTATGCAAATTAGAGTGGGTCTAGGGTTTCTGGGATAATGGTGTTGATGTGAACCATGACCAGCCTTTCAAAGCACTTCATGGCTACAGACATGGAGTGCTATGGGTCGGTAGTCATTTAGGCAGGTTACCTTAGTCCTCTTGGGCACAGGGACTATGGTGGTCTGCTTAATACATGATGATATTACAGACTCAGACAGAAAATGTCAGTGAAGACACTTGCCAGTTGGTCAGCGCATGCTTGCAGTACACGTCTTGGTAATCTGTCTGGCCCTGCGGCCTTATGAATGTTGACCTGTTTGAAGGTCTTACTCACATCGGCTGCTGAGAGCGTGATCACACAGTCTTCCGGAAGAGCTGGTGCTGTCATGCATGTTTCAGTGCCATTTGCCTCGAAGCGAGCATAGAAGTAGTTTAGCTCATCTGGTAGGCTCATGTCACTGGGCAGCTCTCGGATGTGCTTCCCTTTGTAGTCTGTAATTGTTTGCAAGCCCTGCCACATACGACGAGCTTCAGAGCCGGTGTTGTACGATTCAATCTTAGTTCTGTATTGACGCTTTGCCTGTTTGATGGTTCGTTGGAGGGCTCCTTGAAAGCGGCAGCTCTAGCTTTTAGCTCAGTGCGGATGTTGCCTGTAATCCATGGCTTCTGGTTGGGGTATGTACGTACGGTCACTGTGGGGACGACTTCATCAATGCACTTATTGATGAAGCCAATGACTGATGTGGTGTACTCCTCAATGCCATCAGAGGAATCCCAGAACATATTCCAGTCTGTGCTAGCAAAACAGTCTTGTAGCTTAGCATCTGCTTCATCTGACCACTTTTTTATTGATCTAGCCACTGGTGCTTCCTGCTTTAATTTTAGCTTGTAAGCAGGAATCAGGAGGATAGAATTTGGGTCAGATTTGCCAAATGGAGGGCGAGGGAGCGCTTTGTATGCGTCTCTGTGTGTGGATTAAAGGTGGTCCAGGTTGCACATTTAACATGCTGATAGAAATTTGGTAAAACGGATTTAAGTTTCCCTGCATTAAAGTCCCCGGCTACTAAGAGCGCCGCCTCTGGGTGAGCGTTTTCTTGTTTGCTTATGGGTGGAATACAGCTCATTCAATGCTGTCTTAGTGCCAGCCTCTGACTGTTGTGGTATGTAAACAGCTATGACAAATACAGATAAAAACTCTCTAAGTAGATAGTGTGGTCTACAGCTTATCATAATATACTCTACCTCAGATGAGAAATAGCTCGAGACTTCCTTAGATATAGTGCACCAGCTGTTATTTACAAAAATACATAGCCCTCCGCCCCTTGTCTTACCAGACGCCGCTGTTGTATCCTGCCGGTACAGCGTATAACCAGCCAGCTGTATGTTGATAGTGTCGTCATTCAGCCACGACTCCGTGAAGCATAAGATATTACAGTTTTGAATGTCCTGTTGGTAGTTTAATCTTGCGCGTAGGTCATCTATTTTCTTCTCCAAAGATTGCACGTGTACTAGCAGAGTGGAAGGAAGTGGGGGTTTATTGGATCGCCTACGAATTCTCAGAAGGCAGCCCGCCCTTTGGCCCCTTTTTCTCCACCTCTTCACGCAAATCACGGGGATCTGGGCCTGGTCCCAAGAAAGCAGTATATCATTCGCGTCGGGCTCGTCAGACTCATTAAAGGAAAAAAAGGATTCTGCTAGTCCGTGGTGAGTAATCGCAGTCCTGATGTCCAGAAGTTTTTTGCGGTCATAAGAGATGGTAGCGGCAACATTATGTACAAAATAAGTAACAAAAAACGCAAATAAACTAACAAAAAAACACAATCGGAAATGTTTTGGTACCCTCAATTTCGAGTCCCATAGCAAAGGGTCTGAAAACTTATGTAAATAAGGTATTTCAGTTTTATATTTTTGAATACATTTGCAAAAATGTCTAAAAAACGGTTTTCGCTTTGTCATTATGGGGTTTTGTGTGTATAGATTGATGAGATTTTTATTTATTTAATACATTTTAGAATAATGCTGTAACGTAACAAAATATGAAAAAAGTCAAGGGGTCTGAATACTTTCCGAATGCACTGTAGCTATAGACCAGCAGAACTGCATTTCAGTTGCTAACACTGATTACCTACTTGTATGTTAATTAGACTAATTTACACAGAGTGGGAGAAGCAATGTACTGTACACTCCTGCATATGTTGAGTTATCCATTTCCATTACTAAAAAAATGTAATTCTTCCACAACTCCTAATGAACATGGGGAGTGGGTATAAGGTCATTTTCAATCTATTTCCGTAAGCAATGATCAAAGAGACCCATCCATTCTATTGAGAGACCCTTGTCACGGCGTGGGCTCACAACTGCTCCATCAAAATAATACTGCCATGGATGAATGTGAAAGGCTTCTGGATCTGCACAATAACACAGCTGAAGGAGATATATGACAAAGCGTGGATCTGCTTGGCTCTTTGCTGCCAGTAGGTGTTGTGGGTTCCTGGCACTCTTTTCACATACACTCCTGAATTAGAATGATAGAGACTATGTCCTCAGAAACATCTCTAATGAGCACACAACATAGATATAGAAGTGTTCTAGCTAATTCTAAGGAGCACACAGAGTCTCTGTCCTCCATGTGCAGCCTAATGAAATTACCAGATATTTGTCTCCAAATCTAACATAAATGTCTATGGAGGATTTGTTGCAGTTGTTAGATTGCTATAATTTCCTCTTTGTTTAGTGTATTCTATTGTTAACAGCAGTCATTCAGATGCCCTTACAAAAGCCTGAACGATAACAATAGTGAGATACGGGACAGATGTGTAGGCTAGAATACATCTAGAGAAATCCATCACAACTCCAACCAACCGACTACAACTCAGAATTATTTTGAACCTTCAGAACGGCAAAACAACATTCAGCATGAATCACAGTTCAAAACAAAACGGTTATAACTTATTGCATCGTAAAAATCAGTATCAAAAGTTGGAGCTTTAAAATATTTGGTACTCTTGACATAATGACATAAAAGTAACATCGACACATGACTAGGTAACTACACAGTAGGGATTGGAACATACATAATGCACGTCTGGTGTAGCCTAAACATTTCAATAACTTCCCATGAGATGATTCTGTCAGACTCGGTGATCCCATATAGGTGATCTTACCTGCATGTCCCGGCGGGTGATGAAGCCCTTGTCCTCGATGTCACAGGTCTGGAAGAAGTCCTGGGTCTTCTCCAGCATGGTGCGGTGTCCTCTAGACCTCTCGCTGCCTCCAGTGTCACAGTCCTTCCAGTCACACTCCGCTGGGCTCTCCTCCCTGAACCCGTGGCGAGGAGCACTCCCGGAACTCACTTTTGGGGTACTGGTGAAAGCTGCCATGGCGTGTGGTATGTGGTGTGGTGTGGCTCCGCTTTCTCTCTCTCTCCCCCTACTCCTTCACATGAGTCAGGTGCACTCAGGTCTAGATGGGGGTTGAGAGAAGAGACCCAGAGTAGAGATGCAGGTTCAGGCTGCAGCACATCAAAGGCTCTTAGCAGCGATGTCACTGCTTGTTATCTCTTAGCAACCACCTCTTTAATTAGTAGATGAAGCCTAGTCTGAGAGAGATAGACAGGAAGGAAGCAAAGGTAAAATAGATCCCTTTAAATAACCCTCTCTGAATGAAGGAGCATGTCAGACTATTGTCTTTCTATACATGGCATTTTTATGTTGTTCATTTTCTCTAGATAACATAACCTAGATCTTATTAGAATATAATGACATGTAGTCTAATAATTAGCGATGAGGGCAAAAAAAATCGATAGTTACATATCGGGATATTATTTTTGACGATATATCGTATCGTATCATTTTGACAAAATCACAATAAAAAAAAATCTCAAGTTGGCTGTACCAGCACCAAAACTCCAGTATTTTTCCTTCATAGCTTGTTCTTCATCTTCTTTTTAAAAAGGGAGCCAATTGCTTTCAACACTTTTATATCCATGACTGATCAAAACAAATTTTCTCATGGCTCTCTGTCCCTCTGCTGCAGACATATGTTGAGCAATATGTTTGGAACATCGAATCGGAATAAAATCACAGTATCGAATCACAATAAATATAGAATCGTGATAATTGCAATTAGGGTTGCACATTTTGGGGAATATTCAGAGGTGGAAACTTTCCGTGGGAATATATGGAATTAACGGAAATATATGCAAATTAATGTTAATACCATTTAAATGTAGATGTTTTTTGCATTGGAAATATTTACCATATCATATGGAGACAGAAACATAAACCTTTTACCTTATCATAAGTAGACATAATTGCAAATTATTAAATCCTTCCAATAGAAATTTTTAACAACATTTAGTGGCGAATTCGACTTTAATTAAATGAGTTGACTCTTCACATGGGATGATTTCACTGAATAACAAAAGAAAGGGAATATTGAATGATCCCCAACGATCAATCGCATCTCCCAAAAACGTTTTCAACATACATCTGTAAAAAGTCTAGAAAATAAAGCTTTGGTTATCTTCCTCTCAGGCTTCCATGTCTTCTCCCTGGACCTCCTCAATGTCCACCTCTTGAACATCAGACTCTGAGGCCTATTCTTCACTGTCACTTTCCAACCTTGTTGAGGATGGCTCGTTGTCAGGCTCAAAAAACCTCAAATTTGCCCGGATGGCCACCAATTTTTCAACCCTTGAATTGGTCAGCCTGTTGCGTGCCTTGGTGTGTGTGTTCTCAAACAAGGACCAGTTGCGCTCTGAGGCGGCTGATGTTGGTGGGATTTGGAGGATGGAGGCAACAGGGGAAAGTGCCTCAGATCCACAAAGTCCCTTCCACCAGGTAGCTGACGAGATATGTTGGCACGACTGCCATATTGCATCTCCATCCCAAAGCCCTTGCTTGGAAGTGTACTTCGCCAGACTGCCAAGAACCTTGCCCTCATCCAGGCCAATGTGGCGAGACACGGTAGTGATAACACCATAGGCCTGGTTGATCTCTGCACCAGGCAGGATGCTCTTGCCAGTATACTTGGGGTCCACCATATACGCTGTATATATACCATACGCTGTATGGGCTTCAGGCAGAAGTTTTCATGCTTTTTTATGTATTTCAGAACTGCAGTTTCCTCTGCTTGGAGCAACAGTGAAGTGGGCAGGGCAGTAAGGATTTCTTCTCTTACATCTGCAAGCAGTCTGAACATCAGACAGGATGGCATTGTCTCCCTCAATCCGTGCAATGGCTACTGCCATAGGTTTCAGGAGTTTCACCAGATTTGCCACTCTCTCCCAAAATACATCATCCAGGAGGATTCTCTTGATGGGGCAGTCCATATCGGCAGACTGTGATATGGCCATTTCTTGGAGAGACTCCTCCCCTCCAGGAGACTGTCAAACATGATGACAACACCACCCCAATGGGTGTTGCTGGGCAGCTTCAATGTGGTGCTCTTATTCTTCTCACTTTGCTTGGTGAGGTAGATTGCTGCTGTAACTTGATGAACCTTCACATACCTAACCATTTCCTTGGCTCTCTTGTAGAGTGTATCCATTGTTTTCAGTGCCATGATGTCCTTGAAGAGCAGATTCAATGCATGAGCAGCACAGCCAATGGGTGTGATGTGAGGGTAGGACTCCTCCCCTTTAGACCAAGCAGCCTTCATGTTCGCAGCATTGTCTGTCACCAGTGCAAATACCTTCTGTGGTCCAAGGTCATTGATGACTGCCTTCAGCTCATCTGCAATGTAGAGACCGGTGTGTCTGTTGTCCCGTGTGTCTGTGCTCTTGCAGAATACTGGTTGAGGGGTGGAGATGCTTGCAATGACAACAAGTTCAGTCCGATGATACTGTGACACACCGCACAGACCATGACGGACCCTCCACCTCCAAATCGATCCCGCTCCAGAGTACAGGCCTTGGTGTAACGCTCATTCCTTTGACGATAAACGCGAATCCGACCATCACCCCTGGTGAGACAAACCACGACTCGTCAGAAAATAGCTCTTTTTGCCAGTCCTGTCTGGTCCAGCGATGGTGGGTTTGTGCCCATAGGCAACGTTGTTGCCGGTGATGTCTGGTGAGGACCTGCCTTACAACAGGCCTACAAGCCCTCAGTCCAGCCTCTCTCAGCCTATTGCAGACAGTCTGAGCACTGATGGAGGGATTGTGAGTTCCTGGTGTAACTCGGGCAGTTGTTGTTGCCATCCTGTACCTGTCCCGCAGGTGTGATGTTCAGATCTACCGATCCTGTGCAGGTGTTGTTACACGTGATCTGCCACTGCGAGGATGATCAGCTGTCCGTCCTGTTTCCCTGTAGTGCTGTCTTAGGCCTCTCACAGTACGGACATTGCAATTTATTGCCCTGGCCACATCTGCAGTCCTCATGCCTCCTTGCAGCATGCCTAAAGCATGTTCACGCAGATGAGCAGGCCCCATGGGCATCTTTCTTTTGGTGTTTTTCAGAGTCAGTAGAAAGGCCTCTTTAGTGTCCTAAGTTTTCATAACGGTGACCTTAATTGCCTACCATCTGTAAGCTGTTAGTGTCTTAACGACTGTTCCACAGGTGCATGTTCATTAATTGTTTATGGTTCATTGAACAAGCATTGGAAACAGTGTTTAAACCCTTTACAATGAATATCTGCAACGTTATTTCAATTTTTACGAATTATCTTTGAAAGACAGGATCCTGAAAAAGGGACGTATCTTTTTTGCTGAGTTTATTTACTAGTTAACAAAAGAATCATATACTGTATGTCATATAAAATATATTCACCCCACCCAGTATTGTAATCAAAACTTACCAGAAAGCATGTAGTCCTTGGCTCAGACAGTGTAGTAGTGTGAGCTCAAGAGCATCCCATTACTGTGCAAGATCTTGAGATTCAGCTGTACATGTGATGGAAGAATGCACTGTGCATGCAGAGGGTTGCAATTCCATTGAATTGGGGATAGTTTAACCAAAATATGCCACAAGACCTAAAATTGCCTTATGTGTATCCCACAAAAAAAAGGTATATTGTTATAAGCTAAGTTTTTTGATGAATTTAGTTCCCTTCCCGTTCAGTGGGAAGTATCCCTTCCCGTTCAGTGGGAAGTATCATGTTCTCTCTATCACAGTAGTTCAAACAAAACAATTAGGTTGGCACTAGGCTTGGCCAATTCTTACTGGTTTCTCAGGGTAAAGAGGCTAACAGGAAAGATACTTATTCTGAATTAAGCATCCAGTCCACAGAGGCAAAAGCCTCAAATGCTACTACATTCTTACAGAACAGTATCATGCAATGCATTAACATAGGACATTGTTGAATACTCAATCCAACAAGGTCCACTGTGTGTTGTGCATCCACAAAAGACTACAGTAGTGCTGTTCGCTTGGTACGGTACACATCAAGACTACAGCAAGTATGAGTGATGGGATTGATGATGGGCAACAAGTTGAGCCAGAGTTGGAGGACTTCTTTTGCCTGTCTGGAAGGGATTCTTGGAAATATTGACTGGTAAAGCCACACACAGTGGTTAGTGGTTAGGCCTACATGGGCTCCTGTGTGCACTGGTTTGGAAGACTGCCTTCAAGGAGCTGTCCCCCTAGCCCGTAGGCTGCAGGCTGAGTCACTGCAGGGCAGGCAGAGAACAGACAGAGCACCACCACACATGCATGCAGTCAGAGAGACAGAGACACACACACTACCTATTCTTCCTCATGCTCCAAACAATCTCGGATGCCCCGTATTAGAATTTTTGAATGGTTATTTTGTTGGCAAAAAATAGCCAACAAACACCCTGTTGGCCAAACCCTGGAAGCTGAACCAGGAAGATATCCTCAACACTATTGATGATCCAATTTGAAACACTTGATTGTGCATTTCACTCTAAAGCGCTAAAGTTGCACAGTTTTATTTTACAAAGGACCAGTAATCCCAACACTTTTCAGTTGACACAACACAACTACCCTCTCGCCTAGGCCAGGGGTTTTCAAACGTCTCCTCGGGGACGCTCAGCCGTTCCTTGAATTTGAACTATTGCACCGCTAGCACACCTGTTTCAACTTGTCAACTAATCATCAAGCCCTTGACTAGGTGTATCAGGTAAGCTAGTTCAGGGCTACAACTAAATTGTGAAACGTCTGTGGGTCCCCGAGACAAGGTCTGAAAAACACAGGCCTATAGGCTCTCATGAATTGGCCTAGTCAGTTTAAGAGCTTGACCGATAATCTCATTATCATGGATGTATTTTGAGCCAGGGATCGGACCAGTCTCAAAGACAATATTTGACACTTTAAAGTTGAACACTGTGATGATAACTTATGTAATAGGCTTATAACAATACACACAGCATGATGACACATCGCCAACTCAGACATAGGCTATTTATAATGCAATGAATGACACATGGTACACCCACTGTTGAATGCAAACAGAAACCTGTACGTCTTAACTATGAGTCTATGACCTACAATGTCAGCTAATGAGAAAAGTAGAACAGAGTAGCCTAGGCCTAGTGCAGTTTCCATAACAATTGCATTTGAAACATAGGCTACATTTCAATGTAAGGTATTGGCTTGTTTCAACTGTCAACTTCGGAAAATAACCTGCTGTACTACTTTGCATACAGTTAGCTGACTTATCTTTCAAGTACAACAAAACAGCTACAGAGCCAGCCTGTACCAGAGACAAAAAGTCACGTAGGGTTACTGGATTGTGGAAACAGGATAAATGTACAGTTGAAGTCGGAAGTTAACATACACCTTAGCCAAATACATTTAAACTCAGTTTTTCACAATTCCTGACATTTAATCCCAGTAAAAAATCTCTATTTTAGGTCAGTTAGGATCACCACTTTATTTTAAGAATGTGACATGTCAGAGTAATAGTAGATTGAATTATTTATTTCAGCTTTTATTTCTTTCATCACATTCCCAGTGGGTCAGAAGTTTACATGCACTCAATTAGTATTTGGTATCATTGCCATTAAATTGTTTAACTTGGGTCAAACGTTTCGGGTAGCCTTCCACAAGCTTCCCACAATAAGTTGGGTGAATTTTGGCCCATTCCTCCTGACAGAGCTGGTGTAACTGGAGCTGGAGTCTTTGGAAACTATGGAAGTATGCTTGCGGTCATTGTCCATTTGGAAGACCCATTTGCGACCAAGCTTTAACTTCCTGACTGATGTCTTGAGATGTTGCTTCATTATATCCACATACTTTTCTTTCCTCATGATGCCATCTATTTTGTGAAGTGCACCAGTCCCTCCTGCAGCAAAGCACCCCCACAACATGATGCTGCCACCCCCGTGCTTCACGGTTGGGATGGTGTTCTTTGGCTTGCAAGCCTCCCCCTTTTTCCTCCAAACATAATGATGGTCATTATGGCCAAACAGTTCTATTTTTGTTTCATCAGACCAGAGGACATTTCTCCAAAATGTACGATCTTTGTCCCCATGTGCAGTTGCAAACCGTAGTCTGGCTTTTGTTTATGTTGGTTTTGGAGCAGTGGCTTCTTCCTTGCTGAGCGGCATTTCAGGTTATGTCGATATAGGACTCGTTTTACTGTGGATATAGATACTTTTGTACCTGTTTCCTCCAGCATCTTCACAGGGTCCTTTGCTGTTGTTCTGGGATTGATTTGCACTTTTCGCACCAAAGTACATTCATCTCTAGGAGACAGAACGCGTCTCCTTCCTGAGTGGTATGACGGCTGCGTGGTCCCATGGTGTTTATACTTGCGTACTATTGTTTGTACAGATGAACGTGGTACCTTCATGTGTTTGGAAATTGCTCCCAAGGATGAACAAGACTTGTGGAGGACTACAACATTTTTTCTGAGGTCTTGGTTGATTTCTTTTGATTTTCCAATGATGTCAAGCAAAGAGGCACTGAGTTTGAAGGTAGGCCTTGAAATACATCCACAGCTACACCTCCAATTGACTCAAACGATGTCAATTAGCCTATCAGAAGCTTCTAAAGCCACAACATCATTTTCTGGAATTTTCCAAACTGTTTAAAGGCACAGTCAACTTAATGTATGTAAACTTCTGACCCACTGGAATTGTGATACAGTGAATTATAAGTGAAATAATCTGTCTGTAAACAAAAAAAAATGACTTGTGTCATGCACGAAGTAGATGTTCTAACTGACTTGCCAAAACTATCGATTGTTTACAAGAAATTTGTGGAGTGGTTGAAAAACTAGTTTTAATGACTCCAACCTAAGTTTATGCAAACTTCCGACTCCAACTGTATACTAAATGTGATAACAAACAGATCATTATTCTGCCTCCTACCACGCCAATTCATACACCAAGGGTGTGTGAGTATAGTTTTTTTTGACATTGTTTTATATATATTTGACCAGACAACTATTAAGATTTGAAAATGTTTAAGATCTGAGAAAGAGAGAAAACAATGTAAAATGACTCACTATCCAGTCTCCATTGACTTCCATTAGATTTGCTTATACTGCATGTACTCTAGAGGTGTGTGTGTGTGAAAGAGAGTGTGTGCATTCGGAAAGTATTCAGACCCCTTCACTTTTTCTACATTGTTACGTTACAGCATTATTCTAAAATTGATTCAATTGTTTTTTTGCCCTCAATCTCAAATGGGTCAATGACCCATTGACCATTCATGTAGAAAATCAATCAACACAATGCCTAACACTATGAGACAGACAGATACCTTCATCTTCAATGACTTACACTACTTATTTTAACAGATCATCAAGCCAAGGCATGTGAAACATTCAGTTCACAACTGTCACGACTCACAACGAAGGTGGCTCCTCTTCCTGTTCGGGTGGCGCTCGGTGGTCGTCGTCACCGGTCTACTAGCTGCCACAAATCCCTTTTTCCGTTTTCTGTTGTTTTTGTCTTATTGGTTACACCTGTTTCTTGTTTAGGTTTTAGTTGGGCTATTTAAGCCGGTATGCCCGCCTGCTCTTTGTGCGGGCTTATTTTTCCTCTGTTCATGTTTGTGGTTGTGCGATTCCTTTGTTTTTTCCTCCGGACTGGTTGGGTCCTGGTTTTGGGCCGGTCTTGTTATTTGCGCCTGGTGTTTTGGCGTGACCATTTTCCCTGCGCCGGTATAAAACATTGTTCTTTACCCTCTGCTTCCTGCGCCTGACTCCACACCCACTACGCATAGATTGCATGACAACTACACCTGAAACAAAATGTAACCGACACTTCCTGATCACGTCATACTTATAAGGCGACGTGAGTGACTTTCGTTACTAAAATAGAAAATGTTCCTCCTCCCTAAGAAAAACATCTTTATATGTGTAAGGTAAAACCGCTGGCACCGTTGCAATGAAAGAGTTGCCGACATAAAGTTAATATCAAGCCAGGGTGATGATCCGTCAAATCTTTCTCAAGTTAACGTTAACTCACCCGCCACTGTAGACAGTTGTACAGTCCAACTAGCTAAAGTAGCCTAAAAAAGTAAGATAAAGTAAAGTAATACGTTACCATGTGAAGACAATAAAGATAGTCGTAGACGACTTCAAAAGTGTATCTTTGTCACAATTTGATAAAGCTGTATTTCCTCTGTTTACAATGTAACAGTGGAGGAATTTCACTGAACTGCCTGCGGGGAGGAACTTTCAAGAAAGCTGACATCGTATGTAGCTATAGTAACCTTTCCACGCAGAAGTTACGTGGGACAACCTGGGGGAACAGGTCGGAAAATCCCCTTGCCACAGCTGGACTTTCTCAAGACATAATGCAGTGTGCCAAATGTGGTTGAGACAAATAATTAATTCACTCCACTATCCAGAGAAGAAAAAATAAATTGACATTTCTTATTAGCCTAGCTAGATCTTTTTACATCATAATTAGGCCTGGCCTTTACACTGTATCTCCAAATTGGGCCATTACCTCTGAACCTTATGCATGACATTTGCAGCTGAATCCCATTCACAGCATAATTTCACAGAGAGCTTTGAGAATACCCCATAATAGGGGCTCCTGAGTGGCACAGCGGTCTTCCCCCATTCTTCTCTGCAGATCCTCTCAAGCTCTGTCAGGTTGGATGGGGAGCGTCGCTGCACAGCTATTTTCAGGTCTTTCCAGAGATGTTCGATCAGGCTCTGGCTGGGCCACTCAAGGACATTCAGACTTGTTCTGAAGCCACTCCTGCGTTGTCTTGGCTGTGTGCTTAGGGTAATTAACCTGTTGTAAGGTGAACCTTCCTGAGCGATCTGAAGCAGGTTTTCATCAAGGATCTCTCTGTACTTTGCTCCATTCATCTTTCTCTTGATCCGGACTAGTCTCCCAGTCCCTGCCACTGAAAAACATCCCCACAGCATGATGCTGCCACCACCATGCTTCACCGTAGGGATGGTATTGGCCAGGTGATGAGTGGTGCCTGGTTTCCGCCAGACGTGACGCTTGGCATTCAGGACAAAGAGTCCTGAGAATCTTGTTTCTCATGGTCTGAGAGTCATTTAGTGTCTTTTGGCAAACTCCACGCAGGCTGTCATGTGCTTTTTACTGAGGAGTGGCTTCAAGGCTAAGGGTGGCTACTTTGAAGAATCTCAAATATAAAATATATTTTGATTTGTTTAACACTTTTTTGGTTACTACATGATTCCATATGTGTTATTTCATAGTGTTGATGTCTTCACTATTATTCTACAATGTAGAAAATAGCAATAATAAAGAAAAACCCTTCAATGAGAAGGTGTGTCCAAACTTTTGACTGGTACTGTAGGTCCGGACAATCTATATACCAAATATTATTAAGACCTGATCATTTGAACATCTATTCACATGACTTGCTTCATGAAATGTGCAAAAAGCAAAAAACAGTCAAATCAAATACATGTATTTGGCATATATGGGCTTAGAACAGGTCAAATAATACTATATGCTTCTAAACAATTAAATTCTGAAATGATACATGCTTAAGTTATTTGAATGATTTCTTAACATTTTCTCAAAATCCCAACTTTGATTGACACTGGGACTATGGTAGGAAATCTTAGCATTTCAATGTGGCCTCTTTAGACACTTGTACCAACTATGTTGACACCAAATTTCATGCATTTACAAACAGAATTTGTTCTGTGGTGAATTTGTTCTCCACCGCTTCCTAGTAAGATGGCACTGACAGACATGGCAGCTCTGCTTCTAGCTCCTAAGCAACTTTGCAGTATTTTGTGTGCTATTTCTTACATTATTAGCCCAGAACGTTTTTTGTGTTATTACATACAGCCGGAAATGACTTTTGGATATCAGAGAGGCGGTAAGTCACCAACATTACGACTAGGAATACGACTTTCCCGAATTGGATCCTTTGTTCGTACCTCCTAGGGCAATTGAAATTATCCCAGTGGCTGCTCCAAAACGCCGCCAGAAGGAGAAGAGGTATTTGGAGTGGACTTGTAGTCCGACTCAGGAGGCGTGCACATCAACCACCGCTTCCGAGTATATTACTCGCTAATGTTCAGTCTCTGGACAATAAAGTAGATGAGCTAAGGGTGAGGATCTCATCCCAGAGAGACATCAGGGACTTTAACATACTCTGTTTCAAGGAATCATGGCTCTCTCGGGATATACTGTCCACGTCCATACAGCCAGCTGAGTTCTCAGTTCATCGCGCAGACAGGAATAAAGAACTTTCTGGGAAGAAGAAAGGCGGTGGTGTATGTTTCATGATTAACTACTCATGGTGTGATTGTGATAACATACAGAAACTCAAGTATTTTTGTTCACCCAACCTAGAATATCTCACAATCAAATGCCGACCGTATTACCTCCCAAGATAATTCTCTTTGGTTATAGTCACAGCCTTGTATATTCCCCCTCAAGCCGATACCACGACGGCCTTCAAGGAACTACACTGGACTTTATGCAAACTGGAAACCACATATCCTGAGGCCGCATGTATTATAGCTGGGGATTTTAACAAAGCTAATTTTAGGAAAACGCTACCGAAGTTCTATCAACACATTGACTGTAGTACTCGCTTAGAAAAAACACTAGACCCCTGCTAGTTACCTTTTCAAGATGCCTACAAGACCCTCCCCCGCCCTAGCTTCGGCAAATCAGATCACAACTCTATTTTGCTCCTCCCTTCCTATAGGCAGAAACTCAAACAGGAAGTACCTGTGCTGAGGTCTATTCAACGCTGGTCTGACCAATCAGAATCCACGCTTCAAGACTGTTTTGATCACAGACTGGGATATGTTCCGGGTAGCCTCTGAGAATAACATTGACGTATACACGGACACAGTGACTGAGCACATCAGGAAGTGTATAGGGGATGGTGTTCCCACGGTGACTACTAAAACCTACCAAAACCAGAAACCGTGGATAGATGGCAGCATTCGCGCATAACTGAAAGCGTGAACCACCCCATTTAACCACAGCAAGGTGACTGAGAGTATGGTTGAAATCAAACAGTGTAGTTATTCCCTCCGTAAGACACTCAAACAGGCAAAACATCAGTACAGAAACAAAGTGGAGTCGCAATTCAACGGCTCAGTCACGAGTTGTATGTGGCAGGGTCTAAAGACAAGCACGGATTATAAAGGGAAAACCAGCCACGTCGCAGACACCGGCATCTTGCTCCCGGACAAGCTAAACACCTTCTTCGCCAGCTTTGAGGATAACACAGTAGCACCGAAGCGGCCTGCTCCCAAGGACTGTGGGCTCTCCTTCTCTGTGGCCGACTTGAGTAAGACATTTAAGCATGTTAACCCTCGCAAGGCTGCTGGCCCATACGGCATCCCTAGCCGCGTCTTCAGAGCATGCGCAGACCAGCTGGCTGGGGTGTTTCCGGACATATTTAATCTCTCCCTATACCAGTCTGCTGTCCCCACTTGCTTCAAGATGTCCAACATTGTTTCTGTACCCAAGAAAGCAAAAGTAACTGAACTAAATGACTAATGTCATTATGAAGTGCTTTGAGTGGCTAGTTAAACATCATATTATCTCTGCCTTACGTGACACCCTAGACCCACTTCAATTTGCTTACCGCCCCAATAGATCCACAGACGATGCAATCGCCACTGCATTGCAAACTGCCCTATCCCATCTGGAAAATAGGAATACCTACGTCAGAATGCTGTTCATTGACTACAGCTCAGCTTTCAACACTATAGTACCCTCCAAGCTCATTATTAAGCTCGGGGCCCTGGGTCTGATCTCCGCCCTGTGCAACTGGGTCCTGGACTTCCTGATGGGCCGCCCCCCAGGTGGTGAAGGTAGGAAACAACACCTCCACTTTGCTGATCCTCAACACAACAGGTAGTCCAGGAGGGGGCGTGCTCAGCCCCCTCCTGGACTACCTGTTCACCCATGACTGCGTGGCCACGCACACCTCCAACTCAGTCATCAAATTTGCAGACGGCACAACAGTAGTAGGCCTGATCACCAACAATGGCGAGATAGCCTACAGGGAGGTGTTGAGGGCCCTGGCAGAGTGGCTGCAGGAAAATAACCTTTTTCTCAACATCAAAAAAACGAAGAACCTGATTGTGGACTTCAGGAAACAGCAGAGGGAGCACACCCTATCCACATCTACGGGACTGCAGTGCAGAAGATGGAAAGCTTCAATTTCCTTGGCGTACACATCACTGACAATCTGAAAAAGTCCACCCACACACGCCTCTTCAACAACGGCACTTCAGGAGGCTGAAGAAACTTGGCTTGGACCCTCACAAACTTTTACAGATGCACAATTGAAAGCATTCTGTCGGGCTGTATCACCGCCTGATTTGGCAACTGCACCGCCTGCAACCGCAGGGCTCTCCAGAGGGTGGTGCGGTCTGTCCAACGCATCACCGGGGGCACACTGCCTGCCCTCCAGGACACCTACAGCACCTGATTTCTCAGGAAGGCCAAAAAGATCATCAAGGACATCAACCACCCGAGCAACGGCATGTTCACCCTGCTATCATCCAGAAGGCGAAGTCAGTAAAGCTGCAATAAAGCTGGGACTGAGAGACTGAAAAACAGCTTCTATCTCAAGGCCATCCGACTGTTAAATAGCCATCACTAGCCAGCTACCACCCGGTTACTCAACCATGCACCTTAGAGGCTGCTGTTTACATACTGCTTTACTCATCTCATATGTATATACTGTATTATATTCAACTGTATTTTAGTCAATGCCACTCCGACAGTGCTCTTCCTAATATTTATATATTTCTTAATTGCATTCTTTTACTTTTAGATTTTTGTATTGTTGAGAATTGTTAGATCCTAACTCCAACAGTGCAGCAGTAAAACAAGCATTTCACTACACCCGCAATAACATCTGCTAAATATGTGTATATGACCAATAAAATTAGATTAGATTTTTGATTTGGTAGTAAATATAGTACAGGAACGTGAAGGGGTTAATACATTATAAGTGATCTTGTCCATATATTTATGACACCTTCAAATGGGTGGACTAGATACATAAAGTGCTTTCATTTCTAAATGGCAAAAAATACCCTCAAAATAAAAGGTGACATTCTGTACTGTATCTCAAATCCAAAATGCTGGAGTATAGAGCCAAATTAAAAGTTTTAGCTTCACTGTCCAAATAAATATGTAGGGGAGTGTAAGTAACTAGGTCAATGTGTGTGGTAACTAAACAGCATCCTGTCTTGATATGTGACAATCTTGTTCTATCAGGCCGAGGCCACACATCTGTCTGTGGTTCCAGCACATCTTACCGGGTCAGAGGTTTTTCAAGTACACCAAGTCAGACAACTGGCAATTGAAACTCACTTCCTGGTTGAGGCCACTTCCCAATGCTGCTCTCAATTTAACCATTGTGGATAGTGGAAAAATTATACAATTCTAAAGTAGTGTAGTGAAAATGTCTAACAGCTCTGCACTGCAATATTGTAATGCAATGGCAAAGCAGTGTTGCAGGCTATATTATAAAACTAATGACTGGATGAAAAATTAGGTTCTGATCTGCATTTTCTAAAGATGTAGACATACTTTTTTAGTGGACTTAAGTATGCCCAATTGATCATTCGTGTAGAAAATCAATCAGCACATTGCCTAACACCCTATGAGACAGACAGATACCTTCATCTTCAATGATTTACACTACTTATTTTAACAGATCATCATGCCAAGGCATGTGAAACATTCAGTTCACAACACCTGAAACAAAATGTAACCGACACTTCCTGATCACGTCATACTTATAGGCGACGTAAGTGACTTTCGTTACTAAAATAGAAAATGTTCCTCCTCCCTAAGAAAAACATCTTTATATGTGTAAGGTAAAACTATTGGCACCGCCGCATTGAAAGAGTTGCCGACATAAAGTTAATATCAAGCCAGGGTGATGATCCGTCAAATCTTTCTCAAGTTAACGTTAACTTACCCGCCACTGTAGACAGTTGTACAGTCCAACTAGCTAAAGTAGCCTAAAAAAGTAAGATAAAGTAAAGTAATACGTTACCATGTGAAGGCAGTAAAGATAGTCGTAGACGACTTCAAAAGTGTATCTTTGTCACAATTTGATAAAGCTGTACTTCCTCTGTTTACAATGTAACAGTGGAGGAATTTCACTGAACTGCCTGCGGGGAGGAACTTTCAAGAAAGCTGACATCGTCTGTAGCTATAGCAACCTTTCCACGCAGAAGTTACGTGGGACAACCTGGGGGAACAGGTCGGAAAATCCCCTTGCCACAGCTGGACTTTCTCAAGACATAATGCAGTGTGCCAAATGTGGTTGAGACAAATAATTAATTCACTCCACTATCCAGAGAAGAAAAAATAAATGTATATTTGTTATTAGCCTAGCTAGATCTTTTTACATCATAATTAGGCCTGGCTTTTACACTGTATCTGCAAATGACCATGACCTCTGATCCTAATGCATGACATATGCAGCTGAATCCCATTCACAGCATAATTTCACAGAGAGCTCTGACAACCCTGACAGTTTTCCACTTCAAAGCCATAGATACCTTTGAAATGCTTATTGACATGGGCAATAATTCCTGCTGGTTTACTCTTCTCTGCAGTTGAGACAGTGCATTAGAAATGAATTAGTGTCTATGTTGATTATCAAAATACCTAAGTATGACGTAAAAAATGAAGACATTTAGGCCTACTCTATCTCAAAATTTAGAGAAATGTCATTAACCAGAAAATTATTGGAAAGAGGTTCTTGGCTTTTGTCCTTTTGTCAACTTTCCTCTTGGCATGCAGAGATGCTTCAAATGGGATGCAGATTCTTAGATGAAGGTGCCACCAAGTGGTGTCAAATGAAACAACACATCAATATGATGGAACTTGAACAATGCAAAGCCATTACTATAATAGTGAGACCATGACAGAATAGGCTACTTATAATAAAAAAAGGTGGGTGTTAATGTCACTCTCAATGTTATTTTTTACAGAATGGTATTTGTATGGTGACTGTACAGATCAGAGGTATGAGATTTGTAGTGTCAACAATATGCAGATAAGGGCATTAGAGGAGCATGTATCATAGCCTGTAAAAAATGTATGTACAGTGGGGAGAACAAGTATTTGATACACTGCTGATTTTGCAGGTTTTCCTACTTACAAAGCATGTAGAGGTCTGTAATTTTTATCATAGGTACACTTCAACTGTGGGAGACGGAATCTAAAACAAAAATCCAGAAAATCACATTGTATGATTTTTAAGTAATTAATTTGCATTTTATTGTATGACATAAGTATTTGATACATCAGAAAAGCAGAACTTAATATTTGGTACAGAAACCTTTGTTTGCAATTACAGAGATCATACGTTTCCTGTAGTTCTTGACCAGGTTTGCACACACTGCAGCAGGGATTTTGGCCCACTCCTCCATACAGACCTTCTCCAGATCCTTCAGGTTTCGGGGCTGTCGCTGGGCAATACGGACTTTCAGTTCCCTCCAAAGATTTTCTATTGGGTTCAGGTCTGGAGACTGGCTAGGCCACTCCAGGACCTTGAGATGCTTCTTACGGAGCCACTCCTTGGTTGCCCTGGCTGTGTGTTTTGGGTTGTTGTCATGCTGGAAGACCCAGCCACGACCCATCTTCAATGCTCTTACTGAGGGAAGGAGGTTGTTGGCCAAGATCTCGCGATACATGGCCCCATCCATCCTCCCCTCAATACGGTGCAGTCGTCCTGTCCCCTTTGCAGAAAAGCATCCCCAAAGAATGATGTTTCCACCTCCATGCTTCACGGTTGGGATGGTGTTCTTGGGGTTGTACTCATCCTTCTTCTTCCTCCAAACACGGCGAGTGGAGTTTAGACCAAAAAGCTATATTTTTGTCTCATCAGACCACATGACCTTCTCCCATTCCTCCTCTGGATCATCCAGATGGTCATTGGCAAACTTCAGACGGGCCTGGACATGCGCTGGCTTGAGCAGGGGGACCTTGCGTGCGCTGCAGGATTTTAATCCATGACGGCGTAGTGTGTTACTAATGGTTTTCTTTGAGGCTGTGGTCCCAGCCCTCTTCAGGTCATTGACCAGGTCCTGCCGTGTAGTTCTTGGCTGATCCCTCACCTTCCTCATGATCATTGATGCCCCACGAGGTAAGATCTTGCATGGAGCCCCAGACCGAGGGTGATTGACCGTCATCTTGAACTTCTTCCATTTTCTAATAATTGCGCCAACAGTTGTTGCCTTCTCACCAAGCTGCTTGCCTATTGTCCTGTAGCCCATCCCAGCCTTGTGCAGGTCTACAATCTTATCCCTGATGTACTTACACAGCTCTCTGGTCTTGGCCATTGTGGAGAGGTTGGAGTCTGTTTGATTGAGTGTGTGGACAGGTGTCTTTTATACAGGTAACGAGTTCAAACAGGTGCAGTTAATACAGGTAATGAGTGGAGAACAGGAGGGCTTCTTAAAGAAAAACTAACAGGTCTGTGAGAGCCGGAATTCTTACTGGTTGGTAGGTGATCAAATACTTATGTCATGCAATAAAATGCAAATTAATTACTTAAAAATCATACAATGTGATTTTCTGGATTTTTGTTTTAGATTCCGTCTCTCACAGTTGAAGTGTACCTATGATAAAAATGACAGACGTCTACATGCTTTGTAAGTAGGAAAACCTGCAAAATCGGCAGTGTATCAAATACTTGTTCTCCCCACTGTACACTGGTGCTTTCAAGAATGAAGTACAAAACAGTATGGTAAAGGTGTGGTGGCCCTAACACGGAACCCAAACCGGCTGCGCGCGTGCACCATCGTGCGCTATCCTGCATAAATGTATTTTGCCACCCCACACCAAACGCGATCACGACACGCAGGTTAAAATATCAAAACAAACTCTGAACCAATGACATTGATTTGGGGACAGGTCGAAAAGCATTAAACATGTATGGCAATTTAGCTAGTTAGCTTGCACTTGCTAGCTAACGTTAATTTGTCCTATTTAGCTAGCTTGCTGTTGCTAGCTAATTTGTCCTGGGATATAAACATTGAGTTGTTATTTTACCTGAAATGCACAAGGACCTCTACTCCGACAATTAATCCACACATAAAACGGCCAACCGAATCGTTTCTAGTCATCTCTCCTCCATCCAGGCTTTTTCATCTTTGAACTTATATGGTGATCGCATCTAAACTTTCATTGTATTACCATGACAACAGGCAACAAAGTTTGTCTTTCAATCACCCACGTGGGTATAACCAATGAGGAGATGGCACGTGCGTACCTGCTTCTATAAACCAATGAGGAGATGACTTTCAGCGCGATCTGCGTCAGAAATAAGAACGACTTCTATTTTAGCCCTTGGCGTCGCAGACGCTCGTTGGTGCACGCGAGCAGTGTGGGTGCAATAATTGAATAACATGGATTTCTAAATGTATTTTGCGATGCTCGCGCACGCGACGTGTCCGGTCTGATCAGCATGTAAGGGGCAAACCAGCTTTCAAAATAGACGTGCAAAATATTTCAATGGACAGCAAAATATATTAAATGCTCGCAAAACATTTCAAAGGCCTGCCAAATATTTCAAAGGCTGTCAAAATATATTTCAAAGTCCTTATATATATATATATATATATATATATATATATATTTCACCTTTATTTAACCAGGTAGGCCAGTTGAGAACAAGTTCTCATTTACAACTGTGACATGGCCAAGATAAAGCAAAGCAGTGCGAGACAAACAACACAGAGTTACACATGGGATAAACAAACATACAGTCAATAGCACAATAGAAAAATCTATATACAGTGTGTGCAATTGTAGTAAGATTAGGGAGGTAAGGCAATAAATAGGCCATAGTGGCGAAATAATTGCAATTTAGCAATTAAACACTGGAGTGATAGATGTGCAGAAGATGAATGTGCAAGTAGAGATACTGGGGTGCAAGGAGCAAAAAAAGAAATAACAATATGAAGATGAGGTAGTTGGGTGGGCTATTTATAGATGGGCTGTGTACAGGTGCAATGATCGGTAAGCTGCTCTGACAGCTGATACTTAAAGTTAGTGAGGGAGATATAAGACTCCAGCTTCAGTGATTTTTGCAATTCCTTCCAGTCATTGGCAGCAGAGAACTGGAAGGGAAGGCGGCCAAAGGAGGAGTTGAAATAACACATATGGAATCATGTAGTAACCAAAAAAGTGTTAAACAAATCAAAATATATTTTACATTTTAGATTCTTCAAACTAGCCACCCTTTGCCTTGATGACAGCTTTGCACACTCTTGGCATTCTCTCAACTAGCTTCACCTGGAATGCTTTTCCAATAGTCTTGAAGGAGTTCCCACATATGCTAAGCACTTGTTAGCTCCTTTTCCTTCACTCTGCGGGCCAATTCATCCCAAACCATCTCAATTGGGTTGAGGTCGTGTGATTGTGGAGGCCAGGGGGCTCATTTATAACACTGTGTGGCGGATTCACGTCAAAAGATGGCGTACGGACGAAACACAGAAAGTGCTTACGCACAAAAATATTCTGATTTGTAACACAGTGCGCACGCACGTCCCACGCCAGTTTCCATTTATAAATCACAATCAACTCGAAATTTGGCGCACTTCAGCGAGCGTCTTGTCCCACCCTTTTAACGCCCATAGTTGCCTATAAATAGTCAGTGAAGCGCTCCTAATCAATATTCATCCATAATGACTGCATGATGACAATGACGTCAAATCCTGACAGAAAGGCTAAAAAAACTAATTTCACCCAGTGTGAAATGAAAGTTCTTGTAGGGAAGGTTGAAGCAAGAAAAAATATATTGTGTGGGCATTACAAATGCCAAAAAGGTGTTAGTGTGGCAGCATGTGGTGGAAGCTGTGAATGCTGCTGGCTCAGAAGGTCGGACCCTCTCAGAAATAAAAAAGAAGTGGTCAGACATAAAAGTGGAGGCCAAAAGGAGCATAGTGTTTGTGCCACTGGCGGGGGAAAGGGGACACTTGCCAGTATCGTAGGGCAATCCCTCCTGAGTGGAGTAGTGACGGAGGTGGAGGGGGACACGAACATGCAGACGCACCGGATGATCCAGGTTTGTAATTAGTATTCCCGCGTTTGAAAAGAGTAAACCAAATGCATTCATGTTGTGTTTAAACATTTGTTTACACAAACAATTGTGACATTTTCTATTGTTTTTAGTCGCTGCGTGTTCCAGCGGGGTCGGTGGTGCTGCAGCTGAGCATGAGCTGAGTGTGCCAAGCCCTGGTGTCTCCACTGCAACTCGTGCATCACAACCCTCCAGTGGCCGTGTCCTCACAGATGTAGTCCTGCAAACGCAAAGAGACACCATCAATGCTATTAACGAGGTTGCCAAGGAGTTGAAGTGGGACAGGCACGGCTTGGTTTCTGCGGGTGCTTCTCTGTAAAGCTGGGCCCACTACAGCACAGAGGTCAAAGAGAACAGCTCTTGGTAATCGAAACCAGCTCATAAGCCACTCATCATCATTGGCCAGTAAATCTTGCTGGTCTCTGAAAATTCACTCTCGTCTAATTCTTCCATTTGCCAAATCTTCCAGCAGTGCCAAAGCAGCCATTGCGTGTCATTACGCATTGTAATTGCATGCCTTTTTATACCCACCCATTTGATTGTCAAAGCTACACAATTGCATAACACCTTCAGGTGTGGAAATTACCCTGATTGTAACTGACAATGACAGGGCCATTATCACATTGACAGTTCTGCGCAACGAACTTGTGATAAAATTATATGAAATTGTTCACTCGTATCTGCCTAACTGAGGCTTCGAAAACAGCTCAGTTTAAATGTAATTTGTCTTACTGTTTACCTTATTATTTATGAGCATAACATGCAAGTATTATTTAATAATTACAGATCCAATTAAATATGATTCCCGATTAAACTGTACAACATATTTGAGGGGTTCTTTTGCAAAAACAGATATCTCCATTTGTATTTATTATCATAAATCATGTTTTTTGTGTGCACTTAATTTATAATACGTGAGAGGTATTATTTCAATTTATTTTACACAATGGTATCAATTTCAAAGTGTTTCTCGAGTTTCATCCATTCTCATTTCTCCAGTTTATGTGCGTACGTATGGGTCAAAGTGTCTGTGGAGGACCGCACATTCTCCTGTCAAGTTTGTTTTTTATAAATACAAAAGTTTTGTGCCTATGCAATGATAATAAATCAAATCAAATCAAATGTATTTATATAGCCCTTCTTACATCAGCTGATATATCAAAGTGCTGTACAGAACCCAGCCTAAAACCCCAAACAGCAAGCAATGCAGGTGTAGAAGCACGGTGGCTAGGAAAAACTCCCTAGAAAGGCCAAAACCTAGGAAGAAACCTAGAGAGGAACCAGGCTATGAGGGGTGGCCAGTCCTCTTCTGGCTGTGCCGGGTGGAGATTATAACAGAACATGGCCAAGATGTTCAAATGTTCATAGATGACCAGCATGGTCAAATAATAATAATCACTGTAGTTGTCGAGGGTGCAACAAGTCAGCACCTCAGGAGTAAATGTCAGTTGGCTTTTCATTGCCGATCATTGAGAGTTTCTCTACCGCTTCTGCTGACTCTAGAGAGTTGAAAACAGCAGGTCTTGGACAGGTAGCACGTCCGGTGAACAGGTCAGGGTTCCATAGCCGCAGGCAGAACAGTTGAAAACGGAGCAGCAGCACGGCCAGGTGGACTGGGGACAGCAAGGAGTCATCATGCCAGGTAGTCCTGAGGCATGGTCCTAAGGCTCAGGTCCTCTGAGAGAGAGAAAGAAAGAAAGAGAGAATTAGAGAAAGCATACTTAAATTCACAGGACCCCGGATAAAACAGGAGAAATACTCCAGATATAACAGACTGACCCTAGCCCCCGACACATAAACTACTGCAGCATAAATACTGGAGGCTGAGACAAGAGGGGTCAGGAGACACTGTGGCCCCATCCGATGTTACCCCCGGACAGGGCCAAACAGACAGGATATAACCCAACCCACTTTGCCAAAGCACAGCCCCCACACCACTAGAGGGATATCTTCAACACCAACTTACCATCCTGAGACAAGGCCGAGTATAGCCCACAAAGATCTCCGCCACGGCACAACTCAAGGGGGGGCTCCAACCCAGATAAATGATGCAGCACTCCATCACTCTTCTTCTTGGTCAAATAGCCCTTACACAGCCTGGAAGTGTGTTTTGTGTCATTGTTCTGTTGAAAAGAAATGATAGTCCCACTAAGCCCAAACCAGATGGGATGGTGTATCGCTGCAGAATGCTGTGGTAGCCATGCTGGTTAAGTGTGCCTTGAATTCTAAATACATCACAAACAGTGTCACCAGCAAAGGTGACACACCTCCTCCTCCATGCTTCACGGTGGGAACCACACATGCAGAGATCATCCATTCACCTACTCTGCGTCTCACAAAGACACAGCGATTGGAAACAAAAATCTGAAATTTGAACTCAGATCAAAGGACAGATTTCCACCGGTCTAAGGTCCATTGCTCGTGTTTCGTGGCCCAAGCAAGTATCTTCTTCTTATTGGTGTCCTTTAGT
The DNA here is from genome assembly GCF_045679555.1 of Salvelinus alpinus. Taxonomy (NCBI): domain Eukaryota; kingdom Metazoa; phylum Chordata; class Actinopteri; order Salmoniformes; family Salmonidae; genus Salvelinus; species Salvelinus alpinus. The sequence continues at coordinate 20,370,830 of NC_092094.1, read as the reverse complement.
AGTGGTTTCTTTGCAGCAATTCAACCATGAAGGCCTGATTCACCCAGTCTCCTCTGAACAGTTGATGTTGAAATGTGTCTGTTACTTGAACTCTGTGAAGCATTTATTTGGGCTGCAATCTGAGGTGCAGTTAACTCTAATGAACTTATCCTCTGCAGCAGAGGTAACTCTGGGTTTTCCTTTCTTGTGGTGGTCCTAATTTGTCTACTGCGCTTGAAGCAACTTTCAAAGTTCTTGAAACTTTTCACCGGATTGTCTTAACACTTTTTTGGTTACTACATGATTCCATGTGTTATTTCATAGTTTCGATGTCTTCACTATTATTCTACAATGTACAAAATAGTACAAATAAAGAAAAACCCTTGAATATGTAGGTGTGTCCAAACTTTTGGTACTGTATATATATAAAAACATAACGGCTGCCAGCTGGGTAACCCTGTGCTAAAATGTTGTGTTGTGAGTCTGGTGCTGCTGACAGATACAGGTGGGATTCCAAATAAGATTCTAAAGCCAGATGCGTGTACGGAGTTTTGATCATTTTTTAAAATGGATTGACAGTGTTACTCCAATGTAAAGATCACAGGGAATATATATTTCATGTTCATTAGGTAAATGATGCACAGCACTGATGAAGAGTGTGATGGTGATTGCACTAGAAGCAAGGCTATATGCCTCCTCCTTATTGTGCTTACACAATCAATGGACTCTGGCTGTGGAGAGCACTGGTTTCCCCTGTCTTCCAAGGGCTCAAGGTTTACAGCTTTGACTCATCCAGCCCTAACTCCCCGGGAGGAGCCCAGGAGAGGAACAGGAAGCTCAAGAAGTCATCTGAAACATACCAAAGACTACTAGACCCCTGGGAGCCATCTGATTTAGCGGAGAGGAAAAGCAGACCGCATGAAGAGAGTAACAACACCGCCAGGCCGGAGTCACACGGCACAGGTTTAAAGGGCGTGGAAGGACTGACATCACTCTTGGAGTGTCCCTCTGCCTCGCTGAGAATGACCGTGGCCTGAGGACCCACCGTGGTATTCCTGTTTCAGGCTCCAGGAGAAAAGCCCACTGCTCTTTTAGCGTTACAACACAATAAATGCACTGAGAGGTGGAGGAGTATGTTAAATTACATGGCTTACGGTTACGGCAGTCTTGCTTATTAATTCACATCTAACCTTTTCTGTCAAAAAGGAAGACAAGAGTCATCAAAACTTTATAATGAGCAACCCATGCACTTTCTCCATGTACCACTGCAGTCTCTGCACTGCAAATAAATAAATGTAAGGCTTTCAAGTAGGTCAGAGACACTTTGAAGGATTGCTTAATTTCTGGCATGAGGCCTCCAAATTTAGCCCCAGTGTGACAGCTATGATACAGTGAGTGTCCTCAGTCCTCTTTTTCACCGCTCTACTGTTTTGTTTTGTGTGATTGCCATCTGTTTTTTAGCAACTTTTGATAGTGTTCTTGGGTTTGATATATTTACTTTTATCAGCACTAAAACAAAACATAAGTAGGCTAGTTTTAGGTAGTGTAATGTAAATCGTTGAGTTGCAGTCCCCCCAGAAAAAGACAATAAAGCAAATAGATATTGAGGCATTTGAATCAGACAAACTATTGTTGAGCAGTGGCTGAATATCAATCAATCATTGTGATGTTTTTAGGGCATGAAATGTGTCATTGAAGAGTGTTCCTGTGCATGTGAAACATTGGAAATATGAGAGCAGAAATATATTGGTATCATTTGCTGGTTGCCACCCCTAGGTGGCAATCTTTAGCAGTGATAATGATGTTGTGAGCAGACTATTTGGTTGAGTACCTGTTTTGTTACAAACACTGACAAAGGCTTCCATGCACTTGAACTCTGACTCTCCCTTGCAAGAATATGTCACTTTAAGTTTTCTTCAATTTATATTTGAGCAACATTTTATGACTTGAAGACAAACAAATATATTAAACTAATCAATCTAATACTTTTGACTTTGTGGAGGTACAGTACTCAGCAAATTGGCCAGTGTTACATACTGTAGTGTTGATTTTTCTGTGTAACATTTCTAGTGTTGATTTAGGGCTTAAATTAACTCTGTAAAAGTGAAATGAACACGCAGTGGTGTAAAATAACCCCAGCGTTGGTGTTAATAACCCGTGTTGAGTGTGAAAATGTGAACATGTCAGTTTTACTCTGTGGAGAGTAAAACATTCCCATCAAACCATGCCCATCATTATCAGATTTCCCACCATGCTCTACTGCAGGTAGACATTTTTAGGATTGTTTTCACTATCTTTGTTTTTGCATGAAGGCCTACATTGATTGATTGATTGATATTATGCTACACAAAGATAAATAACGTAAATGTGTCTAAACTAATCCGATAATTTTGTTAGATTTATTGCAGCCGTTACTGAAATGGTTGTCCCAGTTTAAATGGTTTAGCTAGTCTCCTCACAATCTTTCTAATCCTGACAGTCATTCTGAATGCAGGTTGCAGGTGAATACAAATTACCACTGTTGGATGTCCTAACTCCTCTTGGATTGCAGTAGGAATTACACACCATTTTGTAAGCCAGCGTAATGTTACTTGCAGGCCTGAAGTGGCCTGTGAACCAGGGAGGTTCCTAACACCACTGTGTTAAGGAGGAACTTGGCCTTGATTTGACAACCAAGGCCTTATTATATATTTAATGTATTGTCCTGAAGAGTTTGATTTGAATGATAACATCCGCCTCCAGTAGGAACTTACTTAGTGAAATCCACAGGACTGAAAATGACCGAATTCAACAACCATGTCTCTCTCACTAACAAAACTGTTATGGGTGGTAACGCTACAATTACCTCGAAAAGGCAAGGCAAGGCGTTATAATGTAGGCGTGGCTTAGTGGGGGTGTGGCTTTCAATTCATTGTTTTTGGCCAGCCATGAGTGGAAGTGTTGTACTAGTTCAAGTGGTCTATGGTTATGTTAAAATAGTTTGAGCTTGTCTGCTGCCAGTCCTGAAGTCTTTGGAAATCAGCACATAAGAGCATATGAAAATAAAGACTTGGAAATAATATTGTTATATCCTTAATGCAGCATGAGCTGGATCTCTTTGTGTAATGGTTAAAAATATTATATGAGGTGTTATTGCATAACACCATTGGTGTAAACTTTATACACTTCCTAGTGTTAAATGCTAAAATGTTAATTCCCTAGCACTGACAAAGTGTAACAGTGTCAGCACTAAGCACAGTGTTAACTTAACACTGAAAGTTGTGGACTCGTATAGACACTGGCCCAGTGTTAAATTTGCTTGCTGTGTAAGGGGCAGATAGTTATATATACGTTGAATCAATGTGGAAAACTGATTGGATTTGCAAAAAGTCACAAGGGCATTTTGTATTTTTTTCACCCAAAGTTAACCTAAATCCAATGACAATGGTGAAATTTATTTTTTGATTTCACATTGAAGGATGCAGTCAGGGTTGGCCTGCAGTCATGCAACAACCTGGCTCCTAACTCTAGCCAAGTTAACGCTTAGGACTGCATGCAGAGTAGGCTGCTTTCCTTGCTGCTATCGCCTCTTATCACACACAGTCTTATTGTGCAAGACAAGCTATTACACACCCCATTTTCCGCCTGGCTGCAGATATGATGTGGAAGGTCAGAGTTGCCAGATTACTTTGTGATATGGAACAAAGCTGCCCATTACGTAGCATTATCAATCCAGCCACTTAGACTGGATTCAATCTAGATTAGGATACTGCATGTACAGCTAATTGATTGGAAAGGCACCTGTATTTGTGCTCACCCTTACAGTATATGAATTAGCATTAGGGTTTTCCATCGCCTCTTGTAACTGGACTACGGCCATTAGACATGATTGTATGTAAGCACCACTCCCCATAGGCCTCTCCCTTGAGAACATATGGTTCCCATTGCTTAGTGTGTTCCACCATTCAGTACAGTATTTGGCATCTCAGGCTTTCCAGTGTCTCATATGCCTCCACAGCTCTCCCTCTTTCTCTGTATTTATATCATAGACTAATTCCAGCCCCTGAGGTTAGTAGCACATTGCATGCTTAGTGTACTGAGTATCTAATCTAGTGTGAATCAACCACATTATCGCTGCATTACTTGTATGTTGTGCAGTGGCAATTGGTGAGCTGTAAATGACAGATTTTTGTTTGTTTATATAACAAACAATAAAAATGCCAGGTCCCAACATATCGTAGCGAACGAGAAACAAACTCAGGTGTCTGGCGTGAAAGGCAAATATCCTACGCATCACGCCAATAGGGTTAACCCACTTGGTAGGAATTGTAGCGTGGCTCATATATAGGGAGGATCACTAAACTATTGAATTATAATTGAGAGTTGAGGTGATCTGAAGGGTCAAATAGTGGTTGGGGGAATACGGCAAAGTGTTCCCCATGTCAGAAGAGAACATTTAAGCCCCGCACCACTGTTTTTCCAGTTAGTTGCTAAGTGTGCTACACTGCATTTTCAAACATCTGTCTGAGTTTCTGCAATCCCTTTAATTTCAGCCCCAACCATAACCTGGGCAAGTGAAAACATTATATTTGGATCTTTTATTTGGCTCAACCTCTCAAAAGTCCTTTTAAACAACCCACAGGAGTCAAAACCTCATACTCGAAGACAACTTTTTTGGCCTGCACAGCTTCAAGATAAATGTTACATGTAGAAATTAATTACAGGTGTTATTTCAATCATGTCACAGCCCTGTTTTAAGATAAGTAGTTTAAAGTCCTACATCAGTCTCCTTTTAGCTCATTTATTACCTGTTTTACTTAACAAACGGCTCATCTAAGTTAGTGTTCCTGGTGTCCTCTGACATAGCACTTGTTCCTCAAGCAATGGGAGACCGCTGACATCACGAGGCACCATTAGACCAACTCCTTGAATGGCCTCCTTCATGATGTTTGCACATGTTTTTTACCCTTAAGTGTGTGTACATTACTGTACTTAAACATGCCGTGGGATTTTTCAACAGGAATAGTTCAGAAATAGCTGGAGTGTGTCTTTAAGGCTTGTTAAACCAAACTAAACTTAGCTTATGATTTTTGGCTGTGCACGTCAAGCTAACCAGAGGTGAACCTGAACTGTAGCACCCCTCCCTTATACAGAAACAGGTCTTTGTAGTTCATGCGCTGTCCTCCTGTACCCACATTAAAATACAACCAGAAAAGCCTCAAGATGAACTAGAGCCATTGGAATTTCACATTTAAAATTCCCATTCATTTTGTTGTTAGTTCTACATTTTTCCCAACTCGGATTTGGATACGTTGAAAACTCTACGTTCGTCAAGGTGTGTGCCAAGTATTTGTTGTCCCTTAAACACTACACTACAGCATCGTAGCATGGTAAGATGTAACATGGCACTTTTTTGGTTTGAAGAATGACAATTCCCATATATTTTGGGAAAGTGGGGGAGTGGTGTGAATGTGTTTACTTAAATGTACTGAAATGTTTCCCGGCTGAAGTGTAAGGTCATAGGTAATGAGGTCATGCCTGGTGTGCCACTCATTTCGCACCATGACACCATCAGTCCTCCCACATGACATCATGCTCTCAACCTCCAATGAGTCATGTCATTTTGCTGGGTTTTTTGACGTACACCACATTTCCATAGGTTGTCTGTTTTTTGTTCTACAACTGGTCCCTTGCCCAGTTTTGTGTGAAAAGGTGAGGGTGTTTGATGAGGTGCAGGATGGAATGGAGGGATGAGATCACTAGTTTTCCTTATATAAAAATACATCTCATAGATCCTCCCAGTAGAGGGCACTGTAAGTTGTAGTGACTCTAAATTAAGCAGACACTTCCCACTGGGCAAAAACTGGTTGAATCAACATTATTTCCATCTCATGTGATGAATTGAATAACGTGAAAAACATTGAATAACGTGAAAAACTGATTGGATTTGCAAAAAGAAATCAACTTAATGGAATTTCGTCTTCTTTTTTTGACATGGTGAATGTTTTTGTTGATTTCACAGTGAATTCACGTTAGTTGACAACTCAACCAAATGTAAATCAAAATCTAGACGTTGAAATGACATCTGTGCCCAGTGGGTTGGTTTTGCAAAACTGTCAAATGTATTGGCAGCAAAGCCAGCATTAAATGTGTAATTGTTGTTATTTTTCCAGAATAAATGTGTTTCACAGTCATGGTCAAATCAAATCAAACCAAATTTTATTTGTCACATACACGCGATTAGCAGATGATATTGCGGGTGTAGCGAAATGTGTATCTAACAATACACACAATCTAAAGTAAAGGAATGGAATTAAGAATATATAAATATTTGGACGAGCAATGTCAGAGCGGCATAGACTAAGATACAATAGAATAGGATAGAATACAGTATATACATATGAGATGAGTAATGCAAAATATGTAAACATTATTAAAGTGACTAGTGTTACATTATTAAAGTGGCCAGTGATTTCAAGTCTATGTATATAGGGCAGCAGCCTCTAATATGCTAGTAATGGCTATTTAACAGTCTGATGGCCTTATATATTTTCCAGTCTCTCTGTGAACAGGCAGTGGCTCGGGTGGATATTGCCCTTGATGATCTTTATGGCCTATCTGTGACATCGGGTGCTATAGGTGTCCTGGAGGGCAGGTAGTTTGCCCCCGGTGATGCGTTGGGCATACCACACCACCCTCTGGAGAGCCCTGCTGTTGCGGGTGGTGCAGTTGCCGTACCAGGCCGTGATACAGCCCGACAGGATGCTCTCAATTGTGCATCTGTAAAAGTTTGTGAGGGTTTTAGGAGCCAAGCCAACTTTCTTCGGCCTCCTGAGGTTGCAGAGGCGCTCTTGCGCCTTCTTCAACACACTGTCTGTGTGGGTGGACCATTTCAGTTTGTCAGTGATGTGTACGCCGAAGAACTTGAAGCTTTCCACCGTCTCCACTGCGGTCCCGTAGATGTGGATAGGGGGGTGCTCCCTCTGCTGCTTCCTGAAGTCCACGATTAGCACCTTTGTTTTGTTGACGTTGGGTGAGAGGTTATTTTTCTGGCACCACACTCCCAGGGCTCCTCCCTGTAGGCTGTGTCGTCATTGTTGGTAATCAGGCCTACTACTGTTGTGTCGTTGGCAAACTTGATGATTGAGTTGGAGGCATGCATGGCCACGCAGTCATGGGTGAACAGGGAGTACAGGAGGGACCTAAGCACGCATCCTTGTGGGGCCCCAGTGTTGAGGATCAGCGAAGTGGAGGTGTTGTTTGCTACCTTCACCACCTGGGGGCGGCCTGTCAGGAAGTCCAGGACCCAGTTGCACAGGGCGGGGTTCAGACCCAGGGCCTCGAGCTTAACTTCTTGACGCTTCTTCCCTTTAGTGGGATCATTTTCGTAAACAACCGCTGAATTGCAGAGCGCCAAATGTAAAAAAAATTGCTAAAAATATTTATATTCATGAAATCACAAGTGCAATATAGCAAAAAAGTATCCGTAAAGTTCGTAGAAACATGTCAAATGTTTTTAATAATCAATCCTCAGGTTGTTTTAACATCAATAATCGATAATATTTCAACCGGACTGTAAACTATTCAATACTGGAGAGAAAGAAAATGTCCAGCAACTAGTGTCGAGCGCATTAACTAATGTAAGGACCTCCGTCTATCCACTGACGCGTTTTGATAAATCTCGCTCATTTTTCAGAATAAAAGCTTGAAACTATGTCTAAAGACACCCTGAGGAAGCCATTGGAAAGGGAATCTGGTTGATATCCCTTTAAATGGACGAAAGGCAGGCAATGGAACAGTGATCTTTCAAAATAAAAGGCACTTCTGGGTTGGATTTCCTCAGGTTTTCGCCTGCAAAATCAGTTCTGTTATACTCACAGACAATATTTTTACAGTTTTGGAAACTTTACAGTGTTTTCTATCATACTCTGTCAATTATATGCATATTCTAGTATCTGGACCTGAGAAATAGGCAGCTTACATTGGGAACGTTATTTTTCCAAACATAAAAATAGCTTCAAGAGGTTAATGATGAGCTTGGAGGGTACTGTGGTGTTTAATGCTGAGCTATAGTCAATGAACAGCATTCTTACATAGGTATTCCTCTTGTCCAGATGGGATAGGGTAGCGTCCAGTGAGATTGCGATTGCATCGTTAGTGGACCTATTGGGGCGGTAAGCAAATTAAAGTGCTAGAGGTGATATAATCCTTGACTAGTCTCTCAAAGCACTTCATGATGGCGATAGTCATTTAGTTCAGTTACCTTTGCTTTCTTGGGTACAGGAACAATGGTGGACATCTTGAAGTATGTGGGGACAACAGACTGGGATAGGGAGAGATTGAATATGTCCGGAAACACTCCAGCCAGCTGGCCTGCGCATGCTCTGAGGACGCGGCTAGGGATGCTGTCTGGGCCGGCAGCCTTGCGAAGGTTAAAACGCTTAAACGTCTTACTCACATCGGCCACGGAGAAGGAGAGCCCACAGTCCTTGGTAGTGGGCCACGTTGGTGGGACTGTGTTATCCTCAAAGCGGGCGAAGAAGGTGTTTAGCTTGTCCGGAAGCAAGATGTTGGTGTCTGCGACGTAGCTGGTTTTCCCTTCGTAGTACGTGATTGTCTGTAGACCCTACCATGTACATCTCGTGTCTGAGCCGTTGAATTGGGACTCCACTTTGTCTCTATACTGACGTTTTGCCTGTTTTATTGCCTTACGGAGAGAATAACTACACTGTTTGTATTCTGCCATATTCCCAGTCACCTTTCCATGGTTAAATGCGATGGTTTTCACTTTCAGGTATCACATCTAAGAAGACGATAAGGATGAGTATTATTTGGATGCATGTGAAGAAGAGCGCTGTAACCTCTTGACGCTAGGGGTCAGATTATTATTATTTTTTTAAATAACGTTCCCAAGGTAAACAGACTATTTCTCAGGTCCAGATCGTAGAATATGATTAGGATAGAAAACACTCCAAAGTTTCCAAAACTGTCAAAATATTGTCTGTGAGTATAACAAAACTGATTCTGCGGGCGAAAACCTGAGAAAATCTAACCCGGAAGTGATTTTTTTTTTGTATCTGTGTTTCCTGGCCCGTCTTTCTTCCATTTAAAGGGGTATCAACCAGATTCCTTTTCCAATGGCTTCCTCAGGCTGTGACCAGGCTTTAGACATAGTTTCAGGCTTTTATTTTGAAAAATGAGCGAGATTTTTCAAAACTAGTCAGGTGTCCTCTGATTAGTTCCTGCGCATAAGAGGGGTAGCCCTCCATTTTCTTTTTCTCTCTTATTGAATAGGTTACGGTCCGGTTGAAATATTATCGATTATGTTTGCTAAAAACAACCTGAGGATTGATTATAAAAAACATTTGACATGTTTCTACGACCATTACGGATACTTTTAGAATTTTTGTCGAACGGAACGAGGCTGTAGTTTTCTTTTTTTGTTATAAAAGTAATATTTATTTAACAAAAATAACATTTCTTGTGTAACTGGGAGTCTCGTGAGTGCAAACATCCGAAGATTATCAAAGGTAAGCAATTCATTTTATTGCTTTTCTGACTTTCGTGACCATGCTAATTTGGGGCTAGCTGTTGTAGCATTGATTGATACACTCACAAAAGCTTGGATTGCTTTCGCTGCAAAGCATATTTTCAAAATCTGACACGATAGGTGGATTAACAACAAGCTAAGCTGTGTTTTGGTATATTTCACTTGTGATTGCATGATTATAAATATTGTTAGTAATATTTTGCGCCCTGCAATTCAGCGGTTGTTTAGGAAAATGATCCCGCTAAAGGGATCCGTAGCGCAGAGAAGATAACACTGAGTGATTGGAATGTAAAGCACTGTCCTGGAAGCCAATATACAGTAATTCCACTAAAAATATATTCTTGTCTGGTTGTTGGCCGTTGGACCCTACATCTGATGATGTCACTTACTGTTGACAGGGGGCAGCTGGGTACTCTCTATTATTTCCTCAACTGTTCAAGACAACTTCCTTTAAGTTCCTTCTACATTTCAAAATGTACTCCTATGTAAAAAATGAAATTCTTCACTATATTCTTTACAGGCCCAGACATAAATAATTGATTGATTTATAACGCTGATAGCGAGCCAGATGAAATAGTCCCTGTTCCTTCTCGCAGATCGTACAGACTTTCTATGCTATTTTAATTATATTCTGCCTCAGCTCGTTACCCCGTCTCGATGGGTCATATTTCCCATTTGACTGGTTAGAAAAACTTCCTGGGTCAGTGGATTCAGGTCGTTGTTAAATGCATTTTCAACTTCAAAAGGTTTCTCAAAGTCAGATACCACTCTTTCTGCGATGTAGTGTACTCAGCTTTTTTCCCCTCTTAGAATCTTTTCATTTGCACAAGAGGGCACTTGTTCATATTTTACCAGACTTGGTTGAATTACTTTACATAGTCAGGTTAAATTCACAGCCTAAACTCACAACTTTTTTAGTCTCTTGATCCATATCATGCATACCTTTGTCATTCTCAAAGTGAATTTGCCATAAATTTCAATTTCAGACTAAAAAGAATGGAGCATCGCTATACCTCTGTTTATTTACTTGTTATAGGCTACCATGAGATTTATTTTACGATCAAAGAGTATTTTCTGTATAAACACTGCTGAAAGCAGGACAAAAGCTCCACCTGACGGTATAAAGGTTTAGAGAGGGAACAACTATATTTCACTTTTCTATATTTAATGTACGGGACTGTAGGCATTGTCACAGCAGGTTATCTGTTGAAGTAAAATGCTCTTGTTATCTCAGACAATCCATGTGATATCTTTACTTTATTATAACTTGCAACATATCTAATTTAATTGTAACATATTAAATTAGATTTGAACACTTCATCTGGTAGTCACTCCATGGTGCTGTATGAATGACTAGAACCAGATGTCTCAATGCTTGCATATCAACCTACTGTTCCGTCTCATAATTTTGAAGATATCTCACACCAATGTACTGTTATTCTCCCCGTTTCCATGATCTAACATTCCAGCCATGTCTTTGATTTATGGGGAGATAAACTTTGCAGGTGCACCAGAAACGATAGCCAACGTCATTTTGTAGATTGTGTGACCTGTCTGAATGCAGAGGCCATGATTAACATGGTGACTTGTGAATGACGTACCGTTGTGAACTTTTGACATGGAAATATTTTTATTGCCAACTATAATGTTTGATCTCTCACCCTCAATGTTGAGATACTGCTGTACCCTGGCACTGTCTGCTTGTTGACCTGACTTGGATTTGGAATATGCCCAGTTTAATAGGTCTGCAGACAGTATCCAAACTCCCACAAAGTGCCCCTCAATGACATGCAGTTTGCCAGGAATACACTATGCCAAGATGGAAGACCTAAGAAGCCAGATGATCCATTGATGGCGTGTTTAGTGTGTATAAAATGGAAATTGCTGAAATCAACTATAGATGAATGAGAAATAACTGTAGCTATGTATCCCTCCTCCTGGACTATACAACTTGAAATTATTGTGTTTTTCCCTTGGAGTCAGCAGTATGTCAATGTCTCTGTGCAGTTGACTTGGTTTACCAACCAAGATCTTTAAACCTCCCTCTTTAATAGGGTGTGGGTAAACACAGCTTTAAAAGCTTGTCATCTTTTGGTAATCAACGGTAAGAAATGAAAGGATGATTTATTCTACAGCCTTTAGCCCAAATAAATAGTTTATTAGTTCCCCCAGATCTCAGTGTAAAATGTCCTGGGAACAGAATGGAGTGAGCAGCGAAGCTTCTGTGTTCCTGTGTGAGTATAAAACATTTCCAGCATCAGAAGTACTGATTAAATAGTTTTGCTGGAAATATTGCACATGTAGAATTCTGTATGTGGATTTATCCTGTGTCAGGGTCTCGGGTCTGCTTAGGTATGCTTGAGAGGCCACAGAACTATCCACTCAGAACAACATGTACTGATTTGAAATCGAGCTTGATTCAATTCACTCAAAGGAAGACTGTGGAAAAAGCTACACAATAATTTCAAAATGGCTGTCCCATATGCTTACTGGTTCTTATTTGTTATAGCCACATAATCCTCAGATTCAAAGGATAAGTATATTGGAGATCAAACTGCTTTCTGGCACTATAAATACTTCCTCCTGGAGCTATGGACCACCGTAACTCTCAAACACAGAGTTTTGTAACCAATTCCAAGTGTTTCAGTGTTCTTAACAACCTGGACTCTTTCTTGCCTCACCATTCTTTTCATAATGGAACAGAGGAATGAATAGTAACTGCTGTTGAAGGAATCAATGTAGGGTAAGAGCACAAATGGTTATGAAAGCACCATTAGAAACTCTGGACTTACTCAGCCTTTAAGCCCTGTGGCTCCTTGTGGTGGAGGGGCCACAGACGACACTTATCCTCCACACAGGGTTTCAGGCTGCTTGCTCCACCGGTTCCTGTCTCCTAGGCTCTCTCCACACCAGGTGTTTACGTTCTCATTGGCAGTGGTTTCTCAGTTTCAACCTCACACTTACTGTAGGCTATCGACAATGACAGATTTGTTTATATAATGTAAATGATAAAGCTAACTCCTATACCATATGATGTTGGGAGAGGCCATATCTTATAGTGATAACAACTTAATTCATCAGTCATATGGGGGTGGGGAGGGTGAAACACTAAAGAAGTGATACAAGGTCATGGATATTGTTTTGGGGATCTCCTGAATGTCTAATGTCTCTATAATGCATGAGTAAGTACAGGGTCAGGGAAAATGGCTTGTGCTGTTGAATTGTATACAATTACATAGATGATATGGTATCATGCTAAATAGGTATTTAGGCCTATGTTTTCTGATTTTAGAGAAGGCAGTCTATGTTGCCCTCAGCCTTGTTCTCTGGCTAGGCTGTATCATAAAAACGGTTGCTTGCTTTGTTGGTATGTTAACATTAGCTTCATTAAAAGGGTTATGATGCTTTAGTACATTATTCAGCTGGTATACACTTCAAAATGGCATTGTATGTCCATTTCAAAGTGTAATCCACCTGTGCAGCTGCACAGGCCTGTCAAATGATAGGCAACAGACTGTAAATAACAGAAGGGTCTGTGGAAAATACTGTACATACCTTGAGTTGCACACTGAGATTTCTCTTTTAGTTTCCATGATCCAAGTTCAAAAAATGTAATTCGCCTCCTTTTGATCAGCAATAGCAGAGATATCAGGGTATCAGAAGTTTAAAGGGTACTTTGGGTTAACGGTTTACTGTTTGCCTTGATAAGGGTTTTAGTTTCCATGGCAGTAGGGTTCAATGCAGTTCTGTATGCTACAGGCTGAACAATTGTTTCAAAGTTATAACAGTCAGAGACACCCTCTATAAAAAGATGGATGTAGGATCTTAATTTACTGTATGGTTGTTGTTACAATCCACTCACAATAGTTGTGCATGTCCCCAGTTCATAGGCATTTTTTTGTGTTGTCATTGACCTTCACGATTGTGAAGACAATTGATGAATTTCTTACTTTTCTTCCTCATGGCAACCTATTGATGCCATTTTCCTTCACTGGTAAATCCCACTTTTGTTCTCCTCATGGAGATATAAAATGTTAGCTGGATTCCTTTTAGTCACAATAGGTTTAGTGTCAGGCTGAAAGCGAGCAGAATGAGAGTATGGTGAGAACCATATCTCCCTCTGGGGAGCACAGGGCTTCGGCTCAGAACTACAGCTTCTTTTCTACAGCCAGCTTCAACTGATTATTTCCATTCCAGCCCACAGTCGCCACCTCTGCCAAAACACCAGCTTTTTCACATAGCGTATACTTACTGCACAGTGAATACTGCTCACATAGCATCCTCAGGGACCTTCAGTCTGTTGGAGGACAAAAGAGCAATGTATTTAATGTTGGGGGTTGTTAGTTACTGGTATAGGGGTTATAGAGTGTAACGGTAAAGGCCTGCATAGAGTGCATTTTGAAAGTCATTTTACAGAGTGATAGGCAATGTATCTCTCAACACATTTACTGTGGGCATAATGGGCAGCCCCAAACTGCTCTCTCAACCACAATGGTGCCCTGCTTGGGTAGAGAGACCACCCACTGGTACGCTGAGTGGGCATTGCTGTCTCGATGGGTGGCATCCCTTGTAAAAATCGTTGACCTCACAGACAGGCAGACCCACGTAACCAGGCCAATACATTGTTTTGGTTGGTTAAGGCTCATGAAGGCCGAGACATCAGTCAGACAGGAGCTTGAGAACACTCCCTATGATACAGTTCCAAACAAAATGGGAGGAGACCTAACCCAAGGCCAAATTGCTTAAAGGTTGATGTACAGGACGGAATAATGAGGGAAGACAGGGCATTTTCAACACCCTGTGTTCTGTTGAAAGATGTGAGGGTGCATCATTTTCTTGTTGGGTCTGTCAGCATGGATTAATGGGAGAATGGAGCTTTGTCATGCTGTTTATAAAATAGCAGGGTTGTTCCACCAATTCGGTGCCTTTTGAGATGTGTAACTTGGTGAACACACTTTATCACATTCTGTCATAAAGAGCAAATGTTCAACAATAATAAAAAACATATCAAGAGGTAAAAAAAAATGACTATAGTGAGTGTCTGGGGGAATAGGTGTAATGGGGAAATGCTAGCTAGCTTTCCCAACCTGTGTTAGTATATTTTACTAATTAATATGGCTTTTGCTTTGAGTCTGAAATGGGGAATTGAATTTCAATGGTTTGAATATGAATCTTAGTGGTCGGTGTCCCCGCCACGGGACAGTTGAGCTAACGTAGGCTAATGTGATTACCATGAGGTTGTAAGTAACAAGAAAATTTCCCAGGACATAGACATATCTGATATCGGCAGAATGCTTAAATTCCTGTTAATGTAACTGCACTGTCCAATTTACAGTAGCTATTACGGTGAAATAATACCATGCTATTGTTTGAGGAGCGTGCACAGTTATTAACTTGAAAATGTATTAATAAACCAATTAGGCACATTTGGGCAGTCTTGATACAACATTTTGAACAGAAATGCAATGGTTCATTGAATCAGTCTAAAACTTTGCACATACACTGTTGCCATCTAGTGGCCAAAATCGAAATTGCGCCTAACCTGGAATAGTATATTATGGCCTTTCTCTTGCATTTCAAAGATTATATCTTTTACCAGATCTAATGTGTTATATTCTCCTACATGAATTTGTAAAAGTGTTTCCTTTCAAATGGTATCAAGAATATGCATATCCTTGCTTCAGGTCCTGAGCTACAGGCAGTTAGATTTGGGTATGTCATTTTAGGCGAAAATGGGGAAAGAAATGTCCGATTCCTAAAGAAAAGTCCAACTGAAAAAATGTATCTTGTCTCCTTTTTCTCCTGGTTAGCCTATTGTCTGCAAAGGTTGTCAGGTTGTAACTACAAAGTCATTTAAATGTCACATGATTTCACATTAAGTTGCTTGCTCCTGGGTAAGTACATTGTAAATACATGTATATCCCTTGTAACAACATTGCAATTACAGAGTTGGTTGATAAAGATTGTTACATTGTAAGAACAATGTAACTAAAAGGTTTATACCTAATGTTGTCCTGTCTCATAATTTGTCCTCATTAGCCTATTGTCTGCAAAGGTTGTTACATTGTAACTGCATAGTAATTAAAGGTTATACCCTACTGGGTTTCACTTTATATCAAGTTGCTTGTTTCTGGGTAGGTACATGATAACTTCAAGTATCTCCTATGTAACTATATTGTTCTTACATTACATTTGATTTGGTATAGCCTTTGAGCCAGGTCATAGTATAGTAATAAATTAATTGAAAATGGCTGGTAGTTAATGACAGGGTGTTCCTTGTTACAATTGTTGTTACCAGGTCTAAGCCTATTTATAAACTCTGGTATTACATGTGGATTCAATGGTAGTGGCACCTTGTAGTAACATGTAACAAAGGTCAGATTTTGGTTCGAGTTAATAACACGGTATTCACAGCTGACTTTATAATGTATAATTACAAAACATTATTTACATAGTGGAACAAGAAATATGTAATAACATTAAGCAAGTGGATGTGTAATTACACATTCCTTGTTACCATTGTGTAAAAACTGAAACAGCTACAACCTTATTACTATGTAATTCCACTACTATGTCATTACTACAGTTATTACTGTGTAGCTAAATAGTAATAGGGCCAACTTAATGTAAAGCGTTACCTAAAATTGTTCAAGCATATCTAGCCTGCCTATTTATGAGAACAGGGTTGTTATGCTCGACCCGTTCAGATTTCCACCCCAAAACACCAGAAAAAGGCCAAAACAGCTCAACTGCTTTTATGCTATGACTTGACAATTAGATGTTCTTAAAAAAAAAAAAAAATGAAAGTGAATTGTTTCACCATATTAAAACAAGAGTTCATTTAATGTAACCGGGTTGACCTTAAAATGAAGGACAGGTTGTTTTTTTTACCTTAAAATAATCACTAATAACATGAGCTTAACAATAATGGTGAAAACCTGGATATATTTTGGTGGGTTAAAATCTTCCTGGAAGTCACAGAGGATGCACAGAGGGACATATCAAAATGAAGAATTTTGGCACTTTAGAAAGTCTTTATTAACATAAAACATCTGCATGTGGTCTACAGTGCATTCGGAAAGTTTTCAGACCCCTTGACCTTTTCCAAATTTTGTTACGTTATTGCCTTATTCTAAAATTGATTAAATCGTTTTTTCCCTCATCAATCTACCGTCACGCCCTGACCTTAGAGATCCTTTTTGTGTCTCTATTTTGTCTGGTCAGGGCGTGAGTTGGGGTGGGCATTCTATGTTTTTGTTCTATGTTGTCGATTTCTATGTGTTTGGCCGGGTGTGGTTCTCAATCAGAGGCAGCTGTTTATCGTTGTCTCTGATTGAGAACCACACTTAGGTAGCCTTTTCCCTCCTGTGTTTTGTAGGTAGTTGTTTTCTGTTTTGTGTCTGCACCAGAAAGGACTGTTTCGTTTATTCCGTTTTGTTATTTTTGTTCTAGTGTTCAGTGTTATTAAAAGTCATGAACACATACCCAGCTGCACCTTGGTCCTCTCCTTCTTCCTCAGACGAACGTCGTTACATCTACACACAATACCCCATAATGACAAAGCAAAAACTGTTTTTAATACATTTGAGCAAATTTATTAAAAATATAGAACTGAAATATAACATTTACATAAGTATTTAGACCCTTTACTCCATAATTTGTTGAAGCAACTTTGGCAGCAATTACTGCCTCGAGACTTCTTGGGTATGACGATACAAGCTTGGCACACGTGTATTTGGGGAGTTTCTCCCATTTTTCTCTGCAGATCATCTCAAGCTTTGTCAGGTTGGATGGGGAGCATCCCTGCACATCTATTATCAGGTCTTTCCAAAGATGTTCGATTGGGTTCAAGTCTGGGCTCTGGCTAGGCACCTCAAGGATTCAGAGACTTGTCCCGAAGCCACTCCTGTGCTGTCTTGGCTGTGTGCTTAGGGTCGTTGTCCTGTTGGAAGGTGAACTTTCGTCCCAGTCTGAGGTGCTGAGCACTCTGGGGCAGGTTTTCTTCAAGGATCTCTCTGTACTTTGCTGTTTTCATCTTTCCCTCGATCCTGACTTGTCAAAAAAGTATATGCAAATGAAAAAGATCCCCGCAGCATGATGCTGCCACCACCATGCTTCACCGTAGGGATCGTGCCAGGTTGCCTCCAGACGTGACGCTAGGCATTCAGGCCAAATAATTCAATCTTGGTTTCATTAGACCAGAGAATCTTGTTTCTCATTGTCTGAGAGTCCTTTAGGTGCCTTTTGGCAAACTCGAAGTGGGCTGTCATGTGCCTTTTACTGAGGAGTAGCTTCCGTCTGGCCACTCTACCATAAAGGCCTGATTGGTGGAGTGCTGCAGAGAGGATTGTCCTTCTGGAAGGTTCTCCCATCTCCACAGAGGAACTCTGGAGCTCTGTCAGAGTGACCATTGGGTTCTTGTTCACCTCCCTGACCAAGGCCCTTCTCACCCGATTGCTCAGTTTGGCCAGGCGGCCAGCTCTAGGAAGATTATTGGTGGTTCCAAACTTCTTCCATTTAAGAATGATGGAGGCCACTGTATTCTTGGGGATCTTCAATGCAGCAGAAATGTTTTGGTACCCTTCCTTAGATCTGTGCCTCAACACAATCCTGTCTCGGAGCTCTACGGACTTTCAAGTCTCATTGCAAAGGGTCTGAATACTTATGTACAGTTGAAGTCGGAAGTTTACATACACTTATGTTGGAGTCATTAAAACTCGTTTCTCAACCACTCCACAAATTTCTTGTTAACAAACTATAGTTTGGGCAAGTCGGTTAGGACATCTACTTTGTGCATGACACAAGTAATTTTTCTAAAAATTGTTTACAGACAATTTCACTTATAATTCACTGTATCACAATTCCAGTGGGTCAGAAGTTTACATACACTAAGTTGACTGTGCCTTTAAACAGCTTGGAAAATTCCAGAAAATGATGTCATGGCTTTAGAAGCTTCTGATAGGCTAATTGACATAATTTGAGTCAATTGGAGATGTGCCTGTGGATGTATTTCAAGGCCTATCTTTAAACTCAGTGCCTCTTTGCTTGACATCATTGGAAAATCAAAAGAAATCGGCCAAGACCTCAGAAAACAAATTGTAGACCTCCACAAGTCTGGTTCATCCTTGGGAGCAATTTCCAAACGCCTGAAAGTACCACGTTCATCTGTACAAACAATAGTACGCAAGTATAAACACCATGGGACCATGCAGCCGTCATACCACTCAGGAAGGAGACGCGTTCTGTCTTCTAGAGATGAACGTACTTTGGTGCGAAAAGTGCAAATCAATCCCAGAATAACAGCAAAGGACCTTGTGAAGATGCTGGAGGAAACATGTACAAAAGTATCTATATCCACAGTAAAATGAGTCCTATATCGACATAACCTGAAAGGCCGCTCAGCAAGGAAGAAGCCACTGCCCCAAAACCGCCATAAAATGCCAGACTACGGTTTGCAACTGCACATGGGATACAAAGATCGTACATTTTGGAGAAATGTCCTCCTGTCTGATGAAACAAAAATAGAACTGTTTGGCCATAATGACTATCATTCTGTTTGGAGGGAAAAGGAGGAGGCTTGCAAGCCAAAGAACACCATCCCAACCGTGAAGCATGGGGGTGGCAGCATCATGTTGTGGGGGTGCTTTGCTGCAGGAGGGACTGGTGCAATTCATAAAATAGATGGCATCATGAGGGAGAAAAATTATGTGGATATATTGAAGCAACATCTCAAGACATCAGTCAGGAAGTTAAAGCTTGGTCGCAAATGGGTCTTCCAAGAGGAAATTGACCCCAAGCATTCTTCCAAAGTTGTGGCAAAATGGCTGAAGGACAACAAAGTCAAGGTATTGGAGTGGCCATCACAAAGCCCTGACCTCAATCCCATAGAAAATGTGTGGGCAGAACTGAAAAAGTGTGTGCGAGCAAGGAGGCCTACAAACCTGACTCAGTGACACCAGCTCTGTCAGGAGGAATGGTCCAAAATTCACCCAACTTATTGTGGGAAGCTTGTGGAAGGCTAACCGAAAAGTTTGACCCAAGTTAAACAATTTAAAGGCAATGCTACCAAATACTAATTGAGTGAATGTAAACTTCTGACCCACTGGGATGTGATGAAAGAAATAAAAGCTGAAATAAATCATTCTCTCTACTATTACTCTGACATTTCACATTCTTAAAATAAAGTGGTGATCCTAACTGACCTAAGACAGGGAGTTTTAACGAGGATTAAACGTCAGGAATTGTGAAAAACTGAGTTTAAAAGTATTTAGCTAAGGTGTATGTAAACTTCCGACTTCAACTGTAAATAAGGTTTTTCTGTAAAAGAAATTGCAATTTTGCTTTGTCATTGTGGGGTATTGTGTGTGGATTAATGATGTTGTATTGTAACATAATTTGGAAAAGGGAAGGGGTCTGAATACTTTCCGAATGCACTGTATATTAAAGGGCACTTCATTGAATATAACATGATTTTAAAATTCAATACTGGTGCAAAACTTCTACTTAAAATATCAAAGGGACGCAAAAGGCACTCATTTGGTGGAACAACCTAGCAGCTCAACCAGCAGGTAAAGCCATTGTAATAATTCAATGCATTGACAGAGTTTTCTAGATTTAAGCATGCATTCACGTATGTAACTGTGCTTCATATTTCAGAAGTAGATTTGATATCACTATCATGCATATACAGTATCTATCAACCTCAGCAGTCCATGATGTCCCTCTTTGCGGAAATGTCCTTCACCATGAACTTTCTGTTATTCACGTCAGTCATGATTTGTTACTGCCTCTTTGTCCTACTGAAAACTTTGAAGATAATTTAAATAAATTGGATCTATTAACTTTTGGCTTCGGGCAGTAAATGTTAATGTCGATCAATATGCTATAACTCACTAGATTTTCTGGATGAGCTTTGTGAAATCGGTATGTCGTTTTATAGAGGAGAGAATTGTACTGAATCCTACTCAGTTCTTACTGCGCCTTGGAGACACTTCTAATGCTATCACTGGCCATGAGATACTGGCTCTTCTCCTAGCTACCTTTGTGAGGTTACGGTAGTGGTTTGAGTTGGAAGTAGTAATGTGGTGATACTGTAGGAATGCAAGAGGGTGGCATACTTTTACTCCTCACAATCAACTGCTTCTCTGCCCTAGAAATAAGTGCTATCAGAGTGGGTATTATGTGTCTTTACCACTGGAAGAATTACAGTATATTTTAATGTCAACTTAATTTGGCTTATTTGGTTATTTTAGTATTCAAGGCAGGTAGCCTAATGTGGTAGCTGTAACCTATAAATACTTAGTTGGTTGGTTGGACTACACCCTTTGGTGGTGTTTATATCCTTGATGATAAAAAAAAGATAAATATACTGTCACTAACTCTGTTAATGGCTTTAGCTGGAGTTGCTGTTGGCTGCAGGGCAGGATTACCAAACGGGCACGCAAGGCACGTGCCCCAGGGTCCCTAACCTCCATGGGGCCCCCAACCCAACAAAAATGTGTATTTGTTCGATTTTGGGATGGGGCCCCCCTGGAGGTTGGGGAGGCCCCAGATAGTATATGATAGCAAAATGTGTAGAATTGCAGGGATTTCGCTTTAAAACTGATACATTTTCTCTCATGTTCATGGCAAAATGTGTAGAACAGCAGTAAATTACTGTCACGTTCTGACCTTTATTTCCTTTGTTTTGTCTTTATTTAGTATGGTCAGGGCGTGAGTTGGGGTGGGCAGTCTATGTGTGTTTTTCTATGTTGGGGTTTTGCGTTCGGCCTGGTATGGTTCTCAATCAGAGGCAGCTGTCAATCGTTGTCCCTGATTGATAATCATTCTTAGGTAGCCTGGGTTTCACTTTTGGTTTGTGGGTGTTTGTTTCCGTGTGAGTGTTTGTTGCCACACGGTACTGTTTCGGTTTCGTTCGTTTCACGTTTATTGTTTTGTATTTTGTAGTGTTCAGTTTATGTCTTAAAATAAACTTTACGGACACTTACCAAGCTGCATATAGGCCTTCCGATCCTTCCCGCTTCTCCTCGTCAGGAGAGGAGGACGACAGCCGTTACAATTACCTTTAAATCTGCTACATTTTCTCTCAGCCTCATGGCGAAATGTGAACAAAAGCATCAGATGAGCTATAAACCAGCAACAACAAAAATATCTGCTCCATGGCAAAAAGTGTAAATTGCAGGAAATTAGCTTTAAATCTGCAACATTTTCTCTTAGCCTCATGAAAAAATCTTGAGAATAGCATTACAAAACACATTTTTCTCACTGCACCATGGCAAAATGTGTTGAAATGCAATAACTTAACTGATTAGTCCAGACGTGGTGGGCTGAGGAGTATAGTTATTGGCAGGCATGAATATTAGGAATAAAAAAGTGGCTGCCTTCGTGCCATGTAAGAGCCCGTTCATGTACTGCTACACTTATTTGGAGTTACATTTCTTCTGTGAGTTGTTTCGACATATCTAACTTTATCAGATTTTCTTATAAATGATGTATGCTTAAATGACTTGAGCTCTCGACATTGGGCATCTCACTGCCATAATGAAAAAAAATATATGCCACAGCATTGTAAACTTGCCACAGCTAGCGTATTATGTTTGAAATTTGGTCAATCAAGATATTTTACTGTTCCAGACATGTCAGGAATGACCAATTGTGACTCTTGGTCAAAACATGAGAAGTGCAATGGGAGCTGTCACAACTATATTTTTACAAACTAGTACACCAACCCTACATTTTAGTGTACCCAAACATAAACCTGTCCAAAGTGCCTAACAATGATGAGTATGTGGCATACTGTGGTACTGGTTTTGGAGCATTTGCTGTATAGCATTACATAACTTCAGTGTTGCAAGTGCGACAAGACAGTGTATACAGATTAGGATATTATGTTCCATATTTTTTCATAAGCACATTTCAGTTGTCAGTGTCACACTCAAATGCAACGCATTGGGTTGAAACTCATTACATTCTCATTACATTGAGTCTCCACTGTACAGTATGCATCTGAAATCACTCACACAGTGAACAATGAACATCTCTGACAATGACCTATTCATCAGCACAAATTTATACATGTTTTCTGTTTAATGAAACCATAGGAACTTGTTCAGTCAGGCCATAATAGATATGTTTTCTCTGCGCAATATGTTTTTAAGAGAACCACATCATGCATTGGAGCCATCCACCCAACAGTAAAAACAAAGCAGGGACTTTCAGCTTTATTTTATATGGATGCTCTCTCCTGCATTCTGCGGAGCGTTGCAGCAAACACTTTTCGTTTAGCTTCAAAACAAGCTGCCACCATGTGTATATCATGAAGACCTACAACAACCACAACAAAAAAGATAACACTGGCTGGATGTTACGCTTCCATTGACAAGATTTTTAAAACACTGATTTGGACAGGCCACGGTTTATGTGATGTTGTCTTAAATATAGAGATCAAACTGTGATTACATTTGCCCTAAAAATCTCCCAGGAATTTAATATCGTTAACCATGTTTCAAAATGGCCTTATGCTACCACTCAGCAGCAGTGGCAGCTATGACATTTGCTTTGGTTGATTTGTTTGCCAATCCGTCTAGTTCAATTATCCAGTGTTAGCAACAACAAATTAAGTGCATTAAGTACCGTAACTGAGTTACCATATCACAGTCATCATCTGTTGCCAATTGCCATGAATTTCTACGCTATGGTTTCACCTGCAGTTTTGCTGATGCATTCCTTAACTCAAGCAACCGCTCCAGAGTCTAGAGTACGAAAGGAGGCATTCAAAAACATACATCTGACCTTGAAATTCTATTAATGGAGTGAATGTAATGAATGTACTTGGGCAACTCAAAGAAATATGACAGACTATGCATATGTGAGCGGCGTGTACAACCTCCCAAGTAATCACCTTATATGAATTCAATTTTAATCCATGACGGATGGCATGTTCTTGACCGCAATTTCTGGTCCAGAAGTTGTGTTAAGGGCAGAGATGTGTGAGCATTCTCTCTGTGTATTAATAATGTTGAGTGCTGTATGGAACAGCCTTTAAACAGGCTCTAGTCTTGGCAGATGAAGCACAAACTCCACAAGGAAGTACATCACAAGCAAAGCTCTGTTATTGGAGCTGGTGCAGAAGTCCTTTTGGACTCAATCAGCAGAAATAGGTTGTTTATATCAGAATCTGACTCTGCCAGAGTGTTATTTGAAAAGCCACCATGACATCTTGGATGTGTGCAGGGTTCTGTCTTGGAATGTACTGATGTTGAACTGACCAGCAACAGTACAGTAGTTTATATCTTATGCCTCATGCATTCCTTGAATTCCTCAGACATGGGCTTAGTGTACTCTGAGGCAGCACACTCTATTGTTCTCATTTATCTTCGTCACTGTTAACACTAACTGGACTTGTCCATTCATTCTCAATCTGATCCTTGTTTTCTCTCTTAGCATCCCAGAAGGCCCTGATACTAATGTGTAGGGAAACAATGCTATTCCATTAAGTTGAAAGCCAAATATTTGATAAAAATGTAAGCTGTAACATCCTTTTCCTGCTGGATCTAGATTTTATTCAAGAGTGTTTTGTATCTGGCCCTGATGATACAAGCTAAGCTGTGAGTCGACATCCAAGACATAATACGTGTGGTCTCTCAGACTATGTGAGTGACCACATTCAAGCACTTATGTCTAAGTGTTTGCAGTTGGACAGACTTGAGACATTTTCTACAGGTTTTTATTTGCCAATGATGTCACCACACCTGTTAAACTTCCCATGAAACCCTCCAGGCCTGGTACTCTGCACCTCACAAGTGGTGTTTCCTGCCTGCCTCCGCATCACCATACATTCAGATGCCCCAGAGCAGAACAAAGCCTCCTCATATACTAAAACTTTCCATTTGCCTGTTTTAAAAGTTGTACCGTAAGCATCCAGATCTACTGGTCATTCAGGCTTCTTCTACGGTGTTGCTGATATTAAATTCCTCTCCTTCATCTTGCTTTTAGTCTTATATGCCTCGCCTCACCACCTCAATCATGGTAAAGACTGTGCTGATTAAATTAAGAAAAGCGTACATTTTAAAATAAATGCTCTTTGTGCTAGAGCTTGGAGAGCTCAGGCCATCTTGGTCGTGTTCCAGCCCACCATATGCTTCCAGTCTATATGTTTTTGTCTTCAGTTTTATAAAATGAGGAATTCTGTCGAAAAAGATAAGACCCATCAAGCGGACTGAATAATCATGAATCAAGTTTCCTCCTCTCTAAGGTATAAATGTGCGTACCACATGGTCCATTAATTCCCCCTGTATGTACCTGGCTGGAGAGGGCTTGGGTGACCTTACCTAAGTGCTGTCTGATAATCCTTCTTTCTCCAGAAGAACAGGACAGCTGCCTCCCAAAAATTGTGTACAATTGATTATTATTTCTTGAATGCTGTTTTTGTCCTTCGTTTTATATAATTCAGTGTATTCATCTTGCACAATGCACAATGCCAACACAAATGACCATACTATGGTTTATGTCTGGTATTATTATCTTTGCCAGACATGACTCTTCCTATTGTAGAATCCTTTCTATGTGATGTGATGAGTGCTGATACAGCACATGACGCTGTACCATGCATAGAGGACAAAGCAAGTTTGTTATGCCATGGCTCAAATCACCTCATTAATGTCTGGTTGCTTTTGAAAGAACAAGTCACTATCCGTGTTGGTTTGCCAAGTTATTCAGTAAGTGAGTGAGGAAAAATCACTGATACTGTATGTTCGCTTTTTGATTAAGCTTCCCCAAATGAATGTCCACTTTGAATCTTTTTGAATCTCCTGCAGAGCTGTAATGGATTGGTCTTTGTCCTTTTGTTCTTTATCACAACGCAAGTAATTTCAGAACTTTAGGCACTTGGGCCACATCTAGGATTGTCTTCCAAATGCACACTATCCAAACATTCTGACCCATCCCCACAATTTCTGCTTCTAGTTTATTTTTGCCCAAAGTGACCTCACCCAAGTCTCATGTCTGGAACATATGTAGGGATGTAGTACCTCGCCAAACATGTGCAAACATTGCTCTCTGATACTGTTTTTATTTCTTTCCAGAGACAACCCCCTGCTTTCTCCCCTGACTTCAGAAGTCCATTCATCACAGCAGTCTCTGTTTGTTTGATTTAGGTAACTATCCTGGTGCGAACACAATGTGCATTTATTAACGTTGGAGTGAATGCTTTAATAATATATTCCCAGTGAAATACTGCATTTAATCAATAAGCTAAGTGGTTTAAACGACTCCAATAACAAGTGATAACTCTGAGAATACAGCATTGTTGGAGTAGTACTACGTTTGATTCTATAGTACGGTATCTATTGACTATGTACTCTTTGCAGTAAGATCTCTATTATTGTTTTTTTTTGTACAATTTAAAGGGAGCGTTGGCTGAAACAATTCCAGGTTGAACTCATCCACCAGCACACGTATTATAGGAGAGGGGAAAGAATGTATTTGCCTAACTCCAAGTGACCTATGGAATGTCGAGCTTAAGCATGCTGTGCTTTATGCTGTTGAGCATTAAGGGCTGAAGATGTATTTGAAATGCGTCCAGAAAGACGTGATGAATGAGTGGTGAAAACATAAATCAAAATAGAACACTTGTGTCCACTTAGAAAATGCTTACCGCTACACAAGTTTAACTTACTGGCCTGAAGTGGTGTTTATTTTTTCCATGCCAACTGTATTAATGACCCAACTGGTACTTGGGAGACTTGACTAGGAAAAGACTCTGACTCTGACTCTCTCTCTCTCTCTCTCTCTCTCTCTCTCTCTCTCTCTCTCTCTCTCTCTCTCTCTCTCTCTCTCTCTCTCTCTCTCTCTCTCTCTCTCTCTCTCTCTCTCTCTCTCTCTCTCTCATACACATATATAGTATAGCCCTTACTTTGGGAATCTTGTTAAGATTCAAATTCCATTTTGTACCTAAGTAGATACGTATACTTACCTAGACTTATACTGATTATACTGTACTTAGACTTCCAGACACAGATTATGAACTGTAAACAACGAAGTGTCTCAAAATGTCAGCTATAAAGGGAAAAATACAGAGGAAAAAAACAGGAGAGTTTCGGTTAACAATGCTGAAACGCTGTGGCTTCCTAGGTCATCTCCGGAGCCGGCAATGTTTAGGCTGGGTCTTATGCTCTTATGGCCCCGCTATGTGAACGACAACCAGTTGTTGTTGTTGTCTTAAGGCTGTCATTACATGTTGAACAGATCATTTCTTACCCTGTCTTAAGGTCAAAAGCCACTTTATTATGACAGACTGTATACGTGTCAGTCTCCTGTGATATGTGTTCCAGTTCTGGTATTGATCCCAGCTGTAAGCATACAGTATATATCTTGATCAAAAGTTAAGTTTGGGATTATAAACTGCATGGTAGTAGAATATTTTAGGAATATGTGTCTGTGTCAGCATTTCTCTTAAATTGCTGCCTGATTATATCAGCAATGGCTCCAATTTGATTTATTGTAGAGGTGTTCTTTCATCTATATTGAGGCCACTGCAGCCATGCTATTTGTCTTTGGTGCTCAGTGGCATTCAGTTTGATATAGCGTTGCCCATCAATTAGAACCTTCTAACAGGTGTAGTCGATAGGCTTGCTGATGTGCATTAATATAAAGTCCTTTGGTTGTGTTTGACTTTGGAATCTGATCTGTTTGCAAAGGTCTGCAAACCTTGGTACAGTGAAATGCTTAAAATGCAAGCCTTACCCAACAGTGCAGTATTCAATACCAAAATAGTATAACTAATAAATAAATATAAAACAAACAAACATGAGAAATAAGAAATAAGAGAAGAAGCTAAAAATGTCAGTGCCATTACCAAATGTTCAATGTGCAGGGATACTGGAGTATTTGATGTAGATATGTACATGTAGGCAGGGATTAGGAGAAAGTGACTGGTAGCAGAATAATAATAGTAAACAGTATACTAATGGTAATTTATACATGCAAATAGG
This sequence comes from Salvelinus alpinus, assembly GCF_045679555.1. Classification (NCBI taxonomy): domain Eukaryota; kingdom Metazoa; phylum Chordata; class Actinopteri; order Salmoniformes; family Salmonidae; genus Salvelinus; species Salvelinus alpinus. Next base: position 20,343,332 of record NC_092094.1, on the reverse strand, counting down.
AGTAATAGTGACCAGTCACAGGATAAATAGATAGATTAAGGTTAATGGTAATCAATAATCAATGAACAGCAGCATAGTGGTAGTAATACATCTAACCAATAATCATTTTAGCAGCAGCGTAGGTGTGAGGGGGAGCAGTTTTCTGACCTACTCTCTGTAGGCTGTCTTCACGCTGTTGGTGATTAGGCCTAGCACCGTCGTGTCGTCAGCAAACTTGATAATGGAGTTGAAGTCGTGCACGGCCACACAGGCGTGGGTGAAGTACAGGAGGGCTCTAAGCCACACCCCTGAGGGGACCCGTGTTGAGGGTCAGGGTGGCGGAGGTGTTGTTGCCTACTCTTACCACCTGGGGTCTGCCCAGCAGGAAGTCCAGGATCCAGTTGCAGAGGGTGGTGTTCAGTCCCAGGGTGTTGATGTGTGCCATGGTCAACCATTCAAAGCACCTCATTTTTACAGATGTAAGTTCTTCAAGGGTGGTAGTCATTGCGGCAGGATGCCTTAGAGTTTTTGGGAACAGGAATGATGGTAGTCAGCTTGAAATGTGGGGGTTACAGGCTCGGACATGGAGAGTTTGAAAATGTCAGTTAACGCCAACCAGCTGGTCTGCACATGCCCTGAGGACACGCCCTTGAATACAGTCTGGCCCTGCGACCTTACGAGTGTTGACCTTACTCACGTCAGTCTCAGAGAGCGAGATCCCCAGTTCTCCGAATCAGCGGGGGCCCTCATGCAGGGCTCTGTGTTGTTTTTGTCGAAGCGTGCATAAAAGGCATTGAGTTAATCTAGTAGAGAGGCATCGTTGGGCAGATCACGCCTAGGGCTTCTTTTGTAATCCGTAATGTGCTGTTGCCCCTGTCACATGCATTTAGAGTCAGAGCCAGTATAATGTGATTCCGATATTGTCCTTTTGACGGTTTGATGGCTCTGTGGAGGTCGTAGCGGGACTTCTTGTATGTGTTCATGTCCTCAACCGTAGCCTCGGGGTTGGCTACGATATCCTTGTGAGCGGTAGCTCTGTCCTTTAGCTTAGTGTGCAACTAGTTTTAATCCAGCGCTTTTGATTGGGGAAGCAGCGAACCTTCACTGTGGGGACGAAGTCGACGATGCTTTTCCCAATGAAGCCAGTGACGGTGGTTAGCTCGTCGATGCTATCTACAGTAATTTTGTATCTATCTACAGTATCTATCTACAGTATTTATTTATATATATATATATATATATACAGTATATATCTGTCTATCTAGTGAGGTTCTGAAACAAAATATGATTATTTGAGACCTACATGCCTGTTGAGATGATATATGTTAGATATAAGATAGTGAGCGATTTGGTTATAATGAAAGATGAAAGGCAGATGGACTGAGTCAATGTCTTTATGTATCTGCTTATCCTTTTTAGCCATATTTTTTCAACTGTGTTCATTTCAAAGAGGTAGATTAATGATCATGCATAGCTACATGGTTTCTCGTGTCACTCAGTGATAGCCTCAGGGCCAAGTGTTCTTCCTCCTCTGCAGCTCTTTGACAACCTCATTCAGAGACACAGGACAATGATGAGGAAGATAGAATACCTCAGTGTAGTGTTATTCACTCTCTGAATACTAACCTGTAAAGTCATTCCTTAGGGGAAAACCATCTGATACTGCCATTGAAAGTAATCTCATAATTTTTAAAATATGCCTCAGTCTTTCTTAACCCTGCTTGCAGTCTAGTAGACAACAAAGCCTCAACTGATGTAGATAAATGCACATATACCATATTCCTAGTTCAGACTCCGCCAATGTAGTCTGTATTGATTGATCACATGCACACAGTTCTTTATGTTTCCTGGACAATGTTTATGGTTACAGGACTATTATGTGTAAACAGTAAGATTAACGCATGGGGAAAGATCTGTGTTACATCAAGATATGCGTGTTGGAAACGTGTGGAGCCAAAAGCACTAATCCTGTTCATGAGATCCATCAGCTGCTGCTCTCTCAGATGAATACACTGTGTGGAGATGGATAGACTTACTGGGGAGCTCCAGATAACACACAGCCAGCTGTTTAGACAGTCTAGTGCATCTGTCAAGCTCCTCCAGTAACAGCGCTCTCCTCCAACGGGTCTGTAGTGCAAATGCAGATACAGTAGTGGATTACGGTATGCATGCTCTTTGGGGTGATCTCACTACTTATGCAGCCTTTCACTGTGTCATTTGTAGTTTGTTAGATGAAAGAATCGGCACCGTAAAGAAATAAGAGAAGAACACATGCAGATACATAATACTGTATAAGCCCCTAAGGCCTCAGTCCAATGCACTTGTGTTGGAAGAATTTCTTCTAAACACAGGAAATTGTGTTATTCGAGCTAGATTTAATACACACCAATCTACCGTGATTTATTGCACATAGCTAATGAGCTTTGGAACTACTGAATAAAATGAATATGTATTGCTCAGATGTAGGTGTAATAATCAGTGTTACACTATAGATTTGGACTGTACTGTATACTGATCTGTCTGCCTGCCTTTGTTAAAAGATTATGGGCCAAGTTCAATATGTGGTAAGTTTAAGCAAAAATGTGAAAGATTTGACCGCCCTTTGTTTTCAATCGTCCCCTATTCTCAGAAGGGTAACCAGGTCCACATGCCCTTGGCTTGACTTAAAGTCAGCTTACCTTGACTTTAAACATATCCCTCTGCCGTTGAAGATACAGTGCCTTCAGAAAGTATTCAGGCCCCTTGACTTTTTCTAAATTTTGTTACGTTACAGCCTTATTTAAAAATGTATTCAATCTACATACAATAATACCCCATAATGACAAAGCAAAAACAGATTTTTAGAAATGTTTGCTAAATTATTAAAAATAAAAAACTGAAATATCACATTTACATAAGTATTCAGACCCTTTACTGAGTACTTTGTTGAAGCACCTTTGGCAGCGATTACAGCCTCGAGACTTCTTGAGTATGACGCTACAAGCTTGGCACACCTGTATTTGGGGAGTTTCTCCCATTCTTCTCTGCAGATCCTCTCAAGCTCTGTCAGGTTGGATGGGTAACATTGCTGCACAGCTATTTCAAATCAAATTAAATCAAATTAAATAGTTTTTGTCAGCTGCACCGAATACAACAGGTGCAGATCTTACAGTGAAATGCTTACTTACAAGCCCTTAACCAACAACAAAGTTTTAAGAAAAAAAGAAAAAAAGAAGTAAGAGATAAGAATAACAAATAATTAAAGAGCAGCAGTAAATAACAATATAGTGGGGCTATATACAGGGAGTACTGGTACAGAGTCAATGTGTTGAGGTAATTGAGGTAATTATGTACATGTAGGTAGAGTTAGATAATAACAGAGAGTAGCAGCAGCATGGGGGTGGGGGGGTGGGGGGGCAATGCAAACAGTCTGGGTAGCCATTTGATTAGCTGTTCAAACCATTAGCTTATGGTTTGGGGGTTGAAGCTGTTTAGAAGCCTCTTGGACCTAGACTTCGCACTCTGGTACTGCTTGCCATGTGGTAGCAGAGAGAACAGTCTATGACTAGGGTGGCTGGAGTCTTTGACAATTTGTTGGGCCTTCTTCTGACACCGCCTGGTATAGAGGACCTGGATGGCAGGAAGCTTGGCCCGGTGATGTACTGGGCTGTACGCACTACCCTCTGTACTGCCTTGCAGTCGGAGGCTGAGCAGTTACCATACCAGGCAGTGATGCAACCTGTCAGGATGCTCTCGATGGTGCAGCTGTAAAACCTTTTGAGGATCTGAGGACCCATGCCAAATCTTTTCAGTCTCCTGAGGGGGAAAAGGTTTTGTTGTGCCCTCTTCATGACTGTCTTGGTGTGCTTGGACCATGTTAGTTTGTTGGTGATGTGGACGCCAAGGAACTTGAAGCTTTCAACTTGTTCCACTACAGCCTCGTCGATGAGAATGGGGGCGTGCTCAGTCCTCATTTTCCTGTAGTCCACAATCATCTCCTTTGTCCTGATCACGTTGAGGGAGAGGTTGCTGTCCTTGCACCACACGGTCAGGTCTCTGACCTCCTCCCTATAGGCTGTCTCATCATTGTAGGTGATCAGGCCTACCACTGTTGTGTCATGACGTCCTCGATGCACTTTTTGATAAAGCCAATGACTGATGTGGTGTACTCCTCAATGCCATTGGGAGGATCCCGGAACATATTCCAGTCTGTGCTAGCAAAACAGTCCTGTAGTTTAGCATCTGCTTCATCTGACCACTTTTTTATAGACCGAGTCACTGGTACTTCCTGCTTTAATTTTAGCTTGTAACAGCAATCAGAAGGATAGATTTGCCAAATGGAGGGCGAGGGAGAGCTTTGTACGCGTCTCTGTGTGTGGAGTAAAGGTCGGTCTAGAATTTTTCCCCTCAGGTTGTACATTTAACATGCTGATAGACATTAGGTAAAACTGATTTATGTTTCTCTGCCACTAGGAGTGCCGCCTCTGGATCAGCGTGTTTCTGTTTGCTTATGGCGGAATACAGCTCATTGAGTGTGGTTTTAGTGCCATCCTCCATCTGTGGTGGTATGTAGACAGCTATGAAAAAAACTGATGAAAAGTCTCTAGGTAGATAGTGTGATCTACAGCTTATCATGAGATACTCTACCTCAGGCGAGCAAAACCTTGAGATTTCCTTAGATATCGTGCACCAGCTGTTTACAAATATGCAAAGGCCCCCACCCCGTGTCTTACCAGAGGCTGCTGTTCTGTCCTGCCAATAGAGTGTATAACCCGCCAGCTGTATGGTCTTAATGTTATCGTTCAGCCACGACTCAGTGAAACATAAGATATTACAGTTTTTAATGTCCCGTTGGCAGGATATACGTGCTTTCACTTTGTCCCTTTTATTTTCATAGCGATTGAACGTTAGCTAGCAGAACGGAAGGCAAGGGCAGATTAGCCACTCATCGCCTGATCCTCACAAGGTATCTCTTTCCATGAAACCTATGTTTCCTTTTCCAGCAAATCACAGGGACCTGTGCCTGGTCGGGTGTCTGTAGTATATCTCTCGCGTCCGACTCATTGACGAATAACTGCTCATCCAATTCGAGGTGAGTAATCCCAGTTCTAATGTCCAGAAGCTCTTTTCGGTCATAAGAGACGGTAGCAGCAACATTATGAACAAAACAAGTTACGAACAACGAGAAAAAACAAACAAAATAGCATGGTTGGTTAAGAGCCGATAAGACGGCAGCCTTCCCCTCCGGCGCCATCTTGATACAAGATACAATTTTCAGTTCTCTCCAGAGACGTTGGATTGGGTTCAAGCCCGGGCTCTGGCTGAGCCACTCAAGGACATTCAGAGACTTGTCCTGAAGCCACTCCTGTATTGTCTTGACTGTGTGCTTAGGGTCGTTGACCTGTTGGAAGGTGAACCCTAGCCCCAGTCTGAGGTCCTGAGCGCTCTGGGAGCAGGTTTTCATCAAGGATCTCTCTGTACTTTGCTCCGTTCATCTTTGTCTCGATCCTGAATAGTCTCCCAGTCTCTGCCACTGAAAAACATTCCCACAGCATGATGCTGCCACCACCATGCTTCACCGTAGGGATGGTGCCAGGTTTCCTCCAGACGTGATGCTTTGCATTCAGGCCAAAGAGTCCAATCAATTGAATTTACCACAGGTGGACTCCAATCAAGTTGTGGAAACATTTCAAGGATTATCAATGGAAACAGGATGCACCTGAGCTCAATTTCGAGTCTCATAGAAAAGGGTCTGAATACTTATGTAAATAAGGTATTTATGTTTAAAAAAAAATATATATATAAATTAGCAAACATTTCTAAAAACATGTTTTCACTTTGTCATTATGGAGTATTATGTGTAGATTGCTGAGGAAAATGTGTTATTTAATCCATTTTAGAATAAGGCTGTAATTTAACAAAATGTGGAAAAAGTCAAGGGGTCTGAATACTTTCCGATGGCACTGTACATTACCATTAAGCTACATCTTCGATCCTTACATTTAGATTGAATTCATATACTGTATCTGGATGCAGTCAGACACCAGGATCATGTATTCTGATAATGGTGGCAATAGGTACCTTTTTCTTTTTTTTAATGAACATGCCATTATTTCTATTGCAGTATATTGGATGACTGTCATTCATATTCCATTCACCCAGCTCAATGTAACATCAATAGGTTTAGGCTACTACATGATACTCAAATTTTCCCTGTACCCATCATAAGGTTGCTACAACCTAGCCTATGAATGAAAGTTTACAATGTACGTAGGTGCACAGGAGATAATATTTTTATCACATTCAATACCAGGTTGCACACTCTTGCCTGCATCTAGCTGATCTAGGGTGTAATCATTAGTCGAACAGTTGCAAACAAGAGTTTCTATTGGACAATTTCAGATATGTTTATTCCCATTTCGTTACGTTTAAGATAATTTTTTCAAAACAATCAGCACAATGAATACACCACTGATCGCACGCAAACACAGTTCACTTTCGTAGCTCGTTATATATCTAATATAATTCCTTCTCGCATCTATCTACGTGGTCTTCTCCTCTCACCTTTTCCCTTAGCTTGTGGACTTCAGTGCACAACACATCAGCTGTCTGTGACCAGGCGGGAAAATAAATCCAAGCCAAACCTTCATTTCATGACCGCTAACGCATGACCGCCACACAGCCTACATCGTTGTCATGCCATAGCCAACATAGCTACTAGAACGTGGATGTCGATTAAGGCAGCCCCCCGCACCTCTCTAATTCAGAGGGGTTGGGTTAAATGCGGAAGACACATTTCAGTTGAAGGCGTTCAGTTGTACAACTGACTAGGTAGCCCGCTTTACCTTAACACGTTAGTAAAGTAAACCCACTACAGTCATACAGTTTACAAGTTTACAATTGGCTCATTCATCCCCCTCCTCTCCCCTGTAACTATTCCCCAGGTCGTTGCTGCAAATGAGAACGTGTTCTCAGTCAACTTACCTGGTAAAATAACGGTAAAATAAAAAATAAAAATAAAATACAGTACAGTGTATAGTCAGCAGCAAGCAGTTTAGCAGTTACACCAGTGGGCCCCGGTGGCAATAAATTAATAAAACCAAAAGTTTACCTTGATTTGGAAGAGTTTCAGTATTGGATAGCCATAGTCAGCTAGCTAACATAGCATCTCTCTCTGTTTGAGCCGGATGTATCAGGAGGCTAAACTAGCTAGCTACATTAGATGATCTAAGTAAGTGAAAGTGAAAAAAAGCATATACTACGAAATATAGCTCTCTCTCTCTCTCTCTCTCTCTCTCTCTCTCGCTTCTCTTGCTTCTCTTTAATTTTGGAAGAAATGTATTTGTTCTGAAAAAGTTCAACTATTGTGTTTCTCTCTCTTTGAGTCAACTACTCACCACATTTTAGGTAACTGTAGCTTACGCTTTCAGTACTAGATTCATTCCCTTATCCTTTGATGTCAGTTCATGTTGCAAGAGCCCTGATAGGTTGGAGGACATCCTCTGGAAGTTTTCATAATTACTGTGTAAGTCTATGGAAAGGAGTGAGAACCATGATCCTCCTAGATTTTCTATTGAAGTTAACGTACCGAGAGGAGGACAGAAGCTAGCTGTCCTCAGGCTACACCATGGTGCTACCCTACAGAGTGCTGATGAGGCTACGGTAGACCTTCATGGTAAAACAGTGTGTTTTAATCCATTATTTGGTGACATGAGGATATATTTATGCTGAACAAAAATATAAACACAACATGTAAAATGTTGGTCCCATCTTTCATGGGGTGAAATATGAGATCCCGGAAATGTTCCATACAAACAAAAAGCTTATTTCTCTTAAATTTCGTACAGATTTGCTTACATCCCTGTTAGTGAGCATTTCTCATTTGCCAAGAAAATCCATTCACCTGACAGGTGTGGCATATCAAGAAGCTGATTAAACAGCATGATCATTACACAGGTGGTCCTTGTACTGGGGACATTAAAAGGTTACTCTAAAATGTGCAGTTTTGTCACACAACACAATGCCACAGATGTCTCAAGTTTTAGGGAGTGTGCAATTGGCATGCTGATGCAGGACTGTCCACCAGAGCTGTTGACAGAGAATTGAATGTTCATTTCTCTACCATAAGCCTCCTCCAACATTGTTTTAGAGAATTTGGCAGTATGTCCAACCGGCCTTACAACCGCAGACCACGTGTAACCACACCAGCTCAGGACCTCCACATTGTCTGAGACCAGCCACCCAGACATCTGATGAAACTGTGGGTTTACACAACTGAAGAATTTCTGCACAAACTGTCAGAAACCATCCCAGGGAAGCTCATCTGCATGCCCATCATCCTCAACAGAGTCTTGCCCTGACTGTAGTTCGGTAACGTATTCCATCTTCAGTGGGCAAACGCTCACGGATGAATCCCGGTTTCAACTGTACCGGGCAGATGGCAGACAGGGCAAGCAATGGTTCGCACTTTCAGTTTTGCACGAATGCTGCCATCAATCCACGGTTTCTGGTTGGGGAAGGTTTTTATAGTCGCTGTTGGTACAACATCACCGATGCACTTGTAAATAAACTCGCTCACCGAATCAGCGTACACATCAATGTTGTTGTTAGACGCTATCCGGAACATATCCCAGTCCACGTGATCGAAGCAATCTTGAAGCGTGGAATCAGATTGGTCGGACCAGCGTTGAACAGACCTGAGCACAGGCGTTTCCTGTTTTAGTTTCTGTCTATAGGCTGGGAGCAACAAAATGGAGTCGTGGTCAGATTTGCCGAAAGGAGGGTGAGGGATGGCTTTGTATGCGTCGCGGAAGTTAGAGTAACAATGATCCAGAATTTTCCCAGCCCGGGTCGCGCATTCGATATGCTGAAAAAATTTAAGGAGCCTTGTTTTCAGATTAGCCTTGTTAAATCCCCAGCTACAATAAATGCAGATGTATACAGAATGGTGTTGTCTGCATAGAGGTGGATCAGAGAATCACCAGCAGCAAGATCGACATCATTGATATATACAGAGAAAAGAGTCGGCCAGAGAATTGAACCCTGTGGCACCCCCATAGAGACTGCCAGAGGTCCGGACAACAGGCCCTCCGATTTGACACACTGAACTCTATCTGAGAAGTAGTTGGTGAACCAGGCGAGGCAGTCATTTGAGAAGCCAAGGCTATTGAGTCTGCCGATAACAATGCAGGGATTGACAGAGTCGAAAGCCTTGGCCAGGTCGATAAAGACGGCTGCACAGTACTTTCTTTTATCGATGGCGGTCATGATATCGTTTAGGACCTTGAGCGTGGCTGAGGTGCACCCATGACCAGCTTGGAAACCAGATTGCATAGCGGAGAAGATACGGTGGGATTCGAAATGGTCAGTGATCTGTTTGTTAACTTGGCTTTCGAAGACCTTAGATAGGCAGGGTAGGATAGATATAGGTCTGTAGCAGTTTGGGTCTAGAGTGTCTCCCCCTGTGAAGAGGGGGATGACCGCGGCAGCTTTACAATCTTTAGGGATCTCTGACGATACGAAAGAGAGGTTGAACAGGCTAGTAATAGGGGTTGCAGCAGTTGTGGCAGATCATTTTAGAAAGAGAGGGTACAGATTGTCTAGCCCAGATGATATGAAGGGGTCCAGATTTTGTAGCTCTTTCAGAACATCAGCTGTCTGGATTTGGGTGAAGGAGAAGCAGGGGGGGCTTGGGCAAGTTGCTGCGAGGGGTGCTTAGCTGTTGGCCAGGGTTGGGGTAGCCAGGTGGAAAACATGGCCAGCCATAGAAAAATGCTTATTGAAATTATTGATTATAGTAGATTTATCGGTGATGACAGTGTTTCCTATCCTCAGTGCAGTGGGCAGCTGGGAGGAGATGCTCTTATTCTCCATGGACTTTGCAGTGTCTCAAAACTTTTTGGAATTAGTGTTACAGGATGCAAATTTCTGTTTGATAATGCTAGCCTTTGCTTTCCTGACTGACTGTGTATATTGGTTCCTGACTTCCTTGAAAAGCTGCATATCGCGGGGGCTATTCGATACTAATGCAGTACGCCAGAGGATGTTTTTGTGCTGGTCAAGGGCAGTCAAGTCTGGAGTGAACCAGGGGCTATATCTGTTCTTAATTCTACATTTTTTGAATTGGGCATGCTTATTTAAGATGGTGAGAAAAGCACTTTTAAAGAAGAACCAGTTATCCTCTACTGACGGGATGAGGTCAATATCCTTCCAGGATACCCGGGCCAGGTCGATTAGAAAGTGTGTAAGGCATAGTGTGGGGTGGGCGTTTTGCTGATGTCAACATTGTGAACAGGGTGCCCCATGGTGGCAGTGGGCTCATGGTTTGACCAGGAATAAGCTACGGACAACAAACACAATTGCATTTTATTGATGGCACAGAGTTACAGTGATGAGATCCTGAGACCCATTGTCGTGGCATTCATCTGCCGCCATCACCTTATGTTTCAGCATGATAATGCACTGACCCATGTCGCAAGGATCTGTACACAATTCCTGGAAGCTGAAAATGTCCCAGTGCATCACCTGCATACGCACCAGACATGTCACCCATTAAGCATTTTTTATTTTTTATTTAACCTTTATTTAACCAGGAAGGGCTCATTGAGATTTAAAATCAATTATTCAAGAGCGTTCTGGCCAAGATAGGCAGCACCAAGTCATTACAAAAATTACAGACAAACAACATGAAAAACTACAAGTAATCTAGTAAAAACCATAGAATTCACAAGAGTATAACAAAAATCAAAAACAGCAAATTAAAAACATTGACAGGTCAGGGAATCAGTCTCAAGATCATTCATCAGTGATTTAAAAATACCAAAAAATACAAGATCTTCCAGTTTAAAAGTATTTTGTAAGGCGTTCCAAGACGATGGCGCAGAGTACATAAAAGCCCTTTTACCAAATTCAGTTCGGACATTTGGAACAGTTAGCAGGATAAAGTCCAGCGAACAAAGAGAGTACCCACCACGTTTCTGAACAATAAAAATGCCCAAATAAAAAGGTAGTAAACCCAAAATGGCTTTATAAATAAAAGTATACCAGTGACTGAGCCTACGAGTGACTAGAGAAGGCCAGCCAACCCTGGTATACAAAGTGCAGTGGTGCGTAAGGGTTTTGCAATTTAAAAGAAATCTCAAAGTGCCATGGTAAAGGATGTCAATTGATCTCAAACACTGAGCGGAAGCATTCATATATAAAATATCCCCATAGTCTAGTAAAGGCATAAATGTAGCTGATACTAGCCTCCTTCTGGCTTCAAAAGAAAAACAGGCCTTATTCCTAAAATAAAATCCCAACTTCAGCTTAAATTTTTTTGTAAGTTGTTGAATATGCAATTTAAAAGAGAGGCTGTCATCAATTAAAATTCCAAGATATTTATATGAGGTTACAACCTCAATCTCCTTGCCCTGACAGGTAGTAATAGGTGAAAGGTTCAGAGGTCTATTTCTTGCTTTAGAAAACACCATTAGTTTCGTTTTGTCAGTATTGAGGATAAGCTTCAATTGACACAAGGTATGTTGAACAGTATAAAAAGCAGTTTGCAAGTTCTGGAAAGCTTTTGTAAGAGACGAGGCACAACAGTAAATAACAGTATCATCAGCATAAAAATGAAGATGCGCATTTTGGACATTTTTGTCTAAATCATTTATATAAATAGTGAATAAGAGAGGACCAAGTACAGAGCCTTGGGGCACACCATTAAAGACAGACAATTTAACAGACATAAGCCCATCAAATTGAGTGCACTGAGTTCTATCAGACAGATAGTTAGCAAACCATGCAACTGCATGCTCTGAAAGACATACACTAGACAATCTCTGCCTTAGTATTGCATGATCAACTGAATCAAAAGCCTTAGAGAGATCAATAAAATGAGAGACACAGTGCTGTTTTTTGACAAGGGCTTCAGTGATATCATTTAAAACCTTCATGGCTGCTGTAATTGTGCTATGCTTCTTCCTGAAGCCCGATTGGTACATTGATAAAATAGAGTTAGCATGTTTGGGATGCTCTCGATCGAGGTGTACAACAGTGTGTTCCAGTTCCCGCCAATATCCAGCACTTTTTTTAGCACAGTTCCCGCCAATTTCCAGCACATTTTTTAAGGTATCTGTGACCAACAGATGCATATTTGTATTCCCAGTCATAGATTAGGGCATAATGAATTTATTTCAATTGACTGATTTCCTTATATAAACTATAACTGGCCATGTGGTGCCAGGACAACAACCTCTCCCTCAACGTGATCAAGACAAAGGAGATGATTGTGGACTACCGGAAAAAGAGGACCGAGCATGCCCCCATTCTCATCAACGAGGCTGTAGTGGAGCAGGTTGAGAGCTTCAAGTTCCTTGGTGTCCACATCACCAACAAACGAACATGGTTCAAGCACACCAAGACAGTCGTGAAGAGGGCACGACAAAACCTATTCCCCCTCAGGAGACTGAAAAGATTTGGCATGGGTCTTCAGATTCTCAAAAGGTTCTACAGCTGCACTATCGAGAGCATCCTGGCTGGTTGCATCACTGCCTGGTATGGCAACTGCTCGGCTTCCGATCTCATGGCAGTACAGAGGGTAGTGCGTACAGCCCAGTACATCACTGGGGCCAAGCTTCCTGCCATCCAGGACCTCTATACCAGGCGTTGTCAGAGGAAGGTCCTAAAAATTGTCAAAGACTCCAGCCACCCTAGTTATAGACTGTTCTCTCTGCTACCGCACAGCAAGCGGTACCGGAGTGCCAAGTCCAAGAGGCTTTTAAACAGCTTCTACCCCCAAGCCATAAGACTCCTGAACATCTAATCAAATGGCTACCCAGACTTTTTGCATTGCCCACCCCCCCACCCACTCTTTTACACCGCTGCTACTCTCTGTTATTATCTATGCATAGTCACTTTAATAATAACTCTACCTATGTGTACATATTACCTCAATTACCTCCACTAACCGGTGCTCCCACACATTGACTCGGTACCGGTACCCCCTGTATATAGTCTCGCTATTGTTATTTTACTGCTGCTCTTTAATGACTTGTTCTTTTTATTTCTTATTCTTATTTTTTAACTTTCATTGTTGGTTAAGGGCTTGCAATTAAGCATTTCACTGTAAGATCTACACCTGTTGTATTCAGCGCATGTGACTAATAACATTTGATTTGATTTGAACTCAGTAAAATCTTAGAACTTGTTGCATGTTGCTTTTATATTTTTGTTCAGTGTAGCATAGTTTTATCTAAAAAGGATAACTTTGTTAATGGTTCACTATTTTTTTATATATAATTCACTGAGGAGGATGGTCCTCCCCTTCCTGTTAAATATAAACTTGGATATGATCATTTTCTGATCGCAACAGAGCAATTATTCGCTCAATGGGGTGGCAGGTAGCCTAGTGGTTAGAGTGTTGGGCCAGTAACCGAAAGGTTGCTGGATCGAATCCCCTAGCTGACAAGGTAAAACATTTTGCCGTTCTCCTCCTGAACAAGGCATTTAACCCACTGTTCCCCGGTAGGTTGTCATTGTAAATAAGATTTGTTTCTTAACTGACTTGCCAAGTTAAATAAAGCTTAAATTTAAAAAATGGATGCCAGTGTTTCCTTTCACTGTGCTCATCCTTTCCATCACTGTTGTTAATTAATCTGGTTTCAACACTGAGTCATATGCAGAACAGATGTTTGGTTTAATTTGCTGTAACCACAAACAAAACATTTAATGTCTCTGTAACTTCTCCAGAATGACTTGTGTCTGCAGCCTAAAAGCCAGCTCATATGAAAACATTACCTCAAGAATTCATATGAGAAGCTTGATTTCAGACCTGGTTTAAATATTTCAGAGCTGCTGTATATTGTGTTCATAGAAGCTCAGTCATGTCCTCTTTGAAGCTCAGAGAAAAAAATGTGTCCGTTGGTGCTTTGTGTGTGCGTGCGTGTGTTTCTGCATGTGCGGTGCCTGTGTATTCAAGGCACTCGTTGCTCTAACAGCATATATCCCTACTGCAACAAAAAGCAAACATGCTTTTGACAGTACAAAGATATAGATGCAGTATTATAATTACATGTTTGTTTTAAAAAAATACAAAAATAACCACATATTTGGATGTTGGCAAGCCATACTGCATGAAAAGCACAGCCATCGTTTTCTTTAAAGTGAACATGTCTTTAGCTGTCCTATGGGGGTGACTTCACAGCCAGTAACTCTAAATCAAATAAACCTCTGCTCTATAACTTCATTGTATGTTTCTCCATACTTTACATGGATTTCTGGGCCTGTTAAATTGTCTTGATGAAAGATATGCAAGACAAGTTTGCTCACCGAAATCAAAGTGGACATCATGACAGTCCTCTTGGTTGCTATTTGTTATTTCCGAGCTTTTGCGGCCATCTACTCTTTTAACAGCCTGGAACATGAAACCATGGTTCTACATTGCAGCCAGGAAGCTGGGTTTCATAGGCTGTTGTATTGACTGGATACTATGGGACTATGGTATACTGGATCTGTGGGTTCATTTGAAACTCTACTGGATGCAAGCAGCAATCAGATAGAGATGTAGGATCTTAATTTGATTACTCTTTTGTTGCTGAGAATTATCCTGCACAGCAGGAAATACAAATTTGGAGCACATTCAAGGTTTAAAATTGTATAATTAATTCCATTAATTATCATCCACATAATAGTTCACATTTCCTGTTGCTGCAGGATTATTTTCCTGCTGTAGCAAACTGGCTCAAATTAAGATCTTACATCTGAATGTCTCTGATATGATCTGAGTAATAGGCTACACTCGAAGGCCTACTGTAAAGTTGCTCTCTTCTCCCTAACATGAAGCCACTTCTTCTGTGGTAAAAAGCAATCACTATCATATTCCATTTTGCACTTAAGATGGTTGACAATGGAAATATAAAATATACCACCACTTAAGCCTTCGCCATTTAGAGTAATTTACATTTCGATCTTTCCATTTTAATGGTATCGCATAACTATCTCCATATGCTAAAGTGGAATAGGCTGTTACAGTACTCCCCATTCATGACTAGTGAAAAGTGAGATAAATTGACTAATGTTCATGTTCTCAAACGTTATTTCTCCAATCAAACAGAGACATCCATCCATCTGTAGTGGAGGATTTGATCTGATCTGACCTCCATGTAGCCTCTTAGCGTTAGCCACGTTAAACGATAAACCCTTCCTCCTGGGACACCAATGTTCCTGAGCCACATTTGGATTCAATTTGCAGCAGAAATTCTTTGTTGTTAAAAAATTATATTTTATTTTAAGGGGTTGCGCAGGGTGGTCGTGGCATTGTCGTGGAAATTTAGCGTGGGGAGTGTTCACTGGGATCGGATAGCTGGGGATTTATGGTGCTCAGTTGCAGTGGGGCTTCGTCAGAGCTCTTGCTGTGAGAATCACTCCTTGTTTTAATTTCTACATCTTGTTTTGATGAATCTTGTTTTTAATGTCTCGGAAACACCACTCTCTTTTTTTATCTTGTCACACTGCAGTAACTCGTGTCTCTTCAGCCCCAGTGAGACTTTTAGGTCATTCATTTTCAGCTTAATATTATTTTCAGCTTCATACTTTTCAGGAAATCATACAGAAATTGCGTCAGAGATGGAAAATTCTATGAAATGTTGCAGTGACATTACAGCATTATTTCCTCTGCAGTCGCCATATACTGTATGTCATATTTATTTGTTGATGCACATCACTTTAAGTGTTTCGCCTGTGTCTGCCTCATGTGTGGACACCACTGGTGTTGTATGTTGTTTCCTATCAGACATGTACAGATTACAATATGTTACATATTCTTAAGATCCCATAACATCAGACGAGCTGTTTCTGAATATACAGTTGAAGTCGGAAGTTTACATACACCTTAGCCAAATACATTTAAACTCAGTTTTTCACAATTCCTGACATTTAATCCAAGTAAAAATTCCATGTCTTAGGTCACTTAGGATCGCCACTTTATTTTAAGAATGTGAAATGTCTGAATAATAGTAGAGAGAATGATTTATTTCAGCTTTTATTTCTTTCATCACATTCTCGTGGGTCAGAAGTTTACATAAACTCAATTAGTATTTGGTAGCATTGCCTTTAAATTGTTTAACTTGGGTCAAACGCTTCGGGTAGCCTTCCACAAGCTTCCCACAATAAGTTGGGTGAATTTTGTCCCATTCCTCCTGACAGAGCTGGTGTAACTGAGTCAGGTTTGTAGGCCTCCTTGCTCGCACACGCTTTTTCAGTTCTGCCCACAACTTTTCTATGGGATTGAGGTCAGGGCTTTGTGATGGCCACTCCAATAACTTGACTTTGTTCACCTTAAGGCATTTTGCCACAACTTTGGAAGTATGCTTGGGGTCATTGTCCATTTGGAAGACCCAGTTGCTACCAAGCTTTAACTTCCTGACTGATGTCTTGAGATGTTGCTTCAATATATACACATCATTTTCCTCCCTCATGATGCCATCTATTTTATGAATTGCACCAGCCCCTCCTGCAGCAAAGCACCCCCACAACATGATGCTGCCACCCCCGTGCTTCACGGTTGGGATGGTGTTCTTCAGCTTGCAAGCCTCCCCATTTTTCCTCCAAACATAACGATGGTCATTATGGCCAAACAGTTTTATTTTTGTTTCATCAGACCAGAGGACATTTCTCCAAGAAATACGATCTTTGTCCCCATGTGTAGTTGCAAACTGTAGTCTGGCTTTTTTTATGGCGGTTTTGGAGCAGTGGCTTCTTCCTAGCTGAGCAGCCTTTCAGGTTATGTTGATATAGGACTCGTTTTACTGTGTATATAAATACTTCTGTACCTGTTTCCTCCAGCATCTTCACAAGGTCCTTTGCTGTTGTTCTGGGATTGATTTGCACTTTCACACCAAAGTACGTTCATCTCTAGGAGACAGAACGCGTCTCCTTCCTGTTTATACTTGTGTACTATTGTTTTTACAGATGAACGTGGTACCTTCAGGCGTTTGGAAATTGCTGGATGAACCAGACTTGTGGAGGTCTACACTTTTTTTCTGAAGTCTTGGCTGATTTCTTTTGATTTTCCCATGATGTCATGCAAAGAGAAACTGAGTTTGAAGGTAGGCCTTGAAATACATCCACAGGTACACCTCCAATTGACTCAAATGATGTCAATTAGCCAATCAGAAGCTTCTAAAGCCGACATCATTTTCTGGAATTTTCTAAGCTGTTTAAATACACAGTCAACTTAATGTATGTAAACTTCTGACCCACTGGAATTGTGATACAGTGGATTATAAGTAATATAATCTGTCTGTAAACAATTTTTGGAAAATTAATTTTGTCATGCACAAAGTAGATGTCCTAACCGACTTGCCAAAACTATAGTTTGTTAACAAGAACTTTGTGGAATAGTTGGAAAGCGAGTTTTAATGCCTCCAACCTAAGTGTATGAAAACTTCCGACTTCAACTGCATGTATATACATATTTGTATGTTGTGTAAGACACATTCAAAGTTCAGTACAGTACAGTACAGTACAGTACAGTACAGTTCAGTTCAGTTCAGTACAGTACAGTACAGTACAGTACAGTACAGTACAGTACAGTACAGTACAGTACAGTACAGTAGAGTACAGTATCAGAGCGTACATTTCTGATAAGACTAGAGCTATATTGAGTTTCACCATATTATGATCAATATTGTGTTACAGTTTTATGAGTGAACAACTCCCATACTACACTGTATACACAATACAAACTAGACTGTCTTGATCCCATCAGAGCGAGGTCTCCAGCAGCGCAGGCCTCTAGTTGACTCAGGGGCTATTTGGACAAGGGAGTTTCACCGTGTTACCATTATCGCTTCCTAAACACTTACTACCCGAGAACTTGGGGTTTTTCAAACCTGCTGGGAGAAAAATTGAGCTCCCATGATACATTAATGTTGATCATATGTCCTGAGATTTATGCTTTTTAAGACGCCTCTTCAGTCTATGTTTTCAAATCCAATAATCATGTTACCGGGAGTGTGGTGGTTTTACTGCTGTGAATGTGGGTTGTGAATGTGGGTTGTGAATGTGGGTTGTGAATGATCATCATATTAACAGCTAAGAGTTCTATGATGTACCCCCACACACAGATAATGGTTTAATATTGATTTTCAGTCTGCTACCAAACATTAGGAACACCTTTCTAATATTGAGTTGCACCCCCCCCTGATTTTCCCCTCAGAACAGCCTCAATTTGTCAGGCATGAACTCTACAAGGTGTCGAAAGCCTTCCACAGGGATGCTGGCTCCAATGCTTCCCGCAGTTGTGTCAAGTTGGCTGGATATGGTGGACCATTCTTGATACACATGGGAAACTGTTGAGCGTGAAAAACAAACCGGTGCGCCTGGCACCTATGACCATACATCGTTCAAAGGCACTTAAATCTTTTGTCTGGCCCATTCAGCCTCTGAATTGTACACATTCACAATCTATGTCTCAATTGGCTCAAGGCTTAAAAATCGTTCTTTAACCTGTCGCCTCCCCTTCATCTACACTGATTGAAGTGGATTTAACAAGTGGCATCATTAAGGGATCATAGCTTTCACCAGGATTCAGCTGGTCAGTCTATGTCATGGAAAGATGTTTTGTCCACTCAGTGTATATCGTAGTATAGAAGTGTGGAAATCCCGGGTATGTCCTGTAACTTCAGACCCAACAAAGTCAACACTTTCAATGATTTAAAAATATATATTTCCACAAACCACCTTGTGGTTGACACACCTGCTAGATAGATTTTCTGTTGTGTTTTGGTCATATATCTGTTTTACCTGCATCCTGTGAGCACAATGGCCACACACCTTCCAGTAATACAGTCCCACATGTTAAATTGGGCAGTACATCTCTAGCATGGTGCTCCCAGAGTGAGGCCATAGATGATAAAGTTATGTCTTACTGACACTCTATGTCCTTTCTGTCTAAGCTTCAGTACTTGTATTCAGCTTACTACTAATGATCCGTTAGCTTCCGTGCTCTGATCAAGGACAGGCTACATCCTCTGCACAGCACAGTCTAGTGTTTGATCTCTGCCTGATGAAAGTCTTGGGGATGCTGGCTGCTGAGTCCAAGGTCGAGTCATGCTCATTATTCCACACATCATGCCACACCAATAAGCAGCACATTGGCTTCGTCTTCTTTATTGTTCACAGTTTATTCACTTTCTCATCTAATGGAGGGTGACTTCCATGCACTTCCATGTTCCTGTATGATGAGTCTATGTTATTATAGACTCATTTGTAATTGTTTAATTTCTGTGCCACCATCTGACAGAAAGGGAAGACATAGTGCTTTCTTAAATGTCACAAAGAGAATGTATCTGTAAGGAAGAAACCTTTACCTGAGTAGATTTTAATGGCTTCTCTTCTGGCAATGGACATCGTCAGGACAGTAAGGTCAGTTCACATCAGGAAGCTCCATTCAGCCATCAACATCATTAGGATAAGCCTTGAATGGTGCAGAGCTAATCAGCACCCCCAACATATCAATGAGGAGGGAGGGTAGTGAGCTTCTAAATTAGGGATATTTATTATATACCGAAGAGAGAAGAAGAAGAAGAAGAAGGAGGAGAAGGAGAAGAAAATCCTAAATCCAACGTTAGGGAAGGTGAATACTGTGAGGTCATGTATAGTCCAGAGACATTTTCAAAAGAGCACCAACATGACCATTTTACCACAGACATCATCATAGTCATTTGTTATTGCAGAGGCACTAAGTTTGTCTATTGACATGACTTTGTTTTTACAAAAACGTGGGTGTTGGAGTGATCTTTTTCTTCCTATTCGTCAGCACATACAGGTGTGCGGATGGAAGCCTTGATCCCGTTCGCAGTAACTTGTAAAGTAAAAGTCCAACTCATGGTTTATTTTGGTAGGGGGCCAGGAACAGCACCTGTATTTATCTCGTTGAAAATATGAGAAATTGATTTGTAGTCTTTCAAAGTGAAATACAGTGGCAGTGTTTCCAAACCAAAATAAGCAAAGAGCTGCCTGAGACGGACAAATCCATGTCTCTTCAACACTATATTAGACCAAACTTACAAACCAACTACATCCCACTCTTCCAACATGCAGTAGACCTAGGATACTGTAGCTCCCAGAGTCACTAAGGGGGTGGTGTTAGGCCTGCAGAACCTTTAGTGCCCCTAGTTTAAATGCTGTTAATCTTGACAATTAAATATTCAGTTTGCCAGTTCATCAGAATAAGACTTCCTGTCATCCTGGGTGATCACCACAAGAAAGAAAGAACTCCACACAGAGGTCCCGTCCTCTGCATGTTGACATTAACATTAGTGATATAATGCACAATAGCCCTGTCCATGGGCTGTGCTAGTTAGGTCAAAGCCTGTGAGGAGCCTGTACGTCAGTGTGGGGAGATGTGCGCCAGATGGCTGCAGATATATGGCCGAATGGTGGCTTTGTAATTTGAACGTGTGGGATGAGAGAGTGGGGACCTTGGAGCTGCACTGCTGTGATCCAGTCAGCCTGGCGGGCCTGCCACGGGTCTGGGCTCTATGTTAATTGCCTGTTCCACGCAAACGTTCCAGCTTGAGCCTTAGAGGGAAAGGAGGACGAGAGGAGCCACTGCTGGCAAGCACTCTAATCCCAATAAAAAAGCATCCTCCATATTTTCACAAGCACTCTGTTGGCTGTTATCTTCGGGGCATGTAATATCTCACTTGTGGCTGTGAGTGTTTACGTGTCAGTGTGGAACAATGCTCCTCTCTGACTGATCCACAGGCTCACTCTCAGCCCTCAGAGCCACAGAGTCTTACTTACCTCTGCATTGGAGACACACAAGCACACGTGTGCGCATACACACACTCACAAACACACAGACATACAGAAATTCTCCAGTGACACTCTTTTCATTCAGCAATTCATGTAGGGGGAGCCATTTCACCAGAGGTGGATGGCCTCCAGTCCTGCCCTACACATCACCTTCTATAGCCGAGGGTAATGAGAGGAGTGAACTGAGGATTAATTGGGCTTTCGCAAGGCATCAGGCTGCCGTTTATGATGTATGAGTGGAGTATGTACGGCTGATGCTCAGCCAGCCTGCCACTTCTGAGAGAGCGGCAACACAAATAACAGCCTTGATGAGATTAAGAGTTTCAAGATGTTCATTTAAGGCAAATAGCAAGAGAACCACTCATTGTGGCTCCATTGTCACTTTGTTGTTTTGTCCTTGCCTCTCTCTCCCTCCCTTTTTCCCTCTCCCTTTTTCTCTCTCCCTCTCTCTCTCTTTCTCTCTCTCTCTCCCTCTCTCGTTCTATCTTTTTCTGTCTCTCTCTCTCATTCATTCACTCACTCACATCAGCAGCAGGAATGCTGTACCCACACCAACACTGCAATAAACAAACATTCAACGGAAAACAGAAAAAAAGCACATGCATGATATTGTGAAAGATGCACTTGAAGAGACATCTGCTGGCCTCAAAATAGAGGCTTGATGGGAAACAATTCTATCTCGCCTAGGTTCCTGGATAATCTTTTTACTGGCAGAGAGGAGCAAGTGGAGAACTCACAGCGAACATGGGGGAAAATGTGTCCTTCCTTAGAAGATTTCTGGCAGCTGTATGTCTCACACACATTTGTTACCTATTCAAAAAAAAGTTTCCATTTGGGAAGCCAAAATGTGACAGGGCTTTGGCCCCTTCAATCCCGTTGCAAACCCTGAGTTATAACCCTAAACAAATTTTGTCTGAATAGTTAATTTTATACTTGCGCATGCACACACATCCCCGGTCCGGCTTGTCCTGGAGGAAGGCCCAGTGTCCTGATTTCTGAGCCGCAGCAGCTTTCTAATTTGGCCCCTGGTTTCCTCCATGTACACAAGTTCATGATTTTTTTTCCATTCAAAAGGGAATACAGTCTCATTAAAAAAGCTGCCCTGGAATGACCTTTTTGTGTTTTGTTTTTCATGGTGTTATCGCACACAGGGAGTGAAAATGATCTGCATTTGGAGAGCGTGCCACAGAGGGTCACAAGCACACACAGCTCTGTGAGTGGCAGGGCCTGCACAGCAGTAGAGAGCAGGGTCCACAGAGCACCATAGCACTGATAAGACCAGAGGGAAGTGGAGGCCAGCTGATAATCAACAACCCAATGACAAACAACAGGTTAATGAAGGGCATCTGACATTGAAGCAACAACGACTTACACTCTCTGTTACCTGTGTGAAATGATGTCACTGAGCTTTTGAGTACACATAGATCTTGCCCACTGGGCACATACTGGTTGAATCCAATCAAATCCAATCAAATCAAACTTTATTTGCCACATGCGCTGAGTACAACAAATGAAGACTTTATTGTGAAATGCTTACTTACAAGCCCTTAACCAACAGTGCAGTTCAAGAACAAGAAAATATTTACCAAGTAGGCTAAAATAAAAAGTAACACAATAAGAATAACAAGAACGAGGCTATATACAGGGGGCACCGGTACCAAGTCAGTGTGCGGGGGTACAGGCTAGTTGAGGTAATCTGTACATGTAGGTGGGAGCGACATTATTATGCATAGGAAACAAACATACAGCGAGATGCAGCAGTGTACAAGAAGGGGGGGTGTCAATGTAAATTGTCCGGTGGCGATTTTTATGAATTGTTCAGCAGTCTAATAGCTTGGGGGTAGAAGCTGTTGAGGAGCCTTTTGGTCCACGACTTGGCGCTCAAGTACCGCTTGCCGTGCGGTAGCAGAGAAAACAGTCTATAACTTGGGTGAATGGAGTCTCTGACAATTTTATGGGCTTTCCTCTGACATATATAGGTCCTGGATGGCAGGAAGCTTGGCCCCAGTGATGTACTGGGCCGTACGCACTACCCTCTGTAGCGCCTTATGGTCAGATGTCAAGCAGTTGTCATACCAGGCGGTGATGTAACTGGTCAGGATGCTCTCGATGGTGCAGCTGTAGAACCTTTTGAGGATCTGGGGACCCATGCCAAATCTTTTCAGTCTCCTGAGGGGGAATAGGTTTTGTCGTGCCCTCTTCACGACTGTCTTGGTATGTTTGGACCATGATAGTTTGTTGGTGATGTGGACACCAAGGAACTTGAAACTCTCGACCCGCTCCACTACAGCCCCATTGATGTTAATAGGGGCCTGTTCGGCCCGCCTTTTCCTGTAGTCCACGATCAGCTCCTTAGTCTTGCTCACATTGAGGGAGAGATTGTTGTCCTGGCACCACACTGCCAGTTCTCTGACCTCCTCCCTATAGGCCGTCTCATCGTTGTTGGTGATCAGGCCTACCACTGCAGTCGTGGGTGAACATGGAATACTGGAGGGGTAAAGTAAGGGGGAGACACTCTAGACCCAAACTGTTATAGACCTATATCCATCTTGCCCTGCCTTTCTAAAATGTGGGTGCCACAGTGTTCAATTCTAGGGCCGACTCTTTTCTCTGTTTTTATCAATGATGTCGCTCTTGCTGCTGGTGATTCTCTGATCCACCTCTACGCAGACAACACCATTCTGTATACATCTGGCCCTTCTTTGGACACTGTGTTAACAAACCTCCAAACTGGCTTCAATGCCATACAACACTCCTTCCGTGGCCTCCAACTGCTTTTAAATGCAAGTAAAACTAAATGCATGCTCTTCAAGCGATTGCTGCCCGCACCCTCCCGCCCGACTAGCATCACTACTCTGGACGCTTCTGACTTAGAATATGTGGACAACTACAAACACCTAGGTGTCTGGTTAGACTGTAAACTCTCCTTCCAGACGCACGTTAAGCATCTCCAATCCAAAGTTAAATCTAGAATCGGCTTCCTATTTCGCAACAAAGCGTCCTTCACTCATGCTGCCAAACATACCCTTGTAAAACTGACTATCCTACAGATCCTTGACTTTGGCTATATCATTTACAAAATAGCCTCCAACACTCTCCTCAGCAAACTGGATGTAGTCTATCACAGTGCCATCCGCTTTGTCACCAAAGTCCCATATACTACCCACCACTGCAACCTGTATGGTCTCATTGGCTGGCCCTCACTACATATTCGTCACTCCAGGTCATCAATAAGTCTTTGCTAGGTAAAGCCCTGCCTTATCTCAGCTCACTGGTCACCATAGCAACACCCACCTGTAGCACGCGCTCCAGCAGGTATATTTCACTGGTCATCCCCAAAGCCAACACTTCCTTTGGCCGCCTTTCCTTACAGTTCTCTGCTACCAATGACTGGTACGAATTGCAAAGATCACTGAAGCTGGAGTCTTATATCTCTCTCTCTCTAACTTTAAGCATCAGCTGTCAGAGCAGCTTACCGATCATTGCACCTGAACACAGCCCATTTGTAAATAGCACACCCAACTACCTCATCCCCATATTGTTATTTATTTTTTGCTCCTTTGCACCCCAGTGTCTCTACTTGCACATTCATCTTCTGCACATCTATCACTCCAGTGTTTAATTGCTAAATTGTAATTATTACGCCACTATGGCCTATTTATTGCCTTACCTCCCTAATCTTACTACATTTGCACACACTGTATATAGATTATTCTATTGTGTTATTGACTGTACATTTGTTTATCCCATGTGTAACTCCGTGTTGTTTGTGTCGTACTGCTTTGCTTTATCTTGGCCAGGTCGCAATTGTAAATGAGAACTTGTTCTCAACTGGCCTACCTGGTTAAATAAAGGTGAAATCAAAAAAACTCAAATCAAAAAAAAAACAAGAGAGATCATGATGTGGACGATGGTCAAAATACCAATCCAAATATTTACCCTGAATCCTCTATTTCTCTCTCCACCCGAGATTAAGGCCTATTATAACCAGAGGGATATCTCTGATCACCAGGACTGTTTGGAAACCACAGAGCCTACAGTATGTAACCCGAGACAGTGTTATAAACAGTTTGAAATATTACACAGCCCAGAGCACAGAGGACAAAAAACATTCCTGTATGTTAGGACGTGTTTAGCTCACGGAGGCCATTCTTTTTTGATACAGTGCTGAGCTGTATGAGGATTTCCTGTAATTTCATGCCGGGTTTTGAACTGAGCACTTTCTGCCCTTTTATCTACTTGACTTACTGCCATACTGTAGTCTCTGTAAGGGAAGGAAGCTGGGTCGCAGATAAGCAGACTCCTTTATAATGTTAAGTTGCTGATAATAAACTGTCGTTAAATGGACTCTTAGGAACCTCCTCTGTGTCTGTTAATTACATGGCTACCCTTGCAAGTGTTTATAGTGCCTTATATTTCAAGAGGACATGAAGGCTTAGTGGTAGAGCAGCGGTATAGAGTAAGGCCATTGGCCATGTGTGTTCGAGAAGTGGGTGGATGTGACTACATGTACTGTCTCAGCAGCACACAGAAACGTCTCATGATGTTGAATACTACCCTCCTTCAATGATAATTGAGAGGATATTGACTTTGTCTCCTTAGATGAAAAGTTCAGCAGTCATGGGGGGGCATGTCTATTAAACTGTCCATCTGACTGTGAGTAGCCAGGCATTCACTGGGAATTTGAATGGCATTTCAGTATGTTACCATAATTGATCACAACAATGCCAAAGTTCGTAAATAGGACTTTGAGAGTCTTCTCTGAATAACAGGCCATCGATACCCGTCACATGAAATCAGCTCCAAGCCGATCAGTCTGTCATGGACCTAGTGTAATAAAACTGATGTGGTGCATACAGAAAACATTAAATACAATAACATTACATGTGAAGGAGAATATGGAGAGGTTGTGGTATTTATTTTCAACTTCCAGTCTTTGCTTTGTTTCTTGCTTTTCGTGATGATAAAACTCCTCGCTGCCTTTTCAGGACTCAAGTGGTCTTGTCTTCAGCTTGTTTTAGATAATGCACGATGAACTCACATTTGTCAGATCCAATTTGGTACTTTTGCATTGAAGGACTTTCTAAAAAGCCAAATGTCCATGCAAAAGGTTAAATAGATGCAGAAAGTCCCTTTCATGTGCCAGTTTGCATCTGAGTAAAATCAGAATGACCTCAAAGGCATTCTCTAGCATTTCCATCAGAAAGAGGACACATCGATCCACACTGTAATTTGCTGTGCATGTGTTCTACAGTGGCTGCTGTATGTTTGGGTTATGTCATAAAGAAACATCCCAACATAAGTACTGAAACTGATAGGTTGTCAGGATGTTCACAATCCCCTGTCCTGACTCCTGACCATCTCGTCCAGTGGTGGAGTCCAGTTATTTCAGGGCAACAGCCCCTCCTCCCCACTCCCATTATGTGCAATGGCCCAAAACACCATATTTCCCAGCAATACTGTACGTCATCATGATCTTGTATAAATAAAGAACTGACTCGAGGACCCAATAACGGTCAATGCCCTTTGATCAATGCGTCACCTCATAGCGCAGTTCTACTGACAGCAATGTGGTGAGTTCACTCCGCTCCCCTCCACTCCTTGGGGCGGCAGGTACCCTAGTGGTTAGAGTGTTGGGCCAGTAACCGAAAGGTTGCTAGATCAAATCCCTGAGCTGACAAGGTAAAAATCTGTCATTCTGCCCCTGAACCAGGCAGTTAACCCACTGTTCCTAGGCTGTCATTGTAAATAAGAATTTGTTCTTAACTTGCTTGCCTAGATATATCAACATTTTTAAAAAATGTGTCCTTACTCAAAAGTAACTGCCTGCTGGAATCCTCTGATGTATTTCACGACCATGCGGTTTCTATAGACTTTACTGCTGGAATCACTAAGTCCCTCTCCCCCATATTCTTTACAGAACTCTAGGAACTGCCGATCCCTGTGGTACAGAGTTAAACGCTACGGTATTATGGGCTCATGGTTCTTATCCATGTTAATTCAGTCTGATATCACAACCAACACATACAGTGGGGAGAACAAGTATTTGATACACTGCCGATTTTGCAGGTTTTCCTACTTACAAAGCATGTAGAAGTCTGTAATTTTTATCATAGGTACACTTCAACTGTGAGAGACGGAATCTAAAGCAAAAATCCAGAAAATCACATTGTATGATTTTTAAGTAATTAATTTGCATTTTATTGCATGACATAAGTATTTGATACATCAGAAAAGCAGAACTTAATATTTGGTACAGAAACCTTTGTTTGCAATTACAGAGATCATACATTTCCTGTAGTTCTTGACCAGGTTTGCACACACTGCAGCAGGGATTTTGGCCCACTCCTCCATACAGACCTTCTCCAGATCCTTCAGGTTTCGGGGCTGTCGCTGGGCAATACGGACTTTCAGCTCCCTCCAAAGATTTTCTATTGGGTTCAGGTCTGGAGATTGGCTAGGCCACTCCAGGACCTTCAGATGCTTCTTACGGAGCCACTCCTTAGTTGCCCTGGCTGTGTGTTTCGGGTCGTTGTCATGCTGGAAGACCCAGCCACGACCCCTTCAATGCTCTTACTGAGGGAAGGAGGTTGTTGGCCAAGATCTCGCGATACATGGCCCCATCCATCCTCCCCTCAATACGGTGCAGTCGTCCTGTCCCCTTTGCAGAAAAGCATCCCCAAAGAATGATGTTTCCACCTCCATGCTTCACGGTTGAGATGGTGTTCTTGGGGTTGTACTCATCCTTCTTCTTCCTCCAAACACGGCGAGTGGAGTTTAGACCAAAAAGCTCTATTTTTGTCTCATCAGACCACATGACCTTCTCCCATTCCTCCTCTGGATCATCCAGATGGTCATTGGCAAACTTCAGACGGGCCTAGGCATGCGCTGGCTTGAGCAGGGGGACCTTGCGTGCGCTGCAGGATTTTAATCCATGACGGCGTAGTGTGTTACTAATGGTTTTCTTTGAGACTGTGGTCCCAGCTCTCTTCAGGTCATTGACCAGGTCCTGCCGTGTAGTTCTGGGCTGATCCCTCACCTTCCTCGTGATCATTGATGCCCCACGAGGTGAGATCTTGCATGGAGCCCCAGACCGAGGGTGATTGACCGTCATCTTGAACTTCTTCCATTTTCTAATAATTGCGCCAACAGTTGTTGCCTTCTCACCAAGCTGCTTGCCTATTGTCCTGTAGCCCATCCCAGCCTTGTGCAGGTCTACAATTTTAGCCCTGATGTCCTTACACAGCTCTCTGGTCTTGGCCATTGCGGAGAGGTTGGAGTCTGTTTGATCGAGTGTGTGGACAGGTGTCTTTTATACAGGTAACGAGTTCAAACAGGTGCAGTTAATACAGGTAATGATTGGAGAACAGGAGGGCTTCTTAAAGAAAAACTAACAGGTCTGTGAGAGCTGGAATTCTTACTGGTTGGTAGGTGATCAAATACTTATGTCATGCAATAAAATGCAAATTAATTACTTAGAAATCATACAATGTGATTTTCTGGATTTTTGTTTTAGATTCCGTATCTCACAGTTGAAGTGTACCTATGATAAAAAATTACAGACCTCTACATGCGTTGTAAGTAGGAAAACCTGCAAAATCGGCAGTGTATCAAATACTTGTTCTCCCCACTGTAGCTTCAGTCTATCACCCAACAGTGAGCCTCCTACCTGAGATGTGGCTTTCAACGTGCAATGAAAAGACAGAGGGAGGGAAGCACTGGAGTCTTGATGGGAAAGACCAGTTCCCCAATAGGCTACATTAACCAAACTGTGTGTGTGTGTGTGTGTGTGTGTGTGTGTGTGTGTGTGTGTGTGTGTGTGTGTGTGTGTGTGTGTGTGTGTGTGTGTGTGTGTGTGTGTGTGTGTGTGTGTGTGTGTGTGTGTGTGTGTGTGTGTGTGTGTGTGTGTGTGTGTGTGTGTGTGTGTGTGTGTGTGTGTGTGTTGGAGCTAATGCCTGAACTGAACCATAACCTTAAAACTGTGACGTTTGGAAGAACATAGACATTTGACGTTTTTGGAACACGGATGAACGTTTAATTCTGACGTGAGACTGTGAGAGCTAGTTACTCTATGCATCCATAATACATGGTGCTTATTGCATTTATATGCCAGAGAATATTGCTGAAATACATGTAGTCTCCACATGTATTGTAGACAAGGTGTGCACACAAATACCTACAGTAAACACAGGGTGCTCTCTTGTATTACTGTTTCTTAATGATGACGATTGAATATGAAGACAATTCATCCCAATTATCACTCCTACCCTTTCAGACTTAGGCTACCTTTGTGCATGTTAACTCACTCAAATCATCCGTCCATAATTTGTAAACATGTTGCCTATTGTCCTGGAATGCCTGACTCCAGTAAGCCTCACATAACACCTCTTCGCTGTTAGCATAGCTGGTCCCTCAAGTCACTCTGATATAATGACATCACCACAAAACAACATTCCTGGGAAGAAGCCTCGGATCCTGGTCTGTCCATTTTCTCTACCTTCCCTCTATCAAAGGACGGGAGGATGAGGGTAACAGGGGTAGGAGAGGGAAGAGCAGTGGGTGAGGAGGATGAGGAGGATGACTCGGCTCTCCTAGCGGCTCCTCTGCTGGACGCATTAGCACAGATCAGCTGGGATTCTCATCAGAATCAGAGTTTAGGATCATCATCAGAATCAGAGTTTAGGATTATTACCACATGCTACACATCAGGCCCAGTGCTGCTCAGGCATTAACACACACACCGCATTGGGATTCATCATCTGCACAAACTGCCAGGGTGGAGTTGGATAGTGTACGCTCATTAATGTAATCCCCACTCCTATCACACATGACTCCCATTTCCATGGCGTGGAAATATTCTATCTGAGAAAGACATTCGAGTTGATTTTTAATTAGATCGTTAAACCACTTCAAGGGTGTTGAAACAATGCAGGTGCTCAGACATTCCCCTATTTGCATGGGTTTGGGGGTTTTACTTTACAGAGGTTATCAACCTTCCTCTAACCACCTATATCCTGTGTGCAGCCAAACGTTCTCTCTGTCTCTCAAGCTCTATCTTCCTCCCTACACTTTCTTTCTGATTTACCCTCTTCATTATTCCTCCATCTCATTCCCCTCTTCTCAGTGTCCATTAAAAACCAATCTCAGCCATGTGAGCTGGTTGTGGAGGCATGTTGTGGCGGGCATGTTGGATTTGGTCCTGTGCTGAGGGTCACTGCCAGAGTTTGTACTTCTGAGGAGGTGCCAAGCACAGCCACAGCCAATCACCAGAGTGCCCACCCTAGCCCGGCCGATACGAGGTGCTGGAATGTACCGCACCGGGCTATGCACACGCACCGGGTACACCGTGCGCATCTCTGCATAACACGGTGCCTGCCCGGTCGCTCTCTCTCCACGGTAAGCACGGGGAGTTGGCTCAGGTCTCCTACCTGGCTTAACACCACTCCCCGTGTGACCCCCCCAAGACATGTTTGGGGCTGCCTCTCTGGCTTCCAGCCGCGCTTACGTGCAGCCTCCTCATACCGCCGCCTCTCCACTTTCGCTGCCTCCAGCTCAGCTTTGGGGCGGCGATACTCACCAGCCTGTTTTCATGGTCCCTTTCCGTCCAGTATTTCCTCCCAAGTCCAGGAGTCTTGTGTTTTCGGCCGCTGCTGTTGCTGCCCGTTACCACGCTGCTTGGTCCTATTGTGGTGGGTGGTTCTGTAACGTTCGTCGTATGGAGGAAGAGAGGAGGACCAAGGCGCAGTGTGAAAAGTATCCATTTTTAATAGAATACGTAACAAACAAACAAAATAACGATAAACGAGAATAACACGAAACGAAACAGTTCTGTCTGGTGCAGACACACAAAGACTGAAAATAACCACCCACAAACCCCAACAGAAAACAGGCTACCTAAATATGGTTCCCAATCAGAGACAATGACTAACACCTGCCTCTGATTGAGAACCATATCAGGCCAAACACAGAAAGAGGAAAACTAGACACACAACATAGAATGCCCACTCAGCTCACGTCCTGACCGACACTAAAACAAATAAAACACAAAAGAACTATGGTCAGTTCCCCCTCCCCCCAAGGTGCGGACTCCAGCCGCAAAACCTGAACCTATAGGGGAGGGTCTGGGTGGGCATCTGTCCGCGGTGGCGGCTCTGGCGCTGGATGTGGACCCCACTCCACCATAGTCTTTGTCCGCTTCAGTGACGTCCTTTGAGCGGCGACCCTCGCCGCCGACCCTGGCCTGGGAACCCTAATAAATGGGCCCACAGGCCTGAGGGACACTTCTGGACCGAAAGACACTTCTGGACTGAAAGACGCTTCTGGACTGAAGAAACTCCTCCGGACTGAGGGGCAGCTCCGGACTGAGGGGCAGCTCAGGACCGAGGGGTAGCTCAGGACTGAGGGGTAGCTCATGACTGAGGGGTAGCTCATGACTGAGGGGCAGCTCAGGACTGAGGGGTAGCTCAGGACTGAGGGGTAGCTCATGACTGAGGGGTAGCTCATGACTGAGAGGTAGCTCATGACTGAGAGGTAGCTCATGACTGAGAGGTTGCTCAGGACTGAGAGGTAGCTCAGGACTGAGGGGTAGCTCCTGACTGAGGACAGCTCATGACTGAAGGGCAGCTCCGGACTGAAGGGCAGCTCCGGACTGAAGGGCAGCTCCGGACTGAAGGGCAGCTCATGACTGAAGGGCAGCTCCTGACTGGAGGGCGGCTCCTGACTGGCGGGCGGCTCTGGCAGCTCCTGACTGGCGGGCGGCTCTGGCAGCTCCTGACTGGCGGGCGGCTCTGGCAGCTCCTGACTGGCAGACGGCTCTAGCGGCTCCTGACTGACGGACGGCTCTAGCGGCTCCTGACTGACGGACGGCTCTAGCGGCTCAGGACAGACGGGCGGCTCTAGCGGCTCAGGACAGATGGGCGGCTCTGACGGCTCAGGACAGACGGGCGGCTCTGACGGCTCAGGACAGACGGGCGGCTCAGATGGCGCTGGACAGACGGGCGGCTCAGATGGCGCTGGACAGACGGGCAGCTCAGACGGCGCTGGGCAGACGGGCAGCTCAGATGGCGCTGGGCAGACGGGCAGCTCAGGCGGCGCTGGGCAGACGGAAGACTCTGGCCTGCTGTGGCGCACAGTAGGCCTGGTGCGTGGTGCCAGAACTGGTGGTACCGGGCTGGGAACACGCATCACTGGGCGAGTGCGGGGAGCAGGAACAGGGCGTACAGGGCTCTGGAGACGCACAGGAGGCTTGGTGCGTGGTGCCGGAACTGGTGGTACCGGACTGGGGACACGCACCACTGGGCAAGTGCGGGGAGGAGGAACAGGGCGTACAGGGCTCTGGAGACGCACAGGAGGCTTGGTGCGTGGTGCCGGAACTGGTGGTACCGGACTGGGGACACGCACTTCAGGGCGAGTGCGGGGAGGAGGAACAGGACGTACTGGACTCTGGAGGCGCACTGGAGGCCTGGTGCGTGGTGCTGGAACTGGTGGTACCGGGCTGAGGACACGCACCTCAGGGCGAGTGCAGGGAGGAGGAACAGGATGTACTGGACTCTGGAGGCGTACTGGAGGTCTGGAGTGTAGAGGTGACACAACCCGTCCTGGCTGGATGTTTATTTTCGCCCTGCAAATGCAGGGCTCTGGCACAGGACGCACTGGGCTGTGCAGACTCACCGGAGACACAGTACGGAAAGCCGGCGCAGGATATCCTGGTCCAAGGAGGTACACTGGAGACCAGGAGCGCTGAGCCGGCACCCTCCTTCCTGGCTGGATGCCCATTCTAGCCCGGGCAATGCGAGGAGCTGGAATAGAGCGCACCGGGCTAGAATAGCGCACTGGAGACACCGTGCGCTCCACCACATAACACGGTGCCTGACCAGTAACACGCTCCCCACGGTAAGCACGAGGAGTTGGCTCAGGTCTCCTACCTGACTCAGCCAAATTATTGGGGCTGCCTCTAGGGCTTCCGTGCAAGCCGTGTACCCTCATATCATTGCCTTTCCTCTATTCTCCGGTACTTCTCCTCGTAGTATCGCCGTTCTGCTTTCACTGCCTCTATCTCCTCTTTAGAAAGGCGATACTCCTCCGGCTGCATCCAGGGTCCTGCTCCATCGAGTATTTCCTCCCAGGTCCATTTCCCCATTAAGCGCTGTTCCTCCTTATCACGCTGCTTGGTCCTGTTATGGTGGGTTATTCTGTCACGTTCGTCGTAACGAGGAGACCAAGGCGCAGTGTGATTTGAATACATTCTTCTTTATTTAACGAAGAATACTGAACAAACTAAACAAAATAACAAAAACGAACGTGAAGCTAATGTAACGAGTGCCGACATGCAACTACACATAGACAATAACCCACAAAACCAAAATGGAAAATGGCAATCTAAATAGGATCCCCAACCAGAGACAACGATAAACAGCTGTCTCTGATTGGGAACCAATTCAGGCCACCATAGACCTACATTTACCTAGACAATACCAAAACCCCATAGATATACAAAAAAGCCTAGACAAGACAAAAACACACATACCACCCTCGTCACACCCTGACCTAACCAAAATAATAAAGAAAACAAAGATAACTAAGGTCAGGGCGTGACATGTGCGAATAAACTTAGTGCTCCATCTTGTCCTGAAGTAACCTTGACCTCTTCTGTTGAGTTGCAAATGTGTACAGCTACCAGAGCGGAAAAGACTGATGCTTTGAGCTTCATAGGCATTAAAAACATTGGCCCCGATCCCATAATAGGAAGTGACTAGTGGATATTGCCCAAACTGAGAATTCGTTTCCACTTTACATCACAAGTGCACATACCTGAATGGCCACGAGAACTGAGACAAGCTAAAAAAAAAACGTAGTTCCCCAAAGAGATAGCGGAGGCAGATGCTGCAGCGTGGGTGCAGGAGCGGAAATATTAAAGTTATTTATCCGTGACTCATTCAATCCGGCTTCCACAAATTCTATCCCGGGAATATTGAGAATTAATCTCAGAACAACCCTTATGCTTGTAAAAAAAAAAAAAGGACACCTGTTACCCTCATAGCCAGAGTTCAAGACAGGCCTGCTCCCCGTAGACACGTGAAAAATACACAATGTATCCAGTGTCTTGTAGTCTGTCACAGTTAAAAGGCGAAGGCACTGAGGGCATTGACACACAGCACATGATGGACTAAGAAGAGTGAGGTTAGACTACTGGTCATCTCACTGTAGAACAGGAAGTGTGTTAACATAATGGGAGTCCATGCCCCTCTGTTTAAAGAACCTCTGACTTAGTCAAGTTCAGTCTAAGATAACATTGGAATTCCCTGATTATACAGGGAGCTTTCCACTTACTTTCCCACTCAGCATTTAATTGCTTTTTAAAATTGGATTGTCTCTTTCTCTTTGCATCATTACGCTTGGCGAGAGCCGAAGTCATCGACAATGATGGTTCCCTTAATTTTATATAACCAGACAGCTCAAGCATCCCAAGACACTACTACCCTTCAGCAATGTTAAAGCCTGTACATGTTCTGAAACAGTACCACCCATGTCAGTGTGGGAGACATCCACCCTCCCAACCTCCTCATTATTAACAGGACTGCTGCTGCTGTAGTAAAACTCTCTTCAGACTAACGGGGAGGGAAACAAATGATATGAATAACCATGGCACTGATTCTAGACCTATAATGAGTACATCGTCAATATCCATCTCCATCTAGCCATCAGCAGCCTGTCCCCCTATCAAGCCTGAAGTGACAACATGATTTATTTTAAAGACATATATTTTGCTGCAGTGCAAGCCATGTGACAGGAGGAGTATTTTGAGCAATGATATAAAGCTAATGATCTCATGTTTTCACTTATGGCTGTGAGGCTGCCCGATATGGAACTAGACCGCTGCACAGATTGGACAGCAGAAGGGAGGTTGGATGTCACAACAGGGAAGCACAATATGATCAACAATACAAGGTAGAGGAAATTAAGTACGGAGAGGGAATAACATTACAGAACAAAGAACTGCTGATGGTGCTACGACAATGTTACTTTTGCCAGAGATAATGCATCCATATGCGATAATCCCACGTTACCTCATGCGTCACCTACAGAATGATGATCTGTCTTCTGTTTCCAGCTGTTTGTCTTTCTCCCTTTCCATTGGTATGAATGAATATACATATTCAGGTGGGTTTCATTGGGTTGCTGTAGTGTAATTCGGGAGAACGTGCTCGTGGTAATGGCTGGAGAGGAATGAGTGGAATGGTATCCAGTACATCAAAGACATGGTTCCCATGTGTTTGATGTCATTCCATTAGCTCTGTTCCAGACATTATTATGAGCCGTCCTCCCCTCAGCAGCCTCCACTGATCTGGTTGTTTAGCCATGTATGTCTGTCCATCACCCTCATTATATTTTATGTTCCAGTCAAAGCGTATTACATGTGTATCCCTTCAAAAAGGGCCTGTACAGTAGATGCTACCATTGGAGTTTATACAATGTTACTCTCCACAGCCAACTTCAGTTGCTGTAAGTTCCACTTTTTACCACACTCACGTTTCTTCCACTTTTAAATATCTTTCCAGACAGTACTTGTTTTACCCCCAGAAGTAGTCCTTAAAACCTGTTATTACCCCACAATCCCAGAGCAACGTCCCTGTACTTCCTTGAATATGTAAGATCTGAGGATAGTTACACAAAGCAAGAGGCACAACTCACATGTGTCGGGGCTGAGGCTTTATGGAATCAACAACAGAACAGGATTCATCAACACTACCACAGTATGAGAGTGCTCTGAAAGGGGAGCAGCAGGAGATGATGCAATAACTTGAGCTCAACCAAACCCACTAGCAGAAATGTTTTTCTTAGAATGGAGGGAAATGAGAAACCTTACTGTACACCAGTCTTTAGTAGCACATCTGGAGCACAGAGAGAGTACAATGACAAAGAAAATGTCAATGGTTGGATGAATTGATTAAATCCAATTTTAGACATAAAATGACATTGCCATTAAAACACTTAATTTATTGCAGTGGGCTAAATCAGGGTCAACCAGAGTGATTCTTGGTAGTCTTAAACAAATGTACTTTGAAACAGAAGTATACACCTCACACACATGGTTATGGGCTTAAAAAAAAGAAGACACCTGTACCATGTCAGATATTGAGTTAAAATGTATTTAATTTTGGAGTTTGTACTCCAATGTTTAATTTTACATACATCACAAAAAACTGCAATATAACAAAACTGTTTGACTTAGAAACATTGGATTTTTGTCATGATTAAACAAATAATCTTTATTAATTATGAAATTATGAAAAATATAAATAACATTCTACCCATGAGGCCAAAGAGGGCGCTTTTGGTCATTGTCTGCAGGAAAGGACTACAACATACAAGAAAATCAGAAGAAGGTGTGTAACGGCTGTCGTAGTCGTTCTCCTCCTCAGACGAGGAGGAGCATGGATCGGACCAAGATGCAGAGTGGTATGTGTTCATTATTTAATGGAAAAACAACAAAACACTTCAACATACAAAAACCAACAAACGTGACTAACCCGAAACAGTCCTGTGTGGCCCAAACGCTGACACAGGAACAAACACCCACAAAACACAAGTGAAACCCAGGCTGCCTTAGTATGATTCTCAATCAGGGACAACGATTGACAGCTGTCTCTGATTGAGAATCATACCAGGCCGAACACAAAATCCCAACATAGAAAATCAAACCTAGACCAACCCACCCAACTCACGCCCTGACCAACTAAAACAAATACAAAACAAAGGAAAACAGGTCAGGAACGTGACAAGGTGTAACATTAATGTGCATAATAACAACCTGGATCCGGCAATGAATACTGTAACAACTTCCCAATTTGTTAATTCCTGTCAGAAGCACAATGAGAGACAAGTCTAGTGTATTGCATACTAAGACATTTAGTGAAGGGGGTGGTGGTTATTTAAGTGATAATGCCAGAGAAACCGTTGTTTGGAGGATTTATTGGCACGGGTGTTGATAGGCTTCGTGGGCATTATCACTTTTATGCAACGGGTTACCAACATATTCAAATAATGATTGACATATTTGCATTAAAAATGTTATTTTGATGAACGTATTCATGCTATTTCATCCTTATAGTTCTGACACAGAGGTAGCGTTGCTACCCAAACCTGCTAGTCATTCGTTCTATTGGTTCAGTTGCCAGAGACCCAGTCGTTTTGTTCTAAATCTATGGACGAGACCCAGTTGTTCGTTCTAAATGTTCCATTGCCATGATGGTGGGCAATGTTCTTATCCCTTGCTCGCTAGCTAGCCAACTTTGGCTAACACAGTCACGTCAAACAGTACAGACATAATAACAGCAAAGTAGCTGCATTTGCGTTTGTTTAAGCTGTTTTCTAGTGATTTTTTGGGGATACATCCATAACAATGAGCTAATGATGTGCAATTTCACCTGGCATAGAACATTTGCTCTCTCACCAGGCCACTGTTCAGAAGAGCTAGCTAACACAATCACTTCAAACTGAAGCTGGAATGACAGCAAACTAGCTGCATTTTGTGTTTTTCTATTGACATTTCTTTGTAAATATCCATAAAAATGATGCTTGCTGATTCATGACTTCGTCTGGCTGAGAAAAGCTGCCAGCCTGTCTCTCGTCCCGACTCCGACACGTTCATTATCATAGGACAGCTATAGATCGAATTTCAATATTGAAACAATGTTGCAAATGTCGGAGAGACAGACAGCAAGGTTATTACAAATCCCTGCTGTTGAAAACTAAAGGCTAGTCTGAATGAAATGGGAGATCTGATGACCAATTTACTCCTTTAACGAAGAGCACCTTTTATCTACCAAGATCAATTATTGTGTACGAGGCAGCACTTCCCTTCTTAGTTCCAGAAAGTACAAATTCTTCATGATGTACAGTAAGCAAAAGGAGCAGACATACTGTATAAACATAAAACATTATTTTATACAGTCATAATTAAAACTCAACAGTGATTCATTGATCGCTACTATTGAAGATATACATTGTGTAAAATGTGCACACACTTTGTGTGTGTGTGTGTGTGTGCATGTGCCATTCTTCCACATCTAGTTCAGTGTATATTTCTTCACGGGAGCATCTTTCGTCATTTCAATCCCCTGGTCTGTTGAATGGTGTACAAACTCCCCACAGTCCTGTTCTGTTTCTTTCCAGCTGTTAGGCTGTCCATCCCCCCAATACCTGCAGTTGAAACAACACATACAATCAAACTGTCAACTATATCAGAGCCTACTACTCCAGGCAGTGATTTCTAATAGACACAGAACTCTTCAAATGTCTTACTTGGTGGTCAGTGGTGTGCCAAACACTCATTTCCAGGTTCCCTCATCAACTGAGTCAGTCAGAGACCAGTCCAAATTATTGGTTTGATAACTCTATATATAAAGTATAACACTTTAATACATATGTTATTTTGGCTGTATTTCTGACCCAACTGGTACTTGGGAGACTTGACTAGGAAAATACTCTCTCTCTCGCTTGCTCTCTCCTTCTGTTGTTTATGATCACAAGGTGTGCTTCTCTCCCTAGACAGTCCTGTCTGCTCTTCTCCCAGGTTTAAGCCGCAATAGAGTTCAGGAAGTAACAGCTGGATTCAAACATGACGCAGATATAGCACTTCTAATGAAGTAGCTAGTCATTTGACTTCATTGCTCTTCATTTTCAGCCTTTCTGTTTCTCTTTGTAGCTGGTCTCTGTCTTTAGTCTGGGTGTTATAACTGGTCTGTAGCTGGTCTCTCTCATTAGTCGGGGTGCTATAATTTGTTTGTAGCTGGTCTTTGGTCAGAGTGTTATGACTGGTCTGTAGCTGGTCTCTCTCTTTAGTCAGGGTCCTATAATTACATTTACATTTTACATTTAAGTCATTTAGCAGACGCTCTTATCCAGAGCGACTTACAAATTGGAAAGTTCATACATATTCATCCTGGTCCCCCCGTGGGGAATGAACCCACAACCCTGGCGTTGCAAGCGCCATGCTCTACCAACTGAGCCACACAGGACCACAATTAGTATTGAACTGGTCTATGTCTTTAGTCTGGGTGCTATAATTGGTCTGTAGCTGGTCTCTGTCTTTAGAATTGGTCTGTAGCTGGTCTCTCTCTTTAGTCGGGGTGTTATAATTTGTCTGTAGCTAGTCTTTGGTCAGAGTGTTATGACTGGTCTGTAGCTGGTCTCTCTTTAGTCAGGGTCCTATAATTAGTATTGAACTGGTCTCTGTCTTTAGTCTGGGTGCTATAATTGGTCTGTAGCTGGTCTCTGTCTTTAGAATTGGTCTGTAGCTGGTCTCGATCTTTAGTCTGGGTGCAATAATTTCTATGTACCTGGTGTTTCTATGTCAAACAGTTTTGTTATATTTCAATCTTCTGTGATGTAGATAAAGTGTAATATTGAGATTCAAACTACAAATTTAATACATTTCAACTCTATATCTGACATGGTGCAGGTGTCTTATTATTTTAAGCCCATAGCTATGTGTGTGAGATGTACACTTTTGTTTCAAAGTAGATTTGTTTAAGACTACCAAGAATCCCTCTGATTGACCCTGTGTCACGTCCGTTGTTAGAATGAGACCAAGGCGCAGCGTAGATAGAGTTCCACATATTTTTTATAAACTGAAGCTCACCAAAACAATAAAGCATAAACGAAACGTGAAGCTATTGGTGTGCACTCAGGCAACTCAATGTTGACAAGATCCCACAAATACCAATGGTGAAATGGCTACCTAAATATGATCTCCAATCAGAGACAACGATAAATAGCTGCCTCTGATTGGGAACCATATCAGACAACCATAGAAATACAAAAAACACCATTTGGGGGGGGGGATACTGTCACGCTTACTATGGTCAGTGCGTGACAGTACCCCCCCCCCCCCCCCCCAAAGGTGCGGACTCCTACCGCAAAACCTGACTCAATAGGGGAGGGTCCGGGTGGGCATCTATGATGGATGACGCAGGGTGTCGGGGGCGGCTCCGGTGCGAGACGAAGTACCCACTCCGCTCGCAGATACGTCTTCCTCCATGGCGGTTCTGGGGATCATCGCCGGAAGCTCCGGACCGTGGGTCGTCGCTGGAGGCACCGGACCGTAGATCGTCACCGGAGGCTCTGAACTGGGAACCACCACTGGAGGCTCCAGACTGCAGATCGTCGTCGGAGGCTCTGGACTGGGAACCCCCGCTGGAGGCTCTGGACTGCAGCTCGTCGCTGAAGACTCTGGACTGCAGCTCGTCGCTGGAGGCTCTGGACTGCAGATCGTCGCTGGAGGCTCCGGACTGGGGACCGTCGCTGGAGGCTCCGGACTGGAGACCGTCTCAGGAGGTTCCGGACTGGGGACCGTCTCAGGAGGTTCCGGATTGTGGACCGTCTCAGGAGGTTCAGGACTGTAGACCGTCTCAGGAGGTTCAGGACTGTAGACCGTCTCAGGAGGTTCCGGACTGTAGCCCATCTCAGGAGGTTCCGGACTGTAGCCCGTCTCAGGAGGTTCCGGACTGTAGACCGTCTCAGGAGGTTCCGGACTGTAGACCGTCTCAGGAGG
The DNA here is from genome assembly GCF_045679555.1 of Salvelinus alpinus. Lineage (NCBI taxonomy): Eukaryota > Metazoa > Chordata > Actinopteri > Salmoniformes > Salmonidae > Salvelinus > Salvelinus alpinus. The sequence continues at coordinate 20,303,017 of NC_092094.1, read as the reverse complement.
TTCCGGGATGTAGACCGTCTCAGGAGGTTCCGGGATGTAGACCGTCTCAGGAGGTTCCGGACTGTGGCCCGTCGTTGGAGGTTCCGGACTGTGGCCCGTCGTTGGTGGTTCCGGATTGTGGCCCGTCGTTGGTGGTTCCGGACTGTGGAACTGTCGCCGGAAGCTCTGGACTGGGAAGAGTCGCCGGAAGCTCTGGACTGGGAACTGTCGCCAGAAGCTTTGGACTGGGAACTGTCGCCGGAAGCTCTGGACTGGGAACTGTCGCCGGAAGCTCTGGACTGGGAACTGTCGCCGGAAGCTCTGGACTGGAAACTGTCGCCGGAAGCTCTGGACTGTGGAGGCGCACTGGAGACCTGATGCGTGGGACCGGTACAGGTGGCACCGGGCTGATGACACGGACCTCAGGGCGAGTGCGGAGAGGAGGCACAGGACGTACTGGACTGTGGAGGCGCACTGGAGACCTGATGCGTGGGACCGGTACAGATGGCACCGGGCTGATGACACGCACCTCAGTGCGAGTGTGGGGAAGAGGGACAGGACGTACTGGACTGTGGAGGTGCACTGGAGACCTGATGTGTGGGACTGGTACAGGTGGCACCGGGCTGATGACACGCACCTCAGGGCGAGTGCGGAGAAGAGGCGTACAGTACAGGACGTACTGGACTGTGGAGGCGCACTGGAGGTCTAGAGCGCAGAGCTGGCACAACCCTTCCTGACTGGATGCTCACTCCAGCCCGGCAAGTGCGGGAAGCTAGCACAGGACGCACTGGGCTGTGAAGGCGCACTGGAGACCTGATGCGTGGGACCGGTACAGGTGGCACCGGGCTGATGACATGCACCTCAGCACGCCCGCTCTGCAGCGCTCTTAACGCCAGCACCTCTCTCCGGAATCTTGCGTCGAGCTCCTCACTCGACTCCCTGACTGGCTCTGGTTCACTCCTCGGCTCCTCCGACTGCTCCATGTGCCCCCCCAAAAAAATTTTTTTGGGGTTTCTGTGGCCTTCCTCCCCGACGTCGTTGCTGTCCTCTCATGCTCCTAGGCGACTCCCGCCAAGGATGGTGATCTTGTCCTGCCAGGATTTCCTCCCAAGTCCAGGATCCCTTCCCATCCAGGATCTCTTCCCAAGTCCAGGATACTTCCTCCTCCTGGGCACGCTGCTTGGTCCTTTGTTGGTGGGATCTTCTGCCACGTCCGTCGTTAGAATGAGACCAAGGCGCAGCGTAAATAGAGTTCCACATATTTTTAATAAACTGAAACCCACCAAAACAAAACAATAAAGCATAAACGAAACATGAATCTACTGGTATCAAATCTTTATTAAAATAAATTAAAGATGAAAATAACTCATTGCAAGGAACAATTCTGAGAGGCATTTCAGGAGAGTGACTTGAGTTTGCTTATGGAGCATTTCCTTTTGATTTCACAATATCTGCATCTGCATAATAATGCAGAACGAAGAGAGAAAGAACAAGAAAGAGAGAGGGAAGTGAAACAATGAAATAGTAAAGTATGAGTGAGAGAGGAGGATTGAGCAGTACAGCGCCAGTACAGTAGAAAATATATCAGCTAAAGGATGTTGTTCTGTAAAATCTTTGTTCGACCATGAACTGCACCTCGGCTTCTAAAGGACTATGACCTCTCTTAAATCCTATGCAGCACCTTTCCTGGGAAATCACATTATCTTGACTTTCAGCTAACCATAAGGCCTTAGACAGATGGATAGTTTCTTACTACTCATCACATTTGATGGGTACGCCCAAATCAACCACAAGTTACTTAAATCTCAACCCACCATCCAATGGTATATTATTACTTAATAATTGTTTGACCAAGTAACGGTATGATGATGTTGGCACAAAATGTACTGTATTTTGGACTATAAAACACGTTTGGTGCCCAGGATCTTGCGTTTGGTGCTCGATCAATACATTTCAGTACAGTAGGTTCATCATATTACTTAAATCCACACAAGTGCAATATATTTGGATTAATCAATTTTCAAATGTCAAAGACCATGGTAAGAATTATTTCCATTGCATTTGTTATTTTGTATTCATTGTCTGACTATTTTGTGGGCTAATGTGTCACTGAGGGTCTGAGAATCTGTCTGTTTCTATGTGCTTATTTGGCATGCTAGTATATTTGACTTTTTTAGCTTCAGTGTTTTGGGTTAAAGTGTTTTTGATAGACAAACTTTGCCAATACATACTGTACATGTGCGGCCATCAGATTTTCTGAATGTAGACCTAAAGTACTGCAAGGTACAGACACGGTATCTGAGCATATGTGTACAGATACCTGAGGAAATCTTTACAAACACAGGTAGAAGACAATGATTCCAGCACAATGAAGATATTGGATATTGATGACGACACACATAGCATGACCAGAACAAGAGATGGCGTTAAATATTCAGGTACCAACACACACACACACACTAGTGGTGCGGGTCAGCTGTTTGTTCACCCGCACCCACCCGCATTTGTTAATAATCCACCTGCAACCGCCCGACTATATGTGATAAATTGAAAATCTGAGGACTGCACCCGAACCTAACCCACTAATATAAAAATGTGTCATAGGCTATAGTCAGAGACAGTGGAAAGATTTTTTGACATGATTTAGATATGTTTCTGCTTTTAATTTCCAACATTTTGGTAAGCTATTTGTTAGTCAACTTGTCTATAATTAGATACATGCAGCTTCTCTTCTGTCATTATACTGTATGTTGCCCTAGAACAGGGCTTCCCCAACTCGGTCCTGTGGCCCCGTTGGTTGCGCGTTTTGGTTTTTGCCCTAGCACTACACAGTTGATTCAAATAATCAAAGCTTGATGGTCAGTTGGTTATTTTAATCAGCTGTGTAGTGCTAGGACAAACACCAAAAGGTGCACCCAAGGGGGGGGGCCCGGACTGAGTTTGAGAAATCCTGTTCTAGAAGACTAAATAAACCCTTAATCACCAGAATAATGTCATACATCGATAGAATGAATGCTTCAATCTAGTTGAGATTGGTCAAGTTTTCTCTGTCAAACGTTTAGGGACCGGGGAGAAAATGCAATAATCAAAAAGAAGGGAAAGATTTTCTGTGCAAAAGATCCAAATGGCATCAGTTTGACCGGTTGTAAGGAAATAGAAAGCTGTGAAAACGACCCAATATGTTTCTAATAAGATTTCAGTTTGGCTTGGATGCATATTTTATGTTGTTGAAATACTATCAGCTTTTAGGATGGCAATAAAGACAGTGCCTCTACAGCATTGGAGGCTGCTGAGGGGAGAACGGCTCATAATAATGGCCGGAACGAAGCAAATGGAATGGCATCAAACCCCTGTAAACTATGTGTTTGATGTATTTGATACCATTCCACTGATTCCGCTCCAGTCATTAGTATACACTGTGTATAGAAAACATTCTTCCCATAACATTGACTGACCAGGTGAATCTAGGTGAAAGCTACGATCTCTTATTGATGTCACTTGTTAAATCCACTTCAATCAGTATAGATGAAGGGGACAAAGACAAGTTATGATGTAGGCTACATTTTGACTCTGGAAGAGGAATGGAGAAATATAATGTATTTCTGTCAGCATGTTGAGAGAATGCAAATGCACAGTTATACATGGTGTATACCAAACATTAGGAACACCTTCCTTTTGCCATCAGAACAGTCTCAATTCGTTGAGGCATGCACTCTACAAGGTGTCGAAAGCGTTCCACAGGGATGCTTAACTCCAATGCTTCCCACAGTTGTGTCAAGTTGCTTGGATATCCTTTGGGTGGTGGACCATTCTTGATACACACAGGAAACTGTTGAGTGCGAAAAACCCAACAGGTTGCAGTTCTTGACACAAACTGATGCGCCTGGCACCTACAACCATACCCCATTCAAAGGCACTGAAATATTTTGTCTTGCGCATTCACCCTCTGAATAGCACACACACACAATCCATGTCTCAATTGTCTCAAGGCTTAAAATCCTTCTTTATCCTGTCTCATCCCTTGCTTTCAACGAGAATGACAGATCTGTAACTGACATTTCTATGCGAATTTGGTTGGGTTGCCCCAAAAGTTACATATTGCAGCTTTAACTTTTTCTGCCCGTTCCCCAAAGCATTTGGCGATTGGCATGTAGGCAATTTGGCGTGAGTACAGTTAGGCCATAAAGGTTAGGCTTGCACATTAATGCCAGACAGCCTAAAATAATTGGGGGAAAAATAAATGTATAGATATAAATTGCACAAATGTATACATTTATGGATGTTTTTAAGGTGTTGTTTTCTCTTTATTCAACCATGAATTCCATGATCTAAAACTAAAATGAACAATGAATGTAATTGCAAAGATTGTATGATAATATCTTGTGATGTAGTACATTTTCAGTGGTGGAAGAGACCATACAACGTTGCTGCATTGTGTCTGGGGCTGCTGTGTGTTCTCCTACTGGCTGGGATCATAGGCCTGTGTGTACACTGTAAGTTTAGTATGTTTTCACTAAAACATTGATCATCTTCAGTGACATAATTATTGATAAATGTTTTCAATGTTTCACTGTTCCCCTAGTCACTGGTCAGCATTATTCTCCAGAGAGAGACCAGCTACAGACCAGCTACAACAACATGACTAAAGAGAAAGACCAGCTACAGACCAGTTATAGCATCCTGACTAAAGAGAGAGACCAGCTACAGACCAGCTACAACAACATGACTAAAGAGAGAGACCAGCTACAGATCAATTATAGAACCCTGACTAAAGAGAGAGACCAGCTACAGACCAGTTATAGCACCCTGACTAAAGATAGAGACCCGCTACAGACCAGTTATAGTACTCTGACTAAAGAGAGAGACCAGCTACAGACCAGTTATAGCACCCTGACTAAAGAGAGAGACCAGCTACAGACCAGTTATAGCACCCTGACTAAAGATAGAGACCAGCTACAGAGGGAGACAATCAGCCTGAACAAGAAGCTCAAAGGTGAATAAAATGACATTTGACTTCATTAGAAGTCCTTTCTGTGTCATGTTGTTTTCTTGCTACTTCATTCAATGAGAGTGGTATAAATCAATGTTTGTAAATAAAGTAAGGAAAACTTCTAGAGAGACCTTGTCACGAAGGATGGATGAAGTTCGAAACCAGCTGTTACTTCCTCTCAACTGTGAATAAAACCTGGGAGGAGAGCAGAATGGACTGTCTAAGGAGAGAAGCCCACCTTGTGATCATAAACAACAGAGAGGAACAGGTGAGAGAGATAAAGACAGAGAGAGAGGTGGGAGATAGAGGATATGTGTGAGCAATGTTTTTTTTTCTGTGCCGCAATGACAGATATTTATCAATGGGTTAAACGGAGCAAATAAACAAATCTGGATTGGTCTGACTGACACATTTGCTGAGGGAACCTGGAAATGGGTGGACGGCACACCACTGACTACCACGTGAGACATTTGAAGAGTTCTGTGTCTATTAGAAAACATTGACTGGAGTAGTAGACTCTGATAGAGTTGACAGTTTGATTCTATGTGTTGTTTCTACTTCAGGTATTGGGGGGATGGACAGCCTAATAGCTGGAAAGAAACAGAGCAGGACTGTGGGGAGTTTGTACACCGTTCAACAGACCCTGGGGATTGGAATGACGATGGGTGTTCCGTTGAACAATACTGTGTCTGTGAGAAATAGGATTATCATAGATACTCTCTCTGCACTGTCATTAAAGGACCTCTCTATGTCCTATGTTACTCCTTTTAGTCTTATGTCTGAAGACAGATGTTATTTGGTGGAATGGTACTAGATGTGGGAGAATGCCACACTTTGACAAACACACACGCATGTACAGTACAAGTCAAAGGTTTGGACACACCTACTCATCCAAGGCTTTTTCTTTATTTTTAGTATTTTCTACATTGTAGAGTAATAGTGAAGACATCAAAATGATGAAATAACACATATGGAATCATGTAGTAACCAAAGAATTGCTAAACAAATCAAAATATATTTTATATTTGAGATTCTTCAAAGTAGCCACCCTTTGCCTTGATGGCAGCTTTGTACACTCTTGGCATTCTCTCAACCAGCTTCATGAGGAATGCTTTTCCGACAGTCTTGAAGGAGTTCCCACATATGCTGAGCACTTGTTGCCTGCTTTTCCTTCACTCCGCGGTCCAACTCATCCCAAACCATCTCAACTGGGTTGAGGTCGGGTGATTGTAGAGGCCAAGTCATCTGATGTAGCACTCCGTCACTCTCCTTCATAAAATATCCCTTGCATAGCTTGGAGGTGTGTTGGGTCATTGTCCTGTTGAAAAACAAATGATAGTCCCACTAAGCGCAAACCAGATGGGATGGTATATCGCTGTAGAATGCTGTGGAAGCCATGCTCGTTAAGTGTGCCTTGAATTCTAAATAAATCACTGACAGTGTAACCAGCAAAGCACCACCACACCATCACACCTCCTCACCCATGCGTCCCGGTGGGAACCACACATGCACAGATCATCCATTCACCTACTCTGCATCTCACAAAGACACGAGATTGGAACCAAAAATCTTAAATTTGAACTCATCAGACCAAAGGACAGATTTCCACCAGTCTAATGTCCATTGCTTGTGTTTCTTGGCCCAAGCAAGTCGCTTCTTATTATAGGTGTCCTTTAGCAGTGGTTTCTTTGCAGTAATTGGACCATGATGGCCTGATTCACACAGTCTCCTCTGAACAGTTGATGTTGAGATGTGTCTGTTACTTGAACTCTGAAGCAGTTATTTGGGCTGCAATCTGAGGTACAGTTAACTCTAATGAACTTATCCTCTGCAGCAGAGGAAACTCTGTGTCTTCCTTTCCTGTGGCTGTCCTCATGAGAGTCAGTTTCATCATAGCGCTTAATGGTTTTTGCGACTGCACTTGAAGAAACTTTAAAAGTTCTTGAAATTTTTTCGGATTGACTGACCTTCATGTCTTAAAGTCGTTTCTCTTTGCTTATTTGAGCAGTTCTTGCCATAATATGGACTTGGTCTTTTACCAAATAGGGCTATCTTCTGTATACCACCCCTACCTTGTCACAACACAACTGATTGGCTGAAATGCTTTAAGAAGTAAAGAAATTTGACAAATTAACTGTTAACATAGCACACCAATACCAAGAGTGGGCAAAGCTGTCATCAAGGCAAAGGGTGGTTAATTTGAAGAATCTCAAATATAAAATATATTTAGATTTGTTTAACACTTTTTTGGTTACTACATGATTCCATATGTGTTATTTCATAGTTTTGATGTCTTCACTATTATTCTACAATGTAGAAACTAGTACAAATAAACAAAAACCCTTGAATGAGTAGGTGTGTCCAAACATTTGACTTGTACTGTACACACACAAATTGTGTACACATTTCACACAATGTACATCATTCAATAGCCGCTGTCAATATACAGTATCACTGGAAAGTTTTAGCCATAGATTAAAGTGACTGTATAAAATGATGTTTCATGTTCATACAGTATGTTTGCTGCTTTTGCTTACATTGTGCTGTACACTATCAAAGCGTAATTTCTGCTTAGTCAATAAATCATTGAACTTCGATGACATTAAGGAGTTTAAGTCATTCCCTTATTGCTCTCTACTCTCCTGTGTAATACAGTTGGTAGAGCATGGCGCTTGCAACTCCAGAGTTAGTGGGTTCGATTCCCACGGTGGACAATTATGAAAAAAAGTATGAAAATGTATACAATCACTATTGTAAGTCGCTCTGGATAAGAGTGTCTTATAAATTACCAAAATGTGCTTCGTATTGAGTTAATAGGGGGTGGCAGGTAGCCAGTGGTTACAGCGTTGGACTAGCTCGAATCCCCGAGGTGACAAGATAAAAATCTGTCGTTCTTCCCCTGAACAAGGCAGTTAACCACCACTAGGCCGTCATTGAAAATAAGAATTTGTTCTTAACTGACTTGCATAGTTAAATAAAGGTAAAATAAAAAAATAATAAGAAATAGCAAGTAGAATTGGATACTTTGGTCCCTGCCGAAAAAAGCCTTAGGTTTGAAAGTAACTATCTAACATAATTACTACAACTACTACATATTTAAATGTCCTTGTTTTAACTATACTGCTTTCACTGTCAATGCAGAAAACATTGCCTGATCACAGACATTCCCTGGCAGATGGGTTACAGGCACATAAAGTTTAATTAATTCTTGAAATGTATTACATCATCGTCTCTTGCTGTTCAGTGAATGGCCACATTGATACCTTCCTCGCTAGATGGGGGACTCTCTATTCAAATAGCATTTCATCAATTGCCTTGGGTGCTTGGCTTTGTCTGAAAGTGGGATGCAAATATATATTTTTATACTGTTTCTTCACAGAGGGAATTATATTTATGAACAGAACACAACTATTTTTCTGGTTCTGCCACAATAAATTATATTGAACTTGAGTACTCCAATTAAATAATATATGCATTTTTTTAAACTCAAGAAAACAATTTTTTTCTCTCTTTATTGATATGCCAACAGTGTCTAATGTATCATAACCATTACAGATAACAAATCATAATAGCTAAACTGCCCCATATATATTCAGTCAATAAAAAAACAAGTGGCATTTATGATTGATTTATTGAAACCGTACTATTAACAGGTTATATTATATGGTGGAACACAATCTTCAAAAAGGCAGCAACCTCAGCAGTGGCGCTTGTAAAAGCCTATGGCTGTGCAATGGCAATGCCTTGTATCATTAATGTAGCATACAATACCCTCTTATTTCCTGAGCGCTTATCACAGTCAAACTATTATATATATTTTTTGGTACTTCAAGGCATCTTAAAATTCCAAAATCAAATAGCAAAATATTCCTTGGTATGACCTTCTTAAAACAATTCTATATAGCTTAGTTCTACGCATCCGCTTAGCTAACTGATGTCAACATGACATCGCCTACAAGTGTGATCAGAGATTTCTATTGGAGAAGCAGTTTTAACCTATCTTCATACCAGTGGAGGCTCCTGAGGGGAGGATGGCTCATAATAATGGCTGGAACGGAGCCTATGGAATGGCATCAAACACATGGAAACAACATGATTAATGTATTTGATACCATTCCACCCATTCCGGTCCAGCCATTACTACAAGCTCGTCCTCCCCAATTAAGGTGCCACCAGCCTTCTGTGCTTCATACTGTACTGTCTTTGGTATATTCTTGCGAGCTACTCATTGACAGCCCGTGAGCTACCGTACATTCAGTTTTCTCCAAAGGTGCAATCTTTGGTAGGCTGATGGAAGTCAGTGGCAGAATATCAAATGCATACTCCTCGCATCCTCTCTCCTTCTCAAAACCCATTGGATGAGAAAGCCAGAGGTCCCTCCCCTCTGAGGCAAGGAGAGAGGACGCAAGCAATTGAGATTCTCCCAGAGGCTGCGATACAGTGAAGCCTAATCAGACATGCCTGTGCTCATCATGGTTCTTACAGGCAAAGTGAAATGACAAAATTTGCTTGTGGTGGACGCCTCTCAAATGATATCTAGGAACACCTTGAGTCCATTGGACATGAAACAACGATACAAATGTAACGGTACAACAAAATAGATGAACAATTTTCTTTTCCAGGTGTCTTTTCCTTTTCAACACCAATGGTACAACTAGTGCTTTCTAACTGCACTAAACCAAAACAGTGGTGTGTGGGAGGGAAGCAAAACTTTCCAGTGGGCAAAAGCATTCATCTTGAGGCGATGGGGGATGCAAAATGCAATCTGTTAATTATTATATCATATATAAAATCGACATATCAATTTTAATGCAGACCATCTCAAAACATTACTAATCATTGAAAATGGCAAATTACCTGATGGATCATGATACTTTTCTGGTAAGAAAGTGGGTGTGTAAAAAAATACATTTGCACCTCTATTTTGAAAGTGGAGATGCAGATGCTCTGTTTGCTCCATTGCTCAAGCGCCTAAGTGCAGTGTACCATACTGGCCTCTTTGTCTATGGACCACACGATGGAGTAGTTTTAGTTTTTCTCATCTGTTCCCCCTACTTCATCTCAATCTCTCCATATCCAAACACTCAAATGGTTATATTATTCCAATAGTGCATATTGAAAATACTTGCTTTAGTGTACAACACTTGATACAGTTGGAAGAATGACTGTGCTGCATTGCTTCAAAGTTTGACTCCCTGTTGCTGAGAACAGTCAGTGTTGCTCTTCTTGCTGTGTGAGCCCTCTACTGGATGTTTTCAAAGACCAATGGAAGCACTCGTCGTAGTAGCCTGCAATGGCCACACATCAAGAAAAAAGTAAATGATTGCTGTAAAGACACCCCGCCTGCCTTGATTCATACTACATGAATGGATCTGTTATAGTGTGTTATAACCATGTAGTTATAGTAATAGGTCATTCAGATATTATACCTACTTCCCCTGGAAATATATTTTCCCCCCCAGGCGGTCATATTATTTCTCTGCCGTAGATTTCTTTAACACAATTTAACTTCAAATGATCTCATGAGGTAGCGGAATAAACTCCACTCCATGGTGAAGGAAGTTTCTGATGTCTGTGGTTGTATTTGATTCATGTTTATTGAAAAAGTATGGAAATAAAGAAAGGTACGCAAATACTGAGGACGAACACAGGTACAAGGTTGGCGTTTCATAATTTACATTTTTTAAAGTATTGATCTTGGGCGAATTGATGTAGTCGGAGCTAGATTCCACAAAGTCTTGTCTCTGCTCCACTCCGTTGGTGGAGTATTCTAATCAGGAACTTCGTTCAACATGGAGTGGAGTTTAGTCTGCTTAGAATATTGTTTGTTCTTTTTTTTATTGGACTATTTTTTCTGCCTCAGGTTTATTGCAATTTAAGTGGAGTGTTTTTCCTCTGAAGGCAAGCCTCAATGGAATATTTACTACAGGGTTAACGTGTTGTAACACTTTAGAGAAGACACCTGTCATTTCACATTCTCATTTCTGACATGCAATCCTTAGTCTCTAATCAAATGTCTGTTGATTGGTTATTTAAGAGTAATGAACAACAACCATTATGCCATTTCAGATTTTATAATCCAATAATCAACAGACATTTGAAGGCGGAATAACTAATATTTTGTATCCTTGTGGGTCAGTAGTTCTATTCAATTAGTTTAAATGATATTTATATTTAAAAAAGGGTTTCAGCAGACGGTAGATCAAACCTAGTGTTTGTATGCCTGGCGCAGTGTGGCCCTAACCAAGTACTGTTTATAGCCTACTGCTCGGTTTAAAACCAGATTATGCGACTATGCTGTGTATACAAAGATCTCCCCAGAGGGTGTAAAAAACACGCGCGACCGGTGTCACTGTTCCTTTAAACCAAGAATGCCATATTCACACTCATAATGGACTATATAATCACGGCTAGAATACATAAAGAAAGGCTATGGGGGATACCAGCGGTTCGCAATCAAGAGGTGTGCCATCACCATGCAGTCTAGCCTAATCCTCAAATCATTAGCATCCTTTCTTCTATTCACTGTTGGGAGGAGGGGCATCGCACATGCGCAGAATATCCTTTGAACCACACGCGGCTCAATCACGACGTTAATCCAGCGGACCACTCACTATGCATCATAGGAGCAGTCTTGTAGGAAAGGCGTGCAAATGCAGTCACAGAAACCGTAAATGCTGGCCGTTTTGTTCTATTTCGTGTCGGATCAAAACTGCCTTCCTCTAGCTCAAAATGGGTTAGAAGGAGGATGCCTGGATTATCCACTTTCAACACTTTGCGAGGATGGGGAATTGGAATTTCTGTTTTCGTAGAGACATCTTGACAAAGACGGAGAGAGAGAATAGAGATCGGATTTGAGATCTATCTCCACTGTTCTTCGTTTTCTTTTCTTGTTTTCTTTTTTGAGAAATGATTGCAGAATTCGTGTGCAGCGCTGTGGCTTTGGTCCTCTATGTCAACACTCTGGGCGCTGATTTCTGCTACGATGACAGGTACATGAATGAATGACAGATGACGCCCGCGTCCGATGGCATTGCTGTTCTGCCCATATTGTCATACAACACAATGGTTTTGCATAATGGTAGTTTATTGCTTTGCATAGTAAGAAACGTGTTCACATTTCTATACAACATTTCGCGGTAGCGTAAGGAATGGCGGGCGGAGGGAGGGTGACTTTTGTCAGCTCTGTGTTGGCGGCAAGGTCTTGGTAAACAGCAGGCAGAGCTTGCCAGTACACAGTGTCACTGCATAAAGTTTGAATCCTGAGACGATGATACATTATTGCAGGCGAAATTAACCCAACGCTACAAAATGATTACGGGAGTAATTTGATACATTGTATCCCATAATCACCATGTCCATGGCACAGCACTAAAATAAAACCGTTATCATGACCAAGTCTGTTCAAATTACGTGTGAACCAGTCGTATTTGTTAGGTGCTGTACCGTCCCGAGAAACAGGTGAATCATATTTTATGAATATCATTATTCTAACAGACAATAATGATTGATGATCCTAAACAAATTAAATAAGCCAACCCTGTTTTAAATAGGCAATAGGACATGTCTTAAAAACAGCGAGCTTTATTAGGCAGATTAAAACATCGATCAAATCTCAAGTAGTTCACGCTCCATGGAAAAGTAACGGTCTTAAAAGTGGAGATGCGTTCAGTTCAGTCCGTTGCCGTCTGGGCTGCACCGTGAAAATGTATTTGCCTCCAGGGAAATAATATTTCTCCCGGGCCTGAGAATGTATTGTGCCAAACAGATTTAAATACCTGTAAGGAATGAAGATCTTAACACAAAACCTTAGCACTTTTCTTTTACCAACTACTTACTGCTATAGACCTACTGCTGGGCATTTAACCCGCTATGGCATCAGTATAATAGCTTGGTTGATTTATTCATTGAATGATTAATCATTTAAATATAAGGTTTTAGCTTGTAATGCCTGATGTCTAAATGTACACCAAGTTTTTTAAACTACTCTGGTGGTCTATGATAAGTAAGTAATGCAGTGTACTACATAGGAGGCTTATACTGTAGTGCGGATGCCAATGTATTACACTTCAATCATTTGGTCAATAGCTTAACTGCTTATAAAAAGGTTTGATACATGCAGAATTAGAGCCATCATTGTTATGTATTTGGACAGCTATGCCCTATAGGAAATTAAGTTATTAGTATAAGTGCTACTGTTTCTATGGATGCATTGAGACCATTAAAATGTAGCCTGGGGATACTGTTCAGTGAGCGTAAATCTACTGCACTCATGCCAAGTGGTGTGATGTTTGTTTTTTTGTATGTTTTTTCCCCCACATACACCGGATAGGCACACTGAAATGTGTTGTTTTACAGGGTCAGCCATAGTAGTACGGCACCACTGGAGCGAATTAGGGTTAAGTGGCTTGCTCAAGGGCACATTGGCAGATTTTTCACCTTGTCGGCTCGGGTATTCGAACCAGCGGCCAAAGTTTCATTGTAATCTTATAGCCTACATTTTTGTGATGGAGTCATAAACTTATACAGGAGTATACGCCTTTGTACTTTGTGCTCAGGACACACCATCACTCATGTGACAGCAGCGGTGTTCAGTTCTCATAAATCTGCCCGGGAGTGGCTACAATGTGGAGAGGTTAAGGCTACCACTGACTGCTGCAAGACCACTGAGATGTGTCAGTGTACACATTCTACATTTCAGCCTCCAGGTTGTAGTGTGTGTGTGTGTAGCATGTGTGTGTGTGTAGCACGCACCCCCATGTGAATATAATATCCTCCATTTTAAACTAATGGCCATTGTAATAATAGTCTAACTTATGACAAACCCACTCGTTTACTGTGCTGAAGCCCAAACCATATCAACTGCTATTTGTTTCTGAGATATCACATACTAACTATCCTATCTGTTTTTAGCGCTGTCGTTTTGCTCAGACTTGTACAGTATGTAATTAGTAGTCATTAGTGAGGTGGTATCCTGACTTGTTAACATGTGATTTGCCTGGAGAAGAAGCAGATGTGGTATAATGATGGGGACAAGGGCTTAATGATGGCTGATATCATATGTGTGGATAAGAAGCTTCATCTTTATCAAACCATGAGCTCACTTTTTGGGGAGAACTGAATTTAAACCATAAACCTAAAAACTGTCTAATAAGGATCTTATCGGATTGGATACCACTCGTTAGAATAATATTTGAGGTAATTTCAATGCAAATCGGTTTGCACCTTCTAACATGACAATCTGTTATCTATACCTTTAGGCTACATGTAGTTGTGCACTAAACAACTGAATTTCTTAAATTATAAATTGCAAGGAATCAAATATGGATATTTTGTCTCAATGTGTAATACATCTTCCTCTCGAAATTCAGAAAGCAATTTTGTACACTAGTTGAGAAACTGCTTTGACTTAAATAATGTAATGATTTAAAGTTGAAATCCAATGTGGCAGTTGTGCATTGAGCATAGCCAGTAGCACCGAGGGTGGCTGACAGCCTGCCACATGAGGATTTCCCATGTTGCTCAGGAATACATCATTATACTGTTCTTGTTACTTTCAGTTGTATTCTTGAGAAAATAGAGCCTACAAGAATGGAGTGCTCTGCCTGCTTTAATGAATGTAGGGTTTGCTGAGTCAGATCTCAGTAGGACAAACCTGATGAAAGGTCTCTGGTTTTACTGGTTAATTTAAGTCACCTGCCACATACCAGTTGTTATTAATTGTAACTCGTCATGGTCTAAGTTAACAACACCGTAACTACACGTTTTGTGCAATGTGTTTGCTAGCCTAGCACCGAAGATAACTTTTCTATGGAGGAATGGAGGTGCCTCACAAGGCTTTCTTCTGTCAATGCTTTCACCACCACCACCACAACCAACTCCCTGCACAAACAGCCCAGCCTTGAGGAGTGGACAATTACTCCATTTTGTGATGTCAGAATTACTTCTGGGAGTTTTCCATCTGGGCACGGTCATCATTATCACACAGAGCCTTGACACCTGGATGACAACATAGTGAGTCATATGTCATACGTGTTGTTCATATCTCTGTCTATTGCTATAATCCTGAGACCTTTACCACGATAGGAGTGAATAGGTTTGTGTCAGGAGAAAAATATTGCCCAATTTCATTCTCTGAATTGCTATGAACCTGTCCAGATGCGATTGATGTATGACCCTGCAGAAAAAGAAAGGGTCTGCACTCTGCAGGTGTTGTGAACATGGCTAAGGCATTAGCTGCATCATCAGCATTATTGTTGGTGATTTGGATTTATGTTGCAAAAACATCCGTGATTTTGTTTGGATGGTACTGAACTGAATCAAAGGGAAATGTGGAGGACAGGAGTAGGAAAATACAGCTGTTCTCCTGCGTCAGCCCTGAGGGAGTTGATCAACTTAATGTCTTCTTAGAAAACAGATATAGAGATTTACATTTTTCAGAAGGCCTAGGCCTATACCTACATGCTCTTTTCTGAAATATTGTTGACAATTTCATGATGAAATGAGAGCATTGATCTGAAAGTACTATACCCTTATGGTACATAAGAGTTACAATATCACTATATTGTTTGAGTTACATTACCTTTGGAAAGTATTCAGACCCCGTGACTTGACCCCTTGACTTTTTCCCAAAAATGTTTACGTTACAGCCTTATTCTAAAATGGATCAAATTTAAAAAATCCTCAATCTACACACAATACCCTATAATGACTAAGAGAAAACAGGTTTTTAGACATTTCTGCAGAAAAAACTTATTTACATACACTACCGTTCAAAGGTTTGGGGTCACTTAGAATGTCGTTGGTTTTGAAACAAAAGCAATTTTTTTGTCCATTAAAATACCATCAAATTGATCAGAAATACAGTGGAGACATTGTTAATGTTGTAAATGACTATTGTAGCTGGAAACGGCTGATTTATGGAATATCTACATAGGCGTACAGAGGCCCATTATCAGCAACCATCACTCCTGTGTTCCAATGGCACGTTGTGTTAGCTAATCCAAGTTTATCATTTTAAAAGGCTAATTGATCATTAGAAAACCCTTTTGTAATTATGTTAGAACAGCTGAAAACTGTTGTTCTGATTAAAGAAGCAATAAAACTGTCCTTCTTTAGACTAGGTGAGTATCTGGAGCATCAGCATTTGTGAGTTCGATTACAGGCTCAAAATGTCCAGAAACAAATAACTTACTTCTGAAACTCGTCAGTCTATTCTTGTTCTGAGAAATGAAGGCTATTCCATGCGAGAAATTGCCAAGAAATTGAAGATCTCATACAAAGCTGTGTAATACTCCCGTCTCAGAACAGCGCAAACTGGCTCTAACCGGAATAGAAAAAGGAGTGGGAGGCCCCGGTGCACAACTGAGCAAGAGGACAAGTACATTAGAGTGTCTAGTTTGAGAAACAGATGCCTCACAAGTCCTCAACTGGAAGCTTCATTAAATAGTACCCGCAAAACACCAGTCTCAACATCAACAGTGAAGAGGCAGCTCCGGGATGCTGGCCCAACAATTTACTGAGCAAAGGGTCTGTTTTTCCTGTATTTGCTTTGTCATTATGGGGTATTGTGTGCAGATAGATGAGGGGAAAAAATATTTAATAAATTTAAGAATAAGGCTGTAACGTAACAAAATGTGGAAAAAGTCAAGGGGTATGAATACTTTCCGAATGCATTGTATCTCTTGTCATGGCTAGTATGAAATGCCTTGCTCTTCTTCAACAATGGCCAGGTCGCAGTTGTAAATGAGAACTTGTTCTCAACTAGCCTACCTGGTTAAATAAAGGTGAAATAAAAAATGCTGCATGGCACACATCCCTTTCTCAGCTACAATGTGATCTTGTTAGGATGGTGATATATATAAATGTGTGAATGACATACGTAGTTTGTTATTGAGGACAGAGCCTTCCTGAACGTTGCTGTGGCCTGACAGAGAGGGGAGGGGATGCAGTCAAAGCCTGTAGCACTGCAGTCGGATGATGTGGTCTGGGACTTGATGGCCAGAGCGCAAATGCTTCAGGTCATTGACACTCAAGGCTTCTTCGGTTGGGGAGAGGCAGTGGAATCCCGAAATTCCTAGACTTTTTTATGATAAAGTAGGGATATGTGGAATATAATTAGAATAATATTTTTACAGATATCAAGCACTGCTTAGAGGTAGGATTAATCATTTCCCCCCCAACATGTTGTTACTTAATGTTCAGTATGGATTCATGGTCCATAGTTCCTGCCTGCCCAGTAATCTGTTATAAATAAACCTTGACATTTACTGTATGTTCCCAGTCTTCCACGTATCGCATTAAGGAGTGGTTGAGTAGCTCAAACTGTATTGAATCACTTTGTTTGATGACACGTCTTTAAGTAGCTTTCTGTCAATTAACAACCTCTGCCTCTTATAGTGTAGTCAGAGTGCTGTGTGTGTTTAAAGTTTTATTGTCACGTGCACAAGTACAGTGAAATGCCTTCCCTGCTTGCTCTTTCCCAGCAATGCAGTAATCAGTATCAGTAGGACTATAAAAAAGGTAAAGTAGAACAAAAACACACCAGAAATAAGAAGAACACAAGAAAGTAAGTAAGCTATATACAGGGCCAGTTCCAGGGTCAGTAAGCTATATACAGGGGCAGTTCCAGGGTCAGTAAGCTATATACAGGGCCAGTTCCAGGGTCAGTAGCTATATACAGGGCCAGTTCCAGGGTCAGTAAGCTATATACAGGGCCAGTTCCAGGGTCAGTAGCTATATACAGGGCCAGTTCCAGGGTCAGTGGCTATATACAGGGCCAGTTCCAGGGTCAGTAGCTATATACAGGGCCAGTTCCAGGGTCAGTAGCTATATACAGGGCCAGTTACAGGGTCTGTAGCTATATACAGGGCCAGATTACAGGGTCAGTAGCTATATACAGGGCCAGTTTACAGGGTCAGTAGCTATATACAGGGCCAGTTCCAGGGTCAGTAGCTATATACAGGGTCAGTTCCAGGGTCAGTAGCTATATACAGGGTCAGTTCCAGGGTCAGTAGCTATATACAGGGTCAGTTCCAGGGTCAGTAAGCTATATACAGGGTCAGTTCCAGGGTATACAGGGCCAGTTCCAGGGTCAGTAAGCTATACACAGGGCCAGTTCCAGGGTCAGTAAGCTATACACAGGGGCAGTTCCAGGGTCAGTAAGCTATATACAGGGTCAGCAAGCTATATGCAGAGTCAGTTCTTGGGTCAGTAAGCTATGTACAGGGTCAGTTCCAGGGTCAGTAAGCTATACACAGGGCCAGGACCAGGGTCAGTAAGCTATATACAGGGTCAGTTCCAGGGTCAGTAAGCTATGTACAGGGTCAGTTCCAGGGTCAGTTCCAGGGTCAGTAAGCTATATACAGGGTCAGTTCCAGGGTCAGTAGCTATATACAGGGTCAGTTCTAGGGTCAGTAAGCTATGTACAGGGTCAGTTCCAGGGTCAGTTCCAGGGTCAGTAAGCTATATACAGGGTCAGTTCCAGGGTCAGTAGCTATATACAGGGTCAGTTCTAGGGTCAGTAAGCTATGTACAGGGTCAGTTCCAGGGTCAGTTTCAGGGTCAGTAAGCTATATACAGGGTCAGTTCTAGGGTCAGTAAGCTATGTACAGGGTCAGTTCCAGGGTCAGTTAAGCTATATACAGGGTCAGTTCCAGGGTCAGTAAGCTATATACAGGGTCAGTAAGCTATATGCAGGGTCAGTTCTGGGGTCAGTAAGCTATATACAAGGTCAGTTATAGGGTCAGTAAGCTATATACAGGGTCAGTTCCAGGGTCAGTAGGCTATATACAGGGTCAGCAAGCTATATGCAGGGTCAGTTCTAGGGTCAGTAAGCTATATACAGGGTCAGTTCTAGGGTCAGTAAGCTATATACAGGGCCAGTTCCAGGGTCAGTAGGCTATATACAGGGTCAGTTATAGGGTCAGTAAGCTATGTACAGGGTCAGTTCCAGGGTCAGTAAGCTATATACAGGGTCAGTTCCAGGGTCAGTAAGCTATATACAGGGTCAGCAAGCTATATGCAGGGTCAGTTCTAGGGTCAGTAAGCTATGTACAGGGTCAGTTCCAGGGTCAGTAAGCTATATACAGGGTCAGTTCCAGGGTCAGTAGCTATATACAGGGTCAGTTCCAGGGTCAGTAAGCTATATACAGGGTCAGTTCTAGGGTCAGTAAGCTATATACAGGGTCAGTTCTAGGGTCAGTAAGCTATGTACAGGATCAGTTCCAGGGTCAGTAAGCTATATACAGGGTCAGCAAGCTATATGCAGCGTCAGTTCTAGTGTCAGTAAGCTATGTACAGGGTCAGTTCCAGGGTCAGTAAGCTATATACAGGGTCAGTTCCAGGGTCAGTAGCTATATACAGGGTCAGTTCCAGGGTCAGTTCCAGGGTCAGTAAGCTATATACAGGGTCAGTTCTAGGGTCAGTAAGCTATATACAGGGTCAGTTCTAGGGTCAGTAAGCTATGTACAGGGTCAGTTCCAGGGTCAGTAAGCTATATACAGGGTCAGCAAGCTATATGCAGGGTCAGTTCTAGTGTCAGTAAGCTATGTACAGGGTCAGTTCCAGGGTCAGTAAGCTATATACAGGGTCAGTTCCAGGGTCAGTAGCTATATACAGGGTCAGTTCCAGGGTCAGTTCCAGGGTCAGTAAGCTATATACAGGGTCAGTTCTAGGGTCAGTAAGCTATATACAGGGTCAGTTCTAGGGTCAGTAAGCTATATACAGGGTCAGTAAGCTATGTACAGGGTCAGTTCCAGGGTCAGTTCTAGGGTCAGTAAGCTATATACAGGGTCAGTAAGCTATGTACAGGGTCAGTTCCAGGGTCAGTAAGCTATATACAGGGTCAGTTCCAGGGTCAGTAGCTATATACAGGGTCAGTTCCAGGGTCAGTAAGCTATGTACAGTTGTCTGTCCGTGTAAGGCTACCTGAGCCCTGTAAATAGCCTTGGCTGGCCCTGGTTGGTTTTCTGTGGTACTGCTGTCTGGGCTCTGCTCTGCTCCAGCCCTGCCTGTAGTGTCCACCCAGCCCAAGCACAACCCCGCCCCGGCTCAGCCCGCCCCAGCCCAACCCCAGCCCAGCCCAACCCCAGCCCGCCCCAGCCCCAGCGCTGTGGGAATGTAAAGAGCCCAAGAACCCAAGGGCGTCAACCTAACAGTCTGAGCATATCTCCCTCAGTCTCTCCCAGTGCTCTGTAATTAGTGGAAGCCTCCAGAGTGGGGTGGATACACGGACGGCAGACAAGGCATGCAAGACCTCCCGCTCTAATCTTCCGTCGGCCGCCGCCAGATGGTCACATTTGAGAAGCGTTGAGGGTTTTTCTCCCCTGTGCCCTCGGGTTTGAGGTGGAGTCAAGAGGAACATGTTCAGTGCAACCAGGATGGAGATGTCAGTGTTTGCCAGATGACAGATAGTCTGAGCGATGAAGCCATCTAAGAGGTCCATGTGAGAGGGGTCCTTTGTATTGTTCACACATTGACACCTGTTATTTTTCCATGTGCTTTGAGATTTCTTTGAATGCCATTGAGACTCTGAAGAGTTTTGAAATGTTCTCTTATTTCAGTGGTTTACCATACAATACAATGTCCTTCCATTCTATTATTAGGCCTATCTCTTGCGACTTCCAGTTATTGAGTTATGCAGTTATTGTTCCCTTAATGCAAATGCTTAGAAGTTGGTTTCAATTGTGATCAGACATAGGATTTGTCATCTACGGTCTAATAAGATCAGCACAGTTCTGATCAGTGATACATGGGTTGACTTCACTTCATAACTGTATTTTCCAGCAGACATGAACATGTTATTTTCACTCTCGCCACAAATGCGAGTCTAAAAAGCTTTCAGTATTTGTTGCTAAAAATACTATTAATAAGAGGTTTCAGTATGTTGTGCATTGCTTCAGTTTCCCACAAACCCACATAATTACTTGAAGCATTTTAGCCTTGGATACGATCAGTTCACTTTTAGGTCATGGGAAACAGTTGACTAGATACGATGCACATTTTTCGAACTGCCAATAACCACTGAATACGATTTGAGGAGACCTTGGTATTTCACGTGACAAACTGATTTAATTTAAAGGCACTGGCCCTCAGTCCACATTTCCTGAGCTGTGGTAGCAAGAATAGCTCAAATACCTGCAATGAGTTTCCATTGAAATTAACAATCGAATCGCATAAAATGTGGAAACATTTGCTCAATATTCCAAGTTTGAACATGAGAATGTGTTGTGTTGATGCACTTTGCAGCACATAATCAGGCTCAACATGGAATGACAGGAAAGGAGGGAGGGATTGGGGTTGCACGTCACACAGCAACACTGTTAACTAACTCAGGGGTATTTTTTACTGCCCTTCTTTTCTGGGTCACTGCCTCTCTCAGTGACTGTCAACATTATTACATGTGATGGCAGCTCCCACTGGGTGATCTGGTGTGACCCTGCCGCGCTGAGGAGAACTTTCTCAGTCATAATCCCTCTGAGCTCTCACTGTCGAAGCACTGCTTCAGGTGATCAAAACTGGATTTGGTAAGAAAAATCAAGGGTGTTGTGGAGAGTAATAACCTTTTGGGTTGGTATCTGCTCTGTAATAACATATTATATATTTTTACATAATTTCAAAGTTACATAATCCTCTGTAATCCTCTGCAACCTTACATATCCCAGTATCTCTACTTGCACATTCATCTTCTGCACATCACTCCAGTGTTTAATTGCTAAATTGTAATTACTTCACCACTACGCCCTATTTATTGTTTTACCTCCCTAATCTCACCTCATTTGCACACACTGTATATAGATTTTTTCTATTGTGTTATTGACTGTACTTTTGTTTATTCCATGTGTGACTCTGTGTTGTTGTTTGTGTCGCACTGCTTTGCTTTATCTTGGCCAGGTCGCAGTTGTAAATGAGAACTTGTTCTCAACTGGCCTACCTGGTTAAATAAAGGTGAAATAAAATAAAAAAATGTATCACTGTAGGTTAATTCAAAACAGTAGTGCAAAATGTCAAGTGCTTATCAATTGCAAGTAAATTATCTTTGGACTTTTAATTAATTATTGATGGCATTTAACATAATGAAGGTGTTCCAGAGATGCCAGCAGATAGCCATAACCACCATGGTCCAGATGGTGTCTAGACTTAGGTCTTAAGATAGAGGTCTTACCCTCCCTCTCTCTCCAGCTATTTGAGATGAGCTGCATCAGCATGGAGCAGGTCGAGAGGTTGAAGGGATCAAACTCCCCACGGCTTTGATTGTTGGAGCTGACTGGTATCGGCCATGGGAGAAATTGGATAGACTTGGCCCATTCTGCTGCCTCTGATTGCCTTGGCAGATGATTGTCATGTGTGAGTTGCAGTAGGAATAGAGTGAGTGTGGGTTGGCCTGATCAGTCACTGCCCACCAGTTCATGAAAGACCCTGTGCACAGACCGACAGCCTCACAGTAAGTGCTCCTAAATTAAGCAGGATGCTTTGTAATCGTCCTACAGGCACCCACAGAGATGAGAAATGGGCCGTATGTAGTTGTCAGGTTTACTGCTCTGTGGTGGACAGCATTAAAGATGAACTTGAAGCATGCTGCACAAGAGTTTAATCGGCGCCCTCTTTGCTTTTTTCCAATCTTTTTGCTGGCTATTTAATTATAGCCAACAGATTATCTCTCCAAATGTATCATGTGGTGCCCTCAATAGCCCCTTGACACACACACACACACACACACACACACACACACACACACACACACACACACACACACACACACACACACACACACACACACACACACACACACACACACACACACACACACACACACACACACACACACACACACACACAGACTACTCATAATCATCTTAGACACTTAAGATTGAACAGAAGATTTGATCAACCAGCACGGAAATCTTTCACGTGGGCAGCAGTGCATTGCAAAAAATGCAAGAGTGCGACACAGTAATGTGACTTAAGTAATTAAGCTGCCAAAAGAACACATGAAGCTTGTCTGGGTAAAAATCATGTTTTTGGAAAAGCTGCTTGGTCAAAGAGTAGAACCCTTGCAGCACACTCTCCACAATATCTGAAGGGAGGCCCCCCTCAGTAAAGGTTTGGTGTAGTGTAGGGATCATCAACTAGATTCAGTCGTGGGCTGATCTTTTCTTTAGCGGATGGTAAGGGGGTCGGAACATAATTGGAAATAATTTGTAGACTGCAAATTGACCACAAGAACCCCAAACAGATATAACATTTGACTAAAACATAATAATTTTAAACCTTGCTTACATTTGTATAGAATCACATATACAGTTGAAGTCGGAAGTTTACATACACTTAGGGTGCAGTCATTAAAACTCATTTTTCAAACACCCCACAAATTTCTTGATATCAAACTATAGTTTTGGCAAGTTGGTTAGGACATCTACTTTGTGCATGAAACAAGTACTTTTTCCAACAATTGTTTACAGATAGATTATTTCACTAATAATTCACTGTATCACAATTCCAGTGGGTCAGAAGTTAGCATACACTAAGTTGACTGTGCCTTTAAACAGTTTGGAAAATTCCAGGAAATTATGTCATGGCTTTAGAAGCTTCTGATAGGCTAATTGACATCATATGACTCAATTGGAGGTGTACCTGTGGATGTATTTCAAGGCCTACCTTCAAACTCAGTGCCTCTTTGCTTGACATCATGGGAAAATAAAAAGAAATCAGTCAAGACCTCAGTAAAAAAGTTGAAGACCTCCACAAGTTTGGTTCATTCTTGGGAGCAATTTCCAAACGCCTGAAGGTACCACCTTCATCTGTACAAACAATAGTATGCAAGTATAAACACAATGGGACCACGCAGCCATCATACCGCTCAGGAAGGTGACGCGTTCTGTCTCCTAGAGATGAACGTACTGTAGTGCGAAAAGTGCAAATCAATCCCATAACAGCAAAGGACCTTGTGAAGATGCTGGAGGAAACAGGTACAAAAGTATCTATATCCACAGTAAAACGAGTCCTCTATCGACATAATCTGAAAGGCCGCTCAGCAAGGAAGAAGCCACCTCTCCAAAACCGCCATAAAAAAGCCAGACTACGGTTTGCAACTGCACATGGGGACAAAGATCGTACTTTTTGGAGAAATGTCCTCTGGTCTGATGAAACAAAAATAGAACTGTTTGGCCATAATGACCATCATTATTTTTGGTGGAAAAAGGTGGAGGCTTGCAACCCGAAGAACACCATCCCAACTGTGAAGCATGGGGGTGGCAGCATCATGTTGTGGGGGTGCTTTGCTGCAGGAGGGATTGGTGCAATTCACAAAATAGATGGCATCATGAGGCAGGAAAATTATGTGGATACATCTCAAGATATCAGTCAGGAAGTTAAAGCTTGGTCGCCAATTCGTCTTCCAAATGGACAATGACCCCAAGCGTACTTCCAAAGTTGTGGCAACATGACTTAAGGACAACAAAGTCAAGGTATTGGAGTGGCCATCACAAAGCCCTGACCTCAATCCCATAGACAATTTGTGGGCAGAACTGAAAAAGCGTGTGCGAGCAAGGAGGCCTACAAACCTGACTCAGTTACACTAGCTCTGTCAGGAGGAATGGCCCAAAATTCACCCAACTTATTGTGGGAAGCTTATGGAAGGCTACCCGAAAAGTTTGACCCTGTCACGTTCTGACCTTAGTTCCTTTTTTCTGTCTTTATTTTAGTTTGGTCAGGGCGTGAGTTGGGGTGGGCATTCTATGTTGTTTTTCTATGTTTTGTTCGATACGTTATATTTCTATGTGTTTGGCCTAGTATGGTTCTCAATCAGAGGCAGGTGTCGATCGTTGTCTCTGATTGAGAATCATACTTAGTAGCCTGTTTTCCCACTATGGGTTGTGGGTAGTTGTTTTCCGTTTTAGTGTTTTCACCATTCGGGACTGTTTCGGTTTTCATTTTGATTCTCTTGTTCTTTTTGTGTTTTGTATTCATTCTCATTAAAAGTTATTATGGATACGTACCACGCTGCATTTTGGTCCTCCTCTCCTTCCACCAACGAAAGCCGTTACAGACCCAAGTTAAACAATTTAAAGGCAATGCTACCAAATACTAATTGAGTTTATGTAAACATCTGACCCAGTGGGAATGTGATGAAAGAAATAAAAGCTGAAATAAATCATTCTCTCTACTATTATTCTGACATTTCACATTCTTAAAATAAAGTGTTGATCCTAACTGACATAAGACAGGGAATTTTTACTAAGATTAAATGTCAGGTATTGTGAAAAACTAGGTTTAAACGTGTTTTGCTAAGGTGTATGTAAACTTCCGACTTCAACTTTATCTCTCTATTACGCATAGGTATACTTTGGAACAGATTTCCACAATTAAAATCATTTGGAGTTGATTTGCTGATGTTTTTACAGTCTTTTACAGTCCCCCCAAAAAATCTCTCTCTCTCATATACATGTACAGTACCAGTCAAAAGTTTGGACACACCTACTCATTCCAGGGTTTTTCTTTATTTTTACTATTTTCTACATTGTAGAATAGTAGTGAAGTCATCAAAACTATGAAATAACACATATGGAATCATGTAGTAACCAAAAAAGATAGCCTAACATTCTCCTGCAAAATCCTGTCTTTATATACATGGAATTCATTTTTCCGTCAATAATAGCAAGCTGTCCAGGCCCTGAGGCAGCAAAGCAGCCCCAAACCATGAGGCTCCCTCCACCATACTTTACAGTTGGGATGAGGTTTTGATGTTGGTGTGCTGTGCCTTTTTTACTCCACACATAGTGTTGTGTGTTCCTTCCAAACAACTCAACTTTAGTTTAATCTGTCCACAGAAGATTTAGCCAGTAGCACTGTGGAACATCCAGGTGCACTTTTGCAAACTTCAGATGTACAGCAATGTTTTTTTCGGACTGCAGTGGCTTCTTCCGTGGTGTCCTTCCATGAACACCATTCTTGTTTCATATTTTATGTATCGTAGACTCGTCAACAGAGATGTTAGCATGTTCCAGAGATTTCTATAAGTCTTTAGCTGACACTCTAGGATTCTTGTTAACCTTATTGAGCATTCTGCGCTGTGCTCTTGCAGTCATCTTTGCAGGACGGCCACTCCTAGGGAGAGTAGCAACAGTGCTGAACTTTCTCAATTTATAGACAATTTGTCTTTCTGTGGACTGATGAACAGCAAGGCTTTTAGAGATACTTTTGTAACCCTTTCTAGCTTTATGCAAGTCAACAATTCTTCATCTTAGGTCTTGTGAGATCTCTTTTGTTCGAGGCGAATAGCAAACTCAAACGTTGTCAGTGTTTTTTATAGGACAAGGCAGCTCTAACCAACATCTCCAATCTCGTCTCATTGATTGGACACCAGGTTAGCTGACTCCTGACTCCAATTCTCTTTTGGAGAAGTCATTAGCCTAGGGGTTCACATACTTTTCCCAACCTACACTGTGAAGGTTTAAATTATGTATTCAATATAGACAAGAAAAATACAATAATTTCTGTGTTATTCGTTTAAGCGCACTATGTTTGTCTATTGTTGTGACAGATGAAGATCAGATCAAATTTGAGAACCAATTTATGCAGAAATACAGGTATTTCCAAAGGGTTCACATACTTTTTCTTTCCACTGAATGTATATATATATGTATATATATATATATATATATATATATATATATATATATACATGTTGCTTAGACAACTTCGGGGGACAAATAAAGTCAACCGCGGGCCCCCAGTTGGGGAACCCTGGTGTAGTGTTCCCCCCATCAATAGACATGGGTCTCACATCATTTGATTTCATGTGGGTGTGTCAGTAATGGGTCTAGACAAGGCTTTGGATTCAGAGGGCCAGTGTAGGCTAATGGGTCTAATGCCGTGTTCCAGCCCGGGTTGCCGAGCTCTCTTCATATTAATGGGATTAACGGGCTGTCGATGAGGGGGCGAGTAAAGATCCCAATCCATTAGAAACAAAAACTCCCTTGTTGCCTATATCGAACAAGGATGCTGTAGTTCGCCGTTTCAATAAAGGAGGCACTTTTTTCAGTACTGCCATCCCGGTGGCCTTGTTTCCCCGTAACATGGGACATTGGCACATTGTGATAAGACTGTGACACATCCTGGCCCAGACCTGTGCCTTTGTGCATTGTAAAGGGACTGTGTGGGTCTCACTATTCTCCCTGGACCCAAAGAAGGTCCTCATTTGTCACAGATGGCCGAATTAAGGTTGTGTCGGCCATTGTTTTGGACGGACAGTGAAATAAGACCTCACTGTTGGGGCAGAGAATAGATGCGGCACCTTTGTGGAACAACTTGTCAGAGCCAATCGGGTCAGCTCTTTGTGGGTGGATGGGGTGTACGTGCCTGGGTTAATGTAGCCTACTTAATGGGAGGGAGAGTTCAGTTTTGCAATGGCCAACTGAAGCTGTTCTGCTGTGTCCGCTCAGCAGTGGGTGGCATGGCTGTGGGATGGATGGGTGTCTGAAGAGTTGAGAAATAAAGTCACCTGTGATAAAATTGTAATATTGTATCTATTTTACAAATCAACTTTTCTCAGTCAGTTAATGTTCTCTGTTGGAGAAGCACTCAGCTTTAGCCAGTGCTGCAAAATACAGGTGTTGGATTTTTTTGAGGTTCTGTTATTATTGTGAGTGTTTTAAAAATAGGATTACTGTATCTTGATTTTTCCTAAATGTGGAGAGTGAGTCAGATGTAGGACAGGAGAAACTGTGGTTAGTTATATTTAGTTGCTGTAGTGTTGGTAACCAGGCTCTCTCCACAGATCCTTACTGTCCCACTGCTGAGGTCATATTTTATTTTTTATTTTTTACCTTTATTTAACTAGTCAAGTCAGTTAAGAACAAATTCTTATTTTTAATGACGGCATACCAGGAAACAGTGGGTTAACTGCCTTGTTCAGGGGAAGAATGACAGATTTTTACCTTGCCAGCTCAGGGATTCAATCCAGCAACCTTTCAGTTTCTGGCCCAACACTCTAACCACTAGGCTACAGACATGCATGGTTTGTTACAGCAGTTGAGAAAGATCAGGCTAAGGTGTGTTGTGAATACTAAAGTAATTTGATGGTGATATGCGGGTAGATAGGCTGTGTGGGAGGTGCCTGCACTGAGACCCAGAATACTAGTTCCAGTAGTGGGCCTGCGCTGTACCGTACTTTATGTCATCCAGGTTTGTGTGAGTACCCATCTCAGGTTGTCACAGTTCATCTCTAATTGTTACTGTGAAGGCTTAGTCCTCCCAACGTTGAATTCATGTCACTCTGCATCGTCTGGCAACCTTTGAGACCCTTAGGACAGTGGCACATATTAACATCCAGACGGAATAGTCTTTACTGTACAGTATATCATTTGTCTCAAGTGGGTGAAAGAAACAGCTTTGAAGTGTGACCCCCAACCTTTCCTCAAATTGCTACATAGAGAAAGAAGAAGTTGAATCCACTCCAGCACGGTAATCTCAGGCCCCTGGGGTTTTTCACCAGGTGGTTGTGTGGGGTATAGAATAATGAAACCTGAGATGTTGCAGGGTTAAGTCATGGCTATTGAAGCTGGAGTTAACTAACATCCTCCTACTTTTCATTCTCTGCTCAGTCTGACTCAAGCTGGCTGTTATTTTAACTTCTGCTGAGCAGTGAGGGTTTCATCAACCCTACTTCTGTTTTGGCAATAACTGTGTTTTTTTGTGTATGTTGGACGATTGCATATGGCATTATTTGCACAACAAGTAACAACTATGGTAATGAAATTTAGTGTGTAATGGATTTTATTCTAATTCCAGTTTTCCTGGCTCTGAGAGGAAGACAAGTCTGACATTTCTCCAGATGGAGAAAGACTCATGTTGTATTGTATTTCACATTTTCATCCAACTCTCTCTCGCTCTCTGTCTCTCACTATCAAACTTCTTTCTGTTTAAACAGAAAGTATTTCATTAAGACTTCAACAGTGAGTCAGCGATAGACAGTGTCAGTCCACCCACTGTTCGAAACATTAACACATTTGCTTCCCGTCGTTTATTTTGGCTGCGCATTGACCCTCAGGATCGCAAACCGTAGCATTTATTATAATCTTTGAACTTGGCATATATGATTTCCCCCCTCTGCCGATCAAGCCAAGTGAGGTCTTCCTCTCCGACGCAAGGAGGGTGCACGTGGTGATTGACAGGGGTTATTTCTGATCAGTGAGGAAGTTTGGGGTTCTGAGAGAGTGTGTGCAACTGTTTTGACTTCATGGGCCCTGAGGTTTGAGAAGCTGAAGTGGAGTGCTGTTAGCTCACCTGACAGACTAATCAGACTTCCTAAATGTAATCTCAACAAAAGTAAAGGATTCAATCTGGAGGGGAAGAGACATTATGAAAAAGGCTGATCTCTGTCTGTTGGTTCATGCTGCTAAGAAGGCCTTGGGCTATCTGTTCTGACCATGAACTCCTGCAGCCTATAAGGACTTGACTTAAAGGACTTTTACCTGATGGTGTCGGCACCACCTCCATATTTAGCACAGTCAGCTCAGCCACAAGTTAAAATCATCAGCCTGTCTAATTATGACAAGTTTAAGTCAATTCATCCTAGTACTGATTGGTGTTTTAAGTTCTGCTTTTCTTTAGTGTGAGTGACTGGTGTAAAAGCCGGGGCTCCTCTTCAAGTCGTTCACAGAGCGAGAACTCTTGAAACAAATTGTCGCTCAAAAACTTCAAGGGCCCCCTCTCTCTACCTCATCAGGGCTCATTTGGATCAACATTCCAGGATTGGTAATGTAGGGCGCCTGTCACTCTCTCTGATTGATGTGACTGAGTACTGGATGGCAGCTAACTAGCGCAGCCCGGCCTTCTCAGGTTGGTGCCATGTGTGCTCCCAGGACCCAGGCTCTTTGTTCGAACAGAATAGATTGACACCATTATCTGTCAGCTCCCCCAGGAATGCTCCCATGCAGCTCAGCTATTGTCAATTGCCTGACAATCATAGAGGCACTACAGGCTGACATTATGGGGTTATTGATTTCTGTTGATGAGTAAAATTGTGGGTCACAGTTTGGTAGTGAGACACCGATCGCTGGTCCTCTTTGGGAGATTTTTTACATTTTATTCATTCATCCCCAGTTTGACAATAAAGGGTATCCATAATGGAAAATAAAGGGTTTTAGCGTCTCTTGCCTACAATTTCACAGAGCCATACTTTATGTATTATATATACACCCTGGGTCTGGATACTGTCTCAAAATGGCGTGTGCACTTATTTATTGATGAATGGAGCCTAGAAGCCACTTTTTTGACTATCACAAGGAAATTAAAGTGCACTAAAAGGACTCTCCTATATCTTCTTAACGTGTGATCCATAGCATGTGGGGCCTGCTGACACACAGAGATCTGAGGTGTGTCTGGAGATGTGGTATATCTCACCCGCTGGGTGCTGTATTGGGAGAGGCGTCTGGGAGTAAACTATGGGAGTGATTGATACTGGGTGTCATGAAGAACAGATGAACTGGCAGGACCCATGCTCTGTGTTTGTCTGCTCAACGAGCTTTTAATTGTGCGGTAATGACTCAATGAACAAAGATGGGGGTCTCTGGTAATCAGAAGCCGTAGGAAAGAATGCTACCAGGTTCTGTTTCCATTTCTCAGGGTGCACTGTTGTAACACGTGTCCGTTGTGTCTGATAGAATAATCTTGTGGTGAGAAAAGAGTTGAAAGATGTGTTTGTTGGACATGGGTGAGACCCAATGAAATGAAAGCTTTCAAAAAGACAATCCGGTGACGTTTGTTTGTTTGTTTGTCACGAATCCCGTTTCCTGAGTCTGTTTTTTGCCTGTGTTCTGTCCTGGAGTGTTTTTTCCGGCGTCCTGGAACGCACCCTGTCTGGTTGCCGGGCAATGTAGCCAGTTGGGAGAGTTCTGATTACCCGCACCTGTATCCCATCAGCTATCTGCACACCTGGTCCTGATCATCATCTCTCCTCTTCTTAAGCCCGGACCTGACATCCATTCCCTGCCGGATCGTTAGCCATGAACACCATTCACCCGGAACCCATATCCCATCCCTGTCTGCTCGTCGCCAGTTTTTGTTTATCCCTTGGATCTGCCTATCCACTCCCATCAACACACCTCCGCTGCCCGCTCCGTCACCTGGAACTATCTACCTCCACGTTCTCATTTATTAATAAATACTCACCATCTTCATACTCACCTTGTCCTGGTCTGCTTCTGGGTCCAATTTTGGTAAACCCTGACAGAACGATCCGGCCAGCGATGAACCCAGCGGACCTGGACTCCGTTTGCCATGCAATTACCCAGCAGGAGAAGATGTTGGGACAACACAACACGGCGCTACACGAGATAGCGGGTTCAATCCGGAACTTATCGGCTAGCTTAACGAGTATCCAGGATCAGCTCAGTTTGCCGGCGGATCATCCACCACCTGTTTCACCCATATCACCTGCCGATTCGGGAGCGGGTTCCTTCCGTGAGCCCAAGGTTCCGACACCGGATAAGTACGAGGGAGATTTGGGAGGATGCCGTTCATTTCTTTTGCAGTGTGGGTTAGTTTTTGATCTGCAGCCCTACTCTTACGCCACAGATAAGGCTAGGATAGCTTTTGTTATTGAGCTGCTGCGTGGTAGAGCTCTGGAATGGGCTTCAGCCGTTTGGGAACGACGGGA
The DNA here is from genome assembly GCF_045679555.1 of Salvelinus alpinus. Classification (NCBI taxonomy): domain Eukaryota; kingdom Metazoa; phylum Chordata; class Actinopteri; order Salmoniformes; family Salmonidae; genus Salvelinus; species Salvelinus alpinus. The sequence continues at coordinate 20,271,389 of NC_092094.1, read as the reverse complement.
CACCTGCATGACGTCATACCAGGGTTTCACGGCAGAGATGAGAAAGCTTTTTGACCATCCAGTCCGAGGTAAGGACGCAGCTAAACGTTTGTTCTCTCTTCGCCAAGGAGCTCGCAGTGTGGCAGACTTTGTGATTGAATTCAGGACATTGGCTGTGGAGAGTGGTTGGAATGAGGAATCACTACAAGCGGCTTTTTACCAGGGGTTGTCGGAGCAACTCAAGGACGAGCTGATCTCCTATCCAGAGCCTAGTGACCTAGACAGTTTGGTCACCTTAGCTATTCGGGTAGATAATAGAGTCCGAGAGAGAAGGAGGGAGAAGCAGTGGGGTCCGTCTAATCAATCTGAGACTCGGTTACCATTCGGGTCAGGAACGTGGAGCAGAACGTGTTGATCATTATTCCCCACACAGGATTAGTGGAGGGGTCTTGCCGTCAGATCCTGAAGATCCATGCTTATAGGGCGACACGGGTTAACTAAGGTGGAGCGCCAACGTAGACGTGAGACCAACAGCTGCCTCTACTGTGGTAGCTCGGGACATTACATCTCCGCTTGTCCTCAGCGCCCATTAAACTGCCCGGCTCGCTAGTTTTGGGAGGTCTTTTAGCGAGCCAGTTTCAACCTCTCAAGAACCCTGTCAGACCCTGTTTTCCTGCGACCCTCATGAATAAGAATCAGAGTTTAGCGATGAACGCTTTTATCGATTCAGGTGCCGATGGCAGCTTTATTGATGCCGATTTGGTGGAACAGCTGGGGCTTTACAAGGAGCAATTGCCGAAAGCCATTGAAGCTACCACTCTGAACGGCAGTAGTCTGGCACGGATCACTATGAGGACTGAACCGGTTAAGATGTTGTTGTCGGGGAATCATTCAGAGGTTATCTCCTTCTTCATTTTGTGTGTGTTTTTTCCGGCGTCCTGGAACGCACCCTGTCTGGTTGCCGGGCAATGTAGCCAGTTGGGAGAGTTCTGATTACCCGCACCTGTATCCCATCAGCTATCTGCACACCTGGTCCTGATCATCATCTCTCCTCTTCTTAAGCCCGGACCTGACATCCATTCCCTGCCGGATCGTTAGCCATGAACACCATTCACCCGGAACCCATATCCCATCCCTGTCTGCTCGTCGCCAGTTTTTGTTTATCCCTTGGATCTGCCTATCCACTCCCATCAACACACCTCCGCTGCCCGCTCCGCCACCTGGAACTATCTACCTCCACGTTCTCATTTATTAATAAATACTCACCATCTTCATACTCACCTTGTCCTGGTCTGCTTCTGGGTCCAATTTTGGTAAACCCCGACATTGTTTGTTTCAAGTTGTAGTTTATTTTTTTATCGCAGCAGTGCCCCACCACTTTCATTTTGATGTCTTGCTTCCAGAAGTGATAGCAAGCTGTGCTTCCGAAGCGCTTACTCTTTTCAAAAGCGAACAGAAAGTGAACACTAGGAGACATCTCGTCTGAAAATACCTAAATTACACAAGGCGAAATACAGTCATCCTTGCTTGCTGGAACATTGGGCACGTCCCCTTCAAAATCTAACAAAAGAAACCATGATTACAATGAATTTCTGTTACTCTGCACAACATTTCTGATTGATCAAAATCTTTCAAACAAGGCTGGGCTATATTTTAGCCCACCACTTTGTGTGATGCTATTCATGCAAATGTCACATCTGCAGCTTGATTGCGATACACTTATGTCAACTTTTGTCGAGCCCAACATTTTTCTTGGTGTTTGACCAGGAGTCCTGCAGCAACTGGGTCTGTCTTTGGCAGCCTGTGTTTGAGTGAAAAAATTTACTAATTACTGTTTTGGTCTCTGTATGCAGAATCTGGCCTGATGTGAAATACAACGAGGCTCAATAATGCACGGAAGACGAGTATTACGGTTGGAAGCTGCCAATGGTCGCTTGATTTAGCCACATCTGGGAAAGAGCTGTTGGACATTAAACATTAGTTTACATTAATTATCCTCCCCTTTCTTTTTGGCCATTGTTGTTGTACCTTCTATTTATTCTAGGTTTATTCTAGGACAATTGGCGGTTGGTTCCATGCAGGTTTGCATTTACACAACTTAAGATCTTGGCCCTCACCCTGCACAATTACAATCCCTCAGGTGTGTGCCGTGATGAGCTGTTCTTGCTCTCCATGACACACTCAACACTAGTCAAGGCCAGCTGTTCCATGAGCCTAAAACAATTCACTTGATCAAAAACCTTCTGCGCAAATACCACAATGCTGTTGTAGTTCTTGACCTTATGGTTCCACTGTGGATGATACCACTGTAGTGTCAGAGCTCATGCACTGTTGAAGAGCATCTACAGCTCTGCTATAATCATTGTGAAGGTTCTCGTGTCAGTGAAGAGGGATTCTGCCTTGCTTCAGGAGTACTGTGCTGCTTTTCCTATGTCCGGCTTTGATTAATAGTGGAAAGAGCTGTTTAAAATAACAGTTTCTCTTGGAATATATATCCTCGGAAGCCATCAGAGCTCATGGTTTTTCACAGTATAACATTTCCCCCCTTGTGGAATGGTTGTCAATGTTTAATATCAACTAGTTCAGCCCCATTACATTCCCTTTAATCATCATCTTGGGCAGGATAATCTCTTGTGTGGGACAAGGCGTCAAATCGTGTGGGACAAGTGCGTCAAATCGGAAGGCATGCTGTCCGGTCCTCTGGCAGTCTCTATGGGGGTACCACAGGGTTCAATTCTCGGGCCGACTCTTTTCTCTGTATATATCAATGATGTTGCTCTTGCTGCGGGCGATTCCCTGATCCACCTCTACGCAGACGACACCATTCTGTATACTTCTGGCCCTTCTTTGGACACTGTGATAACCAACCTCCAAACGAGCTTCAATGCCATTCAACACTCCTTCCGTGGCCTCCAACTGCTCTTAAACGCTAGTAAAACCAAATGCATGCTCTTCAACCGTTCGCTGCCTGCACCCGCACGCCCGACTTGCATCACCACCCTGGACGGTTCTGACCTAGAATATGTGGACATCTATAAGTACCTAGGTGTCTGGCTAGACTGCAAACTCTCCTTCCAGACTCATATCACACATCTCCAATCCAAAATCAGATCTAGAGTCGGCTTTCTATTTCGCAACAGAGCCTCCTTCACTCACGCTGCCAAACTTACCCTAGTGAAACTGACTATCCTACCGATCCTCGACTTCGGCGATGTCATCTACAAAATGGCTTCCAATACTCTACTCAGCAAACTGGATGCAGTTTATCACAGTGCCATCCGTTTTGTTACTAAAGCACCTTATTCGACCCACCACTGCGACCTGTATGCCCTAGTCGGCTGGCCCTCGCTACATGTTCGCCGTCAGACCCACTGGCTCCAGGTCATCTACAAGGCTATGCTAGGTAAAGTGCCGCCTTATCTCAGTTCACTGGTCACGATGGCTACACCCACCCGTAGCACGCGCTCTAGCAGGTGTATCTCACTGATCATCCCTAAAGCCAAAACCTCATTTGGACGCCTTTCCTTCCAGTTCTCTGCTGCCTGCGACTGGAACGAATTGCAAAAATCTCTGAAGTTGGAGACTTATCTCCCTCAACAACTTTAAACATCTGCTATCCGAGCAGCTAACCGATCGCTGCAGCTGTACATAGTCCATCGGTATATAGCCCACCCAATTTACCTAAATCACCCCCCCCATACTGCTTTTATTTCCTTTTCTGCTTTTTTTGCACACCAGTATCTCTACTTGCACATGACCATCTGATGATTTACCACTCCAGTGTTAATCTGCTAAATTGTAATTATCTGATTTATTGCCTACCTCCTCATGCCTTTTGCACACATTGTATATAGATTCTCTTTTTTTCTTTTTTTCTACCATGTTATTGACTTGTTTATTGTTTACTCCATGTGTAACTCTGTGTTGTTGTCTGTTCACACTGCTATGCTTTATCTTGGCCAGGTCGCAGTTGCAAATGAGAACTTGTTCTCAACTAGCCTACCTGGTTAAAGAAAGGTTAAAAAAAAAAAAAAAAAAAAAAAGGCAGTAAGGGCAAGGCAGGCGGCATCTGCACTGGAAAATCGGAGCTTGGTTTGAGATTAGCCGTAGGTCCACTGCACTGCCGCATGTGCTCACTACAGTGTGTGTCTCAGCAATGATGCAGCCGCCCATAATCAAAGGCAGATTTTGTGTGTTATGCAAGTCCTCTCCAAAACCCTGCTGATAAGGCTGATGCCTTGTGGTGGATGTCACCTATTCACATGAAACGTTTTCATGTTCCTTTTTGTGTTGAGCTTTTCTTCTCTCAAAGTGAAGAGCATGACACACAGACGATTTGGCATTCTGAAATGTTTCTCTCATTAAGGCATTTATTTCCTCTGTGTACAAGTTCTGGAGATATTAAACAATAAACCCACCGAAGCTTTAATTATTTGCAGATTTGTCTGACTTAGGAGACTTTGTGGGTAACTGTTAGGAGATTCACAGGGGATGAGGCAGCTGTTACAGGACTAGACCCCCACTAAACCAGATAAGGGGTTAAAACATTCTAGAGGCAGGGGTTGAGAAGCTCTGTATAACTCTCCTGTGGTGTGCATCTATTCTCTACAAAGGCCTATACAATACATTGGAGAACAAGGTACAGTAATTGCATTTCTATGAAACAGGAACATCACAAATCCTCATTATCATTCAACTCAGGGTTAGAATCCAATTTTATCTGCAGGACATGCCCATATGAATGACAGAAACCTGTTCTGCTGCCATGGCTCACAACTGAGGATGAGCCTAAAAGGGTCAAAGAATCAATCCTCAGATCACTGGAACCAGAGGCAAAATGTTGCTACACTTTCTAACAGCGTACTGTTTGGACACCCAGGTGCATTTAATAAGCCCTTCGAAGGTTGACCTAGCACAGGGAGGTGTACAAAGCTCTGACAGTGGCAGGAAAGGGCAGCCTTGACAGGTTCATCCATGGCTGTTTGAAAAATGGTCTTTGGATTTATTGAGATCACACAAAAGCAAGTCTGGCTGTACACATCTTTGCTGAGGACTTGCAAGGAGGACCATATATCAGGGCAGAGGTCCAATAAATAATAATTTTCAGGAGATTGCAGCTGCTGTCAAAAAAGTGAACAGCTCTATAAATGGTAGGCCTAGATGCCAGGATTGTCAAACTCACTGCAAAAATAGAAATATAGGCACCTCATAGAGCTCCTGTGCTGTCGATCAAATGAACCAGTGATGATGGTGTGCGTGTTGTGGGGTGAGGGGTAGCCCTTGGCTGTCTCGCTGGTTGTCGCAGGCCCAGCCAGCCCTGTGTAGCAGCCAGCTTCCTCTCTGCCCTTAGCTATGCGGTCGGCTTCCACATCTACTATTACGGAAGTAACTGCTGGTAACAGTAACAGGCATGGGCTTACACAGCTAGATGCGGCTTTATAAACATTGATACATTCAGCCAGTCTCCTCAGTATTTTTTTCTACACAAAACAAATCGGACAAACAGCCTCTTTAAGGGTGTTTCTGAGGTCTAACCAATCTTTATTAGCACAAGCATGTACAGTCGTGGCCAAAAGTTTTGAGAATGACACAAATATTAATTTTCACAAAGTCTGCTGCCTCAGTTTGTATGATGACAATTTTCATATACTCCAGAATGTTATGAAGAGTGATGAGATGAATTGCAATTAATTGCAAAGTCCCTCTTTGCCATGCAAATTAACTGAATCCCCAAAAAACATTTCCACTGCATTTCAGCCCTGCCACGAAAGGACCAGCAGACATCATGTCACTGATTCTCTCGTTAACACAGGTGTGAGTGTTGACGAGGACAAGGCTGGAGATCACTCTGTCATGCAGATTGAGTTCGAATAACAGACTGGAAGCATCAAAAGGAGGGTGGTGCTTGGAGTCATTGTTCTTCCTCTGCCAACCATAGTTACCTGCAAGGAAACACGTGCCATCATCATTGCTTTGCACAAAAAAGGCTTCACAGGCAAGGCTATTGCTGCCAGTGAGATTGCACCTAAATCAACAATTTATCAGATCATCAAGAACTTCAAGGAGAGTGGTTCAATTGTTGTGAAGAAGGCTTCAGGGCGCCCAAGAAAGTCCAGCAAGCACCAGGGCCGTCTCCTAAAGTTGATTCAGCTGCGGGATCGGGGCACCACCAGTACAGAGCTTGCTCAGGAATGGCAGCAGGCAGGTGTGAGTACATCTGCACGCACAGTGAGGTGAAGACTTTTGGAGGATGGCCTGGTATCAAGAAGGGCAAGAAAGAAGCCACTTCTCTTCAGGAAAAACATCAGGGACAGACTGATATTCTGCAAAAGGTACAGGGATTGGACGGCTGAGGACTGGGGTAAAGTCATTTTCTCTGATGAATCCCCTTTCTGATTGTTTGGGGCATCCGGAAAAAAGCTTGTCCAGAGAAGACAAGGTGAACGCTACCATCAGTCCTGTGTCATGCCAACAGTAAAGCATCCGGAGACCATTCATGTGTGGGGTTGCTTCTCAGCCAAGGGAGTGGGCTCACTCACAATTTTGCCTAAGAACACAGCCATAAATAAAGAATGGTATCAACGCATCCTCCGAGAGCATCTTCTCCCAACCATCCAGGAACAGTTTGGTGACGAACAATGCCTTTTCCAGCATGATGGAGCACCGTGCCATAAGGCAAAAGTGATAACTAAGTGGCTCGGGGAACAAAACATCGATATTTTGGGTCCATGGCCAGGAAACTCCCCAGACCTTAATCCCATTGAGAACTTGTGGTCAATCCCCAAGAGGCGGGTGGACAAACATAACCCCACAAATTCTGACAAACTCCAAGCATTGATTATACAAGAATGGGCTGCCATCAGTCAGGATGTGGCCCAGAAGTTAATTGACAGCATGCCAGGGCGGATTGCAGATGCTTGAGAAAGAAGGGTCAACACTGCAAATATTGACTCTTTGCATCAACTTCATGTAATTGTCAATAAAATCCTTTGACACAAAAAGTGACATATTGCAGGTTGTCTCTGCCCCTGACCTCGTCATCTACCGTTTTCTATTTGGCAGCATTGAATCAATAGCACCTGGCGTAGAATTGGCAGAATGAGCCCTTTTCGATCCACTGTGTTTCCCTCTGATTGTAAGAGACATAAGGAGTATCACAGGCAGTCCACGAGGACTAAATCATTTAAACACTGTCTGTGTTCTAACACACTTTGAGAATTGAGTGGGCTGCCTAAGGCTGACCATGGATTGGAAAATGTTCACCACAAATGGTCCAAATGTTACTGTGTGCCTTGGCAACACAGTAACATGACAAAATGGTGATAACTCAAGGATTAAGATTCAAGACTCAATATTAGACTCAAGATTACTGCTGTGGAATATCAAATTAGTCCGAAGCATGGCTGAAATGCTTGTGATAATGTGTGCATTCAAACATACAGTATTCAAGCGTAGGTATTTTAGATATTTTTTTGTCATTTAATCATGTACGAATTGTGTCCTTATTTTTTTTCTCCTCTATGGTCCTCAACCTCTCCCTAACTCTGTGCTGCTGCCTCCTTATCAAAGGTAATGCAATCATGTTGATTTCTATATGCAATGCTGTGCTCTGCTTTGTTGTTAACATCAATGGTGTCTTTAAGTGGAAATTCCACCTATTCTAGATCAGACCCAAACTGCCCTCTCTTCTCAATACTTTCACATTTCAAACAAAAGGATTCCAGTTTTTCTCAGTGATTTGAAGGAAAATAGGCATTCAGAGTATCTGGAACCAGGCAGCAATAGATCAGTCCAGTTCATCCCTATCACGCGGAGAGAGCAGCATCTGAGCTAACTAGACAGACTAAAGCCAGGAGGGCTCCCCATCAGAGGCATAGGCACCCAATAAGATTATGTTATTTGCTTTACTTGTCAGTGTTCCAAACAGGACATTATTTGTCTTTTTACCTAAGACAGTACTTGACTTGGGCAGGAGCTCACCGGAACTGAGTACCGACACCTCACATGTTCTTCTGCTTGAGTTCCTGCACCTGCTATAGAATATTAGCTCAAAATAATTAAGGAGTTCCTGCACCTAAATATAAATGTGACCGGCACCCAAATTGAGTACAGGCACCTATTTCAGTCCAAGTCAAGCACTGCCCTAAACATGCATACAGTGCCTTCGGGAAGAATTCAGACCCCTTGACTTTTTCCACATTTTGTTAGGTTACAGCTATACTCAAAAATTGATTAAATTGTCCCCCCCCTCATCAATCTACACACAATACCCAATAATGACAAAGCAATAACAGGTTTTTAGAAATGTTTGCTCATTTATTACAAATAAAAAACTGAAATATACATTTACATAAGTATTCAGACCCTTTAGTCAGTGCTTTGTTGAAGCACCTTTGGCAGCGACTACAGCCTCGAGTCTTCTTGGATATGATGCTACAAGCTTGACACACCTGTATTTGGGGAGTTTCTCCCATTCTCTGCAGATCCTCTCAATCTCTGTCAGGTTGGATGGGGAGCATTGCTGCACAGCTATTTTCATGTCTCTCCAGAGATGTTTGATCGGGTTCAAGTCCGGGTTCTGGCTTGGTCACTCAAGGTCATTCAGAGATTTGTCCCGAAGCCACTCCTGAGTTGTCTTGTCTGTGTGCTTAGGGTCATTGTCCTGTTGGAAGGTGAACCTTCGCCCCAGTCTGAAGTCCTATGCGCTTCAGAGCAGGTTTTCTTTAAGGATCTCTCTGTACTTTGCTCCGTTCATCTTTGCCACAATCCTGACTAGTTTCCCAGTCCCTGCCGCTGAAAAACATCCCCACGGCATGATTCTGCCACAACCGTGCTTCACCGTAGGGATGGTTTCCTCCAGGCGTGACTCTTGGCATTCAGGCCAAAGAGTCTTGGTTTCATCAGACCAAGAGTCTTGGTTTCATCAGACCAGAGAACCTTGTTTCTCATGGTCTGAGAGTCTTTAGGTGCCTTTTGGCAAACTATAAGCGGGCTGTCATGCACCTTTTACTGAGGAGTGTCTTCCGGAGTTGCTTCCGTCTATCCACTCTACCATAAAGGCCTGATTGGTGGAGTGCTAGAGATGTTTGTCCTTCTGGAAGGTTCTCCCATCTCCACAGAGGAACTCTAGAGCTCTGTCAGAGTGACCATCGGGTTCTTGGTCACCTCCCTGACCAAGGCCTTTCTCCCCCGATTGCTCAGTTTGGTCAGCTCTAGGAAGAGTCTTTGTGGTTCCAAACTTCATCGATTTAAGAATGATGGAGGCCACTGTGTTCTTGGGGACCTTCAATGCTGCAGACATTTTTTGGTACCCTTCCCGAGATCGATGCCTCGACACAATCCTATCTTGGAGCTCTATGGACAATTCCATCGACCTCATGGCTTGGTCTTTGCTCTGACATGCACTGTCAACTGTGGGACCTTATATAGACGGATGTGTGCTTTTCCAAATTCTTCAAATAGTGTGCTTTTTCAAAACAAGTGTGTGCTTTTCCAATCAATTAAATTACCACAGATGAAATTCAATCAAGTTGTGGTGACATCTCATGGTTGATCAATGGAAACACGATACACTTGAGCTCAATTTCGAGTCTCATAGCAAAGGGTCTGAATACTTATGTAAATATGTTATTTCTGTTTTCGCTTTGCCATTATGGGGTATTGTGTGTGTAGATTGCTAAGAATTTTTACTTTTTTAATCCATTTTATAATAAGCTGTAGGCCTACATGGAGAAAATCAGACCTCTCTTATTATATATGAACATAGGCAAATGCATTAAATAATATTTATTTTCAGTCAATGTAAATACCCTATCACCATTGATCATTTTAATTGATATCAAACAATACATTGTCGGCGTACTTCATCTCCCGCGCCCAGCAGAGAATTGCACTCTGCTTGCATTTTGACTCATAAAGTGATCTCGACTAAGAAAAGGTTGGTGACTATTGTGATTATTACTGTTATATCAAGTCATTATGTTCTAATCTCATAGTCTATTAATTATATGCCTATGGTTTATTATGTGTAGGTTATGTAAGCGGTATGTTAAATTCTAGAGTCATGGCTTTACGTAGGCCGATGTTAGATGGTTTGTTGTGTGTGATTGATTACAGTAGGGCATAGGGTAGGTTATTATTTTATGATCATTTAATGATGATTTGAGTGCCAAAATGTTGTCCCACCTACATTTTTGCTGGCCCTGCCAACAATGGATTTCTGCCTACGCCACTGCTTCCCACAACAGTGTTACCGGTCATTTATTTGATGGAACTACCTGCTGAGGTGACAAGTCCAGAGGAGACAATGGGAGATGGGAGAGCCTGAGGGCGTTCAATGCTGCAGATTGTGGGCTGTGCATGCTGCAAGGCCTTTGTTACCAACTGCCCCTCTCAGTTGTGAGATTACAAAAGGACCATATTTCTGCACAGCCCATTTGTTTTTATGGCCGTATATTGGACCCTGTGGTTTTCCATCGTACCACAGGCCAAAAATATTTCTTTTTTCATTTTAAGAGATATCAAAGTCATAAAATGCAATATGAATCCCAACCAAGGGTTGTTAATACGGCATGACATAGACGTCCTGCTATGAAGTTATGTACACGTTACTCACCCTTCTACTGAACTCAAGCCATAAGGAAGGGCAATAACCACAATTCCTTTCTAATAGAAATGTGGTGATATATAGTACAACAGCCGATGCGCGACATTGAGATTGCAGTAGATTCCAACAAAAGCTGTCGCTGGGGTTTGGAAGTTTGTGAGTACATTATGAATTTCACAGGGAAACATTTAATGACAAATTATTTATTTTAGTACTCCTAAACTCCAAAACCAGCTGTACCCATAGTTTAATTCATATGTTTTCATGCAACCTTACCTTACCTTACCTCACAGTACAGTACCTGCCAGCTTTGCCTTTTGTTGCCAACAGACTGGCTTGGTCAATTGTACTGACACTTCTCAAATCGTAAAATTCCATATATTGTACATATTTTTATTTAGGTTCACAATTCCATACTGTGAGGAGGAGAGGGGAAGAGAATAATACCCCACTTTGTACTTTGCACCTCATAAAAACCTGAGTGCACCCCTATTGTTGCAGCAAAGTGCTTTCTCTCCCCCTCTGGAGGGGCCTCAGTTGCACCCCTGAATGGGGGTGTCCCAGAGAATAGTAATTTTAAGTGGTGAGGGAGGGTGTGTGAGCGCACTAACTGTCCTCATATTTAAAGTTGTGGAAATGTCTGACAGTTGAGAGTGCTTCTCTGTCTCTGCTTCTCTCCCTCTCCTTCTCTGCCTATGTTTGACAGTTTAGAGTGGAAGTTGATAGGATGCAGGAGGAGCCTGTGACTGGCTTCCACATTGACCCGGCCCCTCTAGCCCACCGCGGCTGCCGGTTGACACTGCCGAGAAGTAAAATGATTATCCCCATTTTTGTCGCAAATACAAGCGTCTGGGCTGAGCTTTTGGCCACTGAGCTGAATCGAATGTGTATACTGTGTGGTGTTTTAATCCAGTTTACATGATGTCAATTTTTTATATCTGTTAAGATCCAGGAATGCATTCTGTTGCGCTGAAGTTGTTGGATGGGGGAGAACTACCCTCTCCCCAAGTGATTCAATTATTCTGCAACAGTTCACAAACACCCACCAATTAGTGCTCTCCCAAGCTCAAAATGGAGTATTGCCACAAATGTTGATGAAAAAGGCAGTATCCCTTAAGCAGCAAGCCATCTTGAATGTGAATGAATGGGACAGCAGGTGGCCTAGTGGTTAGAGCATTGGACTAGTAACCGAAAGGTTGCAAGATCAAGTCCCCGAGCTGACAAGGTACAAATCTGTCATTCTGCCCCTGAACAAGGTAGTTAACCCACTGTTCCTATTCCTGTTAACCCACTGTTCCTACGTCATTGAAAATAAGAATTTGTACTTGACTAGTTAAATAAAGGTAACAAAAACAATATGACCTCAGCAGTGGGACAGTAAGGATCTGTGGAGAGAGCCTGGTTGCCAACACTACAGAAACTAAATATAACTAACCACAGTTTCTCCTGTCCAACACTCACTCTCCAAAAATGTGTTGTTACTTTGAAAGTAGTAACATTTCCATATCTGGAAGATAGTATACAATTCTGATTCCCATGTAGTTAATTTAAAAATAAGAGAGGGGGAAGAATGGGAGGCTATGCTCATAATAACACACTGGGTCATTATCCATGGAATGTGGTTATAGACCTTCCACTGGGAGATGGGTAGTGATTGAGGAATGATTGATACTATCAATCCAGAGGTATCACCAGAGTATCACCAGAGCTTATCAAACCACTGCTCTGCTCATTACTACACAATGATTGTGATGTGTAGCCTATATCAGTCTGCCAGGACAGGAGGTATTTTGGAGCTGCTATCATTTATTAGACCAGAAAGATCAAGATAAAAGGACAATTATAGTCTAATTGATTGTCTGGGGGTGGCAAAAATAAGCAAGTAAATGCTCTTCTTTCCTGCTCTTCTCTGAAGTCGTTCATTATAGTATGCCACTCTGGCCAGATGAATGTGGTTCTTATGTCAGTGGATGATGTTCCACTAACTCTAAATAGCTAAACACCATTAAGAAATACTGGGGCATTGCGGTGGTAATTTTCCCGTATTTCTTTCTGCACATAAAGTTAATTTGAAATGTGTCTAATTATCAGACTAGGTTGGAATATCATTTGAACTACAACTAAGACTGTACAGTACTGTATGTGACATGCTAGAAAGTTTGAATTAATCTGTTCCTTCACTGACTTATCCCAGACAATGAGGCCTAAGCCTCACAATGAAAATTAGTGACCTCTTCTGAACTCTGTTATCAGGGAGAAGATCTCTTACTGGCAGGTTAAACCCAACCATGAGTATAATTCAACTCAATGCTTTAATGGGGGCTTTCTATCTACTATCTCTGTCGCTTTTGCTCTCTCTCTCTCTCTCTCTCTCTCTCTTTCTCAGTCTCAGCATTCCTCATTTATTAAGCATACTGTTTGCTCCTAATTAAGTACATTAGTGCATTAAAGGCCACACACACACAAACACACACACACACACACACACACACACACACACACACACACACACACACACACACACACACACACACACACACACACACACACACACACACACACACACACACACACACACACACACACACACACACACACACACACACACACACACACACACAGAGCACTCTAAGCCTGATGGAATTGATGGTGTAGTAGGATTTGCAGAGCACCTTTGCTCAGCATAGTGGAAGAGATAATTCATACACATTGCCTGTATTTAAACATATTTTCTAAAGCATAATGGTATTCAGGTAACATCCTTTTTATGTGGTATGTAATGGCACTTTCTAAAAATACATATCTAATATGTCTATAATATAAGACATATTAGATATGTATTTTTAGAAAGTGCCATTACATACCACATAAAAAGGATGTTACCTGAATACCATTATGCTTTAGAAAATATGTTTAAATACAGGCAATGTGATCAATCAAATTTCAATCAAATGTATTTCTAAAGCACAAAATGCTTATACAGAAACGAAGCCTAAAACCCCAGAGAGCAAGCAATGCAGATGTAGAATCACGGTGGCTAGGAACAACTCCCTAGAAAAGCTGGAACCTAAGAAGAAACCTAGAGGAACCAGGCTCTGAGGGGTGGCCAGTCCTCTGCTGGCTGTGCCGGGTGGAGATTATATGAGTTCATGGCCATTAAGGCCAGATCGTTCTTCAAGATGTTGAAATGTTCACCAGCAGGGTCAAATAATAATCTGTGGTGATCAAATCAAATCAGACTTTATTGTCACATGCGCCGAATACAACAAGTGTAGACTTTACCGTGAAATGCTTACTTACAAGCCCTTAACCAAGAATCAAGAAGATTTAAGAAAACATTTACCAAATAGACTAAAATAAAAAGTAATAATAAAAAGTAAAACAATAAGAGTAACAATAACGAGGCCATATACAGGGGGCACCGGTACCGAGTCAGTGTGCGGGATAACAGGTTAGTCGAGGTAATTTGTACATGTAGGTGGGAGTGAAGTGACTATGCATAGATAATAAATAGCAGTAAATTGTCCGGTGACGATTTTATTAATTGTTCAGCAGTCTTATGGCTTGGGGGTAGAAGCTGTTGAGGAGCCTTTTGGTCCTAGACTTGGTGTTCCGGTACCGCTTGCCGTGCGGTAGCAGAGAAAACCGTCTATAACTTGGGTGACTGGAGTCTCTGACAATTCTATGGGCTTTCCTCTGACACCGCCTATTATATAAGTCCTGGATGGCAGGAAGCTTGGCCCCAGTGATGTACTGGGCCATACACACTACCCTCTGTAGCGTCTTACGGTCAGACGCCGAGCAGTTGCCATACCAGGCGGTGATGCAACCGGTCAGGAAGCTCTCGATGGTGCAGCTGTAGAACCTTTTGAGGAACTGGGGACCCATGCCAAATCTTTTCAGTCTCCTGAGGGGGAAAAGGTTTTGTCGTGCCCTCTTCACGACTGTCTTGGTGTGTTTGGACCGTGTTAGTTCATTGGTGATGTGGACACCAAGGAACTTGAAACTCTCGACCCGCTCCACTACAGCCCCATTGATGTTAATAGGGGCCTGTTCGGCCCGCCTTTTCCTGTAGTCCACGATCAGCTCCTTAGTCTTGCTCACATTGAGGGAGAGGTTGTTGTCCTGGCACCACCCTGCCAGTTCTCTGACCTACTCCCAATAGGCCGTCTCATCGTTGTCGGTGAACAGACCTACCACTGTTGTGTCGTCAGCAAACTGATGATGATGGTGTTGGAGTCGTGTTAAGCCACTCAGTCGTGGGTGAACAGGGAATACAGGAGGGGACTAAGTACACACCCCTGAGGGGCCCCAGTGTTAAGGATCAGCGTGGCAGACGTGTTGTTGCCTACTCTTACCACCTGGGGGCGGCCCGTCAAGAAGTCCAGGATCAAGTTGCAGAGAGAGGTGTTTAGTCCCAGAGTCCTTAGCTTAGTGATGAGCTTCGCGGACACTATGGTGTTGAACGCTGAGCTGTAGTCGATGAACAGCATTCTCACATAGGTGTTCCTTTTGTCCAGGTGAGAAAGGGCAGTGTGGAGTGCGATTGAGATTGTGTCATCTGTGGATCTGTTGGGGTGGTATGCGAATTGGAGTGGGTCTAGGGTGTCCGGGAGGATGCTGTTGTTGTGAGCCATGACCAGTCTTTCAAAGCACTTCATTGCTACCGACGTGAGTGCCACGGGGAGGTAATCATTTAGACAGGTTACTTTCGCTTCCTTGGGCACAGGGACTATGGTGGTCTGCTTGAAACATGTAGTTATTACAGACTCGGTCAGGGAGAGGTTGAAAACAGTTGGTCCGCGCATGCTTTGAGTACACGTCCTGGTAATCCGTCTGGCCTAGCGGCTTTGTGAATGTTGACCTCGGCTACCGAGAGCGTTATCACACAGTCATCCAGAACAGCTGGTGCTCTCATGCATGCTTCAGTGTCGCTTGCCTCGAAGCGAGCATAAAAGGCATTTAGCTCATCTGGTATGCTTGTGTCACTGGGCAGCTCGAGACTCCAGACTGAGGCAGATGGCGGATTGTTGCTCCCACACCGCCGTTGCACAGGCGAGTGCCCTCCCGGACATCAGCGTAATAATATACGCTATCTTCGAGCTGTCCAATGGTAATGTTAAAGGCTGCAGCTTGAAAACGAAGTAGCACTGGGAGAGAAAGACCCAGCAGGTCTCCATCGTAGCTCTCCAGGGGAGGTAAGCGGGGTTCCCAGGAAACCAGCGTGATGGTGCTGCTACCAGCCAGGTTACTGAGGGGCTGGGAGGTTACCATCGTGGTAGACTGCCTAGTAGGCAACCCACTGAATTACATCCCGCAAAGCGTACAATGCTAGGTCATGACGTTCAGCCACGTTCTGGAACCCTTCCATCAGACCATGAAGCAACTCCTCGTGTCTACCAATGAGGGCTCCTTGGGTGGAGATGGCGTTGCGGAGCTGGTACAAGTCTGCTGGGTCAGTCAGGGCCAGATCATACTATCAGGTTTCAGGTAAGACCCAAGTGGAGACTGTGTTGAAGTAACAGTTTATATTGCAACAACAGGGGCAGGCAAACAACAGATCAAAGCAGGCAGGGGTCTATAATCCAGAGTAGTGGGGACAAGGTACAGGATGGCAGGCAGGCCCAGGGTCAGGTCAGGCAGTGGTCGGTCATCCAGAGTAGGGGCAAAGGCACAGGACGGCAGGCAGGCTCAGAGTCAGGACAGGCAAGGGCCAAAACCAGGAGGACGAGAAAAAGAGAGACTGGGGGAAAGCAGGAGCTGAGACAAAACGCTGATTGACTTGAACAAACAAGACGAACTTGCAACAGACAAACAGAGAACACAGGTATAAGTACCCGGGGGATAATGGGGAAGATGGGTGACACCTGGAGGGGGGTGGAGACAAGCACAAGGACAGGTGAAACGGATCAGGGCGTGACACACTCAGGAACATTCACTGTGTTCTTGGTAAGCAACTCCAGTGTAGATTTGGCATGGTTTTAGGTTATTGTCCTGCTGAAAGGTGAATTAATCTCCCATTGTGTGGTGGAAAGCAGACTGAACCAGGTTTTCCTTTAGGATTTTTCCTGTGCTTAGCTCCATTCTGTTTCTTTTTTATCCTGAAAATCTCCCCAGTCCTTAATGATTACAAGCGTACCCATGACATAATGCAGCCACCACTATGCTTGAAAATGTGATGTGTTGTGTTGGATTTGCCCCAAACATAACACTTTGTATTCGGGATTTTTTTTATTGCTTCGTCACATTTTTTGCAGTATTTACAGTATTAAACAGGATGCATGTTTTGGAATATTTTTTTTCTTTACAGGCTACCTTCTTTTCACTCTGTCAATTGGGTTAGTATTGTGGAGTAAGTACAATGTTGTTGATCCATTCAGACTGTAGCACAACAAAATGTGGAAAAGGTCAAGGATGTGTGTTCCATCCTCAGTTTTCTTCAATCACAGCCATTAGACGTGTGTCTGTTTTAAAGTCACCATTGGCCTCATGGTGAAATCCCTGAGCGGTTTCCTTCCTCTCAAGGCAACTGAGTTAGGAAGGATGCCTGTTTCTTTGTAGTGACTGGGTGTATTGATACACCATCCCAAAAGTAATTTATGCCTTCACCATGCCAAAAGGGATATTAAATGTCAGTTGTTTTTTACCCATCTACCTATAGGTGCCCTTCTTTGCGAGGCAATGGAAAACCTCCCTGGGCTTTGTGGTTGAGTCTGTGTTTGAAATTCACTGCTCGACTGAGGGACGTTACAGATAATTGTATGTGTGGGGTACAGAGATGAGGCAGTCATTCAAAAATCATGTTAAGCAAATCTTTACTCCTGAACTTATTTAGGCTTGCCATAACAAAGGGATTGAATACATTTTTTATAAATTTGTTAACATTTCTAAAAACATCACTCCACTTTGACATTATGAGGTATTCTGTCTAGGCCAGTGACAAAAAAAACTGAATTGAATCAATATTAAATTCAGGCTGTACCACAACAAAAAGTAAAGGGGTGTGAAGGCACTGTATATAGTGAAAACAATAGTGGTGCTAGAACACCGAAACTTAACCATTGATTTGTCAGAGGATAAACCATCCATAGGGACCAACTGATAGCTTTCCGACAAAGAAGATCTAAACCACACAATAACTTTTCTTTGTACATCAAATACGGTTTCCAATCTGGCCAAAATAATCTGGTGATCGAAAGCGGTACTAACGTCTAGGAGCACGAGGACAGACGCAGAGCCTTGGTCTGTCGCCATTAAAAGGTAATTTACCACTGAGTGCGGTCTCAGTACCATGATGGGGTCTAAAACCAGACTGGAGTGTTTTGTATACATTATTTGGCTTCAGGAAGGCAGTGAGTTGCTAAGCAACAGCTTTTTAAAAATAAATTGAGAGGTATGGGAAATTCGATTTAGGCCGATTAGTTAAAAAACAAATCTGGGTCAAGGTTTGGCTTTTTCCGGATAGGCTTTATTACTGCCACTTTTAGTGAGCACAGGAAGTAGCTCTTTCAGTAGTTTAGTTGGAATAGGGTCCAGTAGACAGCTGGAAGGTTTAGAGGCCATTACTATTCTTATGAATGTGTCGAGAGATACAGGATAAAAAAACTTGAGTGTCGCCATCGATCCGAAGTCCTGGCAGTTCTGTACATTCAGAACAACTAAGTTTTGGAGAAATGTGCAGAGTCCGTCATTTGTATTTTAATGATCGTTAAAGAAGTGAAGGCCATCCTCAGTGGGAAATGCTGCTTTTTAGTTAGCTTTGCGACAGTATTGTTTTTATTCTCCTCATTCAGGTTGAAACAGTAGGCTGATCGAGCAGCAGTGTGGGATTTTCGATATTGCACTGTACTGTCTTGCCAAGCTAGTCGGAAGACTTCCAATTTGGTGGAGCGCCATTTCCGTTCCAATTTTCTGGACGCTTACTGGAAGGTTCCTGTATACCAAGGAGCTACTTTCTTGTGACAAATTGTTTTTCTTTTTAGCATCTAGGTTAGTACGCAAGATTAAGATTTTGTACTCCAACGTCCTTGGGTAGGAGGGAGTCTGGAAGGGCATCTTTGGGTTGTCGAATAATTTATAGCGCGGATTTTGATAATCCTTGGTTGGGGTCTAAGCAAATAATTTTTTCACGATTGCAAACATAATAAGATGGTGGTCTGATAGTCCATGATTATGAGCAGAAGCATTTAGATCCACAATATCTATTCTACTGGACGAAACTAGATCCAGGGTATGATTGTGGCAATGTGTAGGTTCCAAGACATGTTGGACAAAACCCACTGAGTCGATGATGGCTTCGAAAGCCTTTTGGAGTGGGTCTATGGACTTCTCCATGTGAATATTGAAGTCCCCAAAAAATGTAATATTATCTGCATGACTACAAGATCCGATAGGAATTCAGGGAACTCAGTGAGGAACGCTGTATATGGCCCAGGAGGCCTGTAGACAGTATGTGCTCTGTGCATCTCAAATCCTTTATACCATTTCAGATAAGACTTGTAGTCAATTCAATCAGGCTTTGAGTTTGTTTATTTGTTTGGCACTATGCTGTGTCTGCTTTTCTGATGTCAGAGATTTTGGATTTAAACCACATTATGAATATCGGTTTTAGTTCAATTTAATCTGCAGGTTGGGTCCTGTGAAATAAAAGAGCTCTATGCATGCAAATAGAAGATAGCATATAATTTCTTGGCATAAACCTATTAGACTCAAGTCTCAACTCGTTAACGGTACGGTCTATCAACATATTGTGTTTGAGGCTATATCATTTATAGTTTCCTGGTGAAAGTTTAGTTGACACAGTGAATATCAACTAATTTAATCAACTTTAATAGCTAATGTTGTTTTGTCTGCCTTAGGGCCTTCAGTGCTATACTGTTCTAGTCCATAGTAGATGATCATCACCCTTGGAAAAGCTTCCATGTTAGAGAAACACTGCAGCCCATTCTCTTAGGATTCTAAACACCTTTCAACATGTGTCAAGGGAAGCAGTAGGTGTCATACCCTGCATGAGCTGGAATAGATGTAGTTTTTGGCTCCAAAGGAGATCAGGAAAGCATAGCACAACAGCAGAGGCTCAGTGTCTGAAAATATCACCTCTCTTCGGGCTAATGAGAAGCATTGTGAGTCATTGAGGGAGACAAGGGGATTTAGACGATGATGTGATCAGCTCTCGAGGCTTTCTCCCCAGTAATCTGAACCAGTCTGTATGATCAGTGAAGAGAGACGCTTACTGAACTTTTGATTTACTGATACTCTGGGCCTTTGTTCAAAAAGCATCTCAGAGTCTAGGATCAGGTCCTCCCTGTCCATATAACCTTATTCATTATGATATCAAAGAAAAAAAGTATCTTATATCAGAACTCTTTTGTCAATACGGGCCCTGAACTTACAGATGAAACCAGGAGTGAGTTCAAGTCTAAGCAGCTGTAATTTCATCACTGTTAACCAATAAACCCTGATGCCTGAGTGTTTCCAAAGGTCTTGGCTTCAAGGAATGTTTACAAATCGCCCCTGTCCACATGATGAGAAAATTATCGTTTTACACCGCAAACAGAAAGATTATCTATCAACCCTGGAAGCCTCAACTGACATGCCGAAGCCACCAGCCAGCCAACCAAACAAAAACCAAATCCCAGTCCAGGGACCAAGAGTGATAAATTCCTGTGAATTGATGATGATTGCCTCCATGTTCCTCCAAAAGCAGTTTACGCTTAGTCACTCACTGAGCCCAGTTTTTACGAGCTCGTATCAGTAATATCCCATAGAGAGTTTTACTACTAGATTCCTCTAGGATGAGTCCGACTGTTTCACTTCCCTACTGACCTCCAGACCTCCCAGTCTCTGGCTTCTTAATGAGCATTGCTCCTAACCGCTGGTCCCTTCGCTCTGGAAAGGCATGTGAGGAAGGATGTTTGCATGTGTAATATTTATTTGCCTTACTGAATATTAAGGCAATACTCTCATATTCCACAGTCGTCTTCTATGCAGCAAATGGTGATCCATAATGTTGGAATCACAATATACTGTATGTCCAATGCCTAAAGAGAATGCAAGATCTTAAAGTGAATAAGTAATCATCCTGCATTGAAATACGTTGTTTTACTATGACATGTAGTAATATTGTAATAACTCCTAACATGAGGCTGCTGACGTTTCCTACACATGCTGCATTCCACAGTGAGTGAGCTGTATTGGAATCCCAATATAAAGGCGGCTCCATGTTACAGCACAGCTGGAATGAAAACAGCCATCAAACAGGTTATTGTTTCCAGTAGTTGCCTGTCCAGCATTTTGCTGGTTCACAGCAAGGAGTCTTACATCTTTTGTGAAACTGTATCTGTATATATAAAGGCCTTTATCCAGACACTCCTTCTGCCCAGCCAATTTAGCAACAGTTTTCATGCTTCATATATTAATTCCCCTTCTGTTATTTTCACTCTTGAAAACCCAACATAAATATAGCTCATACATAGGCCTGCATGCGTTTCCCCCCAAACGTTCTATATGGCTTGTATGGTGAGCCACAAGCAGACCTTTTTCTTAAAGGTCCAATGCAGCGGATTTTATCTCAGTATCAAATCATTTCTGGGTTACAATTAAGTACCTTACCCTTTTCAATTAAAATTATCAAAAATAAACAAAAATAGCTTCTTAGCAAAGAGCAAGGCCAAAACTCCATCCCACCACCAAAACAGGCTAAAATTTCAGTCGTTCTTTTCAAACAGCTCATACACTAAAAGGGCATTATCATAATTTCACAATATTTTTCCAACCCCATAGTGTCAAACTGTATATATAAAACACAGGAAAATCTTATTTTTTTATGCACTGGGCCTTTCATCTGAAAACGTTGCCCCCATAACTATGTTTGTGTTTTACATATGCTGAGGGCTGAGTCAAGTTTATTTGTTTAAATTAAATGCAACTTCATATTTGACTCGGAATTTAAATACATACTCTTCCATTTACATTTTTTACAAGATCCGAATTCTCTGTAATACTTTGCCATTTTTTCAAATGAGGAGAGTACTGTTGTTACTTTAGCTATGCCAATTGTTACAGGCTATGGTTTTTCCATTTATATTCCAAGGTTGAACTTCAGCACCTATTGCTCGTTAATATGTAGGGTGCACCGAATGGTGTCACCTCGTTAGTCAGTATGTGTTTCACCGGTGCTGGTTGACATCTCGCTAGTGGGAAGGTGTTTCACCTGGCTCGCCCTATTTTGATTTCTAGACAAGCAATCCTTTATCCGATTTTCCTGGTTGAGTTTTGCGCCACCTTTTTGGTTTGCTTCCTATCTTTAAGTTTGTTGTGGGTTTTTCTTTAGTTTGCCTGTTAGTGGGTAAATTTAGTGGGCACTCATTGTGGGTGTCTTTTAGGTCCCAGTTGTTGTTGCTATGCAACTTTCAGTGGACACCCATGAGTGTCTTTCAGAACCCCTCCTAAAACCCCACCTGTTTCCTTTTGGTTGTTGTTAGTGACTCTTTGTTAGTTCCCCCTTCTGTTTGAGCAACATTTTTGGTTTTCTTGCTGGGGAACGTAACACAATGCGTAACAGGAGCACTCCTGTGTTCTTTTCACTTTCATCTCTGCCTCATTTGTCACTGTGGTTTAGCCACCTACTCCCCCCTCTCCCATGCTACTCCCCCCTCTCCCATGCTACTCCCCCTCTCCCACTACTCCCCCCTCTCCCATGCTACTCCCCCCATGGACATCCTCCACCCAACCCTCTCAACAGTCTTTACTCTGCCTCCACCCCAATGGACATCCTCCACCCAACCCTCTCAACAGTCTTTACTCTGCCTCCACCCCAATGGACATCCTCCACCCCACCCCCTCAACAGTTTACTCTGCCTCCACCCCAATGGACATCCTCCACCCCACCCTCTCAACAGTCTTTACTCTGCCTCCACCCCAATGGACATCCTCCACCCCACCCCCTCAACAGTCTTTACTCTGCCTCCACCCCAATGGACATCCTCCACCCCACCCTCTCAACAGTCTTTACTCTGCCTCCACCCCAATGGACATCCTCCACCCCACCCCCTCAACAGTCTTTACTCAACAGTATAAAGTGCTATTTCTATTGTTTTTTTATTACCAATTTAATTATTTTATTTCGCTAGTACTGCATGTTGGAGCTTGAAGCCTAATATTTTCACTGTACCCTGCAATCACACCTGCAACCCGGTATATGTGACTATTAAACATTCTGAATCTCAATCCGAATCTGAAAGCTGTCCATATGAAAAGGAGTGCTGTGTTACTTGTAGTTGTCACTGCCATTAGAACATTGGAAAATGTTCTAATGAGTCACGCCGAATACATCTAGTCTGCAGCCCCATCCAACGTCTATTATTTAATGTACAAACTGTGGGGGTGCAGTCCTAGAGAATAAAATAAACCAACTTTCATCTTTAGTTACTGGCAGTAACTTGGTTTTCATTTGATTACAGAATCAAAGTTTGACACTTGCAACAAACAAACTTTCTCACAGACTAACAATGTGCACTGTGCTCCCCAGCTGTCCTCTACAGAACAGAAACCTAATGAGTCACACAAGACAAAACATTACTGAAGTCTTATTTGATATACACTTTAATGTCAATTTCAAAGGAACAAATGTGGATTGATACATGCTTCATCTGAAACATCCCACTGGGCACAGACGTCAATTCAAAATGCATTGAAATGATATGGAAACAACGTTGAGTCAACCAGCGTGTGCCCAGTGCGGTAACTCTTTTTTATATTGATAATTCATACTTATGCAGTCTCATTGTCAGAAGAAATGAATGGTTTTGTAGTATTTTGGAACAAATGACTTATAAATGTTGCACTAATCCTTTGTAAACTTTTCAGAAGATGAATAATCAGAGAACCAGTGCCGGCCATGTGCCTGGGCAGTTGTTTCCTTGGCAGCCTAGACTTTTGGAAAGCTGGTTGCTTAGGCCTCTGCCGACTGCCAAGTGGCGACTCCACATAAAAGCACCAATCTTCAACAATATCCGGGGAAGAAATGTGAAAATAGAGCTGTCATGGACATAGTTCAGAAAAGATTATGATGAATTAGATCAAGCTGTGTTTCTTTTTCCTTCTGGCCCCCATGGCTTCCATTTTCTCTTACACGTCTGGGTTGGGGATTCTTGGTCAGTGCTGGGGCGGCTAACCAGAGTGATGAAACAAAGCAGGCCTGTCTGGCGAGCCCATGTCTTTGTCTCAGAAGTATAGCTCATTAGTTGATGATGGCTGCTCAGGGCATTCCTCTGCACTACAATGTTACTCCACAGGATCGCTTCTGGCTGCAGCTGACTTTTAATAGAAATCGGACTTGAAGGTTGGTGAATAATTCCTTCGTGGGGGTGTGGTTTTTAGGTCACTGTGCCATCATTTGTCCCTGGTCTGTCTGAGGAGGAATGGCTTGGGGGAGGGGGGACAGCCACGGGGGAGAAGGAGAAGGAGAAGCCGGTGATGGTTTGTTCGCTTGTGTTGTCAAAGAATTTCAGCACGTCTTGCGCTGCACTGCTGTAGGTGGACTGGAAAATATCCCCCAGCCTGCTTGACCCAGAATTCCCCTCTTCACAGCAACAAAGGGATTAAAATCCAGATATAATTCATCTACTTCCCTGAATATACTTGTTCAAAGCATTTTTAACACATGCAACAGATGAATTCCTAATCTGAAAATGCATGCATCATGAATATGCATGCATCATGAAAAGCTGCCTCTGTGGTAACTTTAGTAGAACAAAGAAAAAACATGATATTGTTTACATACTTAACGTTTTGTATTCTTTAGTAGAGGTACTTTAAAGGAGGAGTGATGTTCAATAGAGTCATCTGCAATAACAAATTATTTTCCCATAAGTGATTAGAGAGCAAAACAAGAGTTGCAACGTGCATGCATGTCACGATCGTCGTATTGTGGAAGAGAGGAGGACCAAGGCGCAGCGTGATAACAATACATCTTCTTTTATTAACGAAGACGAACACGAAACGAACACTGACAAACTATACAAAAACAACAAACGACCATGAAGCTATAAAACGAAAGTGCAGACACAAGCAACTAACGTAAAGACATAGACAATAACTCACAAACTACCTAATGACTATGGCTGCCTAAATATGGCACCCAATCAGAGACAACGATAGACAGCTGTCTCTAATTGAGAACCAATCTAGGCAACCATAGACATACAAACACCTAGACTGAACACTGCCCCATAAACATACAAAAAACCCTAGACAATACAAACACATACATCCCCCATGTCACACCCTGACCTAACTAAAATAATAAAGAAAACAAAGATAACTAAGGCCAGGGTGTGACAATGCATTTGATTTCATTTAGATTATTTAGTAGTATACAGGTTGCACTTGAAATATTACTCATGGTGTTGCATGCAGTATTGCTCTCTATCAATGCACTTCTTTTTTTATGAATAGGGTGCACAGACAAATATCTTTTCACATACCTGATATTGTAGTTCACTAATTGGACACATTCCTAGACAGATGTTCTCATGTCTCTATCATAAAATGGAGCCAGCCAAACTAAAACAACTTTGATCTCCACTTTGTTTACATTATTGTTGTCATTCTTATCTATCTCTGTATGAATGAATGAATAAATTAAGTTGTATTTTCATGTCAAATCGCCAATTTGCAACCCATCCCTTATGGGATTAATTGACACATAAACAAACATTACAATAATTCACTATGGTAATTAAATGATAATTCTTCTTCCGGTGTTCTCTGCATTGCGCATTGCATAAAGAGTGAAAACAAAGTAAGGTAAAAATCAATACATAAAAGTAAATTACATCCCTGGAGCAGTAAAATAATATACATACATACATATGTAACCGATGTGAAATGGCTAGCTAGTTAGCGGGACGGAAGCTATACTGTTACATTGATGCTGTTGACCCGGATCACTGGTTGCTGCGGAAAAGGAGGAGGTCAAAAGGGGGGTGAGTATAACCGATGTGAAATAGTTAGCGGGGTGCGCGCTAATAGCATGAGCGATGGGTAACGATGCTTCATGGGAGGCAGTTGTAGATGTGTGCAGAGGGTCCCTAGTTTGACCCCAGGTAGCGGCGAGGAGAGGGACGGAAGCTATACTGTTACGGAAGCTATACTTTAACTATACTATACAGTTAAAGTTGTAAGTTTACATACAGTTAGGTTGGTGTCATTAAAACTCGTTTTTCAACCACTCCACAAATTTCTTGTTAACAAACTATAGTTTTGGCAAGTCGGTTAGGATTGTTGTTGTATGTGTCGAACTGCTTTGCTTTATCTTGGCCAGGTCGCAGTTGCAAATGAGAACTTGTTCTCAACTAGCCTACCTGGTTAAATAAAGGTGAAATAAAAAAAAAAAAAAAATAGGACATCTACTGTGTGCATGACACAAGTAATTTTTCTAACAATTGTTTACAGACAGATTATTTCACTTATAATTCACTGTATCACAATTCCAGTGGGTCAGAAGTCTACATACACTAAGTTGACTGTGCCTTTAAACAGCTTGGACAATTCCAGAAAATGATGTCATGGCTTTAGAAGCTTCTGATAGGCTAATTGACATCATTTGTGTCAATTGGAGGTGTACCTGTGGATGTATTTCAAGGCCTACTTCAAACTCAGTGCCTCTTTGCTTGACATCAGGGGAAAATCATAAGAAATCAACCAAGACCTCCACAAGTCTGGTTCATCCTTGGGAGCAATTTCCAACCGCCTGAACGTACCACGTTCATCTGTACAAACATCAGTACGCAAGTATAAACACCATAGGACCACGTAGCCATCATACCGCTCAGGAAGGAGACGCCTAGAGATGAACGTACTTCGGTGCGAAAAGTGCAAATCAATCCCAGAACAACAACAAAGGACCTTGTGACGATGCTGGAGGAAACAGGTACAGAAGTATTTATATCCACAGTAAAACGAGTCCTATATCGACATAACCTGATTGGCTGCTCAGCAAGGAAGATGCCACTGCTCCAAAACTGCCATAAAAAAGCCAGACTACGGTTTGCAACTGCACATGGGGACAAAGTACACTTCTTTTTATTTGAAATCATTGTTGGTTAATGGCTTGTAAGTAAGCATTTCACTATAAGGTCTACCAACAACTGAAGATTGTACTTTTTGGAGAAATGTCCTCTGGTCTGATGAAACAAAAATAGAACTGTTTGGCCATAATGACCATCATTATGTTTTGAGGAAAAAGGGGACGCTTGCAAGCCGAAGAACACCACCATCCCAACCGTGAAGCATGGGGGTGGCAGCATCATGTTGTGGGGGTGCTTTGCTGCAGGAGGCACTGGTGCACTTCACAAAATAGATGGCATCACGAGGCAGGAAAATTATGTGGATATATTGAAGCAACATCTCAAGACATCAGTCAGGATTTTAAAGCTTGGTCGCAAATGGGTCTTCCAAATGGACAATGACCCCAAGCATGTTTCCAAAGTTGTGGCAACATGGCTTAAGGACAACAACGTCAAGGTATTGGAGTGGCCATCACAAAGCCCTGACCTCAATCCTATAGAACATTTGTAGGCAGAACTGAAAAAGCATGTGCGAGCAAGGAGGCCTACAAACCTGACTCAGTTACACCAGCTCTGTCAGGAGGAATGGGCCAAAATTCACCCAACTTATTGTGGGAAGCTTGTGGAAGGCTACCCGAAACGTTTGACCCAAGTTAAAAATGTTATAGGCAATGCTACCAAATACTAATTGAGTGTATGTAAACTTCTGACCCACTGGGAATGTGATGAAAGAAATAAAAGCTGAAATAAATCATTCTTTCTACTATTATTCTGACATTTCACATTCTTAAAATAAAGTCGTTATCCTAACTGACCTATGACATGGAATTTTTACTAATATTAAATGTCAGGAAATGTGAAAAACTGAGTTTAAATGTATTTGGCTAAGGTGTATGTAAACTTCCGACTTCAACTGTAAATACAAATTTTTTCATACATACTGTACATAACATATACTGATGAATATAAATAGGAGAGATGGAGAGGGCTATGAGGTAGCCCTCTCCATCTCCAATATTAAATATTTTTTTACAATTTAATTATAGGTAGCCCTTTTTCTTTTTTTCCAGGCTTTATCTAAATATTCTGCAAATGGAAATACACAATGGACAAAAAAACATTTCAATTACTCCTCATCACTCAGCCACATAATGCCAGGGTATATCTGGTGGGCTTTCTGGAATTATAGCAAGCGTATATCATGTTAGAAAGGGCAATAGAGGATAACATGAGTTTCATTCTTTATTTCTTCGAGGTCACAATAGTTACATAGGCTTTCCTCTTCCATTTCACCACAATATGCATAATATATCTCTCACACACAAATTCACCCTTAATCAAACAGAAGGTTCTCAATTTGGGTTTATGATTCATCTCCTCCACCCATTTTTTTCATATTGCATCAACAGTTGTTTTTGAATCATATCTATGTCTCCCTTAATTCGGTTTTTGTTCAGATGTTCACAGTCAGACTGTTGAAAGAAGTCAGACATTTCAGTTGCCCAGGCTCCCCCTATAGATAGATTCCATTGAAAAACTTTACTAGCTATTCTGTAAATGATCATTTTATTTATTTTCTTATTTCACCTTTATTTAACCAGGTAGGCTAGTTGAGAACAAGTTCTGGGATGAGGTGGAGAGGTTTAATAAGGCTGTATTAATCATCCTGTGTTTTCTTAGGTCACACAAATGGAATAGGGCTGTATTCCATCGTGGCTGGCTCCAGTTGTCTTGTTGAAAGTCTTTTGTCTTTTACGTTTTGATAAGGCATTTCCCAGGCTCATACGTTTTATGAGAGGAAGAACGAGACAAGAGATGTAGCTATGTTTCACAGAGGGTAGTTTCAGAGCATGTTCATAATTCATGATAGTGATAATTACATTACTGTTTTAATTTACCATGAGCATTTAATGATCCTCATTAATATCGAATCAATTCATCACACAGTCCTTTATCAGTTTATCACACAGGCCATCACACAGTCCTTTATCAGAGTATCACACAGGCTATCACACAGTCCTTTATCAGTTTATCACACAGGCTATCACACAGTCCTTTATCAGTTTATCACACAGGCTACCACACAGTCCTTTATCAGTTTATCACACAGGCTATCACACAGTCCTTTATCAGTTTATCACACAGGCTACCACACAGTCCTTTATCAGTTTATCACACAGGCTATCACACAGTCCTAATTGGTCAGATTGTGTTGCTTTGATGCCTGATGCTTCTCTGTCTCACATGGGATGTGTTTGACTTTGCACGGTGGGAGAACATGTGGGTCATGTTACTCTGTGACGTATTGTTTGTTGTAATTTTTTCCACATCGCCCCCAGATGCTTTATACCTGGGTGGTCATCCACCCATAATGTTGAACTATGCAGTTTTACGGCCCTTTTTTAAACTTATCCTCTTACAAGGGATCAAAGTGTATACACAGTAGGACCGTTTTACTTCAGGCACTTTTACTGGTTTACCTCACCAGCTCAGTACACAAGCCACACACTTTACGTCGTGGGGGACAGATCCTAATGGGGATATTTCCAGATGTTCTCATGGTCAACTCACCACCCCTATTCTTAGACTTGTTGATTTTACATCTGGTTAAAGGGTCCAGTGAGAGCAGGGTCTTGATTTTGATTCAGTATTAAAACATTTGACTATGTAAGTTGTTAGGTATTCCTGTACTGTTGGAGCTAGGACAGAAGCATTTTGATTCAGTATTAAAACATTTGACTATGTAAGTTGTTAGGTATTCCTGTACTGTTGGAGCTAGGACAGAAGCATTTTGATTCAGTATTAAAACATTTGACTATGTAAGTTGTTAGGTATTCCTGTACTGTTGGAGCTAGGACAGAAGCATTTTGCTCCACCTGCAATAACGTCTGCTAAATATGTGCAAGATTTGATTTGATTTGATTTTGTTTCCAATGATCGTTTACATCATTTACTGCATTTACTGCCACATCTTGGGACATGCACTCGCCTACAGTTGAGAGATTTTTCTCTTCTTCTGGTACAGTGTTGAGTTACTTCCTTAACCTTATCTGAACCTTTCCTGAACAATCTCATGTTGCATGGACCAGGAAATACTGTATGCCCTTCACACTTCCTCACTCAGCCCTCCACACGTACTCCATGTGAATTCAAACGTCATGTCGTCACTCAGGCATCCGTCACCGGCTGTAATAAGCGACTTTTCAAAGTATGTTGCAGGATCCTCTCTGAACCTTTAAGATACAGCATGCAGCAACATACCGCAGGCCGGGGTTGTGTGTCAGGCCTGGGTCGTGTGTCAGAGGGGGGTCTACCCGCCTTCATCCTCTCTAAGCAGCAGATAAGATGGCACATAGCCTGTTGTGTAAGACCTGGCTGACTGGTCAGGGCAGGGGAGTGACGTCAGTGTCCTCCTGTTCTTTCCTGTGTTCCCTTGACCTCTTATCCTGTGCACTGGAAGAACACGGCAGACCCTATTTCCTTAAAGAAAGGTTTCCTGAAAAGAGCACTGTTAGGCTGTTATATGTCTTGGCAGGCTGATCTGGAAACAGTGAGAAGAGAGCTAATGCAGATACATCTGTATGTTTGGAGAGGCATGGACCTGGTCTGTTATGGCCGCTTCCATCCTTTGATGTGAGAAGGATATGGTTCCATCTGTTTCCTGCTGTGCTGTTATGTTCTCAGCATTTGGAGAAGACAGGATGAGGACAGAAGAATGTGGAAGGGATGAGGTGTAATATTCATGGTGACACTTGAGTGCTTTAGTGTGATCGTTGAACATTGGTTCAGATTATGCTGAGTAGAGATAAAGGTGGTGTTTCATGATTCCAGATGGAACATGACTGAATAAACACCCATCGTTCTCAGATGTATCCGTAGACAATAAAAACGTTTTAATGTGGTTATGTTTACCTGGTAGGGTTCCATTGTTTGTTCTTTCTTAACAAGTTACACAAAATGCGAGACATCAATTCCTGCGGTGCTCTCATCAGAGAGACAGTTGTTTTGTAGGAGTTTGCTTGTTCTGTTTGCTAACCAGCCACCTCCACACTGTGCCTTCTCTCTCTGTCCTCCTCCAGCGCCTGTCAGTGCCATTGTCTCCCCCTAAAGGAGAGGAAGCCCACGCAGTCATGCTCTTACGGCCGCCCCTTATCAATGGCGCTGGTTCTCTCTCGCATTCAGTGGCTGGGTGTGCTGGGTGTGGTAATGGACCACACATGGTCCTGCTCCAGTGGCTCTCTAAGGCCGGGCCTCAGTGCGTGGGCAAAGGACCGGCTCTCCCTCTCCTTCCCCGATCGATGGACAGATCCACTCAGCTCTTTGTCTGGCTCATTCACAGAGCCAGCTTCTAGGCAGAGCTCTGCCTGTCTCTTTGTCCTCCTCGCTGGGGGCTTGTACCACTGTGTCCTCTGTCCCCTCCCTCTGCTTTATTCACTCCATCTACAATATGCCACCAGAAAGTATTCCAGAAATGCAATGAATGCCAGTTCCTTTGTGAATTTGAATATGCTTAAGTGAAGTGTTGAGTAGGTCGGTCCGTGAATGTATTCGGGTATAAGGATAAACTAAATTCCAGAATTCCTTTCCTTTCTTATAAAAGCTAAAGAGGGTCCTTTACAGGGGGTCTTGCTCTTCTAAATTGGTACTTCTGCAGGGTATTTTACTGCATAAAGGACTTCACTTGTAATTTTGTTAAGTCTATTTGAGTTAAAGGCATCGTGTTGCAAAATATTCCGAATGCTTTGGATTGAAACCCCATATATGGTAAACACTTCAGCAATACTGAACAGACATCACACCCACGCCACTGCTATTGAGTTGTTGAATCCCCTACATTACTGACCACTAAACATTTTAGTGAGTGTGGCAAGAAATGGGTGCTTGGGTTTTGATCAAGCTCAGATCTGAAGACATTATACAGTGGCTCTGCTGAAAGAAAGAGCCAAAAATGATCCTCCAAATCTGGATATGGTAAACAAATATGTCTGCAGGATAATATATGCCCCTCCGTCTCCTTCTAACATGGCTGACATTGGACCCATAAAATCCCCCTACATGTGAAAGGTTGATTATGGGGCCTTTCTTTCAGAAGGGGTGCTGTTTGTTGGAGGATGTTGGAGGATTTTCTTTCTCCTTTTTCATGACGCCGGAGAGCTTGTTAATTTCAAAAACTTCTGTCGAGCCCCCCGGTGGTGCCCTACCCACTCTGATAAATTAACGAGCCACGTTTAGTAGAAATATGATGTCACCTTCATGACAACCCCAAACTTGATTAACTACAATTCATAGTAAACACGCTGTAGTGATGAAAAGGAGGGGACGCTTCCAAATCCCTTGTGAAATGTTTTATATCTTGTTCACTCTCGTCGATATAACTGTCATGGCCAGAAAGACAGGGAAGAGTCAGTTCGATGTGGCGATGGATTTTTCAGCAAATCCCATGATTTATCAAGGCTGCCTTGGCGGCTGAAACCAGCCATAGAAATGACAGACTGACGTAATCCCTCTGTGGCTTGGCTTTATCCATGCTAACAGTATGTCCCCTGTTGTTCTGCTGCTAATCAGGAAACATACTTTGTGAGAACCTGGGGCTAGCTTTGCAGGGCTTCTTTCCTTGAAAAACACTTAAATGTTAGTTTTTTTGCTAGGCTAGCTCAGGGATCTGTGCTGGCAATGGCATAGTTTAAATACATTCAGAGTGGATTCTTTGAGCTATCATTGGGCAGAAAACGTCCTATTATTATGAAAGGAATGGATTTGATTCTTGACTAGGTTAGCTGACCCATGTGAAATTGCTGCTACTTTATTCCAACTTTATTTTGCCTTTTTTATGACTGTTTTTTTCTTCTCTGCTGCATCAGATCTAACTTCTGGTAAACTTTTATAACCCATCATCAAGAAAATACGAGTACGTAAACCAGGAAATCCCCCCAGACCAATCGTGCGTAGTGCCTTCAGAAAGTATTCACACTCCTTGTCTTATGCCACATTTTGATGTGTACAGCCTGAATTTAAAAGGGATTAAATCGTTTGCTTTTCTCTCTACAAATAATACCCCATAAGTGAAAACATGTTATTAGACATTTTATTTTTTTATATTCTTCAAAATAGCCACCCTTTGCCTTTGAACATTTAACATTCTCTCAACCAGCTTCACTTGGAATACTTTTCCAACAGTCTTGAAGGAGTTCCCATATATGCTGAGCACTTGTTGGCTGCTTTTCCTTCACTCTGCGGTCCAATTCATCCCAAACCATCACAATTGGTTTGAGGTCTGGTGATTGTGGAGGCTAGGTCATCTGATACAGCACATAGTACCACTAAGCGCAAACCAGATGGGATGGTGTATCACTGCAGAATGCTGTGGTAACCTTGCTGGTTAAGTGTGCCTTGAATTCTAAATAAATCACTGACAGTGTCACCAGCAAAGCACCCCTTGATTCACGCAGTCTCCTCTGAACAGTTGATGTTAAAATGTGTTTGTTACTTGAACTCTGTAAAGCATTAATTTGGGCTGCAATTTCTGAGGCTGGTAACTAACGAACTTATCCTCTGCAGCAGAGGTAACTCTGGGTCTTCTTTTCCTGTGGCGGTCCTCTTGTGAGCCAGTTTTATCATAGTGCTTGATGGTTTTTACGACTGCACTTGAAGAAACTTTAAAAGTTCTTGAAATTTTACAAATTGATTGTCCTGGGGTGGCAGGTAGCCTAGTGGTTAGAGTGTTGGGCCAGTTACCGAAAGGTTGCTGGATTGAATCCTCGAGCGGACAAGGTAAAAATCTGTCGTTCTGCCCCTGAACAAGGCAGTTAATACACTGTTCCCCAATAGGCTGTCATTGTAAATAAGAAGTTGTTCTTAACTGACTTGCCTAGTTAAATAAAGGTAAACAAATAAGTATCTTAATTTCTTAAAAGAAATGATGGACCTTCGCTTATTTGAGCTGTTCTTGCCATAATATGGACTTGGTCTTTTACCAAATAGGGCTATCTTCTGTATACCACCCCTACCTTGTCACAACACTGATTGGCTCAAACGCATTAAGAAGGAAAGAAATTCCACAAATTAACTTTTATCAAGGCACACCGTTTAATTGAAATGCATTCCAGGTGACCACCTCATGAAGCTGGTTGAGAGAATGCCAAGAGTGTGCAAAGCTGTCATCAAGGCAAAGGGTGGCTACTTTGAAGAATCTCAAATATAAAATATATTTTGATTTGTTTAACACTTTTTCAGTTACTACATGATTCCATGTGTTATTTAATAGTTTTGATGTCTTCACTATTGTTCACTATGCTCCTTTTATTCTCTGTTCCCAATGCACTAGACGACCAGTTCTTGTAGCCTTTAGCCGTACCCTTAACCTACTTCTCCTCTGTTCCTCTGGTGATGTAGAGGTTAACCCAAGCCCTGTAGCCCCCAGCACCACACCTATTCCCAGGCCCCAGGCACTCTCATTTGTTGACTTCTGGAACCGGAAAAGCCTTGGTTTCATGCATGTTAACATCAGAAGCATCCTCCCTCAGTTTGTTTCACTGCTTTAGCACACTACGCCAACCCTGATGTCCTAGCCCTGTCTGAATCCTGGTTAAGGAAGGCCACCAAAAATTCTGAAATTTCCATCCCCAGCTACAACATTTTCCGACAAGATAGAACTGCCAAAGGGGGCGGAGTTAGCCTGCAAAGTTATGTCATACTATCCAGGTCTGTGCCCAAACAATTCGAGCTTCTACTTTTAAAAACCCATACTTTCAGAAATACGTCTTTCACCATTGCTGGTTGTTATAGACCCCCCTCAGCTCCCAGCTGTGCCCTGGACACCATATGTGAATTGATTGCCCTGCATTTATCTTCAGAGTTCGTACTGTTAGGTGACCTAAACTGGGATATGCTTAACACCCCGGCCGTCCTACAATCTAAGCTAGATGCCCTCAATCTCACACAAATTATCAAGGAACCTACCAGGTACAACCCTAAATCCGTAAACATGGGCACCCTCATAGCTATCATCCTGACCAACCTGCCCTCTGCTGTCTTCAACCAGGATCTCAGCGATCACTTCCTCATTGCCTGTGTCCATAATGGGGCCGCAGTCAAACGACCACCCCTCATCACTGTCAAACACTCCCTAAAACACTTCTGCGAGCAGGCCTTTCTAATCGACCTGGCCCGGGTATCCTGGAAGGATATTGACCTCATCCCATCAGTAGAGGATGCCTGGTTGCTCTTTAAAAGTGCTTTCCTCACCATCTTAAATAAGCATGCCCCATTCAAAAAATGTAGAACTAAGAACAGCCCTTGATTTACTCCAGACCTGACTGCCCTTGACCAACACAAAAACATCCTGTGGTGTACTGCATTAGCATCGAATAGCCCCTGTGATATGCAACTTTTCAGGGAAGTCAGGAACCAATATACACAATCAGTTAGGAAAGCAAAGGCTAGCTTTTTCAAACTGAAATTTGCATCCTGCAGCACTAATTCCAAAAAGTTTTGGGACACTGTAAAGTCCATGGAGAATAAGAGTACCTCCTCCCAGCTGCCCACTGCACTGAGGCTAGGAAACACTGTCACCACCGATAAATCTATGATAATCAATAGTTTCAATAAGCATTTTTCTACGGCTGGTCATGCTTTCCACCTGGCTACCCCTACCCCGGCCAACAGTTCTGCACCCCCCTCTGAAATTTGCCCAAATCCCCCCCGCTTCTCCTTCACCCAAATCCAGACAGCTGATGTTCTGAAAGAGCTGCAAAATCTGGATCCCTACAAATCAGCTGGGCTAGACAATCTGGACCCTCTCTTTCTAAAATTATCCGCCGCAATTGTTGCAACCCCTATTACTAGCCTGTTCAACCTTTCTTTCGTATCGTCTGAGATCCCCAAAGATTGGAAAGCTGCCGCTGTCATCCCCCTCTTCAAAGGGGGAGACACTCTAGACCCAAACTAAAATCTTCGAAATCCAAGTTATCAAACAGATCACCGACCATTTCGAATCCCACCGTACCTTTTGGATGTAGTCTATCACAGTGCCATCCTTTTTGTCACCAAAGCCCCATATACTACCCACCACTGCGACCTGTATGCTCTCATTTGCTGGCCATCCAGGTCATCTATAAGTCTTTGCTAGGTAAATCCCTACCTTATCTCAGCTCACTGGTCACCATAGCAACACCCACCCATAGCACGCGCTCCAGCAGGTATATTCCACTGGTCATCCCCATCCCCAACAGCTCCTTTGGCCGCCTTTCCTTCCAGTTCTCTGCTTCCAATGACTGGAATGAATTGCAAAAATCACTGAAGCTGGAGTCTTATATCTCCCTCTCTAACTTTAAGTATCAGCTGTCAGAGCAGCTTAACGATCACTGGACCTGTACACAGCCCATCTGTAAATAGCACACCCCACTACCTCATCCCCATATTGTTATTTATTTTTTGCTCTTTTGCAGCCCAGTATCTCTACTTGCACATCATCATCTGCACATCTATCACTCCAGTGTTAATGCTAAATTGTAATTATTTCACCTCTATGGCCTATTTATTGCCTTACCTCACTATTCTTACTACATTTGCACACACTGTACATAGATTTTTCTATTGTGTTATTGACTGTATGTTTGTTTATCCCATTTGTAACTGTGTGTTGTTGTTTTTGTCGCACTGCTTTGCTTTATCTTGGCCAGGTCGCAGTTGTAAATGAGAACTTGTTCTCAACTGGCCTACCTGTTTAAATAAAGGTTACACACACACACACACCACACTGACCAAAAAGTTATTTTGTTGGCATTTACGTATATCCCCATTACCAGTAAAACATAATCAAAACCTTTTTCTTTCACTTACTTGCTGTGCTGTTTCGTTGTTCATTTGATCATTCTCAACCAGGATTTCAGTATTTTTTTGCGTGTCAAAAAAATACTATTTAACACTATTTGACGTGTCAAATAACACTATTTGACGTGTCAAATAAGCTTGTTGACCAATCAGGACCTGAATATGACTGCACGTCACATAATAATTTAACGCACTCATTCATTTTTTACGTAGTTATTACACATTGATTACACTATCACTCGTATTGTCACAACGATTCATCGATACGTATGCTATGATGCTGGTAAAGTTGTCTCGCGCACCTGCAGTGCTGGTCATAAAAAAAACCTAGCTAGCTCATGGATGCAAACAATGTTCTTCCCCAAAGACATAGCATCCCTATTCTACAATGTAGAAAATAGTACAAATAAAGAAAAACCCTTGAATGAGTAGGTGTATCCAAACTTTTGACTGGTACTGTAAGTATTCACACCCCTGAGTCAATACATGTTAATCACCTTTGGCAGCGATTACAGCTGTGAGTCTTTCTGGGTACGTCTCTAAGAGCTTTGCACGACTGGATTGTACAATATTTGCCCATTATTCTTTTGAAATTCTTCAGGCTCTGTCAAATTGGTTGTTGATCATTGCTAGACAACCCTTTTCACGTCTTTCCATAGATTTTCAAGCAGATCTAAGTCAAAACTAACTTGCCCACTCCGGAACATTCACTGTCTTCTTGGTAAGCAACTCCTGTGTAGATTTGCCCTTGTGTTTTAGGTTATTGTCCTGCTGAATGTTGAATTCATCTCACCGTGTGTGGTGGAAAGCTGAACAAGGTTTTCCACTAGGATTTTGCCTTTGCTTAGCTCCATTACGTTTCTTTTTTATTCTAAAAAACTCCCCAGTCCTTAATGATTACAAGCATACCCATAACATGATGCAGCCACCACTATGCTTGTAAATATGGAGAGTGGTACTCAGTAATAGTTTTATTCTTTACATTCTTTTCACTCTGCCAGTTAGGTTACTTTTGTTGAGGTACTACAATGTTGTTGATCCATTCAGACTGTAACACAACAACATGTGGAAAAAGTCAAGGGGTGTGAATTAGAGGTCGACCGATTAATTGGCATGGCCGATTAATTAGGTCCGATTTCAAATTTTCATAACAATCGGTAATCGGCCTTTTTGGACGCCGATTACATTGCAATCCATGAGGAAACTGCGTGGCAGGGTTGACCACCTGTTAGTGAGTGCAGCATCAATAGGACCTTGTGGCTGCAATGAGCCAAGGTAAGTTGCTAGCGAGCATTAAACATATCTTATAATAAACAATCAATCTTCACATAATCACTAATTAACTACACATGGTTGATGATATTACTAGGTTAACTAGCTTGTCCTGCGTTGTATATAATCAGTCCGGTGCCTGTTAATTTATCATCGAATCACAACCTAATTCAACTGCGCCAAACAGGTGATGATTTAACAAAAGCGCATTCGCGAAAAAAGCACATTTGTTGCACAAATGTACAGTACCTAACCATAAACATCAATCCCTTCTTAAAATCAATACACAGAAGTATATTTTTTTAAACCTGCATGTTTAGTTAAAATAAATGCATGTTAGCAGGCAATATTAACTAGGGAAATTGTGTCACTTCTCTTGCGTTCAGTGCAAGCAGAGTCATGGTATATGCAACAGTTTGGGCCGTCTGGCTCGTTGCGAACTGTGTTTCTTCCTAACAAAGACCGTAATTAATTTGCCAGAATTTTACATAATTATGACATAACATTGAATGTTGTGCAATGTAACAGCAATATTTAGACTTAGGGTTGCCACCCGTTCGACAAAATAAAGAATGGTTTCGTATTTCACTGAAAGAATAAATGTTTTGTTTTCTAAATGATAGTTTCCGGATTTGACCATATTAATGACCAAAGGCTCGCATTTCTGTGTGTTTATTATAATTAAGTCTATGATTTGATATTTGATAGAGCAGTCTGACTGAGCGGTTGTACGCAGCAGCAGGCTCGTAAGTATTCATTCAAACAAGCGAGCAGCTCTTAACATTGCTTGAAGCACAGCGCTGTTTATGACTTCAAGCCTATCAACTCCTGAGATTAGGCTGGCAATACTAAAGTGCCTATAAGAACATCCAATAGTCAAAGGTACAGTGGGGAGAACAAGTATTTGATACACTGCCGATTTTGCAGGTTTTCCTACTTACAAAGCATGTAGAGGTCTGTCATTTTTATCATAGGTACACTTCAACTGTGAGAGACTGAATCTAAAACAAAAATCCAGAAAATCACATTGTATGATTTTTAAATAATTAATTTGCATTTTATTGCATGACATAAGTATTTGATCACCTACCAACCAGTAAGAATTCCGGCTCTCACAGACCTGTTAGTTTTTCTTTAAGAAGCCCTCCTGTTCTCCACTCATTACCTGTATTAACTGCACCTGTTTGAACTAGTTACCTGTATAAAAGACACCTGTCCACACACTCAATCAAACAGATTCCAACCTCTCCACAATGGCCAAGACCAGAGAGCTGTGTAAGGACATCAGGGATAAAATTGTAGACCTGCACAAGGCTGGGATGGGCTACAGGACAATAGGCAAGCAGCTTGGTGAGAAGGAAACAACTGTTGGCGCAATTATTAGAAAATGGAAGAAGTTCAAGATGACGGTCAATCACCCTCGGTCTGGGGCTCCATGCAAGATTTCACCTCGTGGGGCATCAATGATCATGAGGAAGGTGAGGGATCAGCCCAGAACTACACGGCAGGACCTGGTCAATGACCTGAAGAGAGCTGGGACCACAGTCTCAAAGAAAACCATTAGTAACACACTACGCCGTCATGGATTAAAATCCTGCAGCGCACGCAAGGTCCCCCTGCTTAAGCCAGTGCATGTCCAGGCCCGTCTGAAGTTTGCCAATGACCATCTGGATGATCCAGAGGAGGAATGGGAGAAGGTCATGTGGTCTGATGAGACAAAAATAGAGCTTTTTGGTCTAACTCCACTCGCCGTGTTTGGAGGAAGAAGAAGTATGAGTACAACCCCAAGAACACCATCCCAACCGTGAAGCATGGAGGTGGAAACATCATTCTTTGGGGATGCTTTTCTGCAAAGGGGACAGGACGACTGCACCGTATTGAGGGGAGGATGGATGGGGCCATGTATCGCGAGATCTTGGCCAACAACCTCCTTCCCTCAGTAAGAGCATTGAAGATGGGTCGTGGCTGGGTCTTCCAGCATGACAACGACACGAAGCACACAGCCATGGCAACTAAGGAGTGGCTCCGTAAGAAGCATCTCAAGGTCCTGGAGTGGCCTAGTCAGTCTCCAGACCTGAACCCAATAGAAAATCTTTGGAGGGAGCTGAAAGTCCGTATTGCCCAGCGACAGCCCCGAAACCTGAAGGATCTGGAGAAGATCTGTAGGGAGGAGTGGGCCAAAATCCCTGCTGCAGTGTGTGCAAACCTAGTCAAGAACTACAGGAAACGTATGATCTCTGTAATTGCAAACAAAGGTTTCTGTACCAAATATTAAGTTCTGCTTTTCTGATGTATCAAATACTTATGTCATGCAATAAAATGCAAATTAATTACTTAAAAATCATACAATGTGATTTTCTGGATTTTTGTTTTAGATTCCGTCTCTCATAGTTGAAGTGTACCTATGATAAAAATTACAGACCTCTACATGCTTTGTAAGTAGGAAAACCTGCAAAATCGGCAGTGTATCAAATACTTGTTCTCCCCACTGTATATGAAATACAAATGGTACAGAGAGAAATAGTAGACACGGCATAATTCCTATAATAACTACAACCTAAAACTTCTTAACTGGGAATATTGAAGAAGTGGGAATATTGAACCACCAGCTTTCATATGTTCTCATGTTCTGAGCAAGGAACTTAAATGTTAGCTTTTTTACATGGCACATATTGCACTTGTACTTTCTTCTCCAACACTGTGTTTTTGCATTATTTAAACCAAGTTGAACATGTTTCATTATTTATTTGAGACTAAATAAATTTTATAAATAAAAGGGTGCATTGTTCATTCAGTATTGTTGTAATTGTCATTATTACAAATATATATAAAAATCGTCCGATTATTCGGTATTGGCTTTTTTTGGTTCTCCAATAATAGGTATCGGTATCAGTGTTGAAAAATCCTAATCGGTCGACCTCTAGTGTAAATACTTTCTGAAGGCACTGTATGTGCTACTCTTACAAAAGGTATTTTAATTTCTGATATGTTTCCCTTCAGACCAGACCAGTGGCTTTTGCTTCCTGAATTGAGCTAATTTCACAGTTTGGATTATTGAAGAGAAACACACAGTAAATGTTATTTAGATCAAACGTGTACATTCTGGGAAAGATTGAGGTGCAGAAAAGCTCCCAGCTTAAATCCCACAACACTGTTTTGGCTAGCTAATCAAGAGAAGCTGGTAACCTAGTGGTTAGAGTGTTGGACTTGTGACCGCAAGGTTGCAAGATCGAATCCTTGAACTGACAAGGTACAAATCTGTCATTCTGCCCCTGAACAAGGCAGTTAACCTACTGTTCCTAGGCTGTCATTGAAAATAAGAATTTGTTCTTAACTGACTTGCCTAGTTAAATAAAGAGAAAAACTAAAAAAGCAGCTGACAGGTCTACCCTCAGAACAGTGTTTTTCCCCCGATAATTAAATTCTCTTCCATCACAGCAGGGAGAATACATCAGGCAAAGCACATTGATCATAGACTATCGATTCTGCTTAGTTTCCCCCAAGCTATTTCAATGCTAATTGGAATTTAGCTCTTCCCATTTAAAACCCCTCAAATGGGATGTTGGCTCTCACAAGGAAAACAAGTGTACACTGCTTATGGAATGTCTTTTTTATGGCACAAGAACCACACAGAGAGAAATGAGCTGATGATTGCCTCTGTACTGTGGAATTGGTTTACTGAATGGAATGTGCTGACTGTTGTAGTACATCTAGGTCTGTGATTCGATTGAGCCAGCTGAAGGGACTGAGGAAAAATGTTCTTCTTTTTTTTATTAACTCATGGAAGTGGATTAAAGAAAGTATCTCTTAATACCACAGTGATATAATAATGCAGACTATGTGAAGTGACCAGGAAACTGGTTGAGAGGTTGGCTTGGTTAACATCACTGTCTGTGTGGTTGCATTGAAACCGTATGACTTCTTTAGCCTGTTTGCAAGTGGCAATCCTGCTAAAAGTGTTGTTTTCCCCCAGATATCGATCAGTCTGTTTGATCAGTGGTTTTGCATGGTATGTGACCCATAATCTGACACTGTTAGACTGTGTGACGATTAAGCGCGCTTTGTTGTAGGTTCTCACCAATAGTTTTCCATTATTCTATTTAAACAGCTTGTTTTTATTGGCCAGCAGTCTTTTTAACTAAGCCTATGGCAGACTTAAATAACCCGCCACGCCATCAACTGTCTGACCATGTTGTTTATTTGTGTTAATTTCCACATTGATGATTTCAGCATTATATAAATGAAAAAGTAAATGGTAAAATCTAAAGGCAGTAAAAGTACAACTGCTTACCAGGAAGTCTGTGCGGTTTTCGTTATTTGGTGGCCATAAAATTTGAAATACGTAAATGAGCTCCTTCACAAAAATGCAAATTGACACCATGTGGAAGACAAAAGCATTTAAAAACACATAAGTGGCTATTTGGGCTCCTCTTAGTTTATAGGATCACTAGACTCTGCAGTCTCATGCGAGAGCGGTGTCCTTATTTTCTTTGCATTATTGAAGGCCTGAAGGCCAATGAGATGGACCAGATCATGAATCCTCATTTCTTTATATATAGATTTATTTATTTTGATCTAACTTTTCAGTTCAACCACACATTTCAGATTTTTTTAAATTCTATATCCCGATATTTGTGTTTTTATACCTGAACTATTACATAGTCTCCTCTGGCTCACCAGTAAATGCCCCATTATGTTTGATCCCCGATTACTAGACCTTGACCAGATTACATTTCTCCTTGCGTATCGTGTTTGTTTTCCAGATCACAGCCTGTCATTGGCCTTGGCTATCTAAGAACAAACACTGAGTTAAAGGCTGCATTATCAGATGGAGCAGTTAGGCCGCATTGAAGACCATTGGAGAGCTACCAACTACACAATGGGGAACTACTCAATGTTAAGCTAGCTTGGCCCTCCACTGTAGCACTGGGAGCCTTCGCTCAATATGGTCTCCTCCAATGGGGGCTCCATGCACATCTGCCTTCATTTAAGCTCGGAACCCTAATGGGCAAGTAATAAGCTGTACGGTTGGGTGGGAGGCATATGTGAACATAGGCCTGTTGTGATACAATCTAACGAGATCACACAGGGCCGCATCCTGCTCGAGACCACCCTCATTTGCATAATGAATGTGTGCACATGTGGATACGCCACATATGCCACCAGTCTGTGGTGTTGATGCCTCGTGAAAAACAAGGGTGGATACATGCAGTATCCTGTTTCAGAGAGTACACTTGTTTCAAATTAGCAAATGTGTTAGTGTGTCATAAAATTTTGTTTTTCTTTACATAATTTAAACAGAGTTTTTATTTTAATTTGGTTATGGCATCCACATTACACTGATCATCACAATGTGCCAGCCCTGAAGTTTAAAAAGATAGCTGGGTTTTTCACCTCTTGCTCATCTACATAAAGAGGAAATTGGGAATACAATCATGTAAAACCCTAGTTCTCTCTCTCTCTCTCTGTCTCTCTGTCTCTCTGTCTCTCT
Source organism: Salvelinus alpinus (assembly GCF_045679555.1). NCBI lineage: Eukaryota > Metazoa > Chordata > Actinopteri > Salmoniformes > Salmonidae > Salvelinus > Salvelinus alpinus. Next base: position 20,228,140 of record NC_092094.1, on the reverse strand, counting down.
GTCTCTCTCTCTCTCTCTCTCTCTCTGTCTCTCTCTGTCTCTGTGTCTCTGTCTCTCTGTCTCTCTGTCTCTCTGTCTCTCTCTCTCTCTCTCTCTCTCTGTCTCTGTCTCTCTCTCTGTCTCTCTCTCTCTCTGTCTCTCTCTCTGTCTCTCTGTCTCTCTCTCTCTCTCTCTCTCTCTCTCTCTCTCTCTCTCTCTCTCTCTCTCTCTCTCTCTCTCTCTCTCTCTCTCTCTCTCTCTGTCTCTGTCTCTCTGTCTCTCTGTCTCTGTCTCTCTCTCCCTCTCCCTCTTCTAATTGATTTGCTATCATGGCTCTTATGTTGATAGATTGCACTGAGCTCTCAGAAAACGCTAGGTAATCACAATTGCTGCCGGAGTGATCAGTAGAGTGATAAGCCATGGCCTCATTATGTACTAACGCACCAGCAGAAGGACAATCGGCGGTAGTAGTAAGATGAATAGAATTTAATGTTACTCCTACAGCTGTTTTGAATGTCACAGACTGAAATAAGACTCGCGCTTGCAGAGGTCAGATCACTAAAACCGTCCTCTCCCTCCTCGTCCACTGGCATTCTTTGTCAGTGGCTCCTCCTGCTACTTACGTTCCTTCTGTAAACTTCAGTGGACAGAGGAAGAGGGAGGGTCAGTGGTGCCGTGCCATGATCTAGCCCATCCTGAGTGTCGGCATGCCTCATAAAATCCTTCAGTGCTGGGGGGCACAGGCCCACCACCCACCCCTCTTCCCTGTTACATGTGCAGCCTGCATGGGAGTCTAGAGCTCGGCATTCCACAGGCGTGCTCTCATTCATCTGGTGTCAGCCCTCCCTTTATATCCCCAATCCCCTCCCTTTGCCCTCCTCCAGGTCAACAACCCCCAGCCAAAATGATTAAACAAACTCATGGTTAGCAGGATGGGACTCACATGCAAAAATAGCATGAGCAGATGAGTGAATGGGCCCCCGTATTGATGTTCCAGTCCATGAGAGATGAGGACTCTCCAAAACACAAGGGGAACAAAGTCGAAGGAATTGATTAAACCCTGTCCGAAAAGGTCAATGTTTGACAAAATCTCTCCTGTTGTGAGGAGGGCTGTGGAGGAGCCCCCCCCCCAAAACTAGAGAGAAACCATTGTTCCGCCGGATCATTGGATAAAGCTTATTTGTCTGTCAGAGCTGCCTGTCAGTAAGATTCTTAAGAGCTAAAAAGTTAAATGCATGTTTTTATTTATTTAACTAGGCAGGTCAGTAAACACTTAAAATGATCCAATTAAAAGATTGTTTGGCTTAATCGGCTTAAAACTGTTTTTAAATATGTATTCCTCTGACTTCACGATCCGTACAGACGTTCAAGCCAGCAGCACATGTATGACCCCAAGACAGGCTGAGTTTCCCTGTCTTGTATGACCATACTTTAGACCTGTGTACATGTGTCCCTACACCATCGTTTTGAAGCCTGTCTCATCATATGTCAACGGGGAGCTGTTTAGTAGACAGGTGTTTGGGTCTGTGAGTGGAAGTCCTCACAGGAGGGCCTGCATGTTGAATTAAACCCTCAGGAAGTGGATTAACCCCTGAAGGAAACTACCTGAGACACAACAGTGGAAACCACTGACTTTTGTCTACCCACAATACTTCACCAAAGACAGAGGAGAGAGGTGGGATGGGGATGGGGGCTATATGTAGAGGGGAAAGATACAGAGAGAGGGACGGATAGAGAGTGCATGATGTTGTGTTGTCCCAACAGCTTCCTGTTTTCTATGCCGGAGTCAGGAGCTCGTTGACAGATTTCTGGGATGTAATAATCTGGGTGTATATCACCCAGCCTGCTCTGCACTGGCAGGTTTGTAATTGGCTCTCACGCCTGGCTGAGATTGGCTAGGCAAGGCTATAACCTACATACAACTTGAAAGTTAACCTTGGAAGAGGCACTACAAAAAAAGGATTGTTGTACTGAAGAACACCCTAACTTGGCTCAATGGAAGCAAAAGTGTTTTAGCTATAACTATCACTTTACAGAGGAACTGCTACTGTACACTAAAAGGGTCTTTATAGCTTTCAGAAGAAGCTCAACTACGCAATGCAGTTACAAAATGCAAGATTTCCATGTGTGAAAAGTTGAACTGCTCGCAGAACATGTATCGCCATCCGTGGCTCCCGTTTGACTAAACAGAACTGAGCTGAGTGCTGAACATTTCCTTCATTACTCCGTCCAACCCTGGACAGTGAAGCCAAACAGTGTTCTGTCATAGGGCTAGGGGCACTCCAACAGCCCTATCAATCACAGCCCTGCTGTGTTTCTGCTCTCGATGAGTCTGTTACAGTACCGCCAATGATGCAACAAACACCTCACCCCCAGCAACCACCCTTACACCATGCATAGCTGCCTAACCAGGGCTGCCCTGCGCTTATTTCTCATGGTGATCAGGATGCATAGCTGCCTAACCAGGGCTGCCCTGCGCTTATTTCTCATGGTGATCAGGATGCATAGCTGCCTAACCAGGGCTGCCCTGCGCTTATTTCTCCATGGTGATCAGGATACAGAGCACACCCCAATGGGACCGTCCCAGTCTAATACAACGGACTGATCAGGATACAGAGCACACCCAAATGGGACCGTCCCAGTTTAATACAAAGGACTGATCAGGATGCAGAGCACACCCCAATGGGACCGTCCCAGTCTAATACAAAGGACTGATCAGGATACAGAGCACACCCCAATGGGACCGTCCGAGTCTAGTACAAAGGACTGATCAGGATACAGAGCACACCCCAATGGGACCGTCCCAGTCTAATACAAAGGACTGATCAGGATACAGAGCACATCCCAATGGGACCGTCCCAGTCTAATACAAAGGACTGATCAGGATACAGAGCACACCCCAATGGGACCGTCCCAGTTTATTACAAAGGACTGATCAGGATACAGAGCACATCCCAATGGGACCGTCCCAGTCTAATACAAAGGACTGATCAGGATACAGAGCACACCCCAATGAGACCGTCCCAGTTTAATATAAAGGACTGATCAGGATGCAGAGCACATCCCAATGGGACCGTCCCAGTTTAATACAAAGGACTGATCAGGATACAGAGCACACCCCAATGGGACCGTCCCAGTTTAATACAAAGGACTGATCGGGATACAGAGCACACCCCAATGGGACCGTCCCAGTTTAATACAAAGGACTGATCAGGATACAGAGCACACCCCAATGGGACCGTCCCAGTTTAATACAAAGGACTGATCAGGATACAGAGCACACCCCAATGGGACCGTCCCAGTTTAATACAAAGGACTGATCAGGATACAGAGCACACCCCAATGGGACCGTCCCAGTCTAGTACAAAGGACTGATCAGGATGCAGAGCACATCCCAATGGGACCGTCCCAGTCTAGTACAAAGGACTGATCAGGATGCAGAGCACATCCCAATGGGACCGTCCCAGTCTAGTACAAAGGACTGATCGGGATGCAGAGCACATCCCAATGGGACCGTCCCAGTCTAATACAAAGGACTGATCGGGATGCTAGGGAGCAGGCGATGTTGTCCATTGAACTAAAACAGCGCAGCAATGCTGTGTGCTTGAGTCTGTTCCAGTGTCCCCCTGTTTGCTTATCTACTGTTGCATGAAATGGAGTGAGTCTGTGTTTGTACTGACAGAGCGTTGCAAATAACCCCTCGCAGGGATAGACAGCTACTACTGTGTTAGAGCATGCTACAGTTATTAGGTATACAGTCAAAATAGTATTTGGGGGTTCTAGAAAAGAGAGGATGCTTATAAAAAAAATATCAACCTACAGTATATTTTTCCGTTTTCTTGGAGGTTTATGCCACAGCATTGAGTTTCTGACCTAAGGATATGGAATGAGGTGAATATGAGTGTATAGCCTAAATGGGAGAAGAAGGAAATTCGTAGAGGTTGAGCATTGCTCTTGTTGACTTTGGCCCTGTGATCTATAGGTGTCCATGTCCTGTATCTTGACCCTCCGGTCTCACAGGAGTCACTCCGGTCGCACAGGAGTCATTTACCCTTGTCCGAGGAGAGACGTGTAACACCCAGCACTTCATTTGTGTAGCTGGTGCTTCTCGCTACATCGTGGTATGTAGAAGATATCACATCAAATTCTGGGTCTTCTTTAACCTGTATTTTAGGAGTTTAGCTGTGTGTAATTCATGTAAATATGTTTTTTCCCTCTGACTTATCAAACAATGGATGCATTGAAAAGGATCCTGATTTGTATAACACTCACGCTTCTCAAGGCTGGTTTTGTCTGAGGCTTCTATTATAATCTCACTAATCATACGTGTCAAAGAGTGGAGGAACTATTCATCCCTGACAATGGGGATTTAACGGTGGCCACAGTGGTTGTGTGCTGGCTACAATGAGCTACACCACAATAACCTTCTCTGTTTGTCCTGGCTGACTGGCGGGGTGACTCTACTCTACACCACTGACTGTATAGCCTGGTGGTCCTGGCTGACTGGCTGACTGGCGTGGTGACTCTACTCTTCACCAATGACTGTATAGCTTGGTGGTCCTGGCTGACTGGCGGGGTGACTCTACTCTACACCACTGACTGTATAGCCTGGTGGTCCTGGCTGACTGGCGGGGTGACTCTACTCTTCACCACTGACTGTATAGCTTGGTGGTCCTGGCTGACTGGCGGGGTGACTCTACTCTACACCACTGACTGTATAGCCTGGTGGTCCTGGCTGACTGGCGTGGTGACTCTACTCTACTCCACTGACTGTATAGCCTGGTGGTCCTGGCTGACTGGCTGACTGGCGGGGTGACTCTACTCTACACCACTGACTGTATAGCCTGGTGGTCCTGGCTGACTGGCGTGGTGACTCTACTCTACACCACTGACTGTATAGCCTGGTGGTCCTGGCTGACTGGCGGGGTGACTCTACTCTACTCCACTGACTGTATAGCCTGGTGGTCCTGGCTGAATGGCGGGGTGACTCTACACCACTGACTGTATAGCCTGGTGGTCCTGGCTGACTGGCGGGGTGACTCTACTCTACTCCACTGACTGTATAGCCTGGTGGTCCTGGCTGACTGGCTGACTGGCGGGGTGACTCTACTCTACACCACTGACTGTATAGCCTGGTGGTCCTGGCTGACTGGCGTGGTGACTCTACTCTACACCATTGACTGTATAGCCTGGTGGTCCTGGCTGACTGGCGGGGTGACTCTACTCTACTCCACTGACTGTATAGCCTGGTGGTCCTGGCTGAATGGCGGGGTGACTCTACACCACTGACTGTATAGCCTGGTGGTCCTGGCTGACTGGCGGGGTGACTCTACTCTACTCCACTGACTGTATAGCCTGGTGGTCCTGGCCCACTGGCTGACTGGCGGGGTGACTCTACTCTACTCCACTGACTGTATAGCCTGGTGGTCCTGGCTGACTGGCTGACTGGCGGGGTGACTCTACTCTTCACCAATGACTGTATAGCTTGGTGGTCCTGGCTGACTGGCGGGGTGACTCTACTCTACTCCACTGACTGTATAGCCTGGTGGTCCTGGCTGACTGGCATGGTGACTCTACTCTTCACCACTGACTGTATAGCTTGGTGGTCCTGGCTGACTGGCGGGGTGACTCTACTCTACTCCACTGACTGTATAGCCTGGTGGTCCAGGCTGACTGGCGGGGTGACTCTACTCTACTCCACTGACTGTATAGCCTGGTGGTCCTGGCTGACTGGCGGGGTGACTCTACTCTATTCCACTGACTGTATAGCCTGGTGGTCCTGGCTGAATGGCGGGGTGACTCTACTCTATTCCACTGACTGTATAGCCTGGTGGTCCTGGTTGACTTGCGGGGTGACTCTACTCTACTCCACTGACTGTATAGCTTGGTGGTCCTGGCTGACTGGCGGGGTGACTCTACTCTACTCCACTGACTGTATAGCTTGGTGGTCCTGGCTGACTGGCGGGGTGACTCTACTCTACTCCACTGACTGTATAGCCTGGTGGTCCTGGTTGACTTGCGGGGTGACTCTACTCTACTCCACTGACTGTATAGCTTGGTGGTCCTGGCTGACTGGCGGGGTGACTCTACTCTACTCCACTGACTGTATAGCCTGGTGGTCCTGGCTGACTGGCGGGGTGACTCTACTCTACTCCACTGACTGTATAGCTTGGTGGTCCTGGCTGACTGGCGGGGTGACTCTACTCTACTCCACTGACTGTATAGCTTGGTGGTCCTGGCTGACTGGCGGGGTGACTCTACTCTACACCACTGACTGTATAGCCTGGTGGTCCTGGCTGACTGGCTGACTGGCGGGGTGACTCTACTCTACACCACTGACTGTATAGCCTGGTGGTTCTGGCTGACTGGCGTGGTGACTCTACTCTACTCCACTGACTGTATAGCCTGGTGGTCCTGGCTGACTGGCGGGGTGACTCTACTCTACTCCACTGACTGTATAGCCTGGTGGTCCTGGCTGACTGGCGTGGTGACTCTACTCTATTCCACTGACTGTATAGCTTGGTGGTCCTGGCTGACTGGCGGGGTGACTCTACTCTACACCACTGACTGTATAGCCTGGTGGTCCTGGCTGACTGGCTGACTGGCGGGGTGAGTCTACTCTACACCACTGACTGTATAGCCTGGTGGTCCTGGCTGACTGGCGTGGTGACTCTACTCTACTCCACTGACTGTATAGCCTGGTGGTCCTGGCTGACTGGCGTGGTGACTCTACTCTATTCCACTGACTGTATAGCCTGGTGGTCCTGGCTGACTGGCGTGGTGACTCTACTCTACTCCACTGACTGTATAGCCTGGTGGTCCTGGCTGACTGGCGTGGTGACTCTACTCTACTCCACTGACTGTATAGCCTGGTGGTCCTGGCTGACTGGCGTGGTGACTCTACTCTATTCCACTGACTGTATAGCCTGGTGGTCCTGGCTGACTGGCGTGGTGACTCTACTCTATTCCACTGACTGTATAGCCTGGTGGTCCTGGCTGACTGGCGTGGTGACTCTACTCTACACCACTGACTGTATAGCCTGGTGGTCCTGGCTGACTGGCGTGGTGACTCTACTCTACTCCACTGACTGTATAGCCTGGTGGTCCTGGCTGACTGGCGTGGTGACTCTACTCTATTCCACTGACTGTATAGCCTGGTGGTCCTGGCTGACTGGCGTGGTGACTCTACTCTATTCCACTGACTGTATAGCCTGGTGGTCCTGGCTGACTGGCGTGGTGACTCTACTCTATTCCACTGACTGTATAGCCTGGTGGTCCTGGCTGACTGGCGTGGTGACTCTACTCTATTCCACTGACTGTATAGCCTGGTGGTCCTGGCTGACTGGCGTGGTGACTCTACTCTACTCCACTGACTGTATAGCCTGGTGGTCCTGGCTGACTGGCGTGGTGACTCTACTCTATTCCACTGACTGTATAGCTTGGTGGTCCTGGCTGACTGGCGTGGTGACTCTACTCTATTCCACTGACTGTATAGCCTGGTGGTCCTGGCTGACTGGCGTGGTGACTCTACTCTACTCCACTGACTGTATAGCCTGGTGGTCCTGGCTGACTGGCGTGGTGACTCTATTCTACTCCACTGACTGTATAGCCTGGTGGTCCTGGCTGACTGGCGTGGTGACTCTACTCTATTCCACTGACTGTATAGCTTGGTGGTCCTGGCTGACTGGCGTGGTGACTCTACTCTATTCCACTGACTGTATAGCCTGGTGGTCCTGGCTGACTGGCGTGGTGACTCTACTCTACTCCACTGACTGTATAGCCTGGTGGTCCTGGCTGACTGGCGTGGTGACTCTACTCTACACCACTGACTGTATAGCCTGGTGGTCCTGGCTGACTGGCGTGGTGACTCTACTCTACTCCACTGACTGTATAGCCTGGTGGTCCTGGCTGACTGGCGTGGTGACTCTACTCTACTCCACTGACTGTATAGCCTGGTGGTCCTGGCTGACTGGCGTGGTGACTCTACTCTACTCCACTGACTGTATAGCCTGGTGGTCCTGGCTGACTGATGGGGTGACTCTACTCTACTGACTGTATAGCTTGGTGGTCCTGGCTGACTGGCGTGGTGACTCTACTCTATTCCACTGACTGTATAGCCTGGTGGTCCTGGCTGACTGGCGTGGTGACTCTACTCTACACCACTGACTGTATAGCCTGGTGGTCCTGGCTGACTGGCGTGGTGACTCTACTCTACTCCACTGACTGTATAGCCTGGTGGTCCTGGCTGACTGGCGTGGTGACTCTACTCTATTCCACTGACTGTATAGCCTGGTGGTCCTGGCTGACTGGCGTGGTGACTCTACTCTACTCCACTGACTGTATAGCCTGGTGGTCCTGGCTGACTGGCGTGGTGACTCTACTCTATTCCACTGACTGTATAGCCTGGTGGTCCTGGCTGACTGATGGGGTGACTCTACTCTACTGACTGTATAGCCTCTTGAATTTTTGTTTGTAGGCAGGGTGAAGCAAGATGGAGTCATGGTTGGATTTGCCGAAAGGAGGACGGGAGAGGGCCTTACACCCGTGTCGAAAAGGCGTGTAGCAGGGGTCGAAACTAGAATTTCCGCAAGTTAGACAGTCGATGTGTTGGTAATAATTTGGGAGCACTGTTCTCAAGTTACTTTTGTTAAAGTCCACTGCAACAATGAACGCTGCCTCCGGGAATGCGGTTTCCAGTTTGTTCAGTGTCCAATAAAGATCTTTGAAAGGCTTTTTGGTGTCGGCTTGGAGATGAATGTCGCCCGGCGTCTTAAACTCACTAAGACCCCGCCACGTCTACCTATCCTTTGGCGTATTCGCTTCCTACTCTCCAGTAGGACTCCCAAGCAGCTAGGCGCCTCACCGAAGAAGCTATCCCACTGTTCAGGGAATTTGTGGAGGTCGGGTGGACAGTGAGTACCCAGCGATTCGTATTCCAATTGTTCTACCCAGGTATACATAGTAATGCACGAAACAAACTGATTAACAACATTTGAGAAAAACATGAGAAAACCTGCAATGTTTTAACAGAGCTCAAGGCGAGTCCATCTTAAAACCAGTTAAACTGCACAAGATGGCACATATCTGAGACCAGGCTACTTATTGGCCTACTAAACGCAAGTATAAAAATGGCTGACATTTATTCTATATTCTGCCCCACCCCACCCCACCTATTTCTGCCCCACCCATTTATTCTGGGTGGGGCAGAAATGAATGGTCGTGATAACTCAGGAGATATTCTTGTTGATCAAGGTGTCTGTTGACAACGAGATCTGTTATGATTGTTGTCTGAATATGAATGGGACGCAAACCAGCTGTTTCTCAGAGAAGTTATACCTCTGTATGAGTATTTAATAGCGCTGAGACATGATTTTGAACATTTGGCATATTCTTATCCAGACATGTCCCATTAATAGTGTGTTTCTCTAAGAAGTGATTTGTAACAATGACACAAAGGAGTAGGTTTTTCTCTCTCTCGGCAAATCTTTCTCTAGGCAAATCTTTCTCTAGGCAAATCTTTCTCTAGACAAATTACCCCTGTGACTGACTTTGAGCTTTTTATTTTTCCCTGAGTGAAAGAGACTTCTAAATTTTAACATCTTCAATCAGATAGATGACTTTCACACTAGCACATATGTTCTCTCATGTTGTTATATAATAACATCATTTTCATGTTACACTTCCTTAACAGATATTGTATGTATTGTCAGGATTTTACAAACCGAATCAGTTTTCAAAAGCACTCAATAGTACAAAATGAATTACATTTGTGTTGTTATCAAAAGAGAGTAAGATTGCCAACCTTGAGAAATCACTCAAATTGGCACCATGAGGGTATTGTACTATTCTATTATTGACCTGCTAGCATGCCCATGGGAAGAGACATTAGACAAAGGAGCTGGCAGAAAAGCTGAATGGACAACCCTGAAGCCTCAGTAGGCATTCGCAAAATATGGCTGTGTTCCTTTCAGATATTGAAGCAGGGTGATGACACGTACTTGGCATAGACGACATCACTTTTCCCAACTGCCAGAGCTGTTTTCCTTCATTTCACATGCTGGCATAAATAGAAAAATATGTTCTGAGAAATGTCACTTTCTTCGGTCCTTGCTCTCCCTCTCTACAATTGTCTCTCTGATAGCATGCTGCATGATTAAAGTTACATTTATGTAGGCTATTTAAGGGTTTTACCTAGTAGTTTGTCATCTTTCCATTCTTTTAATCTTAACATTTCCTGTCAAAGACGATGTGTAGTTGTTTTGATGTGAAACCCTTCATTCTCAACTGTCATTTATTAGAGGAAGGAAACACACTGGAAAAATTAGCATAGTCATTAATCTGCAAGTTTCTTCAGTCTTTGGAAGACTATCTGTCCTCATATCTGGCTTCTGCTCTCAGAATGATCTGATTCACCATACCATCCCAAAATGGCTAATGGTACTGTTAAAGGAAGATGTGGATTTATATTCCTCTGGCTTTCAATCACAACTCTATTATCTCATCTCATCTCTGTCTCTGACCGCTCCTGGGCCTTTTCTGCCCCTCTTCCTCCCAGAGAGGAGATGGAAAAGTCAATCAATTCTCAGTTTCAGATGGTCTTTTAATGTGGATTTCTGTTGTCATGGGAATGGTGTAAGCCCTATTTATTTAACCCCGACTGATTTATTCACATGTCAAGCTCTTCTAGGAATACTGAATGATACTGAATGATACTGAATGATACTGAATGCTAATTACCACAGTGACCATTTCCTATGGATGAGGACACTGAAGGTACCACTTCCTACAGCAAAGCTTAGCTGCATCAGTATCTGTCAACAACTAGAGATAATATTTAATATCACAATATTTGATGACTGACAGGGTAAAAACAACCATTTTGTAGACTTCTTTGCAAAAATACAGTTACAAAATACATTGAGTGTACAAAACATTAAGAACACCTGCTCTTTCCATGACATAGACTGACCAGGTGAAAGCTTTGATCCCTGATTGGTGTCACTTGTTAAATCCACTTGAATCAGTGTAGATGAAGGGGAGGAGACAGGTTAAATAAGGATTTTAAGGTTTAAGACAATTGAGAGATGGATTATGTATGTGTGCCATTCAGAGGGTACATTTTGTTTTAAATCGGTGCAACTGAATATTAGGAAGGTTTTCCTAATGTTTAGTATAGTCCGTGTATAAAGCTGTGGTAGCCATGTTTTCTGTTGCTGTCTCTTTAATGTTGAGCCTGTTTGAAGGGAAAGTGATCCTCCTCATTGAGGGAATTTGGAGGTTGTGAGGAGGGTTAGTCACGGCTTTGATATAAGCACCATACACTTTACTGGGTTTGTTTTTATTTCTGGGTGAATCACACGCCTTTATTTCAATGCACTATTCTGGTCAAAACACTGGGGTGGCGAGCTGCTATCAACACTGCTGCATTTGGGTTTTGTCTAGATCCACCGTAGTAATCACTATGAGTACCATCTTGTCTGGAGGATTAAGTTATCTACATACTAGGCCTACATAAAGTTTAGAATGTTTCCTCTTTGATCCTTTATAGTTGATGTTTTTCTGACTTGCCTGCCCTGTCTGTATCTCTTGAGCTTTCGACGAACCCTCCTTTTGAAACGGAAGTTTCACTACAAATATTTTGTACATAAAAAATGCACCAGACTCTGTGCAAACACTTTGACAAGGCAGAGTGATAAGGAAACAAATATCTGACCAATTGAGTCACATGATACTCTTCCTAGAGATTGGGTGCAGACATGACTTGGCTCGGACAGAGTTGAAGTCTTCGATGGTGATGGGAGTGGGAGGTAGTGCTTTTCGGGTTTAGCTTGTTAGAGGTTACATGATACTGCCGGTCCTCTGGGAGTCGCCACGCAGGCAGGCGGATAAAGCATGGTGTTGGCGGAAGGAATGCGGTCCCGGCTGGAAAAGGTTTGCAGTGCACAGAGAGGTCCTGCTACCGCCAGCTTCCCAGAAGGATGGGGCCCAGCCACAGAAACCCAATCTTCCACTCCACCAGGCAGGCAGGCCCGGCAGGCCCTTTAGCCCGAGCTGAATGGGGCTGGATGCGCTGTGGTGATCAGGACCCACGCAGCCATGCAGGATTAATGAATGAATGGCCTTGGATTGCATTGGACACATGATCATGCAAATGTGTTGACATCCACTTGGAACAGTGGTGGGTAAGGAGACATGGGTTAGACAACCCCTTCTCTTTTCCCCCTCTCTCTCTTTCCACATTCTTCTATCCTCTCCCCCTAGAGTGCCTGTCAACCCCAGTGGTGTAGGTGCTCGCCTGCCTCTCTAACATTCAAGAAGAAGGCAATCTGAGAGCTGAACATTTGCATTGTGATTCAGGCATCTATGACTGCTTCAGAGAGACTTGATGGACTGGCATTGGTTTCTGGCCTTCTATTTTGGTGCCAGAGCTGGAGTGTGTTTTGAAGCAATATACACTGCTCAAAAAAATAAAGGGAACACTTAAACAACACAATGTAACTCCAAGTCAATCACACTTCTGTGAAATCAAACTGTCCACTTAGGAAGCAACACTGATTGACAATACATTTCACATGCTGTTGTGCAAATGGAATAGACAAAAGGTGGAAATTATAGGCAATTAGCAAGACACCCCCAAAAAAGGAGTGATTCTGCAGGTGGTGACCACAGACAACTTCTCAGTTCCTATGCTTCCTGGCTGATGTTTTGGTCACTTTTGAATGCTGGCGGTGCTCTCACTCTAGTGGTAGCATGAGACGGAGTCTACAACCCACACAAGTGGCTCAGGTAGTGCAGTTCATCCAGGATGGCACATCAATGCGAGCTGTGGCAAAAAGGTTTGCTGTGTCTGTCAGCGTAGTGTCCAGAGCATGGAGGCGCTACCAGGAGACAGGCCAGTACATCAGGAGACGTGGAGGAGGCCGTAGGAGGGCAACAACCCAGCAGCAGGACCGCTACCTCCGCCTTTGTGCAAGGAGGTGCACTGCCAGAGCCCTGCAAAATGACCTCCAGCAGGCCACAAATGTGCATGTGTCTGCTCAAACGGTCAGAAATAGACTCCATGAGGGTGGTATGAGGGCCCGACGTCCACAGGTGGGGGTTGTGCTTACAGCCCAGCACCGTGCAGGACGTTTGGCATTTGCCAGAGAACACCAAGATTGGCAAATTCGCCACTGGCGCCCTGTGCTCTTCACAGATGAAAGCAGGTTCACACTGAGCACATGAGCACATGTGACAGACGTGACAGAGTCTGGAGACGCCGTGGAGAATGTTCTGCTGCCTGCAACATCCTCCAGCATGACCGGTTTGGCGGTGGGTCAGTCATGGTGTGGGGTGGCATTTCTTTGTGGGGCCGCACAGCCCTCCATGTGCTCGCCAGAGGTAGCCTGACTGCCATTAGGTACCGAGATGAGATCCTCAGACCCCTTGTGAGACCATATGCTGACATATGCACATTTGTGGCCTGCTGGAGGTCATTTTGCAGGGCTCTGGCAGTGCACCTCCTTGCACAAAGGCGGAGGTAGCGGTCCTGCTGCTGGGTTGTTGCCCTCCTACGGCCTCCTCCACGTCTCCTGATGTACTGGCCTGTCTCCTGGTAGCGCCTCCATGCTCTGGACACTACGCTGACAGACACAGCAAACCTTTTTGCCACAGCTCGCATTGATGTGCCATCCTGGATGAACTGCACTACCTGAGCCACTTGTGTGGGTTGTAGACTCCGTCTCATGCTACCACTAGAGTGAGAGCACCGCCAGCATTCAAAAGTGACCAAAACATCAGCCAGGAAGCATAGGAACTGAGAAGTTGTCTGTGGTCACCACCTGCAGAATCACTCCTTTTTTGGGGGTGTCTTGCTAATTGCCTATAATTTCCACCTTTTGTCTATTCCATTTGCACAACAGCATGTGAAATTTATTGTCAATCAGTGTTGCTTCCTAAGTGGACAGTTTGATTTCATAGAAGTGTGATTGACTTGGAGTTACATTGTGTTGTTTAAGTGTTCCCTTTATTTTTTTGAGCAGTGTATATTGTATCTGTCCTTTCTGTCTCCACGGCAATGTGCAATGGAAAAAAGGCACACTTGTCATCCAAATGGTTTAAAGATGTAATTGAACCATAATACCGCTGATGTGAGCCTTTTGTGGTGGAGTGAAGATCTCACTTGACAAATGGGCCAGAGAAAATAAACTGGCATAAACTGGCATGAACCAAAGAGAGAGGCCTAACCCTGCCAGTGATGAGCTGCCTGGAGCCCCAGAAAAACCCATCGGATCTACGTTTAAATATTATTCGAAATCTATCAAATACTTTCAGCGTTTGTTTTAGCCTGTTTGGAGGTCCAGATGGGCAGGGTTGGCACTATTGCAACCATTCTATTGGTTCCATTGCACCAGGCAAGCTCAGTCAAGCCCAGCTTAAGTATATGACATTATTTAAAATAGTTTTGAACCCAGGTCTGAAACCTAATGATCTGCTCACTGACATGTCAGGCATTTCTATTATATAGAAATATCCCCGGCTGATTATCTTGCCTCCCCACTTCCACATAGGCCAGGTTAGTTGTATTCATTTCCCCCCAGATCCATCATAAGGCGGGCTATTTCTCCTCACCCTGTCAGAAGTCGTTTATTTGGTCATTTGTTGTGGGTTGCAATCTCCACACCCTTTCCCTTTCCAACAAACCCATCTGCTTTCTGGTAAAATCATATTAAGGGTCAGTGCAAGATGGTTGCTACTGGCGGCTACACTATTCAATAGGACAATGTCAGGTAAAAGTTCTAGGTTTCAGAGCAACACAAATGCTGCAGTAGTAAGACAAATAAATCATTTTTATGTTTTTAACAAAATCAATGGACCCATAGATCAATTTCAGCTTGATTCATCTCCCGCCGTGGCCTCTTTCTTTGAATTTCTTGTTTGTCTCAGTCTGTTAGTGTGTTGTGCAGTGTGTGCCTGTTTTCTCCCTCTCCTCGCTCCACACCTAATTGTGTGTGCTAATTGAGCTTGCCATGGGGACTGATTACAACCTGGAGCTCTCTGTGTGTTATCACATGTGTCATATCCCATCCATCACTTTTTTAAATGATGCATTCTATGTTATAATGCATCTCCTCCTCTCTAAAGAGACTCATTACATTGCCATCACCTCCCTTCCTGCTCCCCCTGCCTCCCATACACACAGGGTCAAGGCCTTGTCTCACTGCCAGAGCCAGACAACACCTCAGAGCTGGGTGACAAATACCCAGACACTCTCTGCTCCGGTAGGGGGCAAATAGCACACCCTTCCACCCCTCACACAGCTTGGGGCTGATGTATGACCACCAGGGTCAAACACTCAGGCTCGACCCCATCCATCGGGAGAGGGGATAGTACAGTACCCAGGCCAGGGCTGCCCTGTGGTGGGGTAACTACATGTACAGAAATGCACAGACAGCATGGTCTCTCCATGGGCGTTCCATGGCCCCTCAACACTGAATATCCATGGCCTGCTATCCACTGCTTTCTAGTTTGCTCTCTAGTCCCTCCTGCTTTATTCTCTCTCGCTCTCTCACCCCCCCCTTGGTTGTGTCTCTGAGCATGAGCAGGTTTCAAGGTGAACTGATTTCTTTCTGAAGCTCTTTTCTTTGGGGCATGATAAATGACCACTTCTGCGTTTAATAGAAATCTAGACATGTCTTTCAGTCCTTGCAGTTCTACTGAATGTCATAGTACAGTGAAGACTGAATTGACTGAAAAGACCCAAGTACTATGGTGGCGTTGCTCTTGATCAGGTTATCCATAAGCATGAGGATCATTACACATACACCTTCTAACCCCTCTGTTGTCCTTCTCCCCACAGCCGTGCGATCAAAACTAACCAGGACCTGCTCCCAGAGACCCCGTGGATCAACATCTTCTACAATGACTTCTGGGGCACCCTGCTCACCCACAGCGGCAGCCACAAGTCTTACCGGCCCCTGTGTACCCTCTCCTTCCGCCTCAACCATGCCCTGGGCGGCTTGGAGCCCTGGGGCTACCACCTAGTCAATGTGGGCCTCCATGGGGCAGTCACAGCCCTCTTCACCTGGTTGGCCCGCCTGCTGCTTGGAGGGGGCCTGTGGAGCCTCCTAGCTGGGTTATTGTTTGCCTCGCACCCCATTCACACAGAGGCAGTGGCGGGCGTGGTTGGCCGGGCCGACGTGGGCGCTGCTCTGTTCTTCCTGCTGTCGCTGCTGTGCTACGTACGCCACTGCACCCTGCGAGGGGGCTCTGCGGGGCCCTGCAGGCTGGGGGCCTGGCTCCTGGGCAGCCTGGGCTGCGCCGCCTGCAGCATGCTGTGGAAGGAGCAAGGGGTGACGGTGCTGGCCGTGTCGGCCCTCTACGACGTCTGTGTTTTCCACCGGCTCAAATTGCGTCAGGTCATCACGCTGGTTTACAAGGTAAACAGTTTGTCCTTGCCCTGCGGTGTTGTTTTTTCCCATGTATCTCATTTCCTCCTCTCTCTCCGCTTGGCAAAAGCCTGGCAAACCGCAAAGTGGAAAGCTGATCTGTTCACATGTGGAAGTATTCCTGTGTGTTGTTTGTTTTCATTAGGATGTAATTAAAATTTAAAAAATTCATGTATGTACAGCTGTGTGATCTGGAAGGAGCTGCTGTTTTGTCCTCTGAATGCAAGGAAAATATACAAGTGGGGAAAGAAAATAAAGGGGAAACTATTTATCCTGTTTCTTCATGGAAATTGAGCGTAGACTGTTTGTATATACCCATACAAACACACAGAAACACACATCCATACATGAATGTCAGAGCAGTGACTAGCACTCCAAACCCTTCTT
The DNA here is from genome assembly GCF_045679555.1 of Salvelinus alpinus. Taxonomy (NCBI): domain Eukaryota; kingdom Metazoa; phylum Chordata; class Actinopteri; order Salmoniformes; family Salmonidae; genus Salvelinus; species Salvelinus alpinus. The sequence goes on along the minus strand of NC_092094.1, from coordinate 20,211,347 downwards.
ATTATCCCTAGGGTTTTCAGTGGTTAGCTTCGCCCACGGTTGGCTGAGCGTGAACTACAATGTGTAGTTCAAACGTTTAGAAACGTCAATAATCATTGCTTGCGAAACGATTTTCGAAACATCTGCTGATATTCCACTTATCTTTCATATCAGTCTGATGGAATCGCTCAAATAAAAAATATACACTTACTGTAGCAGTTTGGCACAGATCCACCAGCTGTGTGCCTCCAGCTGACCGACTACACTTCCTCCCATGTTACGCTTACACACAGGTGTTCAGAGCATGCTAGATAGCTAATTAGCACAGGTGGCTGCCTATCTTCCGTGTGTCTTCCATAACAAGCGATGTAACATGGCCGTGTGGGAACACTAACCCTAACCCTATAAAGGTGTGTAATAATTGAACCTTTTGTTTTTTGGAAAATGATTTCTTGCTGAAATGAAAAATAGGTTCCTTATGTTTCCAAAACCATAACATAAGCAATGCGTTTTTACGTTCAGAATGAGCTTTGGGGATCTTAACAAAACGCCCCCAGCCAGAAGATACTATCGTCAATAGACACTAAAGCAGTTGGCGTCTATGAATGGGTTATGCAGTGACATGAGTTAGGGAACCATATTATTATGGAAATGGGGTCATGGGAGGCTGCTAGGGAGTTTTGTCAGTTGAATTTGAATTCCCATCGTGCCTACATCATTACATTATCCTTAAACAGTGTCATTATCATTATGCATCGTTGCCTTCCCTTGCAACATGATTTGTTACCAAACCCCAATTAGAAAACGCTTTATTAATAAGTAAACCATCGACCCAAACTCAGTTTGTTAATGATTTGTTAATTACTCGTCCGTCACCATAATGTGGTGCATGTTATTGAGATGAAGGATACTGGTATGTAACATAATGATGATAAGCTATTTTGTTTACATGAAATGCATAACATTGACATTAATCTTCAGTGTGTGTGTGTGTGTGTGTGTGTGTGTGTGTGTGTGTGTGTGTGTGTGTGTGTGTGTGTGTGTGTGTGTGTGTGTGTGTGTGTGTGTGTGTGTGTGTGTGTGTGTGTGTGTGTGTGTGTGTGTGTGCGCGTGCTTGTGTTAACTGCGCCTTGTCAAGTGCTTACTGTCTGCTGTCTAGTCAATGTGACTTCCACCAGTCTTTGCGCATCAGGCCAAGTTGAAAAAGACGTGCACAAATGTGACAAAGGGGATCCAAGAAGAGTCGATGGCACTCTAGGATGCTGACGCATACATGCGAAGGCCAAAGGGTGTTTCTGGGAGTGGGAGAGTTGGTGGAGGGGTGTGGGCGGGGGGCGGGGGGAGGGGGAGAGTGAATGAACAGAGAGAAGAGCGAGAGACGGGAAGAAAATCTAGCTTCTCCGTTTTAGTGCTCATCACAGTGTGAAAAAGTGAGTGAGGGCCCTTGCTGTCTTTGTCTCCATGCTAGCCTCTCTCTCTTGATTTAAGCCTTATCTGAGGTTTGGTGTCTTCTGGAGTACTGCCCATCCATTGACAGAGGCATACAGGCCTGCTAATACTGGCTGGCAGAATGCAGTGCTAGGAGGACTGAAGGAAAGGATACCTCATATCTGACAGCTTCTCAACATTTGATTGGAAATCCACCGTACCAACACATCTCCCCTGTCAACCCTTCCCTGAGACGAGAGTCGCAGATCTACTTACACAATGGTCGCATGGATGGACCCGAGCCTATGGATTTCTGTCATGCTTTGCCATGGTGTTGATGAATGTTCTTGGCAGACACCCGTGGGCCATATGCTATGTATACCCATTTCTAGTGTGCAGCTTTGCGGTGGCAGTTGTCAGTTTCACAGACTCACTGCATATCTTTGAACCCCAGCACAGAAGAAACAAGCAGGGAACGTTGAGTGATGTTAAGGCTGGCAGGTCTCATGCATTCCTTGTTAATTATAAGGTTACAGTATGTCTCTTTCTGTGATCACGACGCCAAGTCACCTGAATGAATTCTACTTTGTTATTATGATTGGGACCAGCGCTCTCTCTCTCTCTCTCTCTCTCTCTCTCTCTCTCTCTCTCTCTCTCTCTCTCTCTCTCTCTCTCTCTCTCTCTCTCTCTCTCTCTCTCTCTCTCTCTCTCTCTCTCTCTCTCTCTCTGTCTCGCTCTCTCTGTCTCGCTCTGTCTCTCTCGCTCTGTCTCTCTGTCTCGCTCTGTCTCTCTCGCTCTGTCTCTCTCGCTCTGTCTCTCTCGCTCTGTCTCTCTCGCTCTCGCTCTGTCTCTCTCGCTCTGTCTCTCTCTGTCTCGCTCTGTCTCTCTCGCTCTGTCTCTCTGTCTCTCTGTCTCTCTCGCTCTGTCTCTCTCGCTCTGTCTCTGTCTCTCTCGCTCTGTCTCTCTCGCTCTGTCTCTCTCGCTCTCTCGCTCTGTCTCTGTCGCTCTCGCTCTGTCGCTCTGTCTCTCTCGCTCTGTCTCTCTCTGTCTCTCTCGCTCTGTCTCTCTGTCTCTCTGTCTCTCTCGCTCTGTCTCTCTCGCTCTGTCTCTCTCGCTCTCTCGCTCTGTCCCTCTCGCTCTCTCGCTCTGTCTCTCTCTCTCAATTACATTTCAATTTAAATGTAAGGGCTTTATTGGCATGAGAAACATATGTTTACATTGCCAAGCAAGTGAAATAGATAAAAAAAACACTTAGTGAAATAAACAATAAAAAGTGAAATAAACAATAAAAAATGAACAGTAAACATTACACTTACAAAAGTTCCAAAGGATTAGACATTTCAAATGTCATATTATGTCTATATACAGTGTTGTAATGATCTCTATCTCTGTTTCTAAATTCAATTAAAATTTAAATGTAAGGGCTTTATTGGCATGAGAAACATATGTTTACATTGCCAAAGCAAGTGAAATAGATAATGAACAGTAAACATTACACCCACAAAAGTTCCAAAAGAAAAAAGACATTTCAAATGTCTATATACAGTGTTGCAACAATGTGCAAATAGTTAAAATACAAAAGGGAAAATAAATAAACATAAATATGGGTTGTATTTACAATTGTGTTTGTTCTTCACTGTGATTGCACCCAGCAGATATGGGAGTTTATCAAGATTGGATTTGTTTTCAAATTCTTTGTCAGTCTGTGTAATCTTAGGGAAATGTGTCTCTAATATTGTCATACATTTGGCAGGAAGTTAGGAAGTGCAGCTCAGTTTCCACCTCATTTTGTGGGCAGTGTGCACATAACCTGTCTTCTCTTGAGAGCCAGGTCTGCCTACGGTGGCCTTTCTCAATAGCAATGCTATGCTCACTGAGTCTGTACATAGTCAAAGCTTTCCTTAATTTTGGGTCAGTCACAGTGGTCAGGTATTCTGCCAAATAGCATTCTAGTTTGCTCTGTATTTTTATACATTCTTTCCAATGTGTCAAGTAGTTATATTTTTGTTTTCTCATGATTTGGTTGGGTCTAATTGTGTTGCTGTCCTGGGGACCAGCTTGCTTAAGGGACTCTTCTCCAGGTTCATCTCTCTGTAGGTGATGGCTTTGTTATGGAAGGTTTGGGAATCGCTTCCTTTAACGGCTCTTTTCTGGATTTTGATAATTTATCTGGTATTTGCCTAATTCTGCTCTGCATGCATTATTTTGTGTTTTACGTTGTACAAGGAGGATATTTTTGCAGAATTCTGCATGCAGAGTCTCAATTTGGTGTTTGTCACCTTTTGTGAATTCTTGGTTGGTTAGCGGATCCCATACCTCACAACCATAATCGGTAAGGGGTTCTATAACTGATTCAAGTATTTTTGGCCAGATCCTAATTGGTATGTCGAATTTTATGTTCCTTTTGATAGCATAGTTGGCCCTTCTTGCCTTGTCTCTTAGATCGTTCACAGCTTTGTGGAAGTTACCTGTGGCGCTGATGTTTAGGCCGAGGTATGTATCTTTTTTTGTGTGCTCCAGGGCAGGTATTCCCAAACTGGGGTGTTCAAGTATTCCCCAGGGGTACACGCAACGCTGTCGGAGGTACGCCAAACAAAAATGTGATTCACATTAAAATATATATATATTTTTTTTTCACATTTTCTAACAGTCCATTTATATTTTTAACGGAGCTATACATTTGGGTGAGGTTTCTTTCTTGCCTGAGTAGCCTTGTTTCACTGCCAAAAATAAAATGTAACCATCTAGTGTTCAGCAAAATAACAACACAATGTCAAATACAGGTAGCCTAGTCAAATAATTATCATCAAATCACTTTAACCGTTACTCTCTCGCGGGAATTCCACTAACGGTCCGTATGTAGCCAAACGTAGCTGCTGCTCATGTTGGTATCTGTACTGATGGCACAAAAGTCATGACAGGGAGACATAGTGGAGTAGTAACGCACATGAAAGCAGTTGCCCCTGACACCACTTGGGTACACTGCAGCATCCACTGAGAGGCTCTTGCTGCCAAGGGAATGCCTGACAGCGTGAAAGACGTTTTGGACATTACAGTGAAAATGGTTCACTTTGTTAAAGCAAGGCCTCTGAACTCTCGTGTATTTTCTGCACTATGCAATGATATGGGCAGCGACCATGTAACGCTTTTACAACATACAGAAGTGCGCTGGTTATCAAGGGGCAAAGTATTGAAAACAATTTTTGAATTGAGAGACGAGTTTAAAGTTTTCTTTACTGACCATAATTTTCACTTGTCTGACCTTGTCAGTGATCTGTTTGTTAACTTGGCTTTCGAAGACTTTAGAAAGGCAGGGCAGGATAGATATAGGTCTGTAACAGTTTGGGTCTAGAGTGTCACCCCATTTGAAGAGGGGGATGACCGCGGCCGCTTTCCAATCTTTAGGAATCTCAGACGATACGAAAGAGAGGTTGAACAGACTAGTAAAAGGGGTTGCAACAATGGCGGCGGATAATTTTAGGAAGAGAGGGTCCAGATTATCTAGCCCAGCTGATTTGTAGGGATCCAGATTTTGCAGCTCTTTCAGAACATCAGCTGTCTGGATTTGGGTGAAGGAGAAGCGGGGGGGGGGGGGACTTGAGCCAGTTGATGTGGGGGGTGCAGAGCTGTTGGGGTAGCCAGGTGGAAAACATGGCCAGCCGTAGAGAAATGCTTATTGAAATTCTCGATTATTGTGGATTTATCGGTGGTGACAGTGTTTCCTAGTCTCAGTGCATTGGGCAGCTGGGAGGAGGTACTCTTATTCTCCATGGACTTTAGTGTCCCAAAACCTTTTGGAATTAGTGCTGCCGGATGCAAATTTCTGTTTGAAAAAGCTAACCTTTGCTTTCCTAACTGACTGTGTGTATTGGTTCCTGACTTCCCTGAAAAGTTGCATATCGCGGGGACTATTCGATGCTAGTGCAGTACGCCACAGGGTGTTTTTGTGCTGGTCAAGGGCAGTCAAGTCTGGAGTGAACCAAGGGCTATATCTGTTCTTAGTTCTACATTTTTTGAAAGCGGCATGCTTAATTAAGATGGTGAGGAAAGCACTTTTAAAGAACAACCAGGCTTCCTCTACTGACGGGATGAGGTCAATATCCTTCCAGGATACCCGGGCCAGGTCGATTAGAAATGCCTGCTCTCTGAAGTGTTTTAGGGAGCGTTTGACTGGGATGAGGTGTGGTCGTTTGACCGCGGACCCATACATGATAAGGGATGGTCGTTTGACCCGAACGACTTTCTGTATACTCTCAGCGGAAGTAGGTTGACATTTCCAGAACTGTGTTCTAGGATAGTGAAATGGGTTCCTTATGTGATTGTGACTTTCAGTCTATTATTTTATCATTTCATATCCACTGCAAATCTCCCATTGTGTCATTATGGGTTCGTTTTGCGGTTTCAAAAATCTTGACAGTTAAGAGCTAGGGGCTTGAGAGTTATTCTGTGAAAGCAGAGTTATTCTGTGAAAGCAGAGAGTCATTCTGTGAAAGCAGAGAGTTATTCTGTGAAAGCAGAGTCATTCTGTGAAAGCAGAATCATTCTGTGAAGTCAGTGCAATAGTATATTATTCAGTCCAAGTTCTTCAGTTAGAGGGGATTTCCACGCAACATGTTCATTTAGATAGCCACTCTAGCTTTGCCCTCATGTGGGTGTTAGCAAGCTAGCAAGCAGGCTAGTTAGTGCTAGGTATCAACAACCAATCCAGTAGGGGCTGGAAGCTATAGTGAGCTTCGATTGGTCAATAGCGTTGTGATACAGTAGAGTATTTGCATAAAGTTCACATTTTCCCCAACTTTGGTCCCGCCTTGTTCACGCTCCAGCACCCGTGCTCGCATAGGAAAGAAGGGAAGAGACTTATAAAGAGAGAATGTGCATGGCTGACTCTCTCTGTATATCCCAGTTTTAGCTGGCCCACTCTCCAAGAACACGAACCACTGGCGTACACTGTACCAGGCACACGTCCACACAGTAATCACTCGACAATGTGAAAATCCCTGCATATTTCATCACGTTTTATTGGAGTGTTGTTGTTGTTTCACCCCTCCCATTCCATATGTATGAGCCTTGGCCCCTTCGAAGTGCTGCTTTATCTGGGCCTAATTTATTAGAGCTTCTATTTACATGCTAATGTACGTTTGTCTCTGCCAGCATCGGATGGCTGCTGTCCATGTCTTTTCATACCTCGGAAAGCACGCAACTGATTGGTCGGTTAAGAAGCCCTATCACACACATGCAGGGGAGAAAAGCATGTTGTTGAACTAAAGACCGAGAGGTCAATCACCCCAATTTAGCATGTGCAATTTCCTGGGAAATTACATGATTATTTTCAGACCATTTTTGTATGCAATCTATTGATAGCACTGAGAATAAATGAATATAATTATATTTTTCTATGCCTTGTCTCAAAAGAACAATAGAATTTATATTACCCTCTTTGGAGGAGGGTCACATCAAGTGTGTCTCTGCTGTCAACCTGAAACAGCCGCCTTTTGGATTTTGTGTTTAGCCATGCTGAAAGAAAGTTACTTTCCACTGGGAACAGACGTCAATTCAACGTCTGTTCCATGTTGGTTCAATATAATTTCGTGGAAATTATGTTGAAACAACATTTATCCAACCAGTGTTTGCCCAGTGGGTTATATTTCAAATGTCATTGGTTCCAATGATTGTTGGTGCTGGAGGGTGGTCACATCAAATGTGTCTCTGTTGTCAGCCTGAGACAGCCACTATTTGGATTTGTGTTGAAAGATAGGTGTTCTGAAAGAAAGTTGCTTATATTTCAAATGTCTTTGGTTTCAAAGATTGTTGGTGTATTACAGGCATGTGGATTTTCATAAGTAAGCATTTAGATAGATATGCTGAAACGCCAGTCTGACTGACGATAAACATGTCATTCATTAATTTGCTAACTTTTGTTTCTTATATGTATTACAGTATGTAGCCAATCTGTGTATGGACCCTAAAACGTTTGGTATGAATATTAGTTTAGAACCTATCTATGAACCTCAGCTATCATAGTTGTTGTATCGACTTCATGTCTGAATGGCATTAATGAAGCCTATGGATTGAGTATAATATAATAACTTTATTGTACCAAGGATGCAAGTCCTATATACATGTAGTTATTACCACGAATGAGATCCCCACATTGTAGCCTGTACATTGAATATATTCACTGATCATGAACTCTTCCTTGGCAAATAAAGGTGCGGTTCTAGTCTTTGAATGATGCTGCATGTATGTATTACAATTATACACTTCAACAGTGTTTACCACTCCTGCTCCTGGGACATCAATGATTACACAATGTAACTATGGAATAGACTAGAAACACGATTTAAGTGAATGCTGATTTGTAATTCATATATACAGAAAATAAACAGTACACTACACTTCGTATTCGTGTCTAACACCCTTCATCGGCATTAATCTGAGGACACAGGATAGGTGTAGTATTTCAATGAGATACTTAATTTCAACCAGAGGAGAATGTGAAACACTTTATTGAAAGTTCATTATCCAGGTGTTATAAATGCATAATACATGCATTATGAATATTATAATTGTAATATTATATTATAAATACAAGTTCAATCTGTACTTCAATGCACATATGGTGTGCATTATTTTAAAAAAGAGGCAGAAAGACGAGGTGGGTAGAGAGGTGTAGAAGACAAAGGGAAAGAGGTAAGAACAGAGGCAGACAGCATATAATTAATGAATTACAGTGCTACCCTAATATTCTCTCACTTCATCACAATTACAGTGTCTCTAGCGGTGTCTCCTAACCAGCCTTGGGGCCCCAGTGGCGATGACGGGACTGGCTCCTCTCTCACATCAAAACATACCTGCAGACGAGAGACAGATGGATAGAGAGAGTGCATGATTAAGCCTTGTTTTTTATTCTAACACAGTCAGTCATCATAATCATCAGGTGAAATGCAAAACTGACCTTGGATCATTAACTCTGGGACTACTACATCTCTATGTGTATTTCAATGTAAAGCATCTCTTTATTAACACTTCCCGTTGATCCGACCAAGTGACATCTCACCTTTGATCATGCTGTGCCCTCTATGTAGCCAGTCCAGATGCGGGAGGGGTTCACCAGTGTCAGTGGCACTGTATTGTCCTCAAAGCGAGCAAAAAAGTTATTTAGTCTGTCTGGGAGCAAGACATCCTGGTCCGCGACGGGGCTGGTTTTCTTTTTGTAATCCGTGATTGACTGTAGACCCTGCCACATACCTCTTGTGTCTGAGCTGTTGAATTGCGACTCTACTTTGTCTCTATACTGGCACTTAGCTTGTTTGATTGCCTTGCGGAGGGAATAGCTACACTGTTTGTATTCGGTCATGTTTCCGGTCACCTTGCCCTAGTTAAAACCAGTGGTTCGTGCTTTCAGTTTCACGCGAATGCTGCCATCAATCCACGGTTTCTGGTTTGGGAATGTTTTAATCGTTGCTGTGGGTATTATGTCGCCGATGCACTTTCTAATGAACTCGCTCACCGTATTCGTCAATGTTGTTGTTGGACGCAATGCGGAACATATCCCAATCCACGTGATCGAAGCAGTCTTGAAGCGTGGAGTCAGATTGGTTGGACCAGCGTTGAACAGACCTGAGCGCTGGAGCTTCTTGTTTAAGTTTCTGGTTGTAGGCTGGAAGCAACAAAATGGAGTCGTGGTCAGCTTTTCCGAAAGGAGGGCGGGGGAGGGTCTTATATGCGTTGTGGAAGTTAGAATAACAATGATCCAGGGTTTTACCAGCCCTGGTAGCACAATCGACTGGCTGATGATGCAGGTTCATAACTTAACTGGCTGATGCAGGTTCAATACCCGTGCCAGCCTCCACCGGGAGACCTATGAGGTGGCTTTTGGTTTTAATCCTCCAATCCTCTATACGTAATTATTGGCGGAGTGTTGCTTCATATTTTTCGATATACTATAGGCCTACCGTAGACGACATGAGTCTCACTAGTGTTGAGTAAAGTGCTGTTAAAAGTGGTGTAGGTCTTATTTATTTAAAGAGCATATTGAAGTTAGAAGCAATAGTGTTATACTGTTATAATCTCCACCCGGCACAGCCAGAAGAGGACTGGCCACCCCTCAGAGCCTTTTTCCTCTCTAGGTTTCTTCCTAGGTTCCGGCCTTTCTAGGGAGTTTTCCCTAGCCACCGTGCTTCTACACCTGCATTGCTTGCTGTTTGGGGTTTTAGGCTGGGTTTCTGTACAGCACTTTGTGACATCAGCTGATGTAAAAAGGGCTTTATAAATACATTTGATTGATTGATTGATTGAATAGGATTTGAAGCAAAAGCCTACAACTATTTTAGCACCGTTTCGCACTGCTCTGAGACATGCATGGGGACTGGTCTTGATAAATCAATGACATTTTTATTTTCACTTAATCTCCGTTTGGGTATTGGTTAGACTAGAATAAAAACATTTGGGTGCAGAATTGTTATGCTCTTAGTGTAACCTTTATTTAACTAGACAAGTCAGTTAAGAAACAATTCTTACTTACAAGGACAGCCTGCTCCTTCCTCCCCGTCAGGGAATTGATCCCCGGTCTCCCATGTGCCCTGCCTCTTTAGCTAAATAGCCCAGTACTGTACTGCCGACCCCCATGTACAGCGTCATATTTTCCGTTTCATCCTAACGGAAACCCAGAGGGTTTTTAGTTTTTCTTGGAATAAAAGCATCATAATATTAATCTAATTAATTAAGCAAGTACCAGACAAAAGGTTGGACACACCTACTCATTCCAGGATTTTTCTTTATTTTTACTATTTTCTACATTCTAGAATAATGGTAAAGACATCACAACTATGAAATAACACATAAAGAATCAGTTAAGAACAAATTCTTATTTACAAGGAGATCCTACTCCTTCCTCCCCATCTGGGAATTGAACCCCGGTCTCCCATGTGCCTCTATTTTCTAGTACAGCCATTATTGAAGGTACTTGAGGTCACCAAGAAAGTCAGGACATGGCCTGCTCTCCCTTATGTAAGGAATTAAGCACCTCCCTATGTTTACTACATTATGTATTGTAGGCTATGTTTACTTGTCAGACTGCACCGTAGCCTAATAAACAAATGCAGGTAGCTTATATCTTCAAAATAATTTAAATGCTTTATTATTCAAATGTAAAAGCATATACTGTACAGTACTGCATTTCTTCATCAGCATCTTTATGCTTTCGCTAATAGAATAATGATAAAAATACTCTTTCAAAATGCAGATGTTGATTTAGTTATGGATCCATAATGAATTACTATGGGAATAAATATCACTGAAATACAGAAATATTGGAACAAAGTTGTCTAATGAAGGCAAACAAATTGTTGCTTACTGGAAATTATGGCTATTAGCAGAGCTATATTTTGGCCTTTACAAATATTATTTTGGCCTTTATTCAGATTACAATCGCTCACTGTCGTTTTTTAAAATGAAATAATCTCCAAATATCATTATATATAGCCTTCCCGCTGTGGATGTCTATTTCAGCACCGTTCAAGATATATGTGTTGACTGAATATAAGCAAGTGATGTCTGCTAAATAATCAAGTTAGGTTTCTCTAGAAATAAATAATTCTAAATAACAAACTGGCTTTATTTACAAATTAGTGTGAATGTCTCACACCATGTTCAAGAATTGCCTTTTTCCTCACTCACTCTAGGTCAAATGAAAACAAAATCTCCAAAATACCATTACTTTTTAAACAAAGTGATCATTATTATTATTTTTATTTTTTATTAGTTAATTTAGAATTATATAAAATCCCCTTAGATATTCTCAGATATTCTCACAGATCCTAATGGAAAATGCCCCTTAGATATTAATGTAGAATCCTCCAATACTATAAATGTAATTATTGGCGGAGAGTCACGTCATTGGAAAAAATATTTTTAGATTTACTGTAGGCCTACCATAGGCGAAATGAGTCTTGGTTACACTACAAATAGAGTGTGGAAATGTTATGCCCCATAGATATTAATTTGGAATCCTCCAATCCTCTTATGCTGTAGCCTACTCCCGACCGTCACGTTGTACAGCGTCTATTTCTCAGAATAGAAACACCCTAATATTAATCAAATGAATTAATCCAAATTTCTTAATCAATCCCATGTTATTTAAAAAAAGGTTTTAATTCTCTAGAAATGCCAATATGGAAGACTATCAAATGCTTCTCAAAGATGCCCTCTTGTGGTTAAACAAGCACTAACTTTCATTAACGTAAAAAATGTTTGACAATTAAATAACATGCCGTAGAATGCTGCAGCAGCCCGTAAGGTGTGCTGCAGTATGACACAACTTTTAAAGGAGGCACCACTGTATGTGCTTGTTGTAATGGTAGATTTATTGTCATCAGCATGAAGTATAATCAGCGTCAAATATGCTGATGTTCAGTATTTCCCGTTCCTTACATAGTCAAGCAATGAAGCGGTGTGCGTGTGTGAGAGGTGATTAGGCGTGTGTGTGCGTCCAAGAACGAAAAAAAGGATGAGAGTAAGTGAATGAACACGTTGGGTTAACAGAGAGAAAGAGAGAGAGAGAGCGGCTGGAGGCTGAGTCTAGTGAGTTGTTGGCAGCCTCTCCTCCCTAGTTCTCTGGGGTGAGTTTTATTGAGAGACCTGGTAGAACTCTTGGTTGCTTTCGGTTGCTGTTCACTTTATAAAAAATCCAAAACACACTGTACTCCTCCAGCCAATCACAGTCGCCCATCACTAAGCTCAAAGAGCTGTTTTTAATTACCATGCAGACTTTTTGTACATCTAGTATGCTGATGGTGTGATATTAACGTCTTTATGACTAACGAACAAACCATAGTATATCCTACTGCAAACATTACTACTATCACGTTTCTTCTAGCTAGCTATAGCTACACTGTATGGGAGTTGGGCCCAATGTTTACAGTAGGGATATCACATTCTGCACTATTTCCAACAGGTCAGGATTAGACTCTTTTTCAATACTAGACTACAGCCAAGACATGTAGTCGATAGGGATGGGAGTAATTTTCGACACTGTCAGTTTGTTTATTCAAGTCCCCCTTCTCTACGTCGATATTCATAATGTCGCCTTTGTAAGTCTTGTAGCATTTATGGAAGAATAGCATGCTAGCCTGTATTACGCCTACCAAATACTTTATTAGCATTCAAATATAACATGGCTGGCAGCGCTTACGTTTGTGGTCTAACCGATTTATCTTTATGTGGAAAAATGTTTTTTATGAGCTAATTTTGTGCGGGGAACTGGTTAATAGGCTCATTTTCAATAACAGATACTGAAGTAAGATACAATTAGTACACCTAGCTTGGCCAACGTTAGCATTGCTTTTCAGTATGAGCTCTTCATTAGCAATATGCAGTAAAATGTCTTTCCTGAGGACTTGGCGTTTGCAATGTTTTTCCACCACGCAAATTGCTTTGTTGGTTGGCTATTAAAGTAAATGTTTGGACAACTGTGTGGCAAAGAGTTTTCTCTACTCGGGAGCATTAAAAATGAGAAAAGAGAGGATATATAAATGTTTACCCCATGCTTTTGGGTAAACATTTTATAATGACTGTAATTAAAATAGTTCCCTTTTGATGTGTGGTTAAAATGTTGTTTAAAGGGACTGGGAGTGAATGCCCATTTGTTCCTCTGTTTGTGACTGTGGACAGTTGTGCCCACATAATAGTACATTCGGCCATAATATCTCAAACAGGGGGAAAAACAGAGCACCTCTTGCATCATGTGTACTTTTTATGTTGGGAAAAAGACAGTGGTGGTCGGTGATGTTGCGTATACTCATATGGTCTTATGTCCCTAAGGGGTTGTCAGTCATTCTTTACCATACCATGCCTCCCATACTCTGTGAATACACAATGCTGAAACACGATACATTACAACTATCAGCTGGATAAAGAGGACTTCTCCTGGTGTGATGTCATGACACTTCATGTGACTAACATTAAGGTTAGGTCATCCTCACCGTCACCCCCAAACTAGTCCTACCCCCACCCCTACCCAAACAGTCTCACTCCTGTTCAAGTTCATATGGCTGCAGAGTAACCTGAGAGCAATCTGCAGAGGTCATTTATCCCTCGTCAACATTTATAAATCAACCATTACACACCTATTTCCCTAAACAAGATTAGATTGAGTGTCAAGCTAACATATTCTTGACATCTCACACCAACTCACATTATCCCCACCTCACATGACATTTGATGCACCCATAGATATAGAACCCTGATATATTGTTGAAGGATGTACTCTCCTCAGACTGCTGCTATTAAGGACATTGTTTCTTTGTTCAGGACTGAGCATGCCCAGTGTAACCAGCCTGGCTCAGGTGTTGTGGAACTGCCGAGGGCTTGGCCTCTCTGTCTGAGAAGAGGGCACTATCTGGGTGTGTTAGGCTTGGGCAGTATACCGTATATACCGTTTACCGGGGTATTTGAAATTAGCCATGGGATGGTTTTTCAATATAATTGAAACTATTTATTTGAAGTTTTTCAATACATTTTAATATTTGTAGGTATTTTTTAAGTAAATACCTGCAGTCAACTTGTGCAATGCGTTTGGAGATAAAGCAGGTCTCGTTCTTATTTCACCTGTCACATTATTTGACATTATGAAGCTTACTTAGTTCCCCAGCACAGTTGAGCCAGTCACGTTTGTGTTTTTTAAATAGCACAACAGGAGTTCAGCAGTGTATTGACTGGAGTTCTACACTATATTGAAAGCCAACAGTGTATTTTTGCTTCAATATAATGATCAAGGACGTGCAACTATAATTTTCCTTCACAGAAAATACATTAGTGCAACACATTTGGCATAAAATATCTTTATTTTCATCAGATGACAAAATAAGTGCAACACTATTTTGATGGTAGCCACACAGGTAAATGAGCTTACAATGAAAAAGCAAAAACGATGCATGGCCATCATATTTCTAATGTTTAGGCCTATCATAGAAATAATGTAGCCAGCTACATTTCCTAATGTTTTGCTTAAAGTTAGTCTTGCATTTTACTGGAGAAACATAGACTGGCTACACCGAGAAAAGTAGCTTCACATCAGTCAGAGCGCTGTCTGCTGATAGATTGCGTTTTATCTTGCTTGAAAACGCAGAATTATACGTTAACACAACCCATAGTTTAACTTGCTATTTAAGTAAGTAGCTGAATTTATAAGGTGACGGTGCATTATATGGTGTTAGCTTTATGCCGTGTTTGAGAAGGCAAAGCCCTTTGGATGAATCATCTGTACAGCTGCCACTGCTATCTTGATTTCCTTGCATTTTTTCTCCTCTATGTTCTCGGAAGTCTTCTCCCCCCTCTTCTCTGAGCAGAGCAGGCAGGCCCGTTACCCTAGCGACTCCACACAGACACAGCTTGTAGACATGCTGCTGGAGAGCCAGTACTGCATGCCTCAAAACTTTTTTCATTTGCACGTCTCTCGTTCACATTCACTTGTCATTGTCGAAACTCACCAAAAATGACATTCGGTAGCTCCTACCTATATACACTACCAGTCAAAAGTTTGGACACACCTACTAATTGCAGGGTTTTTCTTTATTTTTACTAATTTCTACATTGTAAAATAATAGTGAAGACATCAAAACTATGAAATAACACATATGGAATCATGTAGTAACCATAAAGGTGTTAAACAAATCAAAATATATTTGAGATTTGAGATTCTTCCAAGTGTACATTCCAATTAGCAGGTGTGCCTTGTTAAAAGTACATTTGTGGAATTTCTTTCCTTCTTAATGCGTTTGTGCCAATCAGTTGTGTTGTGACAAGGTAGGGGTGGTATACAGAAGATAGCCCTATTTGGCAAAAGACCAAGTCCATATTATGGCACCAGCCTCAGAAATTGCAGCCCATATAAATGCTTCACAGAGTTCAAGTAACAGACACATCTCAACATCAACTGTTCAGAGGAGACTGCATGAGTCAGGCCTTCATGGTCAAATTGCTGACACCAATAAGAAGAAGAGACTTGCTTGGGCAAGAAACATTAGCAATGGACATTAGACCAGTGGAAATCTGTCCTTTGGTATAATGAGTCCAATTTTGAGATTTTTGGTTCTGTGTCTTTGTGAGACTCAGTGTAGGTGAATGGATGATCTCCGGATGTGTGGTTCCCACCATGAAGCATGGAGGAGGAGGTGTGATGGTGTGGGGGTGCTTTGCTGGTGACACTGTCAGTGATTTATTTAGAATTCAAGGCACACTTAACCAGCATGGCTACCACAGTATTCTGCAGTGATACACCATCCCATCTGGTTTGCGCTTAGTGGGACTATCATATGTTTTTCAACAGGACAATGACCTAACAAACCTCCAGGCTGTGTAAGTTGAGATGTGTCTGTTACTTGAACTCTGTGAAGCATTTATTTGGCCTGCAATTTCTGAGTCTGGTAACTATAATGAACTTATCCTCTGCAGCAGAGGTAGCTCTGGGTCTTCCTTTCCTGTGGCGGTCCTCATGAGAGCCAGTTTCATCCTAGTGCTTGATGGTTTTTGCGACTGCACTTGAAGAAACTTTCAAAGTTCTTAACATTTTCCGTATTGACTAACCTTCATGTCTTATAGTAATGATGGACTGTTGTTTCTTTTTGCTTATTTCAGCTGTTCTTGCCATAATATGGATTTGGTCTTTTACCAAATAGGGCTATCTTCTGTATACCACCCCTACCTTGTCACAACACAACTGATTCTCTCAAATGCATTAAGAACAAAATAAATTCCACAAATGTACTTTTATCAAGGCACACCTGTTAATTGGAATGTATTCCAGGTGACTACATCATGAAGCTTGTTGAGAGAATGCCAAGAGTGTGCAAAGCTGTCATCAAGGCAAAGGGTGGCTACTTTGAAGAATCTCAAATATAAAATATATTTAGATTTGTTTAACACTTTTTTGGTTACTACATGATTCCATATGTGTTATTTCATAGTTTGATGTCTTATTCTACAATGTAGAAAATAGTACAAATGATGAATGAGTAGGTGTGTCCAAGCTTTTTACTGGTACAGTATGTATAGCTTTATGAGCTGGATTGCCTGTCTTTGCAATTTGTTTATTTTCTGGATACCACCCAACCCTAGTGTGTAGCCTCTCCGGGGGCGGTGAGAACCAGAGGCGGCCAGGTGTGTGTGAGGGCATGTGAGTTGTTGTCACTGCATGTAGACTTGACATGTCCTTGGCATTTCATTTTCTAGTGTGAGACCGTTCAGGGTCTTATATCTCGGGCTCCACAGATGGCTTATGCATGCTCTAATGGCTGCTGTCACTGTATGATGGAGTGAGCATGGTGGAGGTAGCCAGTATCCCCTGCCCTCACCCACCTGCCTTCCACCTGGGGATGGCTACACTCTAGTGGACCTCGCATGACTGAGCAGACCTATAGGCAGACGGTTCAGGTAAAATGCATCTGTCTTTGGAGAGAGCTACTGTTCTGGGTATTTAAAAGTTAAGCAGATATTTTCCACATAAGAGTAGACAAAGTTTATTCTATTTAGGTTGGTCACATGGTCAACAATAAGGCTTTGTTCTCAGTGGTTTCTCTCATTCTACAGATGCTAATATCAAGTAACAGTATAATAATGTGTAGAAATTCCATCTGATGCTGGAGGAACAGGTCTTTCAGTGCATCCAGAGTTTCTCCCGTAATGTCCTCCACAGCTCCAGAAAATGTGGCTACAGTAGTGGGCCTGTGCTGATAGAAAGTGACTGGATTAGGAAGCTCTTGATCTCTCTCTCTGGCCTACCACTCATCAGGGATAAGAGGCGCTGACACACGTCGTGTCGGAGACAGCCAAAGCTCTGACCCTGGTTCTCCCTGTGGCGAGAGAGAGAAACCAAGAGAGTGTGAGAGTGAGAGAAACCGAGAGAGTGAGAGAAACAGAGAGAGTAAGAGAAAAAGAGAGAGTGAAACAGAGAGAGAGAGAAACAGACTACACCCACTAAGCAGAAAGGAACATTACATCTCTTCGATAATAAAGACCAATCCGTTCACTAGCTGCTCTAAATATTTTACAGCCACTTTCTCTCTCTCCGTCTCTTATTCTTGCTCTTCTTTATTTATCACCAGCCTGTTCCCCCCTTTAGCATTGGCAAGCAGTGTCAGAACTTCTTCCATTGATTCTCTGTTCATTTCCCCCCAGAGTTGCACGCTACAGAAAGAGTGAGAAGTGTCATGCAGCACCCGCTTTAGGTTAAATATAGATTCTGTGGTTGGTGAGTCTGTCTGTTCCATGATCATTGAGGCTTTCACTGAGCATGTTTGATTTATACGCTGGGCTGAAAATAACCCTGGTCACAGATACAGTTGAGAAATAATATGAAGCTCATGTCTTCGTCAGTGCAGTGTCTTGGAATGCATATTTTCATGCAGAGCTAATTCAATTCATTTGGATGTTGTACATTTTACGTTTTTTTTTTACTTTAACTTTTTACACATTTTAATTCGTGTTTTTATTGAAATCACTCTTGATTTGTTTCGACTGCTGATGCATTTTTAAAATATATATTTTTCACCTTTATTTAACCAAGTAGGCCAGTTGAGAACAAGTTCTCATTTACAACTGCGATCTGGCCAAGATAGAGCAAAGCAGTGCGACACAAACAACACAGAGTTACACATGGGAAAAACAAACGTACAATCAATAACACAATGGAAAAGTATATACACAGTGTGTGCAAATGTAGTAAGATTAGGGAGGTAAGGCAATAAATAGGCCATAGTGGTGAAATAATGACAATTTAGCAATTGAACACCGGCGTGATAGATGTGCAGAAGATGAATGTGCAAGTAGAGATACTGGGGTGCAAATCAGCAAAAAATATAATAACAATATGGGGATGAGGTAGTTGGGTGGGCTATTTAGAGATGGTCTATGTACAGGTGCAGTGATCGGTAAGCTGCTCTGACAGCTAATGCTTAAAGTTAGTGAGGGAGATATAACTCTCCAGCTTCAGTGATTTTTGCAATTCGTTCCAGTCATTGGCAGCGGAGAACTGGAAGGAAAGGCGGCCAAAGGAGGAGTTGGCTTTGGGGGTGACCAGTGAAATATACCTGCTGGAGCGTGTGCTACGGGTGGATGCTGCTATGGTGACCAGTGAGCTGAGATAAGGCAGGGCTTTACCTAGCAAAGACTTATAGATGACCTGGAGCCAGTGGGTTTGGCGACAAATATGTAGCGAGGGCCAACCAACGAGAGCATACAGGTCGCAGTGGTGGGTAGTATATGGGGCTTTGGTGACAAAACGGATGGCACTGTGATAGACTACATCCAATTTGTTGAGTAGAGTGTTGGAGGCTACTTTGTAAATTACATCGCCGAAGTCAAGGATCGGTAGGATAGTCAGTTTTACGAGGGTATGTTTGGCAGCATGAGTGAAGGATGCTTTGTTGCGAAATAGGAAGCCGATTCTAGATTTAATTTTGGATTGGAGATGCTTAATGTGAGTCTGGAAGGAGAGTTTACAGTCTAACCAGACACCTAGGTATTTGTAGTTGTCCACATATTCTAAAGCAGAGCCGTCCAGAGTGGTGTTGCTAGACGGGCAGGAGGGTGCGGCCAGCGATCGGTTGAAGAGCATCCATTTAGTTTTGCTTGCATTTAAGAGCAGTTGGAGTCCACGGAAGGAGTTTTGTATGGCATTGAAGCTCGTCTGGAGGTTTGTTAACACAGTGTCCAAAGAAGGGCCAGAAGTATACAGAATGGTGTCGTCTGCGTAGAGGTGGATCAGAGAATCACCAGCAGCAGGAGCGACATCATTGATGTACAAAGAGAAAAGAGTCGGCCCGAGAATTGAACCCTGTGGCACACCCATAGAGACTGCCAAAGGTCCCGACAGCAGGTCACTTCGATTTGACACACTGACCTCTATCTGAGAAGTATTTGGTGAACCAGGCGAGGCAGTCATTAGAGAAACCAAGGCTGTTGAGTCTGCCGATAAGAATGCGGTGATTAACATAGTCGAAAGCCTTGGTCAGGTCGATGCAGACGGCTGCACAGTATTGTATTTTATCGATGTCGGTTATGATATCGTTTAGGACCTTGAGCGTGGCTGAGGTGCACCCATGACCAGCTCGGAAACCAGATTGCATAGCGGAGAAGGTACAGTGGGATTCGAAATGGTCAGTGATCTGTTTGTTAACTTGGCTTTTGAAGACTTTAGAAAGGCAGGGTAGGATAGACTTAGGTCTGTAACAGTTTGGGTCTAGAGTGTCACCCTGTTTGAAGAGGGGGATGACCGTGGCAGCTTTCTAATCTTTAGGGATCTCAGACGATAAGAAAGTGAGGTTGAACAGGCTAGTAATAGGGGTTGCAACTATTGCAGCGGATAATTTTAGAAAGAGAGGGTCCAGATTGTCTTGCCCAGCTGATTTGTAGGGGTCCAGATTTTGCAGCTCTTTCAGAACATCAGCTATCATGATTTGGGTGAAGGAGAAAGGGGGAGACTTGGGCCAGTTGCTGTGGGGGGTGCAGAGCTGTTGACCGGGGTAGGGGTAGCCAGGTGGAAAGCATGGCCAGCCGTAGAAAAATGCTTATTGAAATTCTCGATTATCGTAGATTTATCGGTGGTGACAGTGTTTCCTAGCCTCAGTGCAGTGGGCAGCTGGGAAGAGGTGCTCTTATTCTCCATGGACTTTGCAGTGTCCCAGAACCTTTTGGAATTTGTGCTACAGGATGCAAATTTCTGTTTGAAAAAGCTAGCCTTAGCTTTCCTAACTGCCTGTGTATATTGGTTCCTAACTTCCCTGAAAAGTTGCATATCACAGGGGCTATTCGATGCTAATGCAGTACGCCACCGGATGTTTTTGTGCTGGTCAAGGGCAGTTAGGTCTGGAGTGAACCAAGGGCTATATCTGTTCTTAGTTCTACATTTTTTGAATTGGGCATGCTTATTTAAGATGGTGAGGAAAGCACGTTTAAAGAATAACCAGTCATCCTCTACTGACGGAATGAGGTCAATATCCTTCCAGGATACCCGGGCCAGGTTGATTAGAAAGGCCTCCTCGCTGAAGTGTTTTAGGGAGCGTTTGACAGTGATGAGGGGTGGTCGTTTGACCGCGGACACATTACGATGCAGGCAATGAGGCAGTGATCACTGAGATCCTGGTTGAAGACAGCAGAGGTGTATTTAGAGGGCAGATTGGTCAGGATGATATCTAAGAGGGTGCCCATGTTTACTGATTTAGGGTTGTACCTGGTAGGTTCCATAAAAATGTGTGTGAGATTGAGGGCATCAAGCTTAGATTGTAGGACGGCCGGGGTGTTAAGCATATCCCAGTTTAGGTCACTTAACAGTACGAACTCTGAAGATAGATGGGGGGGCAATTAATTCACATATGGTCTCCAGGGCACAGCAGGGGGCTGAGTGTGGTCTGTAACAAGCGGCAAAAGTAAGAGACTTATTCCTGGAAAGGTGGATTTTTAAAAGTAGAAGCTCGAACTCTCACAGACTTGGATAGTAAGGCAAAACTCTGCAGGCTATCTCTGCAGTAGATTGCAACTCCACCCCCTTTGGCAGTTCTATCTTGGCGGAAAATGTTGTAGTTGGGGATGGAAATTTCAGAATTTTTGGTGGCCTTCCTAAGCCAGGATTCAGACACGGCTAGGACATCAGGGTTGGTGGAGTGTGCTAAAGCAGTGAATAAAACATATTTATGGAGGAGGCTTCTGATGTTGACATGCATGAAAGCAAGGCTTTTACGGTTACAGAAGTCAACAAATGATAGTGCCTGTTGGATAGGAGTGGAACTGGGAGCGACAGGGCCTGGGTTCACCTCTACATCACCAGAGGAACAGAAAAGGAGTAGGATAAGGGTACGGCTAAAGGCTATATGAACTGGCTGTCTAGTTTGTTGGTGACAGAATAGAATGAGCAGATTTCTGGGCGTGGTAGAATAGATTCAAGGCATTATGTACAGACATGGGTATGGTAGGATGTGAGTACAGTGGAGGTAAACCTAGGCGTTGAGTGACGATGAGAGAGGTTTAGTCTCTGGTGGGACAAGTTAAGCCAGGTGAGGTCTCCACGTGTGTGTGGTTTGACGAAAGGGCTATCTAAGGCATTTTGAGCGGGACTGAAGGCACTATGGTGAAATAAAACAGTAAAAACTAGCCAAGACAGCAGTAGACAAGGCATATTGACATTAGAGAGAGGCATAAAGCAATCACAGGTGTTGATCAGGAGAGCTAAGACAACAACGGGTAAATGGCGATGAATGGGCAGAGCGGCTCAGTTAGGTACATACAGGACCTGAGTTCGAGGCTGGGGCTGACAGGTAAACAAAATGTGGCACCATGTTATTGAAACAGTCCAGGGGGCATCAGCAGTGTAGTCGAGTGATCATAGGGTCAAAACAGAAAACGCCTTAAGGTTCATTTATATTTTTCTAACTGTGATTGGATTGTCGCAAACCACTCTTTTGGAACTCAAAGCAATTCATATTTTTCTTGTGAAAAACTATTTCAGCCTTGATTCAATTACTAAACCTTGCCCAATAAAGAGACACGTCAAGTCATTCAGCCAGAACCAGCTAATTTGGGAGTATAAGTGAGGATGGTAGTGTAGTTGCTGTGATGTGCCCAATACAGCCTGAAAATACTGCTTTATTAACCACAATGTGTTATCTGTTATCCTCTTCGATCAAATATTTTTTATCCACTTTCATTACATTGTGTCTTGTGGGGTGGTCAGTAATATACTCTAATAAAGGCCTACCGCTTGCTTTTTTTTGAACCCAAGAAAGGCACAGAAAATAGGAACGTATATTTGTGAGAGCTCTCCTGCATGTTGTCCTATAACATCAATATCATTTTTTCTGAGCTCACCCAGAGCAGAGTTGTGGTCTCATTTTACCTGCGTTGATTGGCTAGCTTTATGATGATTGACTAGCTGTCTGGTGATTGGCTAGCTGTCTGCTATGGTTATGTGACAGCACTGTGATCGCTCTGAGCACAGCAGCCAAGGCCAGTAGACCACTGCCCACCTACATCTCCCTGCTGCCAAGGCTTCTGGAGATGAGGAGTGAAAGAGAGGAGAGGGAGGAAGGGAAGAAAGGAAGAATGGGGAGTGAGAGAGGAATGAGGTAAAGAGAGAGAGGGAGAGTGATGGGCAGAGAGAGAGCGAGAGAGAAAGATTTACAGAGTTAATGGAGAGAGAAATAGGGAGAGAAAAATAAAGATAAAGATGGAGGCTCTGGATGGAACATTCTCAGGGCAATGTTCCATCTGACGTCCTTCACTCAGACGTTTTTGTATTCAGCAAATGTAAGCCAGTTCGATGCACTTCTTTTTTTGTTCAGGGCTTTTTAAATAGCTGTAAAAAAAATAAAAAAATAAATGTTATTCCTAAATGTCTTCTGGATATTTTCTGATTAAGTGTAAAAAATAATGGAGCAAAATAATGTTTACTCTTGATTATTAATGGTCTTTGTCACCAGTATAATAATTTTGTCCATATTTTTAGTCAATATTTCTGTGACCTTATTTGAGGGGGGTTTCTATTGAGTGCTCTGTAATGAGAAATTGGCTCCGATATTCTACCACACACACACACACACACACACACACACACACACACACACACACACACACACACACACACACACACACACACACACACACACACACACACACACACACACACACACACACACACACACACACACACGTTCACACTCACACTCACACTGTCTCTGACAAGCTAATTATTATCTGTTTAGTCATTCATTCGTGAAACCTGCAAGGTTTTTATCCTTCACTTTACCTTGCGGTGTGATCGTGTGATTGTGTGTGTGGGAGGGGTTGTCATATATTTATCTGTTCATATTTAACTTTTGTGTATAGACAATTTAATTCACTCTCATATTTATAACTGAAATAGCGATTATGACTAGATCCGGGGTGAATGTCAAATTGCTTGTTATCGGGTGGGATTTGATCTTAAAACCAATATTTTAAAAAATATTATAATTTTAGTGTACTTTTTAGTCCCGAATGTTGTGATATCCAATTGGTAGTTAGTCTTGTCCCATCGCTGCAACTTCCGTACGGACTAGGGAGAGGCAAAGGTCAAGAGCCATGCGTCCTCCGAAACAAGAACCCACTAAACCGCTATGCTTCTTGGCACAACACTCCCTTAACCCGGAAACCAGCCACACCAATGCATCAGAGGAAACACCGTACAGCTGGCGACCGTAGTCAGCGTGCATGCGCCCGGCCCGAGTCGCTAGAGCGCAATGGAACAAGGACATCCCGGCCGGCCAAACCCTCCCCTAACCCGGACGAAACTGGGCCAATTGTGCGCCTTCTCATGGGTCTCCCGCGGCCGGCAGCGACACAGCCTGGGATCAATCCAGGGTCTATAGTGACACCTCTAGCACTGCAATACAGTGCCTTAGACCACAGCTCCACTCGGGAGGCCTTAAAACCAATATTACCCACTAAATGGTCCCTATAAATCTACGTCAGCAATTCATTGTCACACCACAAGTCATCACTTTGTCTTTATTGAAATGTGGCCAATAGAAACAGCGCTAATATTACATTGTCACAGAGATGCGGTGAAGATTAACAAGACAAAACAACACAACAATGTCAGTGAAAACCACTCTATGAAATGACCCCTCTCTGACAGAAGTGAAAGCGATTTGCTTCTGACAGCCCTATGACAGCAGATCTTCTTGGCTTAGATAATCAGAGCTCTTGTCTGCCTCCAAGCATGTTCTGTGAAGAGGCTTACAGTGGTCTGATCTGCCAAACGGCATGGTAATGAGTGGGAATCCCAGGCAGAGGGCAAAGCTCTTTCAAATATTCAACAAGTGTTGTCAACCAACAGGCGACTGGGAATATACAGCATGTGGCTCTATAGAAATCCCAAATCCATGCAGTTTTTGTGGATCGTGCGGAATTATCATCAAACTCCAGGACCTCTGTCCTCTGTCTTTCCTCCCCCCTGCAAGCAAACTTGAATCAGCATCTTGTCTCAGCAGATTAGACATGTATTTCTCACACAGCCAAGCAGGACTCACACAGCCAAGCGAACAAGATAAATAGATAGGGAAACCGGAGGACTAGAATATAGGAGCTGTCACTGGTTAGATTTCAGGCCCTTGTGGTTTCACTCAATAAATATTTCCAATTAAATGTTTTGACTTGTGTTTTCTGTTGTCATTACAGTGTTTTCATTTGGTCTCCATTACCCTTTCTCCTCTTCTGCGAACGGTTTTGGCTAATATTGGTTACTAATGAAGACACATATTCAAACGTATTTCCGTTGGCCTGGTAATAAGGCACTTGAATGAATTGATATTGATTTAATTCTGATTCCACTGTTGATGGATGAGGAGCTAATGTGAGTAACAACTCTATGAAGTCAGCACATTTTCAAGTGAGCATGACCCTTTGCATGACCAGACTCAACAACATAAGGATCTCCCATTGATTGACTGTTTATGTTTCCTAAGGCTTTCGGGTTGGTGTTAGACCACCTCCATCATACTTCAGGGAGAGAAACTGTAGCGCTCCAGCTAACGCAGCACATTCCCTACCCAGCGTTGTTCTACACAGCGATCCGCTTACCCGACACTAGAAGTTCACATTTCATCCACTCAAGAGCCTCTCTCCAGTTGGGGTGAGGAAACATGTCGTTTTTACACTTTGAATTAAGCTCTTCAGGTTGCCATAAATTATTTCTACTGATGAGGGGCATTAATGGGCTCTAATTAAGGCACAAGGGGACCACATGGGAAAGGGGAACCTCACTGACCCTCAAACCAGGGTCACCTGTCTTTGGCACGAAAAGGAACCATTTCCACAGGAGTTTGTGTGATTGTGGTTTCCTCAGAAGGAGCAGAGAGGATTATTGGAACATCAAATGAGAGTGTGCTAAAGAGGTGGAGTTTGAGAGCTGGGAGACGGAGAGAGAGGAAGAGAGGTGCTGGAATGTAGAATTCTGTAAGGGGTCCTCTGTTGATTTTGTGATTATGGTTAATAAAGGCTGACCAACAGAACATGAGCTGGCGTAACTCAAGGCATTTCAGTTTAAACAGTTTCCAGGCTCTATTTGCGCTCATCATCTAGGGTGAAATTCCTCCTTGGTTTTGTATATATAGTGCCTTGCAAAAATATTCATCCCCTTGGCATTTTTCCTATTTTGTTGGATTACAACCTGTAATTTAAATGGATTTTTATTTGGATTTCATATAATGGACATACACAAAATAGTCCAACTTTTTGAAGTAAAATGTAATAAATAACTTGTTTCAAAAAATTCTGCGAAAAAAAAACTGGAAAGGGGTGTGTGCATATGTATTCACATGCTTTGCTATGAAGACCCTAAATAAGATATGGTGCAACCAATTACCTTCAGAAGTCACAGAATTAGTTAAATAAAGTCCACCTGTGTGCAATCTAAGTGTCACATGATTGGTCACATGATCTCAGTATATATACACCTGTTCTGAAAGGCCCCAGAGTCTGCAACACCACTAAGCAAGGGGCACCGCCAAGCTTATGAAGACCAAGCAGCTCTTCAAACAGGTCAGGGACAAAGTTGTGGAGAAGTACAGATCAGGGTTGGGTTATAAAAAAAATATCCGAAACTTTGAACATCCCACGGAGCACCATTAAATCCATTATTAAAACATCTAAAGAATATGGCACCCCAACAAAGGGTGGCCCACCAAAACTCATGGACCAGGCAAGGAGGGCATTAATCAGAGAGGCAACAAAGAGACCAAAAATAACCCTGAAGGAACTGCAAAGCTCAACAGCAGAGATTGGAGTATCTGTCCATAGTACCACTTTAAGCCATACACTCCACAGAGCTGGGCTTTACGGAAGAGTGGCCAGAAAAAAAGCCATTGCTTAAAGAAAAAAATAAGCAAGCACGTTTGGTCTTCGCCAAAAGGCATGTGGGAGACTCCCCAAACATATGGAAGAAGGTTCTCTAGTCAGATGAGACTAAAATTGAGCTTTTGGCCATCAAGGAAAACGCTATGTCTGGCGCATACTCAACACCTCTCATCACCTAAATACAGGGAAATTCTTGAGGGAAACCTGTTTCAGTCTTCCAGACATTTGAGACTGGGACAGAGGTTCACCTTCCAGCAGGACAATGACCCTAAGCATACTGCTAAAGCAACACTCGAGTGGTTTAAGGGGAAACTTTTAAATGTCTTGGAATGGCCTAGTCAAAGCTCAGACCTCAGTCCAATTGAGAATCTGTGGTATGACTTAAAGATTGCTGTACACCAGCGGAACCCATCCAACTTTAAGGAGCTGGAGCAGTTTTGCCTTGAAGAATGGGCAAAAATCCCAGTGGCTAGATGTGCCAAGTTTATAGAGACATACCCCAAGAGACTTGCAGCTGTAATTGCTGCAAAAGGTGGCTCTACAAAGTATTGCCTTTCAAGGGGTGAGTAGTTTTGCACGCTCAAGTTTTCAGTTTTTTTGTCTTATTTCTTGTTTGTTTCACAATTAAAAATATATTGCATCTTCAAAGTGGTAGGCATGTTGTTTAAATCAAATGATACAAATCCCCCCAAAAATCTATTTTAATTCCAGGTTGTAAGGCAACAAAATAGGAAAAATGCCAAGGGGGTGAATACTTTCGCAAGCCACTGTAGGCTGAAACAGAATGCCTAATCCAATCAATATTAGTATAGAAAGGAAATAAAGTGCTTTTAAAGTTCAGCAGTGAGTACTTCATGTCATTGAATATTTTACCAAGATAACTATGGATGATGAATGTTGTAAGTCTCATGCAGAGTTATACTCTTTAATAGGTAATGTCCTGTCATGTGAAGTGATGCTGTGCCATCCTCTCATCTTCCCCTCTTCCTGGCCTTTGCCACTCTGCTGGAAGCCCCCATGTTTTTATCTTCAATGTTTCACAGTCAATAAATGTCAGATTTTATCTCAACCAGATTCCTGCCTCATCTCTGGTCCATTCCCAGAGTCTCCTGTGGGTTTTTCCATGGCTGTCTCTTGGCAGATTCCATTTGCTCCTCAGTAATGGTGACGAAGGGGGTTCCATACCTTCCATACCAGGACCACCTGACTCTGTGGGTTGTGTCTGGGCTGTAAGGAGGTTCAGCCATGATAAATGCTTTGATCCAGGCCACTGCTGTGGCTGACCCACTGAAGGTTTGAAAGTTTGACCCTGTAACCCCTCGGACCCTATGGCCTATGGTCACAACATGACTGCCAGATACAACAATACCAGATTTTCCTTGGCAAAAAATAAAACGCGAAGCAGACTCAACTCTATGGTCCTTTTAAAACCTACTGTATGTAAAATAATGTGTTCTACAGCTTGCAAAATAAACAAATGTGCCTCTGGGTGATAATATAAGACTGTTTTTGTCAACATTGGGACTGTTTTCCTAAAGAAATCGAGTCCGCTTCATGTTTTGTTTCCTTTTGCTTCCTTACTTCTTAGTATTACGATACTAGTATCGTGGTAACGCTACTGCCTAACATGCGAAACCATCGAGGAAACCTTGGCCAGCTGTTGGTAGTCCACAACACATTTTATGGAAGTAAAATAGCCAGCCTATTATCTTGGCTGCAAACAATCAGTGTTTTACTCACCAGGGTTCCATGCTTACTGAAAGCCAAAGACCAGAACAAATCCGTCAGATAAGAAGAGAGAACACAGATTATCCAATAGTACATGACAGGACAAAAAGGGCTTTTGCATGTGCTGCATGCTAAAGATTTTGGAGGTCATTCTGTGGTTTAAAGCGGTTGGTTCATATGGTTGGAGTTGTCTCCAATCTATTTGTGTGAAGGAAATCCATGATGAAAGTCCCCCGTTGGGCGATCGATCTGGGTAACGATGAAGATGAGAGAGAGGTCAGGCACGCCACTTCTCATTTCAAAGGATTGGTTTTATGGTGGGGTTGATCTGTCAGGCTGACTGGATCTGGCAGTGCCCCCAACTACAAACCAGCTGGGAGATTGGCTTTAGATTAATTTGTTAGGTGTAACATGTAGTAGATGGTACTCAAAGTAATGTTGAACGATGGTAGGTTCTAAATGACATATTCAAAAGTAAATGTGTGTGGGTTTTGAAAACCGGATTGCCCAAAAAAAAAAAAATTAAACGCTGCCCATTCCGGTCACCAAGCATAATCAATGGCACAGCACCTATCCGACAATTCAGTGGCAGCACTCAAGAATCCTTTCTGGATTTAATTTTCTTACCGGTAGCTTCCACCCCAAGTGTTGAGAAGAAAGGCATTCAAAGCACCAGAAAAGACTTTCTGTGAATTGGTCTATTTTGCACTTAATCTCCAAGGATATTTTCTTCGCCTGCCTCATAAAGGCAAAATTGTTTCAGTTCTGAACTGATTGAGCCTGAAATACAAAAGAAAAGCCCCATGCTTCCTACCGGGTTGTGCTAAACCACTTATTTCAAGCTAAACTGGATTAAAGACAAACGAGACAAAGCTGGAATTCCTTGGCTTGCATCATAATGGGGTTTTAGCAATCGGGTACCCCTCGCCGGGCCCCTATTTGAACTTATGCTTTTGAAAAGGTGGACATTTTAACTGGAGGCATATTAGGGAGACGCACATGTTTGTTTACTTGTGAGATAATAGTGATGGTCCTCTAGTTATCCACCGCCGAAAAGTAAACCCTTGAGAGTTTTATTAGCAGGCCCTAATGCATTTCCAGTATGTTCAACTGAAATCCTGTTTTGCAGGCAGTGAGGTTAGTCCATATACAAAAGATTTCAGAGGTCACAAATGTTGTGTCAATATCATTAAAGGCTTTTTTCATGTTTGCCGTACTGCCCTAAGGTATTAGCCTGTACTTAACAGAGAAACATCAGAACATATACACACGTGAATAAAGAAAACTCCAACAAACATATGGATGTGGTTAGCATGGTGGTGTTTGACAGTGTGCACCGAGGCTGGGGAGTGAGTTAGAGTTAGCATGACATACTTTTGTGCCTGAGCCAGGTAGTTCATATGTGTTGGCCCTGGGCCAGAGAGCCATCAGCAGCACACAGGCAGCAAGAAAGACTCCCTGCCCTTCTGGAGGGTGGTCCCATCACAACAGGGATAAATCTGCCTGGCAGAGACAGAGGCAGCCGTGCGCAGCGAGCTCAGCCCTGCAGAGTGGGGTGGTTGCGTGGTGTTCGTTACGTGGCTACAGTACCTCTTACTCTGGCTCCCTGCCATCATCCTACAGCAGCTTCAGGCCGTGGTCTCCGTCTACATCCACATAATCTTATTTACAGTTTCTCCCGCTTGTTTCAATTTGAGAAGTGGCGGAGCTACTTTGCACTGTAATCGTTTTTCGAGTTGGATTTAGTGTGTGTAAAGCCGATGGTGAGATTTGTGGAGTTTTTCAAGCGGACAGCCGACAGGTTCCCGAGAAGTTCATAAGACAAAACTGTGGGACCTAACGGCAGGGTGATCTGGGATGTAGGGTGGCCACCAACAATACTGCTGATTTATATCTGTTGAAAAGCATTAAATGTCCCTGTCGCCGCTTTCCTTCTTTTATGCATGTCATATTTCAACCCAAAGCTGTGCTTCTTCTCTGTTACTTCACCCCCAAACTAAACCACATGAACATATTTTAGGCTTTTAACTTCCCTCAAACATAGCAGGAACTCCTACAGCTGTTTACTTCTCTAATTCTTCCCTTTGAAAGATTATGAATTAAGAATTGAATTCCGGTACGTCACCATCATAAGAAGTGCAGTAGACTCGTTATAATAACCCTGTTTGTTCTATCCATTGCCTAAATTCAGCTCCTCACACCGATACATACAGTGGGGCAAAAAAGTATTAAGTCAGCCACCAATTGTGCAAGTTCTCCCACTTAAAAAGATGATAGAGGCCTGTAATTTTCATCATAGGTACACTTCAACTATGACAGACAAAATGAGAAAAAAAATCCAGAAAATCACATTGTAAGTATTTGGTCACCTACAAACAAGCAAGATTTCTGGCTCTCACAGACCTGTAACTTCTCCTTTAAGAGGCTCCTCTGTCCTCCACTCGTTACCTGTATTAATGGCACCTGTTTGAACTTGTTATCAGTATAAAAGACACCTGTCCACAACCTCAAACAGTCACACTCCAAACGCCACTATGGCCAAGACCAAAGAGCTGTCAAAGGACACCAGAAACAAAATTGTAGACCTGCACCAGGCTGGGAAGACTGAATCTGCAATAGGTAAGCAGCTTGGTTTAAAGAAATCAACTGTGGGAGCAATTATTAGGAAATGGAAGACATACAAGACCACTGATAATCTCCCTCGATCTGGGGCTCCACGCAAGATCTCACCCCGTGGGGTCAAAATGATCACAAGAACGGTGAGCAAAAATCCCAGAACCACACGGGGGGACCTAGTGAATGACCTGCAGAGAGCTGGGACCAAAGTAACAAAGCCTACCATCAGTAACACACTACGCCGCCAGGGCCTCAAATCCTGCAGTGCCAGACGTGTCCCCCTGCTTAAGCCAGTACATGTCCAGGCCCGTCTGAAGTTTGCTAGAGAGCATTTGGATGATCCAGAAGAAGATTGGGAGAATGTCATATGGTCAGATGAAACCAAAATAGAACTTTTTGGTAAAAACTCAACTCGTCGTGTTTGGAGGACAAAGAATGCTGAGTTGCATCCAAAGAACACCATACCTACTGTGAAGCATGGGGGTGGAAACATCATGCTTTGGGGCTGTTTTTCTGCAAAGGGACCAGGACGACTGATCCGTGTAAAGGACAGAATGAATGGGGCCATGTATCGTGAGATTTTGAGTGAAAAGAGCATTGAAGATGAAACGTGGCTGGGTCTTTCAGCATGACAATGATCCCAAACACACCGCCCGGGCAACGAAGGAGTGGCTTCGTAAGAGGCATTTCAAGGTCCTGGAGTGGCCTAGCCAGTCTCCAGATCTCAATCCCATAGAGAATCTTTGGAGGGAGTTGAAAGTCCGTGTTGCCCAGCAACAGCCCCAAAACATCACTGCTCTAGAGGAGTTCTGCATGGAGGAATGGGCCAAAATACCAGCAACAGTGTGTGAAAACGTTGTGAAGACTTACAGAAAACATTTGACCTCTGTCATTGCCAACAAAGGGTATATAACAAAGTATTGAGATAAACTTTTGTTATTGACCAAATACTTATTTTCCACCATAATTTGCAAATAAATTCATAAAAAATCCTACAATGTGATTTTCTGGATTTTGTTTCTAATTTTGTCTGTCATAGTTGAAGTGTACCTATGATGAAAATTACAGGCCTCTCTCATCTTTTTAAGTGGGAGAACTTGCACAATTGGTGGCTGACTAAATACTTTTTTGCCCCACTGTATGCTGTCATAAGAGCGTCCCAATGTTATCCTGCTCCCAGATCTGTTTATGCTGTTTTGCCAACTCCTGTGGTCATCTGGAACCAGGCTATCCAAAGGTCAGATCATCTTTAAAGTGAAAGCTGTACAGTGAGATATATTATTTGCTGAATACAAGCCCCAATGTAAAGGGATGATGACATTGACCATAATCCCCTTTGTTCATCGGTTTATTTTAGTCATAAGCATGGCGAGTCCTTTGAACCGACCCAATGGCTAATCCGGTGGTCAGCTAAAACATACAGTACATGCCACATTCATCTGTCACTCACTCTTCCTTTATAGTCCTATGATACATAGCTGTGCTATTAACCTCGGTTCCAGGGGAAGTGGGCCATTATTTCTTCCTGTCCTATAAGGCTGCTAACCTACTTTCCGTCTCTCTATGCCTCTGCTTACACATCAGCCCCTCTGTCTTAGAGTTTGTCCTTTCACAGACTCCTGACACAGATGCCTTCAATTCGCCACAGCAATTAACACAGTGATATTGGTGTGGTGTTTATCAAGAGATGTAATACTGTAGTCAATAATGCTGTAGTTGTCCATTTGTTTCCTTGGAGCAGAACGACTAAGTTCACGGTGGGTTATTACCTTTCCGAAAGATGTATCATGGCCGGGTGTTGTAATAGCTTGATTTCTTTATTCTTTATTTCGGGAAGAATAGCCATTGTATGCTGTTTACCTGAAGTAATGCTGAGGTGTCTGTTAACGTGTGAAACTGTCCCTCTTCAACCGTTTCCACAGGGACCTGACCTTTTTTTATTTACATTTTTTATTTATTTAATCTTTATTTAACTTCTCTGGGATATGTGGGACGGTAGCGTCCCACTTGGCCAAAAGCCAGAAAAAATGTAGCGCGCCAAATTGAAATATATTACTATAAAAATCAATCTTTCATGAAATCCCACATCAAAGACACCAAATTAAAGCTACACATGTTGTGAATCCAGTCAACATGTCTGATTTCAAAAAGTATTTACGGCGAAAGCACACCAAACAATTATGTTAGCTCAGTACATAGCCACAGAAAAACACAGCCATTTTCCCAGCAAAAGATAGTAGTCACAAAAGGCAGAAATAGAGATACAATTAATCACTAACCTTTGATGATCTTCATCAGATGACACTCATAGGACATCATGTTACACAATACATTTATGTTTTGTTCGATAATGTGCATATTTATATCCACAAATCTCGGTTTACATTGGCGCCATGTTCAGAAATGCCTCCAAAATATTCGGAGAAATTGTAGAGAGCCACGTCAAATAACAGAAATACTCATCATAAACTTTGAAAGTTTGCAATAATCTGAGACGGCGCTCAAACATAACAACATGTCTCCGCCATGTTGGAGTCAACAGAAATACGAAATTACATCATAAATATTCCCTTACCTTTGATCATCTTCATCAGAATGCACTCCCAGGAATCCTAGTTCCACAATAAATCGTTGTTTTGTTCGATAATGTCCATTACTTATGTCTAAGTAGCTACTTTTGCTAGCATGTTTAGTGCACATGTCCAAACGCTCGCGCAAATGCAGGCGAACTCGGACGAAAACTTCAAAAAGTTATATAACAGGTCGAATAAACTGGTCAAACTAAGTAGAGAATCAATCTTCAGGATGTTGTTATCATATATATCCAATAACGTTCCAACCGGAGCATTCCTTCATGTCTGTAGAAGTTATGGAACGCAAGGCGATATCATGAGGAAAGCGCGTGACCAGGAACTGGCATTCTGCCAGACCAATGACTGAAACACCTCCCATCCAGCCCCACATCACACTAGAGGCTTCATTCCACGTTCTAAAGACTGTTGACATCTAGTGGAAGGCGTAGGAAGTGCAAACAGATCCATATCTTCCTGGGAATTGAATCGGCAATGAGTTGAACATTGACCAGTCTCAGAATTCTCACTTCCTGTTTGGATGTCACAGACATCATTCAAACAGTTTTAGAAACTTCAGAGTGTTTTATATCCAATAGTAATAATAATATGCATATATTAACATCTGGGACAGAGTAGGAGGCAGTTCACTATGGGCACGCAATTCATCCAA
This sequence comes from Salvelinus alpinus, assembly GCF_045679555.1. Taxonomy (NCBI): domain Eukaryota; kingdom Metazoa; phylum Chordata; class Actinopteri; order Salmoniformes; family Salmonidae; genus Salvelinus; species Salvelinus alpinus. The sequence goes on along the minus strand of NC_092094.1, from coordinate 20,177,471 downwards.
AAGTGAAAATGCTGCCCCATATCATAAAGAAGTTAACCAGGTAGGCCAGTTGAGAACAAGTTCTCATTTACAACTGCGAACTGGTCAAGATAAAGCAAAGCAGTGCGACATAAACAACACAGAGTTACACATAGGATAAACAAACGTACAGTCAATAACACAATAGAAAAATCTGTATACAGTGTGTGCAAATGAAGTAAGGAGGTAAGGCAATAAATAGGCCATAGTGGCAAAGTAATTACAATTTAGCAATCAACACTGGAGTGATAGAATGTGCAGATGAAAATGTGCAAGTAGAAATACTGGTGTGCAAAAAAAAAAAAAAAAATATGGGGATGAGGTAGGTAGTTGGATGGGCTATTTACAGATGGGCTGTGTACAGCTGCAGCAATCGGTAAGCTGCTCTGAGGGCTGACGCTTAAAGTTAGTGAGGAAGATGTAAGTCTCCAACTTCAGTGATTTTTGCAATTCGTTCCGGTCATTGGCACCAGAGAACTGGAAGGAAAGGCGGCCAAATTAGGTGTTGGCTTTGGGGATGACCAGTGAAATATACCTGCTGGAGCGCATGCTACGGGTGGGTGTTGCTATGGTGACCAGTGAGCTGAGATTAGGCGGAGCTTTACCTAGCAAAGACTTATAGATGACCTGGAGCCAGTGGGTTTGGCGACAAATATGGAGCGAGGACCAGCCAACGAGAGCATACAGGTCGCAGTGGTGGGTAGTATATGGGGCTTTGGTGACAAAACGGATGGCACTGTGATAGACTGCATTCAATTTGCTGAGTAGGGTGTTGGAGGCTATTTTGGAAATGACATCGCCGAAGTCGAGGATCGGTAGGATAGTCAGTTTTACGAGGGTATGTTTGGCAGCATGAGTGAAGGATGCTTTGTTGCGAAATAGGAAGCTGATTCTAGATTACATTTTGGATTGGAGATGCTTAATATGAGTCTGGAAGGAGAGTTTACACTCTAGTCAGACACCTAGGTATTTATAGTTGTCCACATATTCTAAAGCAGAGCCGTCCAGGGTAGTGATGCTAGTCAGGCGGGCAGGTGCGGGCAGCAATCGGTTGAAGAGCATGCATTTAGTTTTACTGCCATTTAAGAGCAGTTGTAGGCCACTGAAGGAGTGTTGTATGGCATTGAAGCTCGTTTGGAGGTTTGTTAACACATTTTCCAAAGAAGGGCCAGATGTATACAGAATGGTGTTGTCTGCGTAGAGGAGAATCACCAACAGCAAGAGCGACATCGTTGATATATACAGAGAAAAGAGTTGGCCTGAGAATTGAACCCTGTGGCACCCCAAAAGAGACTGCCAGAGGTCCTGACAACAGGCCCTCCGATTTGACACACTGAACTCTATCTGAGAAGTAGTTAGTGAACCAGGCGAGGCATTCATTTGAGAAACCAAGACTGTTGAGTCTGCCGATAAGAATACGGTGGTTGACAGAGTCAAAAGCCTTGGCCAGGTTGATGCAGACGGCTGCACAGTACTGTCTTTTATCAATGGCGATTATGATATCGTTTAGGACCTTGAGCGTGGCTGAGATGCACTCGTGACCAGCTCGGAAACCAGATTGCATAGCGGAGAAGGTACGGTGGGATTCGAAATGGTCGGTGATCTATTTGTTAACTTGGCTTTCGAAGACTTTAGAAAGGCAGGGCAGGATGGATATCGGTCTGTAACTGTTTGGGTCTAGAGTGTCTCCCCCTTTGAAGAGAGGGATGACCGCGGCTGCTTTCCAATCTTTATGAATCTCAGACGATACGAAATAGGTTGAACAGGCTAGTAATAGGGGTTGCAACAACGGCGGCGGATAATTTTAGGAAGAGCGGGTCCAGATTGTCTAGCCCAGCTGATTTGTAGGGATCCAGATTTTGCAACTCTTTCAGAACATCAGCTGTCTGGATTTGGGTGAAGGAGAAAGGGGGGGGGGGGGGCTTGGGCCACTTGCTGCGGGGGTGCAAAGCTGTTGGCCGAGTTTGGGGTAGCCAGGTGGAAAGCATGGCCAGCCATAGAGAAATGCTTATTGAAATTCTCGATTATCGTGGATTTATTGGTGGATTTATTGCCCCCCACCTAAGACTTTTGACAGTTGTTGTCGAATTAGCAAGAAACGTGGGATATGGATTGAACTGGTGACCTTTCTGTTGCCAAGCAACATATTAACCTCTAGAACGGTGGTGGATTGTCTTCCTTTGGAAATCATATCCTGATTTGTCAAAAGTTTTGTTGTGGTTTTGATAGTGTTGCCCTTACACATTGTTTTAATAGGGATGATCTCCCCTGAGCAAGGGAGTCTAAGATAAAGGAATCTTGCTATGGAGCTGTATGGTAGCATAGCCTACATCAACAGGCTTACTCTCAAAATTAGTACCACATGGCTGAATACATGTTTAATACATGTCTTTAAATCTCAGGAACTGTCTTTATTTTCCCCCAGCATATGCGACTTGGCATAATCAACAGCATTTTCCAAGAAGCATTGTGAATAAATTTAGCTCCAACATACCGAAGGCCTATTTCAAGGCAATGACTAGGAAAGCATTGTTGCTGAACAATTTGTGCCTTCACTGAAGAATTGCTGAAGATAGGAAGAGTCTCAGGCTGGCTCTGCCTTTCTCTTCAGTCATTATTTTCCTCTCAGCCTCTGTAGCCTGCCGCTGGGTACACAGTTAAACTACCAGGGCCTTTTGACATGAGGCCTACTCCATGGGGGCCTAGCCGGCCCACAAAACCATACCAGGGGAAAAGGAAAGAGACTAAATGCTGGAATCCATCAAGATTTGATCACTGTCAATAGTCCTACATCTAATGATCCGATGATCATCTCGTAGCTACTCTGACACTACACCAGTATATAGTTGGTATTGTAACGGGTGGTACAGCATAGCAGAATCTCTCAACTCAATGTTTATTTGAAGAAAAACTTGGATCAATGAATTTAAACAGAATTATGACGTCTTCAACATGTAGATTTGCAACATTTATTTCTGTAATTTACTAGATACAGTTAATAAATAAAGTCGCTATACTAACTACACATTTGGAATGAAGTGATGTTATTTTATAAAGCTACCAATCGGGTTATGGTTAATACGATGATACGATATACTTTATTGCTATTTACATGGAAATTCATTTTGTGATGTCAGCATTCAAATACACAACACAACATATTACATGCAGTACGAAAAACTGGAAAGTTAGTACACAAGTCACACATTTACATTTTCACATATTCAAAGTCTCTGCGGCCTACTGTCCGACCGTGTGTTTGGCCTGCATCTGTCCTATGTCCCACTGTTCAACAGTCTGGTGACTGATGGAATGAAACTTATTTTATTCCTATTGTTACTGAACAATAGGAACAGAAGGAACAATCTCCTTCTGGGGGTGCAGCAAGCTTGTGCGTGGGTCTTCTATGATGCGCTTGGCCTTGTCCCTTGCCCATTTCTCATAGAAGCCCTGAAGCCCCCTGCACTGCAACCGGCAGAGCTAGGACCCCATGTTCACAGTCCGACTGAGGATACTCCTTATTAGCCACTGTGATCTATTTGGCATGAAGAGATGGAAGAGGGGACATCAAATGGATTTGCACCTGTACACTAGCCGTGGCTTTCCATTTAATGGTAAAGAAGGGTTGTGTGTATATTACCAAAGGAATACTATACAGCACATGGGGAATAAAAACAAATACTAAATTTTGTGTAAGCCTGTAATCTTGAGATCTGTAAGGAATGATATGAATTAAAGACAATTGCAATGATTTTGCCTTTTGGTAGGCCGTTATTGTAAGAATTTGTTCTTAACTGAGTTGTCTAGTTAAATAAAGATGAAATACATTAATAAATAAAAACGCTGCAGGGCTGTTTGTTGGACAGTTAATCATATGACTATGCTGAAAATGTACATTGACCCCCTTTATTATTTATTTATCGTAATTGTTTTGTACTGGCTCTATGCACTCTCACTAGACTACCCATACACTCACACACTACACTGACACTCCAACACACACACACACTACATACTGTACGCTCTCACACACCCAAAACACACACATAGAAACACTGTCACACACCAAAAATGCTTTGCTTTGTAATGTCCCTATCCTCTACATTGAATCTCTATGGGGAAATCAGTCAATTACTGCATTGCTGGGACATGAAATGCATGTACTGTATGCTAGCCTCATTGTTGTGTACTGTACCAGTATGAGATCATCCTCCCTTGAATACAGAGCACCACTGCAGGGCACAAATGGATGTTGCCCTGCATGTATTAGCTGACAATATTTTGGAAGGGAAGCCATAAAGATTTCTTAGCAGTAGTGTGACTTCCAAAATAAACCCAGTAAGAAAAACTAGTTGATCCTACAGCAGGAACAGTTCTATTGGGAACAATATAGGCCAGGTTTTTTTCTGCACTCCCACAAACGTGCACAAGTTTCAAACACTCAATACTTCATAATCATTTCCATGCAGGAGTTTCAGAAAGTGTTTAATATCGAGCCTGCATTATGATGAATAGGACTGTCTATTGGCCTGTATTCTGGTGTTTATTTAGTCATGTCTAAGGCCAGGTGCGTGAGGAGAAAGATAACACAGAATAAGGGAATGCTATGATGTAAGACCACATTTTCTCAGCAACAGTCAATGAATCCAGTATAGCCGTGATTATTTTGGCTTGAATCAAAGACAAAGTCACAGGGCATTTTTCCCCTTTCTTTTTTGATTTGTTTTGGTTTATAAGCCCCAGTAACAAAGACATTCACGGTTAACTGATATCTTCCTGTTCATGGGTATTCAAAACCCCACATCACAGCCAAAACATAACAATAAAATCAATTGTAGTTGACTTTCCTTGCAATGCATTCTAAATCTGCAGGCTAACACTTGGCTGGACAAATAGTGCATGAACACAGCTTTTGTTCCAGATAACCTTACATAACAGACTCTTGCGTTTTTTCTTCTAAATTACAGTCAATCTTATGCTCGATTTACCAACATGGCCTGGATCAAAATCAAATGCCAAGAGTCAGAAAAATCACCAACCAACCAGAAAACTACTTTGGCCCTAGCGTCTCATAATATTTTTTCTTGCCTTTGCTGCTAGCTTTCCAGTCGATTGCCGTTCCTCCTAGTTTCAGCTCTGTTGTTGTTTTCTCTCTTCTAGAGGAGGAACGTCCACCTGCTGTTGAGTGTGTTGCTGTTGGCTGCCTGGGGGGCTGTTCTGCTGGCATACCGCCTCTACTGGATGGGTAACAAACCGCCCAACTTCTCCAACTCAGACAACCCAGCGGGGGACTCCCCATCCCTCCTCACTCGGACTCTAACCTTCCTCTATCTGCCCGCCGTCAACATGTGGCTTCTCTTGTGCCCAAACACCCTGAGCTTCGATTGGTCTATGGACGCCCTGCCTCTGATCAGAAGCATCGCCGATTGGAGGAACCTTCATACTTTGGCCTTCTATGTGGGACTGCTCCTTCTGGCTTGGTTTGGGCTTCGCACCCGCCAGGTCAAGGGCAAGGAGACCAACGGAAAAGCCCATCATGTAACCAACGGGAACGGGAGGTCCCACACCAATGGACACAGCTGCCACCACCCCGATGTTTCCAACCACACAAACTCTGAAACAGAGCCTCACACTGCTAGTGCACAGAACGGTACCAAAAAGCACTACATCACCAGGACTCCACTGCCCACCACTGAAAACGTAGTGGTGTTCTCCTTGGGCCTATTGGCCGTCCCTTTCCTCCCTGCCACCAACCTGTTCTTCTACGTGGGCTTTGTGATAGCAGAGAGGGTACTGTACATCCCCAGTATGGGCTTCTGTCTGCTGCTGGCGGTGGGGCTGAGGGCCCTGTACGTACGGCTGAGGTGGAGCTCCTCCAGGACTGTGGTGGTGTACTGTAGCGTTGCCCTGGTCCTACTGTTTGGGGTTAAAACAGTGCTGAGGAACCAAGACTGGCAGAACGAGGAGATGCTCTACAAGTCAGGAATATACTTTAACCCTGCTAAAGGTAATACACAGACAGATCGACACACACAGACACACTCCCTCACTCACACACTCACACAACATTTCAGACTATGACGTTTCTATAGCCTGAGTGTGATTTTAAAAGGTGTTCAACAGGCTAGTGTGTGTCATGTCAGATGAGCTTTCATGACTTCTGCACTGAATAATGTAGCTTAGAGCTGCCTGAAAAAGGTCCTACTTAGACAGCCTTCTTCACTTTAACATTCTCACATAATATATTTACAGGTTGACTGTATGACCTAAAGTAGCATCACGTTAAGTGATAGCTACTTCCTGGGATTGAACGAAAGTGTGATTTTCAAGATGTAATAAAAAAATATATATAAGTCAGTTAAGAACAAATTCTTATTTACAATGACGGCCTACCCCGGACAATGCTGGGCCAATTGTGCGCCGCCCTATGGGATTCCCAATCACGGCCAGTTGTGATACAGCCTGGAATCAAACCAGGGTCTGTAGTGACACCTCTTGCACTGAGATGCAGTGCCTTAGACCGATGCACCACTCGGGAGCTCATGAGGATGCATGAGTGTTAAGTGCTACCTGTTAAATTGTTTACAGTATGTCTACTTCCAGACAGTTTATCCTCTCCAGGCAGTATATCATGGCTGAAGGACCTTTCAACACAAGGCCTCCATTGTAAACCTACTAAATCCCTCACTATGGGCAGACTACAGTTTCTCTCCTTTTTACTTTTGGAGGGCATCTTCACTGACATCCCTGCTTGACTGGCAATGAGGGGAAACTAGAATACTTGAATAATCAAACATTCAAATTCAGGGTCATCCAAAGATAATACTGAATAACTAGTAGTGTACTAGTGTTATTCTTGAGATAGTGATCCCGGGCTAGGGACAGATGTAACGGCAGGACATGTTGCGGCAGCTATGTTCCTTCCCTGGCTCACTGTCCTCATACCATTTGTGAGTCTGAAATAGTGACACGCTCGTTAAGCATTGAGAATGAGTTCTGTGAGAAAACACAGTAAAAGAGACCTAACAAATTCACAGTGGATGGTAACACCACTTAGAACATTTTCTGTTCTAGCATATTTATTTTTAAATGTTTAATATTGTGTTTCCAATAAAGTTCTTGTCTTTATTTCTCTGCTTGGCTTTGCTAATATTGAATTTGAGACTTTTGGGATATCTCACTCAAATGCCTTAACTAATAAATAATGCACAGCTCAAAGGGGCCTTTGGCATATGTGAGCACTCGATACATTTGAATGAAATGCTACACGGGTAACCCGGTAACTACTATAAGCTCTATTTTACTTTCCCCTCCTATACAGCCATCAGGAGAACAAGAAGAAACCGTGTCTAAGGGAAAGATTTTTCTCTGTCAGGCCTGTTCACAGTGCTCATACTGTTGCCCCAGTGTGCCCTGGCTTCAGCTGTACTGTATGTAGACACAGTTAAATAGTGTATAAGCCCATATGTATACATGATGGATTCCAACTGCCCATACTAAGCAGTATGGATTTAGTTTTCAAGCTAAAATATTGAAGGGAAACACTATTTAGTCAATTTGGTTGTCAGGCTATGTGCATTTTCCTCTATATGTGAGGTAAAGCATTAATCGATGAAGATGTAGGAAAATAGAATATATAATTACCACTTGACAACTGAAAATTGTCTACCAGATTAATTCCTATAATTTTAACTATTATAACATTTCAAGACCCAATTTACCTGTCAATTAATCTGCAATCCATTTTACAGTAATGCCATTAATCTACTATGGAGTGTCAGGGTGAGCCATTGTTTTCTTCTTTTTCTGTTAGGGAATAATTGGGCTCTTTGACACACTAACTCCCAGGTGTGCCATCAACTCTATCTGTCCTCAGTCTCTAAGCCCAGTAGTTCAGTAGCAGCAGATATGCCCTCTGTTTTAGCCTGCACAATGTCCTCTGAGGAGGGTCAAAACCAGCCTGGTCCCAGATCAGTTTGTACTGTCTTACCAACTCTATACATAGCCTATGTTCATTGTTTGACTTGACATTTGACATGATGAGGCAAGACAGTACAAATAGATCTGGGACCAGGCTAGATAACAAACCGTAAACCCAGGAAGTGATAGTGTGTCCAAAAGGGGCGGGCAGCCATGTTGGTTGACCCTGTTAACCTTAATTACTTTATTCCTCCCTCTATCAGCATGGGGCAACCTTGGGAATGTCCTGAAGAACCAGGGCAAGATGGCGGAGGCGGAGCAGGCATACAGGAATGCCCTCTACTACCGCAGGAACATGGCAGACATGCTGTATAACCTGTGAGTGTCTATAGACTCTGTATGCATACATGAGCAGGACTGTCTCTCCTTACACACACACACACACACACACACACACACACACACACACACACACACACACACACACACACACACACACACACACACACACACACACACACACACACACACGCACACGCAGGGGCGGACTGGCCATCTGGCATTTCGGGCAAATGCCAGATGGGCTGGTCCATTTTTTGCCTCGAGGGGAAAAAAAGGGCCGATGTGTTACAAATACGGGGCCGATTTCTGGCTCCAGTCTGTTCCGGCACACACGACTGTCTAATGATCAGTGGTCTTCACAGAGAGATAATGGTGCTTTGTATTCCCCTGGGTGCTGTTTCTGTGACAGTAGGTTATTAATCATGCTGTGTCAGCCTGAGGGGAGGACAACAGGAAGCACACACTCAATACTCAACACTAGCCCCAAGGGCTTTAGATGTTACTCAACAGATCCTTAGATTATTTAAAGAATTAGATTGTTTAGAACAGAACTAGAGATTTGGTAGCACTACATTTTACAGTACTGTATTTACTAGGAAACTGTATTACATTTAGTTGTCTTATGTTATGTTATTCAGTCTTAACAGACACACACTTCTGTTGTGATTTGTAACCATGAGAGTCCTTAACTTTCTCTGTTACAGTGGTTTGCTGCTACAAGAAAACAACAAGTTCTCTGAGGCACTCCACTACTATAAGCTGGCCATTGGGAGCAGGCCAACTCTGGCTTGTAAGTACCACCGCTCTTTTTATTGACAATTTCAAACTCTTGTGTTTGCACAGCGCAGGTGTCCAGGCATCTGCCAATGGGGGAGGGAGGGCACAGACAAGCTTGCTCCATTACTGGATGAATGATTGAACACAGCCTGTAGATTGGTGTTCAAGGACCACTCATGTCAACAGATTCAATTATTACACAATTGTATTTATTATGAATCCAGTTCAAAGTCAGAGCCTCTCCCTCTCCCCCTTTCTCCCTCTCCCCCTTTCTCCCTCTCCCCTTTCTCCCTCTCTCCCCCTTTCTCCATCTCCCCCTTTCTCCCTGTCCCCTTTCTCCCTCTCTCCCTCTCCCCCTTTCTCCCTCTTTCTCCCCTTTCTCCATCTCTCCCTCTCTCCATCTCTCCCTCTCTCCATTTCTCCCTCTCTCTCCTTCTCTCCTTATCCCCCAATGGTGATAGTTTTCCTTGAGTCTTACCTTGAGGAAACTCTTTCAAGCATGCTTCCTGCTAGCTCATTACTGTATCAGTAAGGTTCAGCTGTCACACTGCCTGCTTAGCAGAAGTCACTCTCACCCTCCACTGGTCATGTGCTAAATTATTCCCCTATAGATTTCTATATTAACTGATCACCGACAAGCGGTGGAGTCCTTTCCTTTGTCTCCCAAAGTGTAATTAATAATTATGAATGTAATCAGATGATGATCACACTTTGTAGTTCCCGTTCATTATGCAATGATGCTATCTGTTACTGCCGATAACTAAATTAATGAGTTACCTAAAGCGGTGGTGGGGGGTAATGGAAGTGAAGGTATGAGAGTCAGTCAGATAATAAAAGTCATTTGTCAAGGTTGTACCATAATTCAGTGTGTTTAGCTGGCAACTGGTACAACGTAGAATCTGTTCATTAACAATTCCAAAGTGGCAGCTTCATGATGATACTCTAATGATATCCAGTTCCATTCCCACTGCTCTCATGTCCATTCTCTTTCAGACACACATCCTTTATGGGAACTGTCTTCAGAAACACTCTAGCCAGGGGTATATATGCAATTTATTCCTACAAAAGGATTGTTGATTGGACCAGTTCACTTTGGATGGATGAAGGACAGAGAGAACGGTGGATAGGGGCTAGGTTGAACTTTAGTCTAGCGTACAGTTCATCTTGGCATGCCGATGTACACATACAGTATTGGTGGAGCAACGACCACCCGATACACTCCCTTCCACATTCCATCCCCATGAGTGTTCAATATGTATTGGCACCCCATGGATGCGGCAGCCAATTGATCCACAGTGGCTGGCCAATTTATTCAGAAAGAAGTTTGATAATGACTAGTTTCAGCCCCATAGAGCCTAATTACTATCTGGCTGCATGTTGATTACGTAATGGATCACCTATATGTCTCTCGTTCCCCCCTGCAGCCGCCTACTTGAACACAGGGATCGTCCTGATGAACCAGGGGCGACTGGACGAAGCCAAGAGGACCTTCCTAACCTGCGCCGACATCCCTGACGAGAACCTGAAGGACCCCCACACCCACAAGAGCTCCGTCACCAGCTGCCTGTACAACCTGGGAAAGCTGCTCCATGAGCTGGGGCACCAGGAGGTAGGATAGGGGAGCAGACAGGGGTGCACACACACACATACACAGGGAGACACACACCAAACATATTCACAGGAACACACACACTAATCATACACCAACAGGTCTAAAAGTGAACCCGTTCTGAGATTGTGGATATTGTCACGAGAAAAGCTCCACTACCCACTGACCTTCTACACTAGTATACCCACTAATTAACCTAACATAGCAGGCGTAAAAGAAAACGCCTGATTGGAGTTCCCGAATATGGTTTTCAGCAGATGAGGAAGCTAGGTTGAATTAGCTGTACCCCGAATACCGGATGCATCCAGTTGTTAGCAACTCCACTAAGCCTACCCACTAAAAGAGCCTAAAGGGAATCACTGCCTCGGGCTTTAGCGAGAGAGAGGCTGTGTGACACTGCACTAGCTCTCTGACTGGCCATGTCAAGGAGAGGATAGATCCTTTCTCCTCCACCAAGTCTTAACCACCTCTTAGTGACCTCTGATTCCATGCTTCCATTCAGCTTGTGAGGGCCCAGGCTGCAGTAGACAAATGACTTGTGGCCCTGGCATGGTTGGCTCCTCGTGCCTAACGGATGGTTCCTTCTGTTTTATTCATTCATAGGAGGCCCTCTCCGTGTATAAAGAAGCAATACAGAAAATGCCAAGACAATTTGCACCTCAGAGCCTCTATAACATGATGGGTAAGTGGCAATTATCTTTCTCTCAAACTAAACACACAAGCTAAGATTTTTTTGTGATGAGAAAAAAGAATGGAATAGAAGATTGGTAGATTGGAGGTGTGGGGGGTACATTTGTAATCATTGTGTCAGCTGTTGGTTGTCAGCTTGGGTCCATGCACTTCTGGCTGAGTTTGTTGAACTTTATTCCACCTGAAGGATTCACAGGATTGAGTTACATTGATTGTGGCCAGGGTCTTGAGCTCGTCAGCTGAGCTATGCTTACAGTAAGCATTACCCCTTAGCCCATATTTGTGTGGCAGAGTGTAGACTCTGCTTAAGGCCGTTGGTTTTAGAGGTGCTCTGTTTTCACAACGTCTTATAAATCTCAAGCCAGGATTGGATGTGTAAACCAGCATCAAAGTCGAGTGTGTGGCTCCAGCTCAACGCTCCCATTGAGGCCCCGATGTTGAGGTTTCCACAGCGGGTTAACGATAATAACTGCGCTCCTCATGTTACAGTCATGTGAAAGCAGCTGCAGACTAAATTGCTGCAGACTAAATTGTGACTTTTGATTTCAAAATGCAATAATTTTCCATTTCAAGTGACCCCCTTAGTACAGTACATTCACCAGTGGAGTCAAATTCAGCTTGACAGAGGTGCTGAGAAATCGTTAGCAAACCGCCTCCCACAGTTTGAAAGCTGTAAGGGCATTAGCAGGGTGGATGTTGCGGCATTTTCCCATATTTCTTGCAGCTGATTTTTACATTACTCTGAGGAGCTGATTTAAATGTTTGGCGCACCTGCTCCTATCTATTTACAATCCAATTCACTTGGGTGCTGCCATTTTGTTTGTCATTCTCAAGAGGGGGAACTTTCGTCAGTGTACATAGCAGTCTGGGTCAAAGTTGGGTCTTTATCTGCCAAAAAAACCCTCCGCTCAAATGGGCAATGGAATGTTCCACTAGATGTGATTTTCAACTCCTTGGAAATTGTGTCACTAACTATTTTATGTCCATGTCTGTGCTTCCTCATAGACCTCCATCTGAATCTGATGGTAGACTAGAGAGGCACAAAGCCCGTTTGACCACACTCAGTCTTCTGCTGTTACTAGCTCTGCGTTACACCATGTCTGACAAATATGTAGATAAAGCGATTCATGTTGCCCTTATCATAATCATAACAGTCAATGTACAGTATTATATTAGCTGCTGGAAAGGAAATACATGAAGTCTGGGTATTCTGTAACCCAACTAGGACATACAGTAAATGTTTCTGCTTATGCAGAACAATTTGAAAGATATCTACTCCAACATAAAGCTGGCTTTCCTTGGATACTTTATATACTTGCTTACAAAAGACTGCATTAACTCTGATCCTTATCATGAGCAAAAATGGAAGTGGGGTCTTATATTTGATACCACTACATGCTTTACCCTGTATTTAGAGGTATATTAAAAGGTCTATTACAGGCCATTGCTAATGAAGAACAGGGGGGACGTCTGTTGATCGTCTCAGAGGTCAGCAGGTCAACATTCATCACCAGACACCTGTTGTTTCGCTCCTGTTTCTTATCAATGGAAATGATTCGCCATAATCCCCAATTTATTATCTAACTTCAATTAGCACTCCTCTCAAAAACGAAAAAAATATATAAGACCCCTGTTACAGGTTCATGAGAAACTTATCGCAGTCACGTCCCCTATCCCAGTATTATTCCTGTGACCATTACATTTAAAGCATTGTTTTGGCTTGTGTTTTCCCCAATTACCCGACTATGTCGTAAAATGCAGTTATAATTGGTGTCGGGGCAGGAGAGAGGAAGAAAGAGGGACTGTTTGTTCAGGTGGGGGTAAAGTCTTCAAGGCTGGACGAGGTATCAGATACTGTCTGAAGAATTAGGAAGGGTGTTTCTACACATGTCATCAGCAACATATCAGACAATCAGCTCAGGCCAGTCATAGCAAAGGATTGAGTCAGGCCCATGTCTGTTCTCCTACTCTGAAGTACTTTAGACATCCCAAAGAACTCCATCCAACTAACACATGGGGGATCTGAAAATATACCTTAGTTCGATTACTATTTTTATAGGATTGTTGCTGAGCAGGTATTATCAGTTTGTTATAGGATAGAGGATATTAATAAAACATATTGTGATCCTATCTAGGCTTTTAGTGGGACACTATTCAACTGATGCAGACAAATTCAAAAGCCGTCCTTTGCTTTGCGATTTTGTTATGACCCTAGTCCTAGTAAAAGGTCCTTTAGCTAATAAAACACGAGTTTGGTATCGGGTTTCAAAGTGCACTGAAGTGATGGCAGGCCTTTCTGCATGACTACCCTAGCTGTCATTGGATTCCTTAGTAAGACAATGGGAAGACGTGTGGTTCCTTAACCTCTGAACCTTGACCTGACGCCTCACTTCCCCTCACAGGTGAGGCCTACATGAGACTGAACAAGCTGACCGAGGCCAAGCACTGGTACAGAGAGTCCCTGAGAGCCAAGCCAGACCACATCCCAGCACACTTGACCTATGGCAAACTCCTGGCCCTCACGGTAACTTATTCATCATCATCATCATCTTCCTCCTCCTCCTTCTCTTCTTGGCTTTCGTATTCTTATTCAGCTCTGCAAGTAGCCTGAGAGTGTGCATGCAGATAATCAATTGCATGTGTGTGTGTGTGTGGGGGGGGGGATCACATTGAGTTTCTCAAGGTGCCCTATCGTCCTGTGGGGATAGCTTCCTGATTGAAACTGATGTCACGGCTGCCCTGTGTTTTTAAAATCTGTTACCAAATCCCATGACTGATTCTTTACAACTGCCTAAACCGGCACTCCATATTGAACCCTAATCAGTTTCACTAACACAGGTTGCAAATGGCTCCAGCTAACTAACCAGCCCCTGCAACACATTAGCCCTGAAGGACTGATCTGATGTGGATCCTCCTCTAACTCCGGACCCTACTGCCTTCTGGGCCTCCAGGGCCTTCCGACTACTCAGATGCTATTCACCAAGGTCACGTAGTTGACCTGGGTTGGACTAAGAGGAGAAAGGCTGGTTTGTGTGCTAGGGGTAATTCACTCCACAGGGTCCCAGACAAAGACAAAGAGCACATTTATCTTTGTCAATCACTCGTTTACCTTTCTAGGGAATAATGGCTGTAGATGAACATGATCTTTCTCCATATTGACCACCTTGCCAGATGTATTTCCCTGTCTGTAGTCAGTGAGTGGTGGTCAGTTTAACAGCTTAGCAGGCATTTAAGGGAAAAGCTGACATGAACTGGTCTCTTAACAAGAGCCATTAGATACAATCTCTGAAAGGTAGATTTGTCTCATCATTACACCAGGGGAACAACAATATACAATAGAAGAAGAAAAACTTCCCTTGAGTGAGCAGGCAAGGGAAAACACACTGGAGAGTGAAGTAGAGTTGTTTTAGTAAAGAAAGGGATATTGATTTAGAGGAAAGCAGGGAGTTCCGAGCTCATGCCTGTATTCCTCTTCTCTCGATCATCCCTGGAACACAAGTGACGTCATCAGAGTGCGCGGCTCAACACTATGCAGGAAACACTCGTTTTGTTATTTTTGACTAAAACATAACCAATATTCATTAAATATAAATACCGAACTTGTTTTTGCATGTATTCCATGACGCGGTTAGCTTTTAACAGCTGGGACCGCTATTTCTTGTCCCGGAATCCCTCTTAACAGACAGCCTGCTTAACAGAGCCGCTAAGCTGCTAGCCATCAAGCTAATGAAGTTAGTCCCAGATGAGTTTTGCAATTGGAAATAAATGAACGGTTCCAGCACTGTAGATACAGATACAAACAACGAGTAGTATCGCCGTCCTGGAGCCTGATCTTCCAGCACTTTTGTCGCTGGGGGTACCTGTGTCTGCGACCGGAGTGCCTACTATTACGATTTCGAAGTCGACGTCAGCAAACCTTCCGTTCCTGCTCTGGATCGAGCGGGGCTTCTCAATTTGTCGGAGGCCTGCACCAGTCCCGGGAGCAACGGGCTCAAGTTATCCTGCCTCTCACCCATCCAGAAAGGGTTCTCTGAATCCTGTGAATGAAGCGTGGGAGTGGTCGGATTTCCTCGTCCTTCTCGCCAGCCATGATTTTGGGCAGCTCCATGGTTAGAAATATGACCGTTCCTGGTGCAAAAACATCCTATCCCGGAGCTCGAGTAAATGACATTACTAAGCTGCTCCTGAATGTACTACGTCGGGACATGGAAATCGATTCTATCATAGTCCATGTGGGTTTTAATGACATTATGAAGGGCAGTTGAAACTGGATTTTAAAGAGCTGATTGACGCCCTGCTAGACACTAATAAAAGACCCATCATATCTGGCCCTGTGCCCTCTCTGAATCATATCTGGCCCTGTGCCCTCTCTGAATCATATCTGGCCCTGTGCCCTCTCTGAATCATATCTGGCCCTGTGCCCTCTCTGAATCATATCTGGCCCTGTGCCCTCTCTGAATCATATCTGGCCCTGTGCCCTCTCTGAATCATATCTGGATCTGTGCCCTCTCTGAATCATATCTGGATCTGTGCCCTCTCTGAATCATATCTGGCCCTGTGCCCTCTCTGAATCATATCTGGCCCTGTGCCCTCTCTGAATCATATCTGGATCTGTGCCCTCTCTGAATCATATCTGGATCTGTGCCCTCTCTGAATCATATCTGGCCCTGTGCCCTCTCTGAATCATATCTGGCCCTGTGCCCTCTCTGAATCATATCTGGCCCTGTGCCCTCTCTGAATTGTGGCATTGAGCGCTTTAGCAGGATTCTTTCTCTTCACAACTGGCTAAGTGATTATTGCAGCTCAATGGGTGTAACTTTCATTGACAATTTCAATACCTTTTGGAAACAAAACACATTTTATAAGGAGGATGAGATCCACCCAAATCATTTGGGTTCCTGGATCCTTTCACAGTATTATAAAGCTGCATTGAGACAATGGCTTATCAATGACCCAAGCCCAGCTCAGTTAATCTCTACCATTGTGACGCTGAGTTGTCATAATGCTTCAGCAAATGTACATTATACCAGGGGCGTTGGTAGACACAATGTAAGTAATCTAATTTATGTTCCTCTAACTAACCTCTGCTGATCCTACAGCTATTGTATGCAGTAATCATGTGCCTATGAACCAGAGTTATAACTGTTAGCACTGAGGCGGTGTGCCCTAGTAGGAAGTCCACTGTGTGCAGCTCACCCTGCACAAACATAAATAAGATGTGAATATCTATTTCTGCTAAGCTTCCCAGTAAAGCAATGAAAACAAGTAAGCATCCCAGAAGAAAAGTTCTCAAAATAGCCCACGTTAACATATGTAGGTTCATGAAATCAATAATTTGCTAGGTACAGATGACATTCATATTCTGACAATGTTTAGAAATCACTTAGATAATACCTTTCATGATACAGTGGTAGCAATAAAAGGTTATAAAATGTACAGGAATGCCAATGGTGGAGGTGTTGCTGTTTTATATTCAGAACCACATTTCTGTAAAGCTTAGAGAGGATCTCATGTTAAATAGTGTTGAAGTAATATGGCTACAGGTTCATCTGCCTCACCTAAAGCCCATTCTTATGGGAAGCTGCTATAGACCACCAAGTGCTAACAGTCAGTATCTGGATAACATTTGTGAAATGATTGATAATGTATGTGATATCAACAGAGAGGTGTATTTTCTGGGTGATTTTAAATATTGACTGGCTTTCATCAAGCTGCCCACTCAAGAAATAGCTTCAAACTGTAACCAGTGCCTGCAACCTAGTTCAGGTTATCAGTCAACCTACCAGGGTAGTTACCAACAGCACATGCGTGAAATCATCATCATGTATTGATCACATCTTTACTAATGCTGCAGAAATGTGCTTGAAAGCAGTATCTAGATCCATTGAATGTAGTGATCACAATATAGTAGGTATATCTAGGGAAACCAAAGTTCCAAAGGCTGGGCCTAATATAGTGTATAAGAGGTCATACAATACATTTTGTAGCGATTCCTATGTTGATGTAAAGAGTATTTGTTGGTCCGTGGTGTGTAATGATAAGCAAACAGACGCTGCACTTGACACATTTATGAAATTGCTTATTCCAGTTACTAATAAACATGCAGCCATTAAGAAAGTTACTCTAAAAACGATTAAATCCCTGTGGATTGATGAGGAATTGAAAAGTTGTATGGTTGAGAGGGATGAGGTAAAGGAATGGCAAATAAGTCTGTCCGCACAACCGATTGGCAAACGTATTGCAAATTGAGAAATCATGTGACGAAATGTAATAAAAAGAAGAAGAAACTACACTATGAAACCAAGGTAAATGACAAAAAGAATGATAGTAAAAAGCTTTGGAACACCTTAAATTACATTTTGGGAAATAAGGCAAACTCAGCTCCATCATTCATTGAATCAGATGGCTCATTCATCACAACAATGACTGATATTGACAACTACTTTAATGATTTTTTCATAGGCAAGATTAGCAAACTTAGGCATGACATGCCAGCAACAGACGCTGACACTACACATCCAAGTATATCTGACCAATTTATGAAAGACAAGTGTTGTAATTTTTAATTCCG
This sequence comes from Salvelinus alpinus, assembly GCF_045679555.1. NCBI lineage: Eukaryota > Metazoa > Chordata > Actinopteri > Salmoniformes > Salmonidae > Salvelinus > Salvelinus alpinus. The sequence goes on along the minus strand of NC_092094.1, from coordinate 20,159,544 downwards.
TAAAGTAAGTGTGGAAGAGGTGTTTTTTTGTTGTCTATCAACAATGACAAGCCACCGGGGTCTGACAACTTGGATGGAAAATTACTGAGGATAATAGCGGACGATATTGCCACTCCTATTTGCTATATTTTCAATTTAAACCAACTTGAAAATGTGTGTCCCCAGGCCAGGAGGGAAGCAAAAGTAATTCCGCTACCTAAGAATAGTAAAGCCCCCTTTACTGGCTCAAATAGCTGACCAATCAGTCTGTTACCAAACCTTAGTAAACTTTTGGAAAAAATTGTGTTTCACCAGAAACAATGCTATTTTATAGTAAACAATTTGACAACAGACTTTCAGCACGCTTGTAGGGAAGCACATTCAACAAGTATAGCATACAAATGAGGAATTGATGATAAAAGAGATTGTTGGGGCTGTTTTGTTACACTTCAGTGCGGGTTTTGACATTATCGATCAAAGTCTGCTGCTGGAAAAATGTATGTGTTATGGCTTTACACCCCCTGCTATATATAAATAGTTACCTGTCTAACAGAACACAGAGAGTGTTCTTTAATGGAAGCCTCTCCAACATAATCCAGGTAGAATCAGGATTTCCCCAAGGCAGCTATCGATGCCCCTTACTTTTTTCAATCTTTACTAACAACATGAGTAAAGCCAGGCTGTCTATGTATGCGGATGACTCAACATTCTACACGTCAGCTACTACAGCGACTGAAATGACTGCAACACTTAACAAAGAGCTACAGTTAGTTTCAGAGTGGGTGGAAAGGAATAAGTTAGTCCTAAATATTTCTAAAACTTAAAGCATTGTATTTGGGACAAATCATTCACTAAACCCTAAACCTCAACTAAATCTTGTAATAAATAATGTGGAAATTGAGCAAGTTCAAGTGACTAAACTGCTTGGAGTAATCCTGGATTACTGTCATGATAAAAACATATTGATACAACAGTAGCTAAGATGGGGAGAAGTCTGTCCATAATAAAGCGCTACTCTACCTTCTTAACAGCACTATCAACAAAGCAGGTTTTACAGGCCCTAGTTTTGTCGCACCTGGACTACTGTTCAGTCGTGTGGTCAGGTGCCACAAAAGGGACTTGCATTTGGCTCAGAACGTGCTGCCTTGGATGTACACAGAGAGCTAACATTAATAATATGCATGTCAATCTTTCCCGGCTCAAAGTGGAGGAGAGATTGACTTCATCACCACTTGTATTTATGAGAGGTATTGACATGTTGAATGCACCAAGCTGTCTGTTTGAACTACTGTCGCACAGCTCGGACACCCATGCATACCCCACGAGACATGCCACAAGAGGTCTCTTCACTGTCCCCAACTCCAGAACAGACTATGGGAGGCGCCCAGTACTACATAAAGCCATGACTACATGGAACTCTATTCCACATCAAGAAACTGATGCAAGCAGTAAAATTAGATTTAAAAAATAGATAAAAATACACCTTATGGAACAGCGGGAACTGTGAAGCAACACAAACATAGGCACAGGCACATGCATACATACACACGATAACATATGCACTATACACACACATACACATGGATGTTGTATTGTAGATATGTGGTAGTGGTGGAGTAGGGGCCTGAGTGCACACAGTGTGTTGTGAAATCTGTGAATGTATTGTAATGATTTTAAAATTGTGTAAACTGCCTTCATTTTGCTGGACCCCAGGAAGAGGAGCTGCTGCCTTGACAGCAGCTTACGGGGATCCATAATAAATACAAATACCAATACAAATCTCAGGCAGAGATCAACAATGGTTTACCCGGGCCTTCTTTCTCCTCTGGGTGTAAATGATGCAACCTCAGGGATGAGGAGAGGAGAGAGCTGTCAGACTTACAGACTCAATAGCCTTGAGATGGTTTTCAAAGAACAGAGCGTAGTGTGAAATGCAGTGGCTCAACCAGTTCTAGCACATATTTGTATCTATGAGGGCCCAGGTGTGTAAGTTGGTAAGAGCTACCTTGAAGATGTTCACTTCACCTTTTACCTCCATCAGCCCCATCGTGACCTCCGGCCTTCCACCATACCACTACCTCTACTGTCTCTTCACTGACGACTGAGTTTAGTCTTGATCAAATACCACACCAGGAAAGTGACCCCCACCTCCACTCCCATACCCTTTACCCCCACTGTGAGTGATGAGGAAACAGCCTTCCTGTCAAGGGTCCTAAGTTCAGATCCTGGCAGGGGATCGTCGGTTGGGGGAGGAGTTGCGCGCATTGGGGGACAGGGTTTGGCGGTGGAGATTGGTGTAGTTCTCCTGCTGGGCTGACCCCTGTGCACCACATCCGGGACCCCCTGCGGGGAGGGGTGTAGCTGAGGGTGGAAATGTGTACCATGGTGGTGGGTGTTATTGAACTCAGTCATTCACAAGTCATTTCCGGGCCTAATCAGATGCAGGCTCCATTCATAATCACCTTGATGGCTGCCAGAGTGGAAGTACACATCTGTTCCACGTCTGATATCACCGGGAGATTAGGGGGTCAACACTAACAATAAGCGCAGTATGTGTGAAAACCAGAGATTTCACCTCCAATAAGTTGATATTGAATAGGAAGTGGATATGGGTGGTGGGAGACAGACAAACAGACAGACAGATAGAAAGACCGACAGAGCTGTTTCTTCCATCCATTCAAACACTGCAGGCTGTCAGGCCATCTATCAGCATTGATCACACATATTTAATAAGAATCTCTCTCTGCTGCTGTTGCTGTGGGCCGATGTGCTGCACAGCCAGTTTAAGAACCTACTAGGATGCATACAAACCGCCACTTTCCCCCCACACACTAAATAATGTTTTGGATACCTGACAGTTGTGAGGGGGAAAGCTAATGAGCTCTAATGTTGAAATTATGATGTTCTTTAGCAGTCTAGACATGAAACTGGATTTCATTGAACAAGCCACTCAGGAATAGAACTCCTCTAAGCCTGATAATGCCAAAATTGGATTCAAAAGATGAGAACATCAACTGGGGCTCATGGGAAATATTATTTTCACATTCTGCAAAGATTTCTTGACAACTTTAATGGAAACATGAGGGAAACAAAGTCTATTGAAACAGGTGCTTCCACACAGGTGTGGTACCTGAGGTAATTAAGCAATTAACATTCCATTATGCTTAGGGTCATGTACGAAAATCCTGGGCAGGCCATTATTTTGGTTACCATGGCTATGCCTCCTTAGAATGACAATGCCCCAATCCACAGAACACAAGAGGTCACTGAATGGTTTGATGAGCATGAAAACGATATAGTCCTCCCAGTCACCAGATCTAAACCCAATTGACTACTTTTGGGAGATTCTGGAGCAGTGTCTGAGAGCGTTTTTTTCACCACCAAACAAAACACAGAATTATGGAATTTCTTGGGTAGAATGGTGTCACATCCCTTCAATAGAGTTCCAGACACTTGTAGAATCTATGCCAAGGTGCATTGAAGCTGTTCTGGCTCGTGGCCCAACGCCCTATTAAGACACTTTATGTTGGTGTTTCCTTTATTTTGGCAGTTACCTGTATGTACCACATGATTCAAATCCACACAAACAATGAGAGCCAGTGCATTAAATTGTCATAACGTGGTTTCCTGACAGGCTTTTTGTTTGAACTTCATTAAATAGATATATGCTAATGTTATGACTATTCCAGCTGCTCCTCAGCTGAGCGCTTTGTACTATTTGTGAATTTGAGCGCATTGAGCTGCATTAAACATATAATTCAATGTTCCATCTCATCAATGGAGAATACACTCAAATATTTACACTTGGAAATTTTTAGTACTTTTTGAGTTATTGAAGGTAAACCCGGTGAAAAATGTATGAGGCACGGAATCATCCAAATCTGATTTCAGTGTTTGGATAAAGGCTTCTTGTTCAAAGCCTTTGCAATTAAAATTAATGAATTGTGTTCATTCTATATAATGTATTTCGTAAACATAATTTATTCTGGTTACTGGCTTATGTAATATTAAGGGAGCTCTTGCCTCTTTTTGTTCATAATGTGAAATGCTGTGGCATTTCATATATTTAGGTTTCTACAGGCTTTAATTGATTAATTGAATCTCTATTGTGATCTTCATCTCCATCAGAGTGCAGCTGACACACAGATAAGACCAGCGTTGTGTGTGTGTGTAAGACAGAGAGAGGCAGCTGTGTTAGCTGGAGCCTTTGTGTGTTAGTTGTAATCTGATCATGCTCTCTGAGGCCCCCGGGGCACTGGCTCCTCTGGACTCCACTGGGCCCCAATCTGTCACTGCTGCTGCTGCCCCTCATCAGGCTCCAGTCCCCCTGTCTGTCACTCCTTGTGTGACGTAACCCAGAACGACTCTACGCACCCTCTCTCAATCTGTGTGTGTGTGTGCACACATTTCTCTCTCTCCCTCTTGTTTCGCTCTCTCTCTTTGTGTGTGTGTTTGTCTCTCTCTCTCTCAGCTGCAGTGGATTAGTCACAGCCTCTGTGTTCAGATATATTTGTACAGATATAAGTGTGTTATTATTAAATGCTCAGACCAGGCAGACAGATGTGCCAAGCATGACATTGTGTACTTTGAGGGTAAATCTTTTTTAGGATGACACAAGGTGTCATATTAAGATTTTATGTTACATTAAGTTTGTGGCTTAGCAAAATCATTATGTATTATAATAAAATGAAAAGCATCTCAACAGCAACAAATACTGACAATTGATTTAATTCCTCTCCCTTCGTAGGGTCAGAAGACTGAAGCAGAGAGGTTCTTTCTGAAGGCCATCCAACTAGACCCCACTAAAGGAAATTGCTATATGCATTACGGTAAGTACTGCCATTCTGGGTCAGTTTCTTTTGATTCACCAACATTATATTAAGGTTATAAATTAAGGAATTATCATGGTCAACACACATCAACACAGTCGTGAAGAGGGCACGACAATGCCTCTTCCCCCTTTAGGAGGCTGAAAAGATTTGGCATGGGACCTCAGATCCTCAAAAAGTTCTACAGCTGCAGCTTTGAGAGCATCTTGACTGGCTGCATCACCACTGGGTATGGCAGCTGCTTGGCATCCGACCACAAGGCGCTACAGAGGGTAGTGCACACGGCCCAGTACGTCACTGTGGCCGAACCCCCTGTCAACCAGGACCTCTATACCAGGCGGTGTCAGAGGAAGGCCCTAAAAATTGCCAGACTCCAGCCACCCAAGTTATAGACTGTTCTCTCTGCTACTGCACAGCAAGCAGTACCGATGCACCAAGTCTGGAACCAACAGGACCCTGAACAGCTTCTAAGACTGCTAAATAGTTAGATAAATAGTTAACCAATAGCTAACCGGAATTTCTGCATTGACACTTTTTTCACTAATCTCTTTTGACTCATCACATATGCTGTTGCTTAACATCCGTTGGTTAGTCACTTTATCCCTACCTATATGTACATTTCTACCTTACTAAAGCATGTGACAAATCACATTTTATTTGATACTAAGTCACTTCAAGTTTCCTCTTTGAAATGTGCGTTTGAGAGGGAGTGCCAGTAGAAGAATTTGTGGTTACATACATTACATTATCATTCGTAAAATGAAATCATTTTTTTCATTTCTTGATATTTGAAGGAATTGCTCTTACATATTCTTAACCACTCCAATAAAATAAGAGTTGACATATTGAAATCTATCCCCTGCCAGTAGTGTTTCTAAGCTGTAGGTGCTCTGCAATACATTGGTAATCAGTCTTTCCTTCACATAAGGCCTGTAGCAAGGTCTACATTCACAGCTATTTAGGAAAATATACTTGGTTTCACCCAGTGGTTTGGGAGCATGGTACAGTAGTGGAGCCCACCAAATTCAACAGACTATTAATTCCTCCCAGTTCGTGGCTCCTTCAGTGGTCCACACTCTAGCGTCATTAGGGAGGTCTACAAAGGCCCTGCTCTACATTTCAGCTGCACCTCAGACGTACAGAACTCAGATCTCCAGCCAGGCCTGACGCACATGTAAGAGAAACATTCCTATCACAACCCTACTAATTGGACAAATGGGCCTGAGTGATGGCCAAAGAGTGATGGTACGCTCCACTCGTATCTTGTGTTTCAGCAAATCACTCTTAGGGCTGACAGAGGCTTGCCTATCTCCCCTGGCCAAAGGCAATATTCCCAGCCACTATTCATCCCTCTCTAGGAATACATCCACACGCCGCGTTTTAACATGGTGTTCCTATTCTCTCTCCTTCCCTTTCCTTTCCCCCTCTGGCTGCTCCCAGGTCAGTTTTTGTTGGAGGAGTCTCGTCTGCTGGAAGCTGCTGAGATGGCGGAGAAGGCAGCTCGTCTGGACAGCGGGGAGTTTGATGTGGTCTTCAGCGCAGCCCACATGCTCAGGTGAGTGTTGGATGGGACAGTCACACTGAGAGGGAGGGGAGGGGACAAGGGCTGGAGGAGGGAGGAGACAAGGGCTGGAGGAGGGAGTAGACAAGGGCTGGGGTAGGGAGGAGACAAGGGCTGGAGGAGGGAGGAGACAAGGGCTGGAGGAGGGAGGAGACAAGGGCTGGAGGAGGGAGGAGACAAGGGCTGGGGGAAGGAGGGAGAGCATCTACTATCTATATGCTTTATTCCAGGGCTTACAGCTCTCCTCTGCCAGTGTGATTTACTTGGCCAGCTGCTGTAATCCCCTTCTCTACTGCAGCGAGCGGTAGCCAGGGAGCTGCCGTCTTGTCTTAGTGCGGCGCGCGGCTACGTGCCTGCCTCTGCTGTTTCTGTCTTATTCATGCGGAGCCAGTTCCAAACCAGAGCAAAGTTCAGCAGCGCGGCGTCTGTCTCACAGCTCTCCTGGAAGCTGCAAGGTGCTGTGTTTCAAGGCACAAGGCGCGAGTGCAAATGTGTAAATAGAGGAACATGCCAATTTAGAATATGCCACACAGACTGAGAGAGGATTACTAGAGCCAACAATATTATATTTCCTAGTTTGGAGATTTCCCTTGTTAAGACTTACCATGGTTAATCAGGGGTTTTCTGTGTGAGGATTACTACTGCTGGCTGTGGGAAATTACGACTACTAAAACAGTTAATGCGATGTCTTGAATCATTGTGCTTCGGGTTCACTTTCTTGACCAAAGACAGAAAGAGGCCATGTCATGCAGCTGTGTATAATGTCTTTATCCAGCTGGTTTTCACAAGGTGTCCCACTGCACAGCGCTATGATCCAGGGGGATGTGCACCACCAGCATCCCAGCCGTCCATGCTTTACAGAGCCTCTTCCAGGGTCAGGACCCCTGGCTGTTAAAGAGGGTCTCAGGCTGGGCTCATTGAGGGACTCCCCACCCCCGTGCTTGCATGGGGTCTCTTTCCTCTGGAACTCATGTTCTTTATGTGTTTGTCTTGGAACCAAGACGTGGAAGGCCCTCGGTTGGTGGGGGATACTAGTGAATCTGAACAGGGGTGGGAGAGGGTGGGGAGGAGTCGACTTTAAGATGTGCAAACCTTCTCTTATTGCTCTCTGGGGCTCTTGGTCTTTGACAAGTTTACTTCCTTGCTATCCATTTCCCCCGGCCTTCTTTAAACAATCAGCACATTATTCCAAACCTTCGTCCGTGTCTACAGATCAGTGGCAGCAGCCAGCAGACGAGGCGAGGCGAAGGAAAAGGAGAGGAAGGTTGGCTGAGTGCTAACTCCCAGGGGAATGTGCTAATGCTGCCCTTTAAGTGCTCAAATCCCTCTGCAAGCCAGGCTGTGTGGTGTCACATCACTGTTCTGGAAACCCAGATCTGTTTGACAGAAGGAACAAGGAACAATTGAGTAACGTTTGTGTAACAAGTGTGTCTTGTTGCACGAGACAGATGGGCTAGATGTCGTTAGTACACAGATCATACACTGGCAGTTGATGCTGAAACAATTAGTTAATTAAGTAATCTGTATTATTTAGATTAAGTGATGTGTAGTGTCAGTCGTGTGATTTGTGTGTCTGTGCGTCTGCACCGGGGTTAATAAAGCACATTTAGATTATTTTCGTTCACTCATTATCCCTATTTTCCCTCTGTCTCTTCCTCTCCGGGCTCTTCTAGTTCTCCTCTCTCCTCTCTTCCCAACAGCTGTATCTCAGAGGACGGGTCTAACCGAAGGCAGAAGTTTAGGTTGTTTTCTCCCATTGTGCTTGTTGTGCTTTCACAACCCACTATCCACAGGCAATCCTTTGCCACACACATTAAATATCTTGTTTGTTTGGTGACAATGGTGTGGCAGTTCTCCAGTCTGATAATGATGTGTTTATAGACCTGAAAATGACATAGAATTAGATTAATTCTTGAGACAATATTCTATTCTGAATATGATTGCCGTTATTGCAACACATGGTCACAGTTAGACAACAAACCCATCTTTGTCATTACTGTACATTTTTTGTAACTTAATATTTTCTGGATTTTTGGTATGGGGCACTATTTAAGTTACTTTTTAAAGGCTATTGATTAAACAGTTCATTGAAGTTAAGCAAATAGTTATTGTTGAGCAAAGAAGTAATACTGCTTGTATGACGGTCATTTAGTGTGAGGCATTTGTTTATTCAACTTGACAAATGATAATTCTTGCTGCTTAAGCTCCATATGTGACCAACATTGCCGTTAAGCCACAGTGGTAATGGCTGGTCAACAGACATGGGGAGTGGATGCTTTCCCAATGAGGTAACACCAGTGGTGGGGTGAATGAGTCTCTATGGTGTGAACTGATATGATATATGTTTTGGACGGACACAACATGATCAAACTCAAGAAGAATGACTGATGTATAGGATCACAGTTTGTCTTCTGCATCTGTCATACTGTATCTCCAGCACTAATGAGGGTGGAGAATCACTGAGACTCATTGAGGATCATTACTCAGTGCAGAGAGTACTGCCTCACTCAAAGAATTATTGATACACTTTAGTTCAAGGCTTTTGTGTAGGAGGTGTGGGAACTGGTGTGTGTCCTCACAACGAAACCTCAAACACCCTGTCTTTATTCAACTCCAGGAAGCAGAGCCCAAACTCAAACCTCTATTAATGGTCTGTTTGTTTTGAAATGAGCCACAAGGGTATCAAGTGTCGTTTCTTGGAGACATTTGTTTTTGTATGTATATTTAGTTTAGTTTAACCGTCCTAAGAATACACAATGACCCGTTCTCTTACCTTATGAAGTACATACTGTTTTAGCATCTCAAATGTGATTGACTGATTTGGCAGAATTAACATTTCATGAGGGGAAAGCCCTACAGCTGAAATTGGGGTGAATTAAATGTCATTGTCGGGTGCTGGATAGAACTGTTTTTGCTATGATTAGAATCACATGCTGTATGCTAATAATGCAGACTGACATAAGATTAAGATAGCACATTTACCAAAACTGCTTCTCTTGCCTCAATCATGTCATATTGTGATGACACTTCAACAGGAATAGGACAGCACGTATGCTCTACGGTATGACATGTAGCTCAGGTATTAGCTCTATTGACATCCTATGAGATTTCGTTCTGGGTTTAGAGACTACTCAGGTATGGTGTTGTCATGCTAGTTGTGGAATATGAAAATGTCTGTATATCGCTGCCATATGGAGGAGGATACCTTAATAAGATCAGACAGGCTTAATGGAAGCCCAGTTCAGTTCAGATGGTCTCACTTTCATCATTACGACTCAGGGCTCCGGAGCCAGCCGTCCTTGACTCCGTCCTTGACTGTGTCAAAGTTAAACTCTTTGCAATGAGACAATTGCTACCATCAGTGAAATGCAGCTGCAGGTTGTAAAAATTATTCCTGGTTTATAGGAATATGAATAAACGGAAAAGCTCTTGGCCAAAGGGAAAGAGTCACACAGTCAGGTACGATGGTAATCTAAGCGTACTGGCGTGGTGTATTGTACACGGAGATGAGCATATGGAAGACATTCTTGTTTTGACTGGAGTTCTTATTGGAGCGTCTACAGACTTTAAATACTTGTAGTCTTCTGGGATTCGCAGGAGGACCATCTGTCTAGAGGTGCCTTTACCTTAAAATATGTTTTTCACTGTCTTTCATTGTATGATTTGTTGTATTTGTGGCGTCCTTTACAATTTGATTAGATATGATAATCGTATGTGCTCAATGTTTTTGTAAGAAATACTTGAAACGTGCAAATTATTTGACATGGAATTTTGTGACTATCTTCTTCCTAGGCCTCAAATCCTCCCAACCCCACTGACCTTCAGTACCAAAAACAACAGATATTTTTACACAGAAGACAGGGGACTCGCCTTTGAAGTTATATTTGTTCTTACTAAGGCAGTGGTTGATGAGAAGCCTATTTTAATGACACACAGGTCAAAGCTCATGACACAAAGGTCACAACCCCGGATATAATGAAAACAACCAGGGCATGCTGTACACCACTCAGCATGGGGTGCTGTCTGCTGTAAGGCCTGGAAACAAACTGCCTGTTTCATTGACTCCTCTAATTTCGACATGGCATTCTCTCCTCAGCCTGTCCTCACTGACCCCGGAGCAGCAGTAAACAGACAGAGGTCAAGGTCTCCTCTGAACCCTCTGAAGTTCGAAGAAATAAGTGATGATTGTTTTTTTTGCTTTCCTTTGCAGACAAGCCAGTCTCAATGACGCAGCCGAGAAGTATTACGGACGGGCAGCCAGCATAAGACCCAACGTGAGTATATCAACCTTTAATCACCCTTTATTACTCAACATGGACACTGAATCACTGGCTGGGTGGCTCTCTGGCCAATCACTGGCTAGGTGGCTCTGTGGCCGGTGGCTCTTTGGCCAATCACTGGCTGGGTGGCTCTCTGGCCGGTGGCTCTTTGGCCAATCACTGGCTGGGTGGCTGTTTGGCCAATCACTGGTTGGGTGGCTCTCTGGACAATCACTGGCTAAATGACTCTCTGGGCAATCACTGGCTATGTGGCTCTCTGGCCAATCACTGGCTGGGTGGCACTCTGGCCAATCACTGTCTTGCCTGTTTCCTCATAATGGCCTTTATTGTCAAAAGAGTCATCGGAGTTTCGAGAAAGACATGGGTTAAGTTGTCCTGAGCTGTAAGGTTTGTGTGTGCAGCATCAATCAGGGACTTCAAAGGAGGGGCCAGGGCCATTTTAGGGTGGTCAGATTGAAAGGAATAATGATAATAACACTTAGTCACAGGACTTTGGTGTGTGGATAATGAATAGACCCAAATAGTTGAGTAGGCTATCGTTTGACAACACAGATTTGACTTTGTTTGAACTGCAGTGGGGGAAAGAATGTTTTGCTTCTGTGGTCTTAATGTTAGTTCCTGATTGAAAGAATTCACTTGTCAAGGAACAATCAAAGTGTGTCTGGATAGTGTCAACCGACATTGATGTTTGATTCAGCCAACGGAAATGTTTCCTGTAGATACAAACGTACAAAATACACAATTTACACGGTTTACCCACTATGTTTATGTAATGGTAGTGAGTAAAAACTTTGATTATTTGTTTGAATGCATTCAAATATATGTCTGGCTTCAATGGACTATCTTGTATTTATGAGTCTCAAACTCCCACCCTCTTAGAGCAGCACAATCCTCATTATTGTCATAGTTCAGCTAAATGCATTGATAGAGACCGTACACCAAAGAATGGGAAGGTAAAGTGTGAAACTCATTTCCATAACTCAGTGCTACTAATAGTATAGACCCCCAGACAGTCCCCGCTGTGAAGACACTGTGATTGTTGTATAGTAACACAGTTATTCTATTTATTTTATATTTTATTTAACCTTTATTTAACCAGGCATGTCAATTAAGAACTAATTCATATTCACAATGATGTTCTACCACAGCAAACTGGAAAAAGGAAAGAGCATAATGTAGTTGGTGTTGAAGCGATGCAAGCTATCCAACCTTACTGGTAAAAATTCTATCTATAATTACAAAGTGTGAGAACCACAATAAGGTCAGAACATTGGCTGAGATCAGAGCAATATATTTAGAGAGTTAGGCCACATTTTAGAATATTTTTCTGATTCTATACATTCCGTTACATAGTATTGTTTAAATATTGTAATATCCCCATGTAATGTTAATGGGGAGCTAACATGGCTGCCATAGACTGTTGTAGTGTCATGTAAATGGATCATCATGCAGAAACAACATTGGCCCAACTGTCTAAATAGGTTGTTATCAGTAAAACATCACAATAAGGTGCACAGTGTTTTGCCTGCTGGGGGGCTATCTAGCTAATAACAGATCACGTCAATATGGCTAGTTAACAAGCTAACTTTCAGGGGATAAACTAGATGGCTATATGGCTCAAATATCGTTTCATTTGCTTGCCATCTAGTGGTAATGACATTAGTCCGACTGACAACTTTACCAGGACGAGGACTTGCCGATGTCAAGCTCTTTCCAAAAGCCTAATCTCTAATGAAGCAAGCTAAATGACACATGTTGCTTAGCTACATGGATAGGCTACCCTCACGTATCTGAAAATACATGATCAATTGATGTTTAGTGATCATAAAAAGCATGCAGTTACTTGCTGTATAACTCTGATGATAGAGCTAAATGTGGAATGCTCTTCAAGATATTATGATATTAAAACCAAATAGTCATAACATTTATTTAACAATCCCTTGAAAACAGTATGTAGTTGTCAATGGTTTTAGTCGAGCTGGGGGTTTCCTTTCCCCACAGCAGCCAAATTGAATGCTCTGCACCCGTATTGTGACATTCTATTGATAATGAGCTATACATGGCTCTGGCTATATTTTTGCCCTCGGAGCAGCAAGATGATTGGCTTTCCAATGTACTTGTCTATTTCAGGAACAGATCATCATTATAATATTTACATTTTAGTCTCTTGGCATCCACAAATATGTAAACATGCATTTGATGCATCCAAGTCCAAAAACAGAGGCTGTTTCAGCCCAATGTGGTCACATTGTTGGGATGCCTCCCTTGCCATTTGGCTTGCTTACAGTGGAGGCTAGGTAATGATTGAGGATGTTCATCCATCTTCCCCAGTATTACCCTTTGTTCTCTCGGACAATGTTCCTGTCTATCTTCATTTGTGATTGCATGCTATGCTTCAACTCCTGTATAGCTTGATTGCTTGACTTAGCTTGACTTTCAAGCACTGGCATTTTCATAATATATTAAGTCCACTTGTCCGTTCACTTTACTTAGGACTGGACGATTGGCTTAACTCAAGGGCTTTGGTGCCTTCCTATGCTTTCTATTTACAGTGGCATAAAGTAGGTTTATGGCCAGTCATTGCTCCCTCCTTATCATACTCCCATGGCTTTAAGCAGCTGTTTCTTCTGAGGTCCGGCTAATATACTCTACATCTGGTGATGCTTCCATTACAACTACATGCCAGAGGAAAGGTTTGGAGGGTGTGGAGGGTCGCTGGGGCGGGGATCTTTTGAAGCTCGACTGGAGGACTAAAAGGAAAAGCAGGAAGAGAACGAAGAGCAGTAGAATCCCTACCCAGGAGTCCTTGCACACCATTATCTCTCATGTGTAAGTGTGAGGCTGAGGATATAAAGGCCTAGCCTGTGATGGTATTTCATTGTGTTCAGTCCAAGGAGTCAGAGGTGTTCTCCTCCAGGGGTCTCAGCTTTTACTTCCCCTGATTCTTTCTTCCCAGACAGCTGGTTTCAATTAGTCTTCCTCAAGACAGTTTGATTAAATCAATCCCTAAAACACGTTTACACACTGTCGCACCCCCCTTCTCTCTCCCTCTCGCGCTCTCTCGTTCTTGCTCTCACTCTTTCATTCTCTCTCTCTGTCACACACATATGCACCACACACCCAAATATTATGGTAAAGTACAGAGTTGCAAATCAGACAACCAACTAGGCTTGGGCATTATACAGATTTTCATATCATCATACCTGCCGTCACTCATCCCAGGATTCACGGTATTACCGGCATATCACACAAGGGGTCGCTAAAAACACAAGAAAAGCCCATCAGGCCTCTATTACCAGAATGCTAACCAAATTTGCACAAACTAATAGAGAAATCACACAGACGCTGTTAGCTAAATACTAATGCGCGAAAAAGAACAAAACCCATTGCAAAGACAGGCAAATCCAGCTCATAAAGTTATACAAGCATAGCTAGTAGCTACCGAATGTAATTTTCAGTGAGTGTAGACATTTACAAGCGAAAGTAAACGAGAGAAATTGTGCTAATGGACAAAGTTGTGATGCATGCTTTTCTGAAAGAAGAGCAACATATGTACATGGAGTAGAGGGGAGAAGAACAGAGGAGAAAAAAATGCTAGTAGGAAGCACAGGGGGAAAAATGGCAACTGTACAGATAACTCATCCAGAGCTCTTTGACTTCTGGCAGAAAGCCATTATAATATATCTGATGGCAAACATTGAATAGTGAATTGCATACAAGTGTAACTTCATCACCTTATGAGACTTGTCGATAGATATATCTTATTTACAATGACGGCCTATTCTGGCCAAACCCAGACGACGCTGGGCCAAATGTCCACCGCCTTATGGGACTCCCAATCACAGCCAGCTGTGATACAACATGGATTCAAACCAGGGACTGTAGTGACGCCTCTTGCACCTAGATGCAGTGCCATAGGCCGCTGCGCCACTCAAGAGCCAGTCTATGTGCTTTCTTTTTAAAGGAGTTACATTTCGTTGTGGTCAGTTATGGTTATCATTTTCTGGGTTCTAGTTAAAAAGCTCCATCCTGCAAATTGGTTCCTAAAATCTTATCCTGCGCTTTGACCCATCAATTGCAGGGTCAAATACAGGGTAATTTATTACTTAAGCCAGTAAAAAAAGTACCATGACCGTTTAACCATGAAATCTGGCTTCTCATGTGATTTAAACGTATAGAAATGTTTTTACTTCTTCTGCTAGAGGATATTGCTTTAGCTACAAAAGTACCAGTCCCGCAGTCTGTGGTTACCGAAGCACTTCTAAGATGAAATCACAAGTTATTATTTTTTCTGGCAATTAAACGCTTTAACACATTGGAGAAAGCGGGAGTGGGAATTCCTGGTCAGGCCAGCCTTTACTTTGGCCCCGGCCACTGTAGCCAATGTGTTTTCTTACATCTGTTTAGGGATACGCGGGGCTCTCTAAGGGACAATGAGATTATTCCACAGGCAAGTTAGATTTTTTTTTCAATTTAATTCCCCCTATGAGAGAAGAGGCGATATTGGACATATTGTTCCCATCGAAATGCTCATGCATGGAGCATCACTCATCTAACCTTGACAATGGAAAAACAGAGATGATGAGTGTCTGAGACCAGAGCCCAGAGCAGAGCAAAACACAGCTGAACACGACTTCTACTGCAGGTAACACAGCTCAGATTACTGTGGACAAAGCAAGACAAATGGCCAGACAATGGGAGAGGGTCTGTGGTTTTATGTCCACAACTCCAGGACCTCATTCAGACTAGATGACCAAAAATGCCTTAAGTGTAGTTCACTGTCACCGTGACATAAGAAGTATTTTAGGTTGCATACCTTCAGACTAACGCTTCTAGGGCCAAGGGTTATGGGGCCAGACATATAGGTAACTGCCACAATAGAAGAAACATTTGAGTAATTGAGGGATTCTAAGTATTCAAAGCAGGTGCTTCCACACAGTTGTGGTTCCTGAGTTAATTAAGCATTCATTTTCCCATCAAATTGTATTAGTCACATGCGCCGAATACAGTGAAATGCTTACTTACAAGCCCCTAACCAACAATGCAGTTAAAAAAAATATGGATAAGAGTAAGAAATAAAAGTAAGAAGTAATTAAAGAGCAGCAGTAAAATAACAATAGCGAGACTATATACAGGGGGGTACCGGTGCAGTGTCAATGTGTGGGGGCACCGGTTAGTTGAGGTAGTATGTCTATGTACAGTGGTTCCTCCATTAATAGTTGCGAGCTTTCGCCACGGGACTTAGAGGTCATTTGTGGTTTAGTACGGTACCCTGTGTCACCTCTTATTGCTCCAGGCCAGCACAAGGGGGAGTTAGAGCACTGATTATGCCTTTGGGTCCTACTGTTTCTCTAACTGACAAAGAATGGGCGACAAACCTAAATAGAATCTGATAATTGTGCATGACTTCAGTATTACTTACTAAAACTGTTGTTACACTAAGGTTTTTATTATTTGATTTTGTTAGGATTATTTTGCTCTTACTGTAGTACTGTAGGCCAATCCCGACTGGTCACATTGTACAGCGCCTGAGTGGCGCAATGGTCTAAGGCACTGCTTAGCAGTGCAAGCTGTGTTGCTACAGATGCTGGTTCAATACCTGTGCTGGACTTCATGGGGAAACCCATGAGATGACTGTAGGTTTTTGGGTTTTGTCCCTCTAAAAACAGAAATAAATCATTCTAAATAACAAACTGGCTTTATTTATAAATTAGTAACAATATCTCACCCCATGTTCAAGAATGGCCTTTTTCTCACTTATTTTACGTTATTTGAAAATCAGCATTGCACTAGCATTGCACTAATAATGGCGCTGACTAGGGAAAAGTTCCCGATGTTCTGTTCTTAGTGCCAGTCTGCACGTTCAAACTAAAACAATGTTACTAATAATGGCATCTTTAAAAATAATGAGCCACCAATGATGATCCATTGCAAGAAGCCACCAATGATCATCCATGGCAAGAAGCCTCCAGTGATGATCCATGGAAAGAAGCCTCCAGTGATGATCCATGGAAAGAAGCCTCCAGTGATGATCCATGGCACGAAGCCTCCAGTGATGATCCATGGCACGAAGCCTCCAGTGATGATCCATGGCAAGAAGCCTCCAGTGACGATCCATGGCACGGAGCCTCCAACGACGTTCTCCAGTCCGGAGCCTCCAGCGAGGGCCTCCAGTCCGGAGCCTCCAGCGACGGTCCCCAGTCCGGAGCCTCCAGCGACGGTCCCCAGTCCGGAACCTCCAGCGACAGTCCCCAGTCCGGGGCTCGCAGCGAGGGTGCCCAGTCCGGGGCCCGCAGCTAGGGTCCCCAGTCCGGGGCCGGCTACGAGGGTCCCCAGTCCGGGGTCGGCGACGAGGGTCCCCGCACCAGAGGTGCCACCAAAGTGGGGTGAGCCAGAGGAGAGCGTGATCACACAGTCTTCCAGAACAGCTGGTGCTCTCATGCATGTTTCGGTGTTATTTGCCTCGAAGCGGGCATAGAAGTAGTTTAGCTCGTCTGGTAGGCTCGTGTCACTGGGCAGCTCTCGGCTGTGCTTTCCTTTGTAGTCTGTAATGGTTTGCAAGCCCTGCCAGATCCGAAGATCGTCATAGCCGGTGTTGTACGATTCGATCTTAGTCCTGTATTGATGCTTTGCCTGTTTGATTGTTCGCCGGAGGGCATAGCAGGATTTCTTATAAGCTTCCGGGTCAGTGTCCCACTCCTTGAAAGCGGCAGCTCTAGCCTTTAGCTTAGTGCGGATGTTGCCTGTAATCCATGGCTTCTGGTTGGGGTATGTACGTACGGTCACTGTGGGGACGACATCATCGATGCACTTATTGATGAAGCCAATGAATGAAGTGGTGTACTCCTCAATGCCATCGAAGGAATCCCGGAAAATATTACAGTCTGTGCTCTCAAAACAGTCCTGTAGCTTAGCATCTGCTTCATCTGACCACTTTTTTATTGATCTAGCCACTGGTGCTTCCTGCTTTAATTTTTGCTTTTAAAGCAGGAATCAGAAGGATAGAATTATGGTCAGATTTACCAAAATAAGGGCGAGGAAGAGCTGTGTATGCGTCTCTGTGTGTGGAGTAAAGGTGGTCCAGGTTGCTCATTTAACATGCTGATATAAATTTGGTAAAACGGATTTACATTTTCCCTGCATTAAAGTCCCTGGCCACTAGGAGCGCCTCCTCTGGGTGAGTGTTTTCTTGTTTGCTTATGGCAGAATACAGCTCATTCAATGCTGTCTTAGTGCTTAGTGTGGTGGTATGTAAAACAGATACGAAAAATACAGCTGAAAACTCTCTAGGTAGCTAGTGTGGTCTACAGTTTATCATGAGATACTCTACCTCAGGCGAGAGCAATAGCTTGAGACTTCCTTAGATATCGTGCACCAGCTGTTATTTACAAAAATACATAGTCCGCCGCCCCTTGTCTTACCAGACGCCGCTGTTCTATCCTGCCGGTGCAGCGTATTACCAGCCAGCTGTATGTTGATTAGTGTCGTTGTTCAGCCATGACTCCTTGAAGCATAAGATATTACAGTTTTGAATGTCCCGTTGGTAGTTTAATCTTGCGCGTAGGTCATCTATTTTATTGTCCAAAGATTGCACATTTGCTAGCAGAATGGAAGGAAGTGGGGGTTTATTCGATCGCCTTTGAATTCTCAGAAGGCAGCCCTCCCTTTGGCCCCTTTTTCTCCACCTCTTCACGCAAATCATGGGGATCTGGGTCTTTTCCCGAGAAAGCAGTATATCGTCAGACTCATTAAAGGAAAAAAAGGATTCTGCCAGTCCGTGGTGAGTAATCGCAGTCCTGATGTCCAGAAGTAATTTTCGGTCATAAGAGACAATAGCGGCAACATTATTTTTAAGTTTCAAAATGCAAATAAACGAACAAAAGAACACAATCGGTTGGGGTCCTGTAAATCGTCTGCCTTCTTCTCCGGCGCCATCATGCTTAGGGCCATGTATAAAAACAAATGCCCAGTTGCCCATTTATTTTGCCTACCATGGTTAGAAGATGTGCACTCAGTGACTTTGAAAGAGGGCTCTCAAAGGAGGATAGGGGGTTTAACTTGTTATGGATAGGGGGCAGCATTTTCACGTTTGGATGAAAAGCGTGCCCAGAGTAAACTGCCTGCTACTCAGTCACAGTTGCTAATATATGCATATTATTAGTATATTTATATAGAAAACACTCTGAAGTTTCTAAAACTGTTTGAATGATGTCTGTGAGTATAACAGAACTCATATGGCATGCAAAAACCTGAGAAAAAATCCATCCAGGAAGTGGGAAATCTGAGGTTGGTGGTTGTTCAACTCATTCCCTATTGAAGATGCAGTGGGATATGGGTCATGTTGCACTTCCTAAGGCTTCCACTAGATGTCAACAGTCTTTAGAACCTTGTCTGATGCTTCTACTGTGAAGTGGGGCCGAATGAGAGGGGAATGAGTCAGAGGTCTGGCAGAATGCTTTGAGCTCGTCACGCTCGTTCACGTGAGAGCGAGCTCTGTTCCATTTGCTTTTCTACAGACAAAGGAATTTTCCGGTTGGAACATTATTGAAGATTTATGTTAAAAACATCCTAAAGATTGATTCTATACTTCGTTTGACATGTTTCTACGGACTGTAATATGACTTTTCGTCTGAATTTTTGCCTGGACCTGCCCGCGCGTCGTGAGTTTAGATTGTGTACTGAACGCAGGAACAACAAGGAGGAATTTGGACATAAATTATGGACTTTATGGAACAAATCAATCATTTATTGTGGAACTGGGATTCCTGGGAGTGCATTCTGACGAAGATCATCAAAGGTAAGTGAATATTTATAATGCTATTTCTGACTTATGTTGACTCCAACATTGCGGATATCTTCTTGGTTTGTGTTGGTCTCTGAGCGCTGTACTCAGATTATTGCATGGTTTGCTTTTTCCGTAAAGTTTTTTTGAAATCTGACACAGCGGTTGCATTAAGGAGAAGTATATCTTTAAATCTGTGAATAACACTTGTATCTTTTATTAATGTTTATTATGAGTATTTCTGTGATTTGATGTGGCTCTGTGCAAATTCACGGGATGCTTTGGAGGCAAAGCCAAAAGTAAACTGAGGTTTTTGGATATAAATATGAACTTGATCGAACAAAACATACATGTATTGTGTAACATGTTGTCCTGGGAGTGTCACCTGGTGAAGAATATCAAAGGTTAGTGATTAATTTGATCAATATTTCTGCTTTTTGTGACTCCTCTCTTTGGTTGGAAAATCGCTGTATGCTTTCTGTGACTAGTTGCTGACCTAACATAATGATATGTTCTGCTTTCGCCGAAAAGCTTTTTTGAAATCGGACACTGTGTTTGGATTAACGAGAATTTATCTTTAAATTGTATTTTAAAAATAAAATTATTTTCGTTTTGTAAATATTTAAGACTAACTTATTTATTGCCACTCGTTTTGAAGCTGACTGCAGCTCTTTGTTAAGTGTTGCAGTGATTTCACTCTCTGTAGTAGCTGATGTGTATAATGTTGAGTGACGCAGGTCATTAGTAAAGATTGAAAAAAGGGGCCTAGATAGCTACTGTCATGGAAATTCTAACCAGAAAAGAAGAGAGACTGTAGATTCTTCAAACAACAACTTTTATTAAAGAATTGCAATTCTGGAGCGGTTAACAATCTCTCAAAAGGTTTTTATTATGAAAGTACAACCCCCCTTTGGGTGGTGTGACAACCAAACAGAACAATAGCCGTGAGGAAGCACTGGTTGGTGACCCCAATGTACAGCCAAAGGACTATGAGAAGCTGCGGTTGGCCTGTGGTGAGGTCTTGTTGATAAATGTCACGCCATTTCTAAATGCTCATTGTCTCGACACTGTTTCTAAAAGGAACCGAAACCATTTGTCTTGCTCGTCTCTCAGAGCTTAGTCCAGTCTACTGCTAAATTTGACCTTAAGTCCAGAACCATGAGTCAGTCACTTAGACAAAGGGGAGTGTTCTAGCAGAGGGAGCAAGTCACATTAGTACATTGTGACTTTAGTTAAATGCATAGATACACTGGATAAACGTTATAACAGCAATTTTGCCACCATCCTGCCCTTGGGAATGCCTGATTCTGCCTGGATTATGTTGGAGAGGCTACCATTAAAGAAACCCTCTGTGTTCTGTTAGAAAGGTAACTCTCAATCCACAGTATAGCAGTAAAGCCATAACATATAGATTTTTCCAGCAGCATATTATGGTTGATAATGTCAAAAGCCGCACTGAAGTCTAACAAAACAGCTCCCACAATCTTTTTATGATCAATTTCTCTCAGCCAATCATCGGTCATTTGTCTGAGTGCCATGCATGTTGAATGCCCTTCCCTAAAAAAATTGCTTTTATGTACTGTAAAATAACATTGTATCCGGTCAAACCATTTTTTCTCTCCAAAAGTTTACTAAGGGTTGGTAACAGGCTGATTGGTTGGCTATTTCAGCCAGTAAAAGGTGCTTTATTTTCTTGAGTAGCGGAATGACTTTTCCTTCCTTCCAGGCCTGAGGACACACACTTTACTGTAGGCTTAGATTGAAGAGATGGCAAATAGGAGTGGCAATATCGTCCGCTATCATCCTCAGTCATTTTCCATCTAAGTTGTCAGATCCAGGTGACTTGTCATTGTTGATAGGCAACAATAATTTTTTCACCTCTTCCACACTCTGAATTCGAGATTATGGAATTCAAAATTACAATAGTTGGATGTGTAGGTTTGGCATTTGTTGCTGGCATGTCATGCCTAAATTTGCTAATCTTGCCAATGAAAAAATCCTTAAAGTAGTTGACAATATCAGTGGGTTTTGTGATGAATGAGTTATCTGATTCAATGAATGAGGGAGTTGAGTTTGCCTTTTTTCCCAATAATTTATGGTGCTCCAAAGCATTTTACTATCATTCTTTATATAATTTATCTTGGTTTCATAGTGTAGTTTCTTCTTCGTTTTGTACTGTTTTGTCGCATGATTTCTCAATTTGCAGTAGGTTTGCCAATCAGTTATGCAGCCAGACTTATTTGCCATTCTTTTTGCCTCATCCTTCTCAACCATAACATTTTTCAATTTCTCATCAATCCACAGAGATTTAACAGTTTTTACAGTCATTTTCTTTTTCAGTCAGTTTCATAAATATGTCAACTGCGGTGTCTGGTTGCTCCTCATTACACACCACAGACCAGTAAATATTCTTTACATCAACTCACATTCGCATACTTTGATTCATGGACGGTCTATATCCAGGTTGCAATACGGTTTATACAGACCAACATCACATGCACACTAGCACTCAGTGCACAAAGGGAGCAACGTGAGCAGCGACGATGTCATGAATATAAAATATATTTGTGTGTGTGTGTGTGTGTGTGTGTGTGTGTGTGACTCAGTCACCAGATCTCAACCCAATTGGGACATTTTGGAGCAGCACCTGAGACAGCGTCTACAAAACACCAAATTATGGAATTTCTCGTGGAAGAATGGTGACGCATTCCAGACACTTGTAGAATCTATACCAAGGCGCATTGAAGCTGTTCTGGTGTCTCGTGGTGGCCCAACGCCCTATTCGGACATTTTCTGTTTGGTGTTTCCTTTATTTTGCCGGTTACAGTGCCTGTATCTATTATTAGCTAGCACACAACATGATTTGGAATTACTAGTCCAGTTTCTATTTGTTCCACACAGTTGATGTTGTTTCATCAATTACAACATGCAAGGTGAAAAATATTTTTGTTTTAAGGACATGAATTGAGTCTAGAGATTTAAGTTCTTCATGTCAACTTTTAATATATCACCAAGACGCTGTTGTTTATACTAATGTGCATAGTGGGGTCCGTTTAGAAATGTGTAAACCTTTGCCAAGCAGCATTTCCCATTCCGTTCATAGACACGTTTCCCCTGCCATGCTACAGTATTGGCAGCAGAATTACTCCACAGTGGTTTATGGTCTGAGGGGAAGAAATTAAGTATTTTATAAACTTTTGGTGAAATTTGTGAAAATGTCAAACCATGATGACATAAACACATGGCGTTTCATGAGGCAAATACCTATGTGTGATAATTACTTATAAGTCACAAAAACAGCAGAATTATATTCTATGACTTTACAAACTGTTATTAGTCATTTTATTGAGGCAGATTACACTTGACAAATAGCAAATCAGAAAAAACTATCAGAAAATAATCAATGCATGTGCAGTTCAGCAACTCACCCAGTATGTGTCATTATTTAGTTAGAATTATTTTGATCTCTCTCATGACATGCTCTCAAGTGAACTTTACATTCAAAACAGTAATTAGTCAACCATAACATAAAGCCATGTGTTATTACTCTGTAACAGTAGCGTAACTACACAAGTACAATGAATTATGTTCCAAATGAATATGAGACGTGAGACGCTTCCTTGGTCTCACGTCTCTCTGGATTGTTTTGCTCTTGTTTTGCTCTGGATTGTTTTGATTTAGATTGGGATCTGAACACTACTCTCCTACGATCCCGGGTGACACATCCCTTGAACTGACTCTGGTATTTTACCTCATGGCATCAGCAGGAAAATGCATTAAAAGACATTAATCCATGTGTCTCACTTCAAAGAGCTGGGTTCAGATGTGGAGCCCCAAACAGAGGGACATGGAGAAGTCCTGACACCACCCCCTGAGAAGGGCACTATGGCCTGGGCGGTCTAGATGTCTGGTCCAATAGCATATCACTACTGTCACAGTATGCTGTGTAACTTTGGAGATTGGTCCTGTTAACTGAGACAGATTTAGTTTAAGGTCTGAAAAATGACTACTTAATCCTATTGGCTGACTGAATTAACCTACAGTATCATGACATTTGTCCTCTGTTTTGGCAATCAGACATTATTGTAATAGGTCAACTGAAAGCATGTTGAGTAGGCCTGTACGATAAAGAGGATTGAGTATTCTGTATTGAGGTAGAGCTTGGTTTCAGGCAATAAAATGGCTCCATTCTAGTCAAACAACCCCCCAGCAATTTCTATGTGATTAAAACTGTTCTGCTACTTTATTTCAACTTTAATCGTTGTCCTATCAATATTTTCTCAGGACTTGTTAGTGGACTGTCATGCCGTCTCTTTCGAGAAGTGCTTTCCTTATTAAATAATGTATCCGACCAAGTCTAGATTCATAAACTAAGTAGATATGACATAACTTGCATTATTTATATCCAAACATCTTTTTATGGCTGTCAGCCTTGGGATGTTGTAACATTATATATGATCTATGCAATTAATTCCACAGTCAAAACAGAGGCTGTTAGTGGGAGGTTAATAAAATGTTTTAATGAGCTAACAGCTCTGGGGGGTCTGACTGAGTTGTACTGTAGGAGACTGTTACTCTCCTGCCACTTCTGCTACTGCTTCAATAGGTCTAACTGTGCTCTCAGCACTCTACTCCACCCCCAACCACATACTCACTCCCCTTCATATCCATCTCTGACTGTTAGTGTCTGCGATTACTGAAGAGAACATTGAGAGTGACATTTGAACAAAGATTTTCTATACTGCTAGAAGAAATGGTGCTATAAAGAACCAAAGATAACCATTATTTTAAGCAGTGTTGCCTTCTGTGAGATGTGATTCTGAGAATGACTGAACTGAACTGAACTGTCCTGCTCTTGTGTTCCAGTACCCAGCAGCCCTGATGAACCTAGGGGCCATTCTCCATCTCAACGGGAAGCTGCAGGAGGCGGAGACCAACTACCTGCGAGCTCTGCAGCTGAAGCCAGACGACACCATCACCCAGTCCAACCTGCGCAAGTTGTGGAACATCATGGAGAAACAGGGCCTCAGGACCATGGGGCTGTGAGTTCGCTCTCCAGCCAGCCAGCCAGCCATCTGTGCAGCAGGCCTGGGGAAGAAGTGACCTGCTGCACCCTCAGAGGATGGGGGGAGGAGAGACTGGGAAGGTGAGGAAGGGGGAGGACAGCAGAACGCTCCTCGTGACTGTCTGTTGTGAGGAGCGCTACATTTATGATGATAACTTTCTGGAACTTTGTCCAAAAAGGGTGCTCTCCCAGGATCTGTGATTCTTGACCAGAGCACTTAACTTGAAGTGGGCCATAGGTACAAACTTGATATTTTGTGGTTAATTAGGTTTTGAATTAGTTATAGATGCTTAAAAATTATTTTAGGACAATGTTTGTCCTGGGACAGTGCAAGATTAAAAGTGTGTGCGAGTGACAGGAAAAAAAGACTTCCCAAGGCGCTGCCCTCTGAAGCAGGAGCAGTGGAGCAGAAGTTACTTTTACTCACCGTCTAATTACGTTTTTCGTCTGAAGTCAGTTCATTGGCTTCTGTGCATATCAGTGGAACTCGTGGCATGGTATTGGACTTTACAGCTTTGTCAGTTATGGTTTGTTCTCAAATTTAACACACCCACTGGGTACAGACATCAGTTCAACGTCTAGTTTTGATTCACATTTGGTTGAGTTGTCAACTAACATGAATTCAATGTGAAATCAACAACAACAAAATCACCATGTTATTGGATTTAAGTAAAATGCTGAGTGAAAATAAGACAATTGCCTTACGTTAACTATTTTCAAATCCAATCTGTTATCCATGTTGATTCAACGTCATCACATAGAATTTGGAGGTGGAAATGACATGGAAACCGTTTTTTGCCCAATAGGCAACTAGTGGAGGTCAGGGTTGATTAATTATTGATTCTGATTGCCTATGAGATTTCACTGATTTGACATGTTGTTGGACATTGAGACCTACAGCACCATGCCTGCAAACGATATGTAGCAGATTGTTGAGCATCACTGAGTGATAAAAAGGGAACCCACTAATAGACTTATAAATAACACTTCCACAAGATAAAACAATGTGATACCTTATAAATGGGACACCTGCCCTCATGTAACAGTCATGGAGAGCTCAGAGTATTTCCCACCCTTAAAGATATAGATCCATAGAATATTGTTGCCAAAAAACAGTGGTAGTTGTGAAATAAAATGCCAATACATTTGTCAGAGGGAAAGGTGAAATGACTTTGAACTGAAGGAAATGTCTGTCATTATTTGCAAACTCTATTATACCTTTCTAATTGAAGGTGTGAAACTATTCCATGTAAATGTAGCAGAGAATTTCACATTCCTTCACTAAGCTTGTTGTTTCATAGAGAGACATCACATGGCTCCTGTGTAGGCTACTCATGTGTCCTTGGATATTTGTCTTAGAGGAAAGTAATGTGTTATGAAAGGAAATGGCCAACTAACTTCCGATGGTACTAACATTAGCCCCTATAAGTTGGCATGCTAGCTGGAGGTTTGGACATTACCAGAGAACTGAGGACTTCCCCTTCCTTCGTGATTCATACTGATGACCTGTCTTCAGACATGATTAGAGGACAGTCGGAAGCCATTACTGATGACTGAAATCTCCTAACCAAAATAGCTGTCTAATTGATGCACTCCTTTACATAACAATGCACAGCTTTAGTTTGTCTGAGGGAATCTTTTTATGTAATATTGCTTTGAAAACGTAAATGTTATTTTATTTGTATGTATACATGAAGTTTAATATATACAGTTAAAAGCCACATACATTATAATGGAGACAATAGTCTGACTTGCAAGGGAAGGTCAATGCCCAGCAGGTTCAGTATCTGTAAGATGTGAAGTATTTTCCATAATATCAAAACATAATGTTCTCTCACTCTTCTCGGTCTTAAACATCCATTTTGTATATATTATGTGTAATTAACATCTACTTGGTGCTTGTCATTAAAACATTTACCACCGTTTATCAACTGTATCTTACATTTGGAAGGAAGAAAAAGTATTTTGGAGATGATCCCGCTATGACATTTCTGTTTATTGTAAAGAAGCCCACAGCCACCGGGCGGTTTAATATTTGTAAGTTATTTCTTTGTGTTATCTTGGCATATAAACCAGCTGGTACTGTGTTATCTTTTTAAATGTATGTTGAAGGAAGTTGGTAAGATAAATATAGATTAATTTCCCTTCAAGAAATGTGATATACCTGTACACATTTGTCTGGAAGACTTTGCCTTGCAATATGACTGAAAAAAAATATTATACAGCTATTTGATTCCTAACACCATTTTCTGACAGGTGTATCTTGATTATGCTAAGATATTGCATTTGATTAAAAAAAAATAAGTTCATCATAGACAATAAATTCAATGGCTACCAAAAAGTCAAAAGTATTAAAGCATTGCCATTTCTTTTGCTGTCCACTTAACTTCAGTCACCCCATACATCCAAGATCATATCCAGTGCTTTATGAAGTTAGTAGTCTGATAGTTGCCTTGTTCTTTCTTGAACAAAAAAAATGTATGAGCCCTGTTCCACTCTGTACGTAACCTCTGTTCTCATGTCTGTCTGCCAGTATTGGAGTCACAGCATGGCAATGTGTCTGGCTCTAGCTGGATGGTCTTACTGGTTGTTACAGTGCTGACGATTGTGATGGTCTTGACCATACAGCACAACACTGTACAACACTGTGTTGTATATAGCTATGGTCACCATGTCTATTTGTCTGTTATAGTGAAATGTTGAACTAGGTTATCACAATAAACTATTCTACCTTCACACCTTCCACCCCACTCCCACAACCCCCCATCACAAGTTGTGCTAATTTCTCTTGTGTATAAATTGTTTATGAACAAATTATAGTATGAATGAAGATGGAAATAAGTGTTTCATTCTGTCTCTCTGCTCAGGGATTTCAAGCGGTGGGTTGTATTGCTGAATCATACTCACAGAGCACTCGGAGAGTTTACTAAATTAAAGTTGTATTTTTTTAAAGTTGTTGTATTTGTATAAATGATCAAGATTTGTAGCCTTTCCTTAAACGATGCGCCAGAATAAACTTTCCCAATGTTGCTTTTTTTCCACAATAAAGTAATGGTGTTCTGCTTTCATTGTCTGTCTGAGTATTTTAGGGGGACAGTTTTGGAAAGTTTATTTTACATTTACAGTACTTTAGCATGTCACACTTAGCCTCAAAAACAACATTCCCATGACGTCCTTCTATATACTGATATACAGTGCATTCGTAAAGTAAAATAATTTTTCCATGTTTTCTTCAGCTTTATTATAAAATTGATTAAATAGTTTTTTCCCCACATCAATCAATCTACACACAATACCCCATAATGACAAAGCAAAAATACGTTTTTGCAAATGTTTGCAAATGTATTAAATATAAAAAACTGAAAATATCACATCTATATAACTATTCAGACCCTTTACTCACTACTTTGTTGAAGCACCTTTGGCAGTGATTACAGCCTCGAGTCTTCTTGGGTTTGACGCTACATGCTTGGCAGTGATGTATTTGAGGAGTTTCTCCCATTCTTCTCTGCAGATCCTCCCAAGCTCTGCTGGGTTGGATGGGGAGCTTTGCTGCACAGCTATTTTCAGATCTCTCCAGAGATGTTCGATCGGGTTCAAGTCCGGGCTCTGGCTGGGCCACTCAAGCACATTGAGACCAAAGCCACTCCTGCGTTGTCTTGGCTGTGTGCAACAGGGTCGTTGTCCTGTTGGAAGGTAACCTTCACCCCATTCTGAGGTCCTGAGCCCTCTGGAGTAGGTTTTTGCCTCGATCCTTACAAGTGTCCCAGTCCCTGCCTCTGAAAAACTTCACCACAGCATGATGCTGCCACCAACATGCTTCACCGTAGAGATGGTCCCAGGTTTCCTCCAGATGTGGCGCTTAGCATTCAGGTCAAAGAGTTCAATCTTGGTTTCATCAGACCAGAGAATCTTGTTTCTCATGGTCTGGGATTCTTTAAGTGCCTTTTGGCAAACTCCAAGCGGGCTGTCATGTGCCTTTTACTGAAGAGTGGCTTCCATCTGGCCACTCTACCATAAAGGCCTGATCGGGTTCTTGGTCACCTCCCTGAACAAGGCCCTTCTCCCCCGATTGCTCAGTTTGGCCGTGCGGCCAGCTCTAGGAAGAGTCTTGGTGGTTCCAAACTTCTTCCATTTAAGAATGATGGTGCCCACTGTGTTCTTGGAGACCTTCAATGCTGCAGCTATTTTTTGATACCCTTCCCCAGATCTGTGCCTCGACACAATGCTGTCTCTGAGCTCTACGAACAATTCCTTCAACCTCATGGCTTGGTTTTTGCACTGTCAACTGTGGGACCTTATATAGACAGGTGTGTGCCTTACCAAATAATGTCCAATCAATTGCATTTACCACAGGTTGGTAAATCAAGTTGTAGAAACATCTCAATCAAGTTGTCGAAACATCTCAAGAATGGTCAATGGAAACAGGACGCACCTGAGCTCAATTCCGAGTCTCATAGCAAAGGGTCTGAATACTTATGTAAATAAGGTTTTTCTGTTTTTTATTTGTAATACATTTGCAAACATTTCTAAAAACCTGTTTTCGCTTTGTCATTATGGGGTATTGTGTAGATTGCTGAGGATTTTTATTTATTTAATCAATTTTAGAATAAGGCTGTAATGTAACAAAATTTGGAAAAAGTCAAGGGGTCTGAATACTTTCCGAAGGCACTGTATACAGTCCGTAGGCATAAGGCATATTTACCTCCTATTCATAAAGGGTTTCAGACATAATGGGGTGGTCTTGCAGGCTATGGAAAAAGGTTTTACAAGGCATTTGAAGTTCCCCTGCAAATTTGCTAAAATGTGTCACACAATCAGCTCAAACTGATCTCCTGCTTTCATCTTTGTACAACACAAAGGGGAAGTAAACATTCCCATATGGAAGGGAAGGGTGGGTAACACAGTGTCTACATGTGGCCTACCTGTCTTGCCCCCTCCTTCCCCGCCCCATATCTCTGACCCCGCTGACAAGCAGAAGTCCTACCCAGTAACCCTTCAGACATGGGAGTCAGTCTTGTGATGTTTCTCATGTGTGAGCCTGATGGCCACTCGCATGATGTGAACACCCCATGGTGACCAGGGTTCCTTATTGATTCATTCAAAATGTCATGTGCAAAGGCCATTGTCATTGTCTGTTCCATTTTGGAACTGTATTCTCCCAATGCAGGTATGCTCTTATCATGACAAATCATGATCAAACATGTCAGAAAGCAGGGCTGTGGACATTCCAATCCCTTTCAGATGCTAACCATATGATATGGTTGACTTGGACACCATTCTATAAATGCACAAGCAGTTAAAATACATTCTGTGTATGTGTGGTGACTGCCGTTAGAGTGGAAGCCTATATTGCGCAATGCCAGTTCAAATCAATTTTTATTTGTCACTATTTTCTATTGTGGCTAATGCTTTCTCCATTTGCTCCACTCACGTCTCCAAATTAATTAAAAGGTTAATCCATCTCCTCGCTGCCAAAAAGTGAGGTAATAGTTCTGAAATGAGAGAAACAGGCACACATGTAAGGGTGTTCACGCACAATAACTCCACATCATAATATTTCTTATTTTGCCTAGCTATATACCTATCAGCATTACAGGTATTTATGTACCACTAATAACTCCATCAGGCATTATTAGCAAGGCATTACAAGTTGAGGACAGATGATGACAGATTACATCCAGTAATGCCATAAGGATGTTATGGTCAATAATAGCCAATAATAGCAAGTATAGTCACTTACTAGGAGAGCAGTGATGCGCTTGGCCATTTTTCATAATAAATGTATTGTTCGCTGCTGCCATATGGGAGCTTTTGTATGCACACCTACATGACAGAGCAGATTGAGAACCTTGTATTCTAGCCATGTAAGATGACCACGACGACGCTTTAAACGTTATAATGAAAAAGGTCTGAACTCACTAAAAAACGTTCCATCTCTGAGGAGCACATCTCATGCGATCTGATATCCTGCTTCTCTATCAATAAATGCACATTTTCATCAGGGCATTAAGCATTAAGTCATGGATTCCCTGTGTCCAGCACCCAAGGAAATACATCACATCTGTCTTCCATTTTCATGACCTACTTCATCACGTTACGATATTGCCTTTTGCATCCAGAGGAGTCCGAGCTGGAAGAGAGGGGCTTACCATTTCCTTATGAGGGTATTTTTCTTATTATGTTGTTATATGGCAAATCTGCCAGCTGTTATCAAGCAAATATTTTGCGGAATGCGCCGGTGACCTATCGGGGCTTTGATCTGAGCGGCATGGGCCAGCCGCTCGGAGCGAACATGCAGAGTCTTTAGAACGGATCGCTGTGCGTGACGCATGGAAGTCTTTCCCTCTGGACCCAATAGCCATTGTTATTGCTTAACAGAAGAAGCATTAGAACGAGGATTAGGCACGAAATGCTTGACTCAACAATAAGGTATCTACCTCTCCAAGACACTGCTTCATATTATTGAAGTGTCTTTTTTAGCTTCAGGAAATTGCATTTCTTTTTGCATTTCTGTGGAAATACTCCTCTCAATGCTCTCTGTTCCACAGGTAGCAGAGGTACATTATCAGTTGAGAAAACAATTTCAGGCCCTGGGGATCAAAGATGCTGGAATGATGGTAGGCCCTCTCTTCCTCTTCTTTGTAGACAGTGTCTGAGCTAGGGTTGCAAAATTCTATGAACTTTCAATACATTTCCTGGTTTTCCAGAAATCCTGGTTTTTGCAACCATAGACTGACTCAGAACTAACTCAGTACAAGGAAACCAACAGAGAAAACCATGCGTTTTGAATGATTAATCCATTCCATAAATAGTAGGTATTGTCCTAAATGCTTGTGAAGATAGTCTTTACTGAAGTCACATGAATCTGTGGATTAATACCAAACACTGCGGCAAATGTACCTATAGCTAAATGTAGTCTACTTTTGAAATTTCACAGATCAACATCTGCCTAAATACTTCCCCTATGTCAAATACATAATCTTAGCCGAGAGTAGAGGACGACTAAGTCTTTCCGTAGTAGGGCCTGCAGAATCATCTCTGACATGCTATATTGTATGTTTTTTTTAAATTTAACATTTTAATTTAACCTTTATTTAACTAGGCAAGTCAGTTAAGAACAAATTCTTATTTACAATGACGGCCTCCCCCGGACGACACTGGGCCAATTGTGCGCTGCCCTATGGGACTCCCAATCACGACTGGTTGTGATACAGCCTGGAATCGAACCAGGGTCTGTAGTGACGCCTCTGGGACTGAGATGTAGTGCCTTAGACCACTCGGGAGTGAACTTGGGCGGCCCGTTGCTATAGAAACGATCAGAAACTAAAAGTGACACCACAGGTCTTTACAGATACAACAACGAGAGAGATGAGAGAGGTATCTTGTCTTTACAGATACAACAATGAGAGAGATGAGAGAGGTATCTTGTCTTTACAGATAAAACAATGAGAGCGATGAGAGAGGTATCTTCTCTTTACAGATACAACAATGAGAGAGATGAGAGAGGTATCTTGTCTTTACAGATACAACAACGAGAGAGATGAGAGGTATCTTGTCTTTACAGATAAAACAATGAGAGAGGTATCTTGTCTTTACAGATACAACAATGAGAGAGATGAGAGAGGTATCTTGTCTTTACAGATAAAACAATGAGAGAGATGAGAGAGGTATCTTGTCTTTACAGATACAACAATGAGAGAGATGAGAGAGGTATCTTGTCTTTACAGATACAACAATGAGAGCGATGAGAGAGGTATCTTGTCTTTACAGATAAAACAATGAGAGAGATGAGAGAGGTATCTTGTCTTTACAGATACAACAATGAGAGCGATGAGAGAGGTATCTTGTCTTTACAGATACAACAATGAGAGCGATGAGAGAGGTATCTTGTCTTTACAGATAAAACAATGAGAGAGATGAGAGAGGTATCTTGTCTTTACAGATACAACAATGAGAGCGATGAGAGAGGTATCTTGTCTTTACAGATACAACAATGAGAGCGATGAGAGAGGTATCTTGTCTTTACAGATACAACAATGAGAGCGATGAGAGAGGTATCTTGTCTTTACAGATACAACAATGAGAGCGATGAGAGAGGTATCTTGTCTTTACAGATACAACAACGAGAGATATGAGAGAGGTATATTGTCTTTACAGATAAAACAATGAGAGAGATGAGAGAGGTATCTTGTCTTTACAGATACAACAATGAGAGCGATGAGAGAGGTATCTTGTCTTTACAGATACAACAATGAGAGCGATGAGAGAGGTTTCTTGTCTTTACAGATACAACAACGAGAGAGATGAGAGAGGTATCTTGTCTTTACAGATAAAACAATGAGAGAGGTATCTTGTCTTTACAGATACAACAACGAGAGAGATGAGAGAGGTATCTTGTCTTTACAGATAAAACAATGAGAGAGGTATCTTGTCTTTACAGATAAAACAATGAGAGAGATGAGAGAGGTATCTTGTCTTTACAGATACAACAATGAGAGAGATGAGAGAGGTATCTTGTCTTTACAGATACAACAATGAGAGAGATGAGAGAGGTATCATGATTTTACAGATACAACAATGAGAGCGATGAGAGAGGTATCTTGTCTTTACAGATACAACAATGAGAGAGATGAGAGAGGTATCATGATTTTACAGATACAACAATGAGAGAGATATCTTGTCTTTACAGATACAACAATGAGAGAGATGAGAGAGGTATCATGATTTTACAGATACAACAATGAGAGCGATGAGAGAGGTATCTTGTCTTTACAGATACAACAATGAGAGAGATGAGAGAGGTATCTTGTCTTTATAGATACAACAATGAGAGAGATGAGAGAGGTATCTTGTCTTTACAGATACAACAATGAGAGAGATGAGAGAGGTATCTTGTCTTTACAGATACAACAATGAGAGAGATGAGAGAGGTATCTTGTCTTTACAGATACAACAATGAGAGAGATGAGAGGTATCTTGTCTTTACAGATAAAACAATGAGAGAGATGAGAGCGGTATCTTGTCTTTACAGATACAACAATGAGAGAGATGAGAGGTATCTTGTCTTTACAGATAAAACAATGAGAGCGATGAGAGAGGTATCTTGTCTTTACAGATACAACAATGAGAGCGATGAGAGAGGTATCTTGTCTTTACAGATACAACAATGAGAGAGATGAGAGAGGTATCTTGTCTTTACAGATAAAACAATGAGAGAGGTATCTTGTCTTTACAGATACAACAATGAGAGAGATGAGAGAGGTATCTTGTCTTTACAGATACAACAATGAGAGAGATGAGAGAGGTATCTTGTCTTTACAGATACAACAATGAGAGCGATGAGAGAGGTATCTTGTCTTTACAGATACAACAATGAGAGCGATGAGAGAGGTTTCTTGTCTTTACAGATACAACAACGAGAGAGATGAGAGAGGTATCTTGTCTTTACAGATAAAACAATGAGAGAGGTATCTTGTCTTTACAGATACAACAACGAGAGAGATGAGAGAGGTATCTTGTCTTTACAGATAAAACAATGAGAGAGGTATCTTGTCTTTACAGATAAAACAATGAGAGAGATGAGAGAGGTATCTTGTCTTTACAGATACAACAATGAGAGAGATGAGAGAGGTATCTTGTCTTTACAGATACAACAATGAGAGACATGAGAGAGGTATCATGATTTTACAGATACAACAATGAGAGCGATGAGAGAGGTATCTTGTCTTTACAGATACAACAATGAGAGAGATGAGAGAGGTATCATGATTTTACAGATACAACAATGAGAGAGATGAGAGAGGTATCTTGTCTTTACAGATACAACAATGAGAGAGATGAGAGAGGTATCATGATTTTACAGATACAACAATGAGAGCGATAAGAGAGGTATCTTGTCTTTACAGATACAACAATGAGAGAGATGAGAGAGGTATCTTGTCTTTATAGATACAACAATGAGAGAAATGAGAGAGGAATCTTGTCTTTACAGATACAACAATGAGAGAGATGAGAGAGGTATCTTGTCTTTACAGATACAACAATGAGAGAGATGAGAGGTATCTTGTCTTTACAGATAAAACAATGAGAGATGAGAGCGGTATCTTGTCTTTACAGATACAACAATGAGAGAGATGAGAGGTATCTTGTCTTTACAGATAAAACAATGAGAGCGATGAGAGAGGTATATTGTTTTTACAGATACAACAATGAGAGCGATGAGAGAGGTATCTTGTCTTTACAGATACAACAATGAGAGAGATGAGAGGTATCTTGTCTTTACAGATAAAACAATGAGAGAGGTATCTTGTCTTTACAGATACAACAATGAGAGCGATGAGAGAGGTATCTTGTCTTTACAGATACAACAATGAGAGCGATGAGAGAGGTATCTTGTCTTTACAGATACAACAATGAGAGAGATGAGAGAGGTATCTTGTCTTTACAGATAAAACAATGAGAGCGATGAGAGAGGTATCTTGTCTTTACAGATACAACAATGACAGAGATGAGAGAGGTATCTTGTCTTTACAGATACAACAATGAGAGCGATGAGAGAGGTATCTTGTCTTTACAGATACAACAATGAGAGAGATGAGAGAGGTATCTTGTCTTTATAGATACAACAATGAGAGAGATGAGAGAGGTATCTTGTCTTTACAGATACAACAATGAGAGAGGTATCTTGTCTTTACAGATACAACAATGAGAGAGGTATCTTGTCTTTACAGATACAACAATGAGAGAGGTATCTTGTCTTTACAGATACAACAATGAGAGAGATGAGAGAGGTATCTTGTCTTTACAGATACAACAATGAGAGAGATGAGAGAGGTATCTTGTCTTTACAGATACAACAATGAGAGAGATGAGAGAGGTATCTTGTCTTTACAGATACAACAATGAGAGAGATGAGAGAGGTATCTTGTCTTTACAGATAAAACAATGAGAGAGGTATCTTGTCTTTACAGATACAACAATGAGAGAGATGAGAGGTATCTTGTCTTTACAGATAAAACAATTGTAACGACTCTCCTCTTCGTCTGATGATGAGAAATAGGAATCATCGGACCAACACGCAGCGTGGTAAGTGCTCATAGTAAATTTAATTAAATAAACTGAACACTGAATGACAAAAAAACAACAAAGAGAGTGAACGACACGAATCAGTCCTGTAAGGTGAAAAAACACAAAACAGGAAACAACTACCCACAAACACAGGTGGGAACAGGCTACCTAAGTATGGTTCTCAATCAGAGACAACGATTGACAGCTGCCTCTGATTGGGAACCATACCAGGCCAAACACATAGAAAAGGACAACATAGAACAAAACATAGAATGCCCACCCCAACTCACGCCCTGACCAAACCAAAATAGAGACATAAAAATTATCTCTAATGTCAGGGCGTGACAACAATGAGAGAGATGAGAGAGGTATCTTGTCTTTACAGATACAACAATGAGAGAGATGAGAGAGGTATCTTGTCTTTACAGATACAACAATGAGAGAGATGAGAGAGGTATCTTGTCTATTGTGAAGTAGCACTCTTAGTGGTGGAGGTTTCCGTGATGAGGCAGTAAGATGGTAACGGTGCAATGCTCAAGGTGAGGCGTTTAAGTTTCAAGTTTTATTGTCATGTGCACAAGTATAGTGAAATGTCTTTCTTGCTTTTCCAACAGTTCAGTAATCAATATCAGTAGTACTATAAAATAAAATTAAGTAAAGTAGAACAAAAACACACCAGAAAGTAAGTAAGCTATATACGGGGTCAGTAAGCTATATACGGGGTCAGTTCCAGGGTCAGTAAGCTATATACGGGGTCAGTAAGCTATATACGGGGTCAGTTCCAGGGTCAGTAAGCTATATACGGGGTCAGTAAGCTATATACGGGGTCAGTTCCAGGGTCAGTAAGCTATATACGGGGTCAGTTCCAGGGTCAGTAAGCTATATACGGGGTCAGTTCCAGGGTCAGTGCCAATACCATTTTTACAATGTGCAGGGATACTGGAGTGGTAGAGGTAGATATGTATGGGGGTAAAGTGACTAGGCATCAGGATATATGATAAACAGAGTAGCAGCAGCGTATATGATGATTGTATGTGAGTGTGTGTGCAGAGTCACTATGAATGTGGGTGCATGTAATGTGTGTGTGAGCAAATTAAGTGTGTGTGTGTGTGTGTGTGTGTGTGTGTGTGTGTGTGTGTGTGTGTGTGTGTGTGTGTGTGTGTGTGTGTGTGTGTGTGTGTGTGTGTGTGTGTGTGTGTGTGTGTGTGTGTGTGTGTTGGAGTGTCAGTGTCAGTGTCAGTGTGAGTGAGTTAGTGTGTAGAGTCCTGTGAGTATGCATAGAGTCAGTGCAAAAATAAAAGGGTCAATGCAAAGTCTGTGTAGCCATTTCGTTAGCTATTTAGCAGTCTTATGGCTTGGGGATAGAAGCTGTTCAGGAGCATGTTGGTGTCAGACTTGTTGCTCTGGTACCTCGTGCCGTGTAGAAGCAGAGAGAACAGTCTATGGCTTGGGTGGCTATAGTCTTTAACAATTTTCCGGGCCTTCCTTTCTCGGCCCCAGTGATGTACTGGGCTGTTCGCACCACCCTCTGTAGCGCGTGCGATCGAGAGCGGTTCAGTTGCAATACCAAGCAGTGATACAGCCAGTCAAAATGTTCTCAATGGTGCAACTTTTTGAGGATTTGAGGGCTCATGCCAAAATCTTTTCAACCTCAGTGAAGTAGGGAAATAAGCTGTAGCAAACTTAATTACAATATAAATATAGAAAACAATAAACAGTACGATGAACAGAACGGAACATAAACTGGACAGAAAACAACATAATAAGTAAAGAAGTGTAAACCAAGACTTAAACCAAGGGGACATGTTGCTACATAGCTCTTTCTTATCAGGCATTATTGAGGCCTGGGTTTAAGTCTTGGTTTAGACTTCTTGCTGAGCAGGGGAACACAACTATGTACTTGAGCATTACTGGGGAGCTTTTTGACCAGACCACTACTGTCCGCTCATTATAAACCCAGAGGTTTAGATGGCAAATTGGCTTGCATTAGCCTACATAGCCTATAGTAGGCCTAGGTCTGAACCTGAATCCTGCATAGATAAACAGCTTGCTTGTCTTTGTGGCACCGTGTTAACAAACATTGTCTCATTAGTTCACAACAGGAGGTCCAACATGTGTGAGTGACAGTGAATCAAACAAAATAATTGCATTCCTGCTGTTTTGTCACCTGCTGAGATGCATAAACAGACTTCGTTATATGACTGACCTTCATTCTGAACTTAGTCTTCTATGAATAAATGTGAAAGTATATCCCGGTTAGCCACACATTTGTACAATAGTCACTGTACCAGACCAAACTCCTGAATAAAGGAGGATTATTAAGGAAATATTGAATGTTAGTTTTTTCCTGTCTAATTTAGGAACCAGGGATATAACCAGGGATTTTACCAGATTGAACACCTTCATTATACCAGTCTGGGCAGTTAATAGGTTAATAGAATGCGTCAAACCCTACAAAAATGTCCATGAATTATAATCCACATAATTCACATCTCCTGTTGGTGCAGGATCATTTTCCTGATGTAGCAAACTGGCTCAAATGAATATCCCACATTTATAGTTCACATTGTTGTGCTATACATGTTGATTTCATTATAACACAAGGAAAAAAAATTATCACTTGTTCTCATTACAAAACACAATCCTAACTTTCAGTTTTTCCTTTTAAATGTAGTTGCAAAAATTTCTGAACAACTTTTTTCACGTTGCCATTATGGGGTATTGTGTGTACATTGCTGAGGAACACAATTCATTTAATCAATTTTAGAATAAGGCTGTAACGTAACAAAATGTGGAAAAAGTCAAGGGGTCTGAATACTTTTCGAAGGCATTCATGTGAAACGTTGAGAGATATGTCAACACTAAGCTGTAGAAAAATAGAGATTGGGGATTTTTGATCCTGCGGTTAAACCAAGGCAATCTTAGTGATTCATCACTGTTGCAGAGGAAATGTGCTTCGTAATTCCAATAAAAGCCAGCGATTTCTGATAATATTCACAGCAAATGTTACTTTTCTAATACATAAAGCAAACACAACTGACACTGTTATCATGGAAAAATATTTCACTCATCTCCTCTGCCAGCATCCTTGTATCACTTCATAACTTCTTTAACAAGACACTGCTTAAGACCCCAGTAAAGAGTAAACATATTTCTCCTCCTCCCCACTCATGACTCCTTTATGTAGGAGAGGTAGAGCCCACTCAAATGACAATGCATTTATCAACATGGCACATGGTTATGCTTTCAGTAATTCATTTATGTTTCAACATGTAGACAAGTGGCGGTGTAATATAATACCCCACTGATGTGACTGTGTGATAAAAGTAATGAGGTGTGTGTGTGTGTGTGTGTGTGTGTGTGTGTGTGTGTGTGTGTGTGTGTGTGTGTGTGTGTGTGTGTGTGTGTGTGTGTGTGTGTGTGTGTGCGTGCGTGCGTGCGTGCGTGCGTGCGTGCGTGCGTGCGTGCGTGCGTGCGTGCGTGCGTGCGTGCGTGTGTCAGTCACTGATACTGCCCAGGGAATGAAATTACATTGGGTGGTCCTCCATTATCCTTGGTGAAAAGTTTCCTCTGCATTTCCTCATGGCATTGTCTTCTTGTATCAACCCTGGTGTGTTCCATTTTTACCTTGGAACACTCACTGCTACATTGAAAACAGTGAAACCTATTCAAACATGTTCTATTTCCGTTTTCTATATTTGGTCAAGAAAAAGGAAGGTCATTATCAACAGAATCCTTTTAACTTGCACAGTTGATATCCTGATTGAGAAAAGAGATCATACTGAGAGAGAGTTTTTGTTGTAATTTTTCTCCCCAGATTCATGAATACAATCTTGTTTCATCGCTGCAACTCCCTAACGGGCTCAGGAGAGGCGAAGGTCGTGTCATGAGTCCTCCGAAACATGACCCACCAAACCGCGCTTCTTAACACCCACTCGCTTAACCTGAAAGCACCAATGTGTCGGAGGAAACACTGTTCAACTGACGTCCGAAGTCAGCCTGCAGGCGCCTGGCCCGCCTCAAGGAGTCGCTAGAGCAAAGTAAAGCCCCCCCCGAGCCAAACCCTCCCCTAATCCGGACAATGCTGGGCTAGTTGTGCACCGCCCAATAATAACACAGCTTGGGATCGAACCCCAGTGACGCTGCAATATTGCGATGCAGTGCCTTAGACTGCTGCGCCACTCAGGTTACACGTTACACTCTACCACTACAGTCAACCTCAGGGTAACCTCTGTGGAGCCTGGCCTGGCCTCAGATCACCTCTAATGCTTTATTCTCCCAGTGCCCCGGGCCCAGCCTGCCATGGCAAACAGTGCGTGTGAAACGAGGAGCCAGTGATAGAACCCAGAACCGTGTCGTGTCAAAATGGCAGCTTTCGAGGATTTAAGGAGCACTGTTACAGCCAAGGCCCATGGGCCTCATAAACTCCCTATCATTTGGCAGCATCCGAATGACCAAGTCCTTTGCTCAGGAAATGACCGTTTTTCTCTCTCGGGGAGGACAGTTTGTCTTCTGCCAGTCCTCACTCCTCACCAGTCTGGTGCCATGGGTAGCCATTCCCATAGTGTTCCCAGCCTGTGTTGAGTCTATCTATGCATTCTATACATTACTGTATACTGTGAGAGCAGCAGGTGTGGCCAGAGTGCGGGGTCGGGATTGATTAGTTCCAGGGAGGGAGACGGATGTGAAGGATCCAGCAGGGTATGTCAAAACGAGAGGCACTCCTCCAGATTCCTAGACAGCTGGAGTTCCATTCAAGATGAGGGAATATGGAGCGGGGAATATGGGAGGTGGGGAGCTATCCATGGGACAGCAATAGTTTTTGCCCAGCAGGAGACAGACGCTCCATACACAATAATAATGGGCTATTAAGCATCTGGGCTACATCTGGGCAGGTTTCCCACTTGTCAGTCCCTCTCTCAGGGCAGGGGTGACTGTGGTCAGTGGGCTTCTATCCACTACTACTTACAGGTGGATTAGGGAAGAACATCTGTGGCTATGGAGCATGTCTGTGATGACAGAAATAGAGCATGAACACTACATATGGAGAGCTGCATTAGAGAAAATGTAGTCCAAGCTATCTTTAGTCTTCCCAATAGCCAGATCATTAATGTACATTTTCATAGCTGCATGACTGTCAAAAATAAAACCTTCTACTGTCTTGTCCACATCATCACCCTGAGTCATGTTTTATACCCATAGAGATGCACGTGGGTGTTGGTCTTTATCGCTTACATAATCCACATTTGTTGTTGCCAAAATCAGCACCAAGTGCATAGCAAATTCAAAACTACCCGTCACAGATAGCAATTAGCCTAAATTGTATGGCAAAATGTGCTAAGTGAATCAAAATGATATCCTCCAATATAAGTTAGAATAGAGAATGATTACTGTTTATGTGATGTAATTGCACAGTTCTATGCGCCTCCTGTTGATCTTCTGACTTCCTAAATACAGTTTGAGTGTGATACATCACATCAGATTCACAAAAAGCACTACAAAGCACTGTTATTCATTCACAGCACCATTTCTGATGGTAAATCCAATGGCCCTCTCTTTTCCTCAGGATTGTTGAGAGAAAAACAATACCATATTCTGTTCAGGATAGAGCTACATTTTCACATTCCTATGTAACACTAGATACTGCCTGGCAACCTAGAATAGTTTTTTCTCCCTTGCTCCAAGCTCAAACATCAGAACTAGAAAGCAGCTTGGCAACACTCTGTACCTATTACAATTCCTACAGATATGCTATCTTAATTTGATCACTCTGTTGTCGCAGACAATTTCCCTGCACAGTAGGAAATGCAAATTGTAGTGTATTCAAGGTTTAAAAAAAGCTTCTAAAGTTTGTAATTTCTCCTTTAAAAGGTCAAACTTTATTTGCCCTAATGAGAAATGTATCATCCCCTACAAAAATGACCATTTGTTCTGATCCACAT
This sequence comes from Salvelinus alpinus, assembly GCF_045679555.1. NCBI lineage: Eukaryota > Metazoa > Chordata > Actinopteri > Salmoniformes > Salmonidae > Salvelinus > Salvelinus alpinus. Next base: position 20,118,036 of record NC_092094.1, on the reverse strand, counting down.
AATAATTTACATTTCCTGTTGCTACTGTGAGATACAGGGACAAGTTAATAAAGCGCAATTTAATAGATATTTTATTCTATTTTTGTTTTCTCTCTGTCAGTTTACTTAGTGGAATTAGTGCCCTAACTTTTCAATATGGTAATTAGCTGCTCTCTGTGTTTCACCAGCTCAGTTAGGATCTACATTTCTTCATCCCAGATATTGTTGATTTTAATGATTGATTTCATGAACGCAGCTTCTTAGGAATTATAACCTGTGGAAGTTAGCATTATTGTTGGCTGCACTGGCCTTTTAGTTTTCAAACGTCTGTTAAGGGAAATTCCTTAGTATTTCATTGAGATTTGAGGCTGTATCAAATCAACTCAAATTTATTTTATAAAGCCCTTTTTACATCAGCAGTTCTCAAAACCCCCAAACAGCAAGCAATGCAGAGGCAGAAACATAGTGGCTAGGAAAAGGTCCCTAGAAAGCAGGAACCTAGGAAGAAACCTAGAGTGAAACCAGGCTCCAAGGTGTGGCCAGTAATGTTCTGGCTGTACCGGTTAGAGATTTAAGAGTACACCTCTGTAGCCATTTTGACTTAATAGTCCCAAAAAGTTCTATGTTCCAAATGTTCATAGTGCATTTATTCAAACCATAAGGCTGTAGATCTATCACAATCAGACCCAGCCAGAACTGTCCATCCGTTCCAAAACAGTACATTTCCGTGCCCTAAGTAGATTTTTATTAAGAGGTCTTGTCAGTATAATGCTTAACACTTCAAAAAGGAGACAGCTTCCAGTGAACATAAACATTACAGTGGAGTTAAACTCACGGCTCACAAAGCAAGAGAAACTGTCTAGGGCTCATGCATGCGGTTCAACCGGGAGCCAGCACACCTTACGCTACCCTTCATCATGGATTTAGAAACGTTGTGAATTCACACAAATGGACAGATAGGCCATGATTTGGGAAATATGGACATATTTTAGTAGTGTGCAACTCCTGTTCTCTGCCTTCACTCCACATTAGGATCATTATCCGTCTGAAAGAAAAATGCTATTATTGACATTTTCTCAGGGTGCCGTGCCGCTGGTTTCCTTCCTGGTCCCTGCTGGACCCCCGGAGCAGAATCCTCCCACTCGTTATTTATCTGGAGCGCAGCGGGAATGGCTGATTGTGCTCCTTAGAGACCTATTAGAACAGACGACCTGACGCAGCCAGACACTGCTCTCATCCATCATATAAATCTGGAACATGGACACCGTGCGCAAATCCACTAACGTCTGCTTTATTACACCCGTGTGTCAGGAGAGAGCCCAACGTTTTGCTAATAACTCTGGACACCAGGATAGAAAAACACAAATAGAGAAATGGAACACCAGCGGTTGGGTGGGTGGGAAGAGGTGCAACAGGCCTTATATCAGTGAGGATTCTGTTACCCAGCTTTGACACTCCTTGGCTCCCCACCTCTCCCCACGTCTGCCCTGTGCAGTAGCTGTCCCAGGTACTCCTTGAATGGAGAGCAGACTGTTATTCTATCCTCCTCTCTGGTGAAGGAGGTCATTTGCAAATAGGCTTCAGAATGTCGAGCAACAGGGTTTCGGAGGTCCTTGACACTTCTGATATGAATTCCAATGGAAAACTCAGAGTTGTGGTTTGGAAATGGACCAGTGTCTGTTCTGGATTGATATAAACAGTGTGTTTTCCTTATATTTGGGATGTCAGAGAATCCGCTTGTGCTGATATATACAAATAATTGTGATGAAGAGTGTGTGTGACGTGACTTAACTTACTTTCCAAGAAACGATACGCTTCATAACCTTTACTGTGACTCACTCTGTGGGAAATGACCCATTGAAAGTGGAATCAACTATGCTCTTTTATCTACTACTATAATCATCTCAACTTTGCTTCAGTTAGCAACAGCTCATATTTGAAAGGCTTGGGGTTGTATTTCTATTGATATAGGAGCATATGCAAACCATTTGGTCTTCAAAACTTAAGCCAAGATATTAAGATTGCTGAGGAGGCTGAGGGTCTTGTCAGTTCCTACTGAGCCATTTACTTTATGTTCATATTCTTATCTTTTATTATTTCTTGATCTTGTTGCATTGTCGAGAAGGAACCTGCAAGTAAGCACTTCGTTGGACGGTGTATACCATGTGTATCTTGTACATATCACTAATTAAACTTGAAATGGGGTTTGCTATGTGACAATGATGTAGCATTAATAGATTCTGAACTGTTAAAGCTAATTATTGAGCTGTGTTTAATTTTCTGGCAAGTATTGCAATTTTTTCTAAATGTTGAAAAAACATAAAAGTCAAACAGCAATATTAACAAACTTGTGTACTCCTTGCACAAATCATGCAAATGTGTCTTTCCTCAAAACATTTTCTTCAGCTAAAGGACTGAGGCAGTGTTTCCGTGTCATTTCTATTTGAAACAATCCTGATAGTTTCCACACACTCCTGATTGTAATCAATCCCTTTGGAGCAGATGATTGTCACAAGCTTTGATATCAGCAGCACATTCCTACAAAAAGGAGTTGAGAAGCTTCCTCATAATATGGCTAAATGTACCAAACATTATACAGTGCACTACTTTTGACCAGAGCCCTATGGGAATAGGGTGCCATTTTGGAAGCATACCGTATAGCCTACTAATACTGCTCTCTATCAAGAAGCCTGTACGCTAATAACTCTACCACTGCAAAACGAAACTGGTGTGATTGAATAGCTACTAGTTAGAGCTGCAGACTGAAAAGGTAAATAACTGTTTTATTGACAACATTGTATACCGAAGTGGACATGGCTTTAAACGCCTTTCCACCTTTCCACCGAAACATGCCATGGTTTGTCATGTTCAATTTATGTAGAGGGCTGAACCATATAATTGGTTTATTCAAATGTTTTTCCTGAAATACACACAAGATACAGCTGGTATCAACAGTCATGTCATACAATATGTTAATATTCAGCTCTTGAAATCTCTAAAACTAGAGTTCTCAAAACTAGGTGTTGATTTAATTTATTATTGGAAGTAACCAGCCTTAAATAAAATGCATGGCCATGTATCTCAGCCATGCCACTAGGTAACGTACTACTCTATGTAAACCCAGAGGTAGCCTAAGTGTTTTCCATTTATCAGTAGTCATTTAAATGGGTTTAGTATATCATTCCATTTTCTAGAGAATGAGCAGAGAGCAGATCTGGAAGCAATCATATTATGTTTATATATTTTCCAATATTATATTCAGTTTACTCTCTGTATAAAATGGCATTGTGCTGAATGTGGACTGGCAGTGGGTTAACTCCTTACTGACCCAGCCATTAAGCTGTCAGTGTAAAACCGGCCGTAATTCTTGATTAGCTTGAGAAACCCAGAGTGCTTTACAGGGTTTAAAGACATTTTAACCAACATGAGCGACCAGCCATTAATGTGTTCTTATTTGTTATTTTAATTTAAATTGTATATTTACCCCTTTTTCTCCCCAATTTCATGGTATCCAATTGGTAGTTACAGTCTTGTCTCATCGCTGCAACTCCCGTACGGACTCTGGAGAGGCGAAGGTCGAGAGGCGTGCGTCCTCCGAAACACAACCCAACCAAGCCGCACTGCTTCTTGACACATTGCCCACTAAACCCAGAAGCCTGCCACACTGTCACACCCTGATCTGTTTCACCTGTCTTTGTGACCCCCCTCCAGGTGTCGCCCATCTATGCCCCATTATCCCCTGTGTATTTATACCTGTGTTCTCTGTTTGTCTGTTCCCAGTTCGTTTTGTTTCGTCAAGCCTACCAGCATTTTCTCCTCTGTTCCTGTCTCTTGATTGTTCCTGTGTTCTGCCCGCCCTGACCCTGAGCCTGCCTGCCGTCCTGTACCTTTGCCGCACAACTCAGGATTATCAACCCATGCCTGCCATTGACCTGTCGTTTGCCTGCCAATGTTGCTGTAATAAACATTTTTACCGAGTCGCTAGTGCGCGATGGGACAAGGACATCCCTGTGGGCCAAACCCCACCTAACCCGGACGATGCTGTGCCAATTGTGCACCACCCCACGGGTCTCCCTTTTGCGGCCGGCTGCAACAGAACCTGAACTTGAACCCATAATCTCTAGTGACACAGCCTTAGACCACTGCGCCACTCAGGAGGCCCTCCCTTAATGTGTTCTATATACACTTAGAAAAAAAGGTGCGATCTAGAAACTTAAAGGGTTCTTCGGCTGTCCACATAGGAGTACCCATTGAAGAACCCTTTTTGGATCTATGTAAAACCCTTTCCAGAGAGGGTTCTCCATGGATCCCAAAAGGGTTCTACCTGGAACCAAAAAGGGTTCTCCTATGGGGACACACGAAGAACCCTTTTGGAACCTTTTTTTCTAAAAGTGTACATCACCAGCTTCTTGTTGCGAATGCTTAATGGCCTTTTTAATGCTTTTTGCATTATGTGAATCATTCCTCTGTTACTGTGTCATAAGGGGGACACTCTTAATTAGTTAAAGGACCCCTTCTCTGCACTCGTTCCAGACTTTTTATCCTTTTAATAACTGGACACATGGAGTTCATTAAGGTTTGAATTGCATCGTAAGTATAGTGCCTTAATGATGCAGTTTGTATCTGAATTGTTTAATTCAATGACATTTTATTAGGATCCCCATTAGCTGACGCCATAACGTCATAATATGACTGCGTTAGATGTTATTTTATTGGTCTGAGAAATACTATGGTTTCCTGAAAAATATATAAAAAATATATGAAATAAAAAAAATAAAATGGATAGGTGCTCTGAAATGTGTTGTTTTACAGGGTCAGCTATTTTAGGAGTCGTTTTGGCTTGTTTCTATGTTGTGTATTTCTTGTCTGTCAAGGGTTATTTTAATTTGTTCTGTACACTAGAAGGCTCTATATTTTGGGGTCATGGGTCAATGGTCACATGTATTCTATATAGGTACGTAGGTGACCAGGAAAGGTTAGCACAGGTGAGAGGAGAGGGTATACAGTTTTCAGTGTTTCACAGATACAGTTTATAGAATGCATCTCTCTACACCTTTTGTATAGGACTATGTGTATTTATATTTTATATGGGCAATAAATGGAAACTTCATTTGAAAAGAGTAACGTTTGGAAAGCTGATTCTTGTGGACAAGTTATGGACGGCTCTCTCCTGTGCTAGTGGCTTTTTGTAGGGAATCGCAACTACAGCCATAGTAGTACAGTGCCCCTGGAGCAAATTAGGGTTAAGTGCCTTGCTCAAAGACACATCGACAGATTTTTCCCCTTGACGGCTCGGGTATTCAAACCAGCAACCTTTCGGTGACTGGCCCAATGCTTTAACCGCTAGGAAAATGTAAAGACTGGATAGCAATTTGTGTTTAAAGGGAATTCATGAGAGATTCTCAGGCATTTGGTTGACATTCATTCAGATAAAGCAATGAAGAGCTAATCTGACAGCTCTGCTTTGAGTGAGTTGGTATTTTTTTGCTGCAGATGACCATATGACTGGACAATACCCTAGCTGTGAAAGAACCCGAGATTGAATCACTTGATTCAGAGTGCTGGATGTTACATATTCAGGACATTTTCTTGTTACAGCAATGCCCTTACCCATTTTATTATCAATATGTTCAGACCAGGATAGAGCTGCGTCCAACGTGATGCCAAGTAGTTTGGTATTTTAAACTTGTTCTACAGGCATCCCATTCATCAACAAATTTAATTGGGGGTCTCCAGCAAGCATATTCAGTATCTTGGACCATTTTGTTTTAGAAATATTCAACACAAATGTGTTTATATTAACCCACTGACACCATTCATAGTTATCTGCTCAGTACACCTGTTAGATCATTACATGCTGATGCAGCGCTATACATTGCAGAGTCATCAGCATGCATAACCACTCTTGCTTCGTTCATTACTGAGGGTAAAGCATTAGTAAAGATAGAGTAGAGAAGTGGACCTAGGCAGCTGCCTTGAGGAACACCACAGCGTAGATCATTACTGTACGAAATACTACCATTATAGAAAACTTTTTGCCTTCTACTGGAAAGATAGCTTTCCATCCAGGATAGAGGCAGACATAAAACCATAACATTTGAGTTTACCTAGCAACAGTTCATAATAAACTACATCAACACCAGCACTAAAGTCTAACAACACTGCACCCACTAACTTCCTGTCATTCATACTCTTTAGCTAATCATCTGTCATTTGCATTACTCGTGGAATGCCCTTCTCTGTATGCATGCTGGAAACCCGTTATCAGACCATTACATACTAAATAATATTGGATTTGTACAGATGCCATTTTTTCTAATAATTTACTTAACACAGCTTATTGGACGACTATTTGGACCAGTGAGGGCGGATTGTTTTATCCATGGGTAAGGGTAACCTTTGACTCTTTCCACTCCCCACAGACTTCTGGGCACACCCCACACATCAAGCACCTATAACAAAAATATGACAAATTGGGGTGGATATGTGGTTGGCAGTAACTCTAAGAAATGTGCTTACCTGATGCTCCAGGTCTTCTGTCTAAATGCTTACTCCGACTTCCCGAGGCTTGACATTTTACCAATAGTATTGAGATTGAAATTGAAATGCACAGTATCCCTCCACTTCTCCCCTGCCTCTGGAATAGGCTACACTGATGCTATTTTCATACTTGAGGTGCTGAATGTATTACAGCAGATGTAAATTATTTCTCCAGATCAAAAAATGTAAGCATTCCATGCAGTCCTATTGGTCACATTAACTTTTGGATAAGCTTGAACAAAATATTTAATTCAGTATTGTGGTTGCCCTTTAATATCCAGGGCAACCTACCTTAAACAGAGTGATACTGTGGGACTACTTATAAATGCCTTTCAGGAACATAATGATGATTGACATGTAGGGGAAGGCGGTAGAGCCAGAGTTCTGCAATGAAATGACACTAGAGACGCCTGAGATTAAACTGGTGCAAATATTTGGTTAGGACTCAAATAGGTAATAAGAGACAACCGAGTATAAATCACAGCAAAGTTACTTTAAAGAAAATGTTTCCCTTGTTAATGCCTAATGAAAATATTTGTTAAAACACAATGTATGATAAAATGTCTACTCTGGAATCATTATAAAATTGTAAACAGTACAGATTATGTGGACACCCTTAACTTAATGTGAAACAACAGGTAATTGGCAAGGTTAGGGAAATTAAGTGAATGGTCAGGTGATTAAATCTAAAATAAAGCGTTCAGTGTCAGGGATCCCATGGGAGTAGTGCACCAAATCATTACCGGTTAGACATGGAAGGGGATTTCCTGTAGATATGCAAAATAAACAGAAAAGGTGCATGTTCCATAGGGGGAACAGAGCACACAAGAGGCCAAACACATCTTGACTTAACTGGGAAAGACTAAAGATCACGTGACGATAGCAATGTTATCTTTGAATTGATCAGTGATAAAATAAGGAGTCATAGTAAGTTGTGACTGAAATACAGTATAATAATGTTAGGAGAGCCTCTCTCTTCTGCAGATTCTTTACATGAATTGTACATTTTTAAACCTAAAACAGTTCATTTAAGATCCTCTTCTGAGAAGGTATAACAGCGATCATTCCGTTACAGTTACATTTCATCTCCTTCTGAAACAGCTGCATTTCGCCTTCAGATATAGGCTAGCAATTCTATTCTCATCAAGCAGCTGCTTCTAGATAATACATACAAAAACAGTCTTCTTTTAAGTTGAAAATTGAATCAGAACACAAATAAATTAATCCCGAGCCGTGAGATCTGTAGGTGATAAACATAACTCTTGTTTAGCCATCTCAGCAGGATCCATTTGACTCTGCCCACTGCAATCGCCGGACATCACAAAGGAGGCACACTGTTTTAATATTGGCTGCCTCCTCCTGAGGTGGTTCTTTTCATGTTTTCTGTCAACATACAGTACTTCATCTACCACAGGATTTCTGGATAGTATATCAGTATATCAGCCACAGGGATGGTGTGCTGGGCATGTGGCTCTGTTTCATATTTTTTTGTATGACATGTCCTTTGTTGACTGTATTATTTAACTTAGACAGCGAATTGAGAAAGTCAAGGATACATAGTCGTCTTTCGTTTGACCATTCTTGGTAACCTTCAAATAACAACAACCATAGGTACTTCAAAATGCAATTTAGCTAATGGCATTGTAAACATTTGCTGAGAATTTTACAAGGTGATACATTTAGATATTTATGGAGGTGAAAAAGCATGTTCTTAGTTATTGCACTGTATTAAAGAGTGTTTTTTAATGAACCCAGGTAGAACGTGCCATTTACACAGAGCATGCCTTTGACCTTTACATCTACACCTGGGTGAAAGAAACACAGAGAAAAGTATGGAGGTGCAGCAGAAGCAAGACTGGCCTGGTCTGTTTGGATCAAAGGCTTTCATTCTCCCCCTTTGTCTGTGCACATGTGTGTAACCACAGCCAATTACTCAGGTTCTACCTAAACAATGCATGTGAGAGACCGATTCACCAGTCACAGTCATGCCCCACATGCTCACATACTCTAAACATGAACATCCCCTACAGTTTTAGCCATTCCACCATAATTCCCATATTTCAATTGACTCACAGGGTGTGTTTGTCCACACCGGTATTGTAGATCAAACTTGTAGCAGAGGATTAGTAATTTGTGAGGATTTAAGTGCTATACCAGTTGCTTGACCTCTGACCTAAGAAAGAATGTCCAGTGAGTATCAGTGAGGAAAGAGCGGGAAAAATGCTCCTCCTAATTATGTACGCCCTGCACTTCCTGCATGTCCCCAAAGATCGTAAATCATTGTTGGGTCAGTTAGCTAAAACACTTGAGTTAGCTAATACAACATCAACAGCAAATTACCCTTAGAATGAACATCTGTGTACCATAGCGGATATACTTCCTATTAGGCCCACGAGCTGGAGAACACATGTGGAGGCACCTATGTTATTCATGACTGACAAGAAAGGAGCCATGTGAATAGCAGATAGAAAGAGCTAAGGTAGGATCCCTAAATCTGGTTTGGATATGTGTTGACTTTCAAAATCATTGGAATATGTGGAGACAAAACATTGAAATGAACAGTGACCAATGCTAATTTGGCCCTTGTACATGTATGTACTGATCCCTATCCAATTCCAATGCCTTTCTTTATACTAAACAGTATCCTGAATAAATGATACTGTAAATTATCCTGAATAAAAACTTCCTGTAAATGATCCTGAATAAATGATACTGTAAATTACCAGGGTAAACATTAACAATCAGAGATATAGCTGCCTTCTTGCTTGGCATATGTGAAATATGGGTCCTGGAGGAGATTAGAGGAGAGGAGGGGCATGGAGAAGAGAGGAGAGGCGAAGGACATACACTGAGCATGTGAATCGCATCCATCTGCCCCAACCAACCAACCACAGCCTCACCACCAGATGTGGCTGAGGTCTGGACGACAAATAAACCAATCAAAATGAGATGATCTAACAAGGACGTTTTGGAAACTTTTCTCGGGAACATCTGAAGGCTTTGTTTTGGATGGCTGATCAAGCACGGGTTTGTTTCATGTCAGACTCTAAGCCTGGGCAGATTGATTTTGTGTGTGTGTTTGTGTGTGTGCGCACGTGATAATAGATTTTCAAAATGTAATCATTTCATCTAATCACACCGAAATATACATCATACTTACAGTCAATTACATAGATTATTTTGGTCATGGGTTGAATTCTGAAATGCATGTTTATAAGAATGAAACACAAGCGTGGGTTTTGTTTATGGGTTGCAGAGGCACTTTAAACATTGACCCAGATGGAGGAGTGATCTGAGCCCAGATCAGGGAGGTCAATATGCCTGGGTGGTTTAAAGACTGCTCTTCTCCTCCTCATATGATGGGTACACTCTGTTGGGTTTATATGCAGGGATGGTTCTAGGCATGAGCGACATAAGCGGTCTCTCAGGAACTCAGTCGGTGTATTAACTTACTATTGAGAGTAAGAAAAGTAAGCAAAGTAGTTGATGTTTAGTGATCATGAAAATCATGGAGTTACTAGCTGTATAACTCTTATGATAGAGCTAAATGTGGAATAATCTGACATTTTGTAGTTCTGACTATGCTCTTCAAGAGGTGATGATATTAAAACCAAATAGTTAAAACATTTATTTAACAATCCCTTGAAAGCTGCATGCAGTTGTCAATGGTTTTGCCTCCCAGCAGGCAAATCGAACGCTCTGCACCTATATAAAACACAGGAAAATCACGTCGACTGCACTGGGCCTTTAAAACTGCAACATTTTCTCTACACCCCATGGAAAATATGTAGAATTGTAGGAAATGAACTTAAACTTAAATGTTTCTCTCCAACGTCAAGAGGGGAGCCTCTAAAATGTTTTTCCACAAGGTGGGGGCCCCCCCAACCAAATCTCGCTCCCCCAAAAGGCTAGAGCCCTGTTAATATGTGATTGCTCCTCTCCTCCTCATGTAATAGGTACATAGGTTGGGTTTATATGTGTTCCATGTTATAAATATGAAGAGGGCCTCTGAAAAGCCTTTCCTTTGAATCCATACAAGCACAAACACTAAGGCAGCAAACAGAAATAAGAGCAAATTAAACAAAAATAAGAGTAAACAGAAATAAGAGCAAATTAAAAAATCTAGTTCAGACGTTACCTACCTCGACAAATGCCTAATCATATATTAAAAGACAGGCAACATTGCTTTCAAAAACATCACTCCACATCACAATGAAATCTTGACTGTTTTTTCTCACTTTTCCCAAGAACCCTAGAACCAAATGTTTTGTGTTCGTTTGGGATGTTTGTGAGATGAACTGTTACTTCACCTTGGGAAGTTTTGTGATCCATTTTCTGACAAATAAGTAGAAGATTATAGCCTTATGAGTCAGTCACATATCCAATGTGTGATCTATTTCCTGGCTTGCTGTAACGGCAGCCTTCCTCCTCTTCGTCTGAAGAGGAGGTGTAGCAGGGATCGGACCAAGACGCAGCGTAGTTCGTGCTCAACATATTTAATAAAGACGATAAACATGAACACTTACAAAATACAAAAATAACAAACGTGGCAAACCGAAACAGTCCTCTCTGGTGAAACGAACACCAAGACAGGAAACAACCACCCACAAAATCCCAACACAAAACAGGCCACCTAAATATGATTCCCAATCAGAGACAACACAAAACACCTGCCTCTGATTGAGAACCATATTAGGCCAAACATAGAAACAGACAAACTAGACACACAACATAGAATGCCCACCCAGCTCACGTCCTGACCAACACTAAAACAAGTAAAACACACAAGAACTATGGTCAGAACGTGACACTTGCTATATAATACATTAATCAAACGTAATGCGTGTTCTCACAGCCAGAGGCCAAGCGGTGTCTTTTAGTTCCTCATCGGACTGACTGACATTATTTCAAAACAAGTGAGAACACGATGCATCTGTGTTTTTATCATCATCTCCCATCTCCCATCTTCTCCCCCCAGATAACTCCTTTCACGAGTCATCATTTTTTCGATAAAAAATCTGGAGGCGGGGGGGAAGTGGAGACACAGACAAAGGTTCTGGTTTAACCATCAGGTTTAACAGATGTTCAGAACAAGCCCAGAGTTCAGGAAATAAATGCAGCTTATCACTTTAAAGGCCCTGAGTGGTATGGAAGCTCCAGCTCTTATAAACCAGAAATAGCTGGAAGGAGTCTCATGGCATAGGAACAGACATCCATCAGGCCATGGTATTGCTGTGAGACCGCACTGGCCATCTGAGTGGATGTGATAGATATTTTTATTCCATGACTTCAACACTTGCCAAGACTTTGGTTTGGAAGTGTACACCTGAAGAAAGAATACATTCTGAGGCATGTGTTATTTTTTATCATATATGTTGAACGAATCTGAGACATTAGTTCAAGTCAGACTCATATCAAGACCACACAAACACCAACATGTAATTGTATTTGGGATGGGTAATGTATACCATCCCTTTAATACACACAAGGGTAGAACTCTGCAGCACTAAAAGCACATTGTTGAACAAGTAGTGTTCATGATTAGGGCTTGGATCAACCTGACAAGCAAAAACTCCCGAGCCCTAGTTTTTCTTTTTTCCTGGCCAGGTCACAAGCTCATGCAGGAAAAGCTCTTTGCCCTATTGATAAGATTTATAATCCCATATTGAACTCTTGTCCTCTATAAAAGTAGCAGCTGATGAGGATATGAGCTGGCTAGAATGGAATGGACTGGAGAGAGGACTGTGACTGCAGATAATGACTGGCTGTAGTCAGACTCATCTGGAGAGTCCACAATGGAGACCCCAGTCCCCAGGCTCCCACATAATCACAGCCAATCCAAACATTTAGATGTGTCCGCCACTTATTCATTGCAGTAAATAGCGTGGACCTTAGCCATGGTCAAAAAGTGACATTAACATTAAGTTGGGTACATCTGAACTAGACTGGAATGTTCTAGTCTGATGGCCGTTATTTAACTTCTAATCATTTACTGTAGGCCAACAAGAGTTAAAGTAGGTTATAACTGTGCCATAACTAGTGTCACACACGTTGTACTGCTCAGGTCACACTTGTACTTGACCCTACTTATTACTGAAGTTTTGAATGTAGTTTATTTTATTGTTTTTTAAATTATTACCCTCCTCCCTGTTAAATGACAAATCACTATAAAATTACTGTAAAATAAAAAAATGAATCCTCGAAACTATCAAAGTAGTTGGCCACATTCTCTCCAATATAAACGTTTATAGATGTGGCCATTGGCCCTGCTATCCCAGTTTGCTGTGGTGAGGTAATTGACGCTGCACAAAGTAACGTTTCCCAAGTGGCCCTGACATATCATCACTTTCATTTTTAGAAAATAGGACTTGGCAGATAGTTTTAACAAGCAAAAGAAAAACAACAAGCCACACTGTCACAACATCCAACAATTTATTTAGCGATAACAAGCGAAATGAGAGAAAGACCAGGAAGACCATCCAACTATAATAATATAACTCCATCTTAGGAACTGATGTTTTGGAAGTTAATACAGTCAATGAACAATGTTCTTCCTCTGAGAGCACTATATTGTACCTGACTACTTGGATCAAAACAAAGATGTCACTCACAATGATGACAAAAAATGTATGATTGCTCAATAAGATCTCAAAGTTCAGCAAAGGTCGAAAACATATCATTTTAGTACAGGAGAATTTAAAGACACGTTTGTTAGTCTACACCTGGGTGGTTTACATATCATAATTCACATGTCATTCATCAGAGAGTCTGCAGTCCAACATAAGCACAACCAAGAGCTTTTAGTGTTTGGTTTTCTGTAACTTTTAAAAGAATATTCCCTGGTGACTTAGTTCATTATAAATAGTGTTGTGCACTTACAGCAAATACTTTTCTGGTTCTGTTGTGTGAGATTGTTCAGAAGTCAATGTTGCTGTGCAGTCAGGGTGAAATGTTTTAGCAAGAGAATCAAATGTATCACTCGGCCCCAAACTGTTTAAATATAAGCTTTATAAAGATGGCATGTCGTATTTCCAATAGAAATACTTTAAATGATGCTTTTCTCTGCTAAACGGCTTTCACATTTGACCCATTGAGTGCCACCAAGTAAAGTTGTGTTATTCAATACTTGCAATCCATGTATGAGGGCATGTCGTTCCCCACCTTATGAACACTCTAAGCTTTCAGCACTATCAGTAGGCCTATTGTGCATTGTAACATTTTTGTCAGTGGGTCATTTTTGGTCAATGAATGTGGTTCCGTTAAATATTTTGGATATTTCTGTAACTGATATCTATCCCATATAATACAAGAGGCTCAACATTTTAGCTTTCTCATAATAAATCATGAAATGTTAATAAAAAATATGGTTGTCACATTTTTCTTTGAAAAAATCTAAATTGCATAGCAGAATCTGGACAGGAACTTTAATCCACATAATAAATCAGAATGCCAGAAGTAAATAGATAAACCTCAATCATTCTGAATCGGGGTCATTTAACAAATGAGTGTTGGAATACAAGATAATATTTTCTTTGGCTTCTAATAGTTTGGTTTGTGGTTGATTCCAATGTTTTCCACTCAAACTTGGAGCACATGTGCTGTTACTGTTATACATACTTTATTTGCTGTCATCCTTCTCTCAAATAACACTAGCTGAATGTAAAAGCAACACTTAGTTAAACCCAGTGGTTATTGAAAGTATTCTCAAATGTTTTCAACCCAGGCCATCAATTTCACTGTACGTTTGTTTATGTGTGACTCTGTGTTGTTGTTTTTGTCGCACTGCTTTGCTTTATCTTGGCCAGGTCGCAGTTGTAAATGAGAACTTGTTCTCAACTGGCCTACCTGGTTAACTTTTACTTGGTACTCATCCCGGATCCGGGAGCACCCCCCACAGTAAAAAAGCTGACTAGCATAGCCTAGCATAGCGTCACAAGTAAATACAAGCATCTAAATATCATTAAATCACAAGTCCAAGACACCAGATGAAAGATACAGATCTTGTGAATCCAGCCATCATTTCTGATTTTTAAAATGTTTTACAGGGAAGACACAATATGTAAATCTATTAGCTAACCATGTTAGCAAAAGACACCACTTTTTTTACTCCACCAGTTTTTTACTCCATCAGTAGCTATCACTAATTCGACTAAATAAAGATATATATAGCCACTAACCAAGAAACAACTTCATAAGATGACAGTCTGATAACATATTTATGGTATAGGATATGTTTTTTTAGAAAAATGTGCATTTTTCAGGTATAAATCACAGTTCTACATTGCAGCTGCAATCTGAAATAGCGTTGGAAGCAGCCGGAATAATTACAGTGACCGACGTCAATTACCAAAATACTCATCCTAAAACATTTCTGAAAAATACACAGCCTACAGCAATTGAAAGACAAAGATCTTGTGAATCCAGACAATATTTCAGATTTTCTAAGTGTTTTACAGGGAAGACACAATATGCAAATCTATTAGCTAACCACGATAGCAAAAGACACAACTTTTTTTCTCCACCATTTTTTTCCTGCATCAGTAGCTATCACTAATTCGACTAAATAAAGATATATATAGCCACTAACCAAGAAACAACTTCATAAGATGACAGTCTGATAACATATTTATGGTATAGGATATGTTTTTTTAGAAAAATGTGCATATTTCAGGTATAAATCACAGTTCTACATTGCAGCTGCAATCTGAAATAGCGTTGGAAGCAGCCGGAATAATTACAGAGACCGACGTCAATTACCAAAATACTCATCCTAAAACATTTCTGAAAAATAGACAGCCTACAGCAATCGAAAGGCACAGATCTTGTGAATCCAGACAATATTTCAGATTTTCTAAGTGTTTTACAGCGAAAACACAATATATCGTTATATTAGCATACCACATGAGCTAACATCACACCAGCATTGAATCAAGGCAAAAGGGGCGATAACGTTATCGCCACCAAAATATATAAATGTTTTCACTAACCTTCTCAGAATTCTTCAGATGACAGTCCTGTAAAATCATATTACACAATGCATATAGAGTTTGTTCGAAAATGTGCATATTTAGCATCACAAATCGTGGTTATGCAATGTAATCTGTCAAAACATGGCATGCATTCTGGCCGGCGCCATCTTGGAAAGGCACCTAAGTTTACGATTATTTATCGATTAGATTGACAAAAAAAATACAGGTTGAACAGCTAATGAAAGATGCATTGGTTATTAATGCAACCGCTGATTTAGATTTTTAAAATTTACGTTACTAGACATACATTGTGAGTTACAGCCAGACTAGTGCCGCAAAAAATGGCTGACAACTGCGTTTACATTTTTCCACATAAATACGGAATAAAATCATAAATAACTCTTACTTTTGGACGAGCTTCCATCAGTATCTTGGGCAATGTGTCCTTTGTCCAAAAGAATCGTTGCTTTGTTGTAAAACGACCTCCTCAACTTCGGAACTAGCAGCTAACGATAGCTACACGGCACACACATGCCCAAATCCTCAAACGCAATACTAAGGAAATTCAGAAAAATAGCAATATACTCGCATAAACTGATATAAATCGGTTTCAAATAACTTCGTTATGATGTTTCTAACACCTATATCGAATTAAATCACAGACGGATATATCTTTGATCAATAACGAGAGCTTTTGAGCATGCGATTCTGATGTCCTCCCTTGCGTCCTGGCGAGCGTCGAAAAGAAGGGACATCTCACTCCATTCCCTTTTATAAACTCTGAGAAACACCTAGAGACACCATTCCACTTCTCATTGGTTACTGACATCCAGGGGAAGGCGGGTGCAGTTCATGTCAAGCCATAGGGCACACACAGAGTTTTAAACTGATCCGAGATCAGAGACTATTTTTCAGAGCTTCGCATGTCCTGTCATGAGTTTCGCTGTAGAAAGAGTTCTGGTTCACCCACAGACATAATTCAAACGGTCTTAGAAACTAGAGATTGTTTTCTATCCAATAGTAGTAATAATATGCATATTGTACGAGCAAGAATTGAGTACGAGGCAGTTTAATTTGGAAATGTAAAAAAATAAATAATGCTAAATAATGCTAAATAAAGGTGAAATATTTTTTTTTAAATAAATTCACTTGAGAATGCTATTTATTTGCCTTGGATCACTGTACCTTTTTCACTTCCAGCGCTTATACAATTCTGCTCCTGAGCTGAATGTCTTGCATTGTATCCTTCTTGATTTGGGTGAATGCACTTTGAGGAGGAGTTGCTCCATCGACAAAATTATACCGTATGTTACGATATTATATTTCCATAAAATCATAATTTAAGCCAAGCTCTGAAAAAACAAATGACTAGTTACAACTCCATTAAAGACTACTATTTAACATGCAGCCAAATGAATACTGGTGGCATGTTTTCATCTGGGAGTGATCATCCATTTTAGCTTTGGACTGTTGACTAGCCAGACGATGATGATAATTAGCCACTCACTCTTTGATTTCCCCTCGTCTCAGTGCTTTTCTACTGCCCCATGTCACAACAGTAGAAACTTGAACTTGTCATGGTGAGAATGACTCATATATTTGACAATGCTGTTGCCTTCAGCTCAATACAATAACCGTTATCTCAATACACATAACCATTATTACGCTGTTCACAGATATTCTCTCTAAACTATATAGACGTCCCTCTACTGATGAAGATAAGAAAGAATTTCACAAATAAATGTCAAGAGAGAAGAGCATCATTCTCTTCACCAAAACCTTGAAAGATTAAATGAAAAGACCACAAGAATCGAGAGCACAGTACGATTTAGCAATAATTTTTTACGTTTAATTAAATAAAAAAATTGAGTTTCTTAAGCAGGCATTCATTAAATGAGGATACCCTATGTTTTTGTGGAAGCAGTCATCCCAGGCCTTGATGACTCATTCATCCTCATTAGGACTCTTCGGTCCAAAATATAAATCCTCAGAGACGCTCTGGTCTCCCTCATTCCTGGGCTAAATCAGGACCAGCCCTACTCTGCTGATTACACAGTCATTCATCTCACTTGACACACTCGCTGTAATTATATTTTCAGAATTCTCCATTAATTGGAATGCTCTATGATCTTACCAGGATTCCACTTTATGGGAATAAGACATGCACATACACAGTGTTCAAAACAAGAGAGCACCAGCACTCAGTTTCTCTTTTTCTGTACTTTTACGAAAATTATATTTTGGGTACAAGTGTAAATCTGATACACGTGTTAATTTGTCAGAACACTTTCGATATGGGAACACACTACAGTTGTTGTGGACAGCTCTTGAACTGAAGTTTGGTCCCGTGTGGCTCAGTTGGTAGAGCATGGCGCTTGCAACGCCAGGATTGTGGGTTCATTCCCCACGGGGGGACCAGGATGAATATGGATGAATATGTATGAACTTTCCAATTTGTAAGTCGCTCTGGATAAGAGCGTCAGCTAAATGACTTAAATGTAATGTAAATGTACTCATGAAGATACAATCGACCCAAGTGTCAAAGTGGTTAAAACACCAGACCAGTATTATGCAGCTCTGAGTCTTGGGAATCTTCACCTAAATGGCCCCACTCTGGTAAAAAAAAGAGCCACTCATTCACACAGGCGTCAGCAATCTCCTCATTCAGAGCAGCAGGCCTGTAGGAGTCCCTTAATGCGACTGGGTGCATGTCTTTGGCCAGCTCTGAGTGAAGTGAAAGGAATTCAAAGTGAAAGTGAAAGGTGAAACTCAAAGTGAAACTCAAAGTGAAAGGAATTCCCAATTAATGACGTAATTATGCTAATCGTATTGTTGAGCTGCTTGCTTGCATCCACTCCTCCAAAGTATCAGTCCCATTGAGGAATGTGTACAAGTGAAAGAATGGCCAATTTGACCTCGGATCGAGCATTCATCCATACATCTGGGCCTGAGGGGGATAATACAAAGCTGGAGGAGCAGAGGAGAATCTCAGGGCAGCAAAAGTTCGGAGAAAACAAGTTGTCTGGGAACCCGACACAATTACCATTTTCATCAGTCAACTTTCTATAACCTGTGTGTTTAATTACTTACAGTAAGTCTAATGCTGAAAGACAGTGTATGAATAGACTCCATATGGGCCACTACTAGGTACACAAAATATCTTGTGCACACTATGCTGTATATCTGCAGAATGTCACAGATGTGGAGCTGACACAAACCTGTACATGCTCATGTATCAATTCCATGTATGTCATTCAGGTCCCTTTTTAAATATTAGTCTGTCAAACAGCATACACTGTTATCCAAAGCAACTTACAGCTCAGTGAGTGCATTCATGTTTAGCATGTGATCCTTACAGGACTTGAACCCACAACCTCATAAGACCTTGTACACATTACATTGTACTGGCTGTTTTGCAGGCCGGTGGGCAATTTGTGCAGTTTCATTATCTTGTCAGTCATGTTACAGTGGTTTGGACCAGTTTAGACCAGTTTGGACACACTCAGTTGGGTATTAATTTGTATTCAAATTGAGCAGACCAAAACTGTATTTTCTTGACTATACAGTAGGCTACAATATATCTGGAGTACAGATAAAATGGCATAATATAAACATAATTTTAATCCATGGTGACAAATAACAATTTAAAACTTCTTGTCAATAGGGGGGTGCTGTTTTCACTTTGGAAAAAATCGTGCCCAAATGAAATGGCCTCGTACTCTTTTCTAGATCATACAATATGCATATTATTATTATTATTGGATATAAAACACTCTCAAGTTTCTAAAACTGTTTGAATTATATCTGTGAGTAAAACAGAACTCATTTTGCAGCAAACTTCCATACAGGAAGTGAAAAATCTGAAAACGAGGCTCTGTTTCAGGGCCTGCCTATTCAATTGGCTTTTATTTATCGATATGCATGCACTTCATACGCCTTCCACTAGATGTCAATAGGCAGTGGAAGGTGGAATGGGGTATCTAGCTTGATCTGAGGCCGAACAAGAGCTTTTGGAGTGACAGGTCCGGAATTTTCTTTGTCTTCTCAGGCGCGCGGCGGAGCTCGACATTGTGTTCTGAAAAGCGTTCGGTATACACGGCGAATATCTCCGGCTCTGATTTTATTTGATACATATGATAATAACATCATAAAGTAGGTTTTTTCAACCGAGTTTTATCAGTTTATTCAACGTTTATTGGGACTTTTGGTGTTTTCCGTTCTTTGCGTCAAGAGAGGATGGGAATGTTAGCAACCTTGGCTAGCATTGTGGCGCGAATTCGACAGAAGAAATGGACATTCTAAAACCAAACAACGATTTATTCTGGACCAAGGACTCCTTGTACAACATTCTGATGGAAGCTCAGCAAAAGTAAGAAAACATTTATGATGTTATTTCGTATTTCTGTGTAAAATGTTGAGTCCTATTCTCCGCCGTTTTGGTGAGCACTGTCTCGCAATAACGCAAGCTGTATGTTATGGTAAAGTCATTTTTAAAAAATCTAACACAGCGGTTGCATTAAGAACCAGTGTATCTTTCATTTGCCATACAACAAGTATTTTTATGTAAAGTTTATGATGAGTTCTTTGGTCAGATTAGGTGAGTGTCCAAAATATCTCCGGAGATTCTGGTGAATCGATGCTACGTATTCACAATGTATAATCAGGATTTGTAGCTCTAAATATGCACATTTTCGAACAAAACATAATTGTATTGTATAACATGATGTTATAAGACTGTCATCTGATGAATTTGTTCAAGATTTTATCTCTATTTTGTCGGTTTTGTGCAAGCTATTTTTTGCGGGGAGTAAATTGCGTTGTGTGTTTGGCTACTGTAGTGAGCTAATAGAAATATATATTGTGTTTTCGCTGTAAAACACTTAAAAAATCGGAAATATTGGCTGGATTCACAAGATGTTTATCTTTCATTTGCTGTACACCATGTATTTTTCATAAATGTTTTATGATGAGTATTTATGTATTTCACGTTGCTCTCTGTAATTATTCTGTCTGCTTTGGTGCTATTTGTGATTGTGGCTGCAATGTAAAACTATGATTTATACCTCAAATATGCACATTTTCGAACAAAACATAAATGTATTGTATAACATGTTATAAGACTGTCATCTGATGAAGTTGTTTCTTGGTTAGTGACTAATTTTATCTCTATTTGGTCGGTTTTGTGAAAGCTACCTATGCGGTGGAAACATGGTGAAAATATGCGGTTGTGTGTTTGGCTATTGTGGTTAGCTAATAGAAATACATATTGTGTTTTCGCTGTAAAACATTTTAAAAATCGGAAATGATGGCTGGATTCACAAGATGTTTATCTTTCATTTGCTGTATTGGACTTGTGATTTCATGAAAATTATATTATATGATATCCCTGTCCCGTTAGGCTAGGCTATGCTAGTCAGCTTTTTTGATGAGGAGGATCCCGGATCCGGGATGGGTATTAAGTAATGAATGGAGGACCTAATTGCGCTTGCATACTCACTCCTACAGTTGACACAACAGTGGTCGCACTATAAAACCAAGGAAGACGGATGTATTTTTGTTGGCTTTGCCACTGTCGTTTAATAGAGGCTGTACTATTTCTCTAACACAATGCATGGCTTCCATTCGGGAACCGTGCAGTGCTTGTATTTCTTCATTCACTCTGTCACGCTCTGTTCTTAATTCACCATGCTCCATGCCAATTCTAACAGGCTATTATTTTAATACCACCTGAAACCACCAGCTACAGAATATATTGACTCAGCAGGTCTGTATTTATCTATGGTTACGCTTGTGAAATCAGGAAAATCTAATCCTGTTCTGTTCTGTAGTAGCATACCGACTATTATCAGTATGTTTTGGCATGTGTTTTGAGATGTTCAGTAATAGATTACAAGGATATTCTTTATCCCCTATTCATGAGAAGGATCCAATGTCAGTGCCCTTTGTTGAAAGGTTAAAAATGAATATCAGCAGACCAGATTTGACCCTACACATATCCAGTATAATGTTTTAATGTGCCCAGTTAAGAAATTAAATGCAGTCTAACATGTATCAACACATGAATAATTAATCATGTCTGGCCTCTCCAAGCCTGTTCTTCGAAAGATGCTGTTTGTCAATGAATATTGCTTGGATCCAGCACAACAATTACTTTTTATATTTATTCAACACTGATTTGATGAAACTGAGATCCAGACTTCAGACAGGTCAGTTGCAATAGTCCCATCACGCTATACAGCTTTGCTATTTCAAGTCTGAATCGTAAATGCTGTATAATACTCTGGGGTGGTTTGGTTTTAATTAAAATAGGAGCATAAATTACTGGCAACATAACACCTGTAATTACATTATTCCCAATGTTTAAAACTTTAATTTATATCTTAGACAGGGGTTCCAGAGGAAATAAATATTTGAGTAAGGTCCCGTGTGGCTCAGTTGGTAGAGCATGGCGCTTGCAACGCCAGGGTTGTGGGTTCATTCCCCACGGGGGGACCAGGATGAATATGTATGAACTTTCCAAATTGTAAGTCGCTCTGGATAAGAGCGTCAGCTAAATGACTTAAATGTAAATGTAAATGTGATATTGCTTTAATGTCCTCAGGTACACCTAACAATAATCACACATTTTAAACTTGAATCTTGAAAAGCATGATAAAATATACTTCCTGTACATCCTGTACTGTGTTGTGCAACCTACTGTACATGTCTCTCATGGAATTGATTATTGGCGTGAGAACAAACATATAGCTGGAAATGTCATTACTGTAAAAGATTACCATTGGATACTGACAAGCCATATTTCATTCATTACACATCTCTGGCTGGCACATTGCCACAACCCAGTCCACCTCTCTGACAATCAATGACAGTGAGCTGTGCATCTAAAGGCATGTACTAGGAACAACCCTAAAGAGGACCTACAATGGCTACCCAGAGCGTGACAGTCTGCCGGTGGAAGAAATGAATACTAACTACTAGTAGACAATCCCGCCTGTATGTGTGAAGGTTGTGAACTGGGGGGAAATTCTGCTGATGGTTCCGGAGACTTCTGTCTGAGATAATAAAAGGGCTGGCTCAATGTTTAGTCTTGTCAGTCACTGGCCAGATGACTACAGAGAGGAAGCAGCACTCCCAGCCAGCCAAGACTCTGAGACTCCTCTTCTCATCACTAGTCTCAGCCATGGAGACAGTGATGCAAGCTGGAGTTGGAGAATGATTTTCTTCTGGATTTACTAAATAACCAAGTGCTGTGCCAATGGAACACTCACATTGCCTGTGTCAGCATTGTATGCTTTTTTCACTTTTGTATTGAATGCTTTAGCAATGTAGGATACGTTAGATAGAATACTGCTCCTCTAAGCTTCATAAAAAATTATGAAACTACATACAGATGTAAGCCTACTGTAAGATCTTAAATTGAGCTGGTTTGGTACAGCAGGAAAAGAATCCTGCACCAACAGGAAATATTAATTATTATGTTGATTATACTGTAGTTGATAGACATTTTATGTTGGGGTTGATACATTTTTCGAAAGGTGAAACTCAAGTCTGAAATTTCAAATTGGAAATTACACACTTTAGAAGCCTTTTTAAACCTCAAACACACTACAAGTTTTACATGTTTTGCATTGCAGGAAAGCTTACATTGAAAGGGTGATCAAATTCATATCCTGCATCTGTACATTCTATAATGCAATAGCAGTGGTTTTCAAAAGATTTCATCATTTGTCTGAAGATGATATTTTTATCAAATGAACTGAGTGACCCAAATATCTGTATATTCTGAATGAGCCTTCAGCTCTTGCAAGGTGTCCCTGAACCCTCAAAGAATAACAGTACAGCACTGATCTCTAGAGCATTATCCATCAGAGTGGAAAGTGTAACAGCACACACACAGACGATTTATCCCAATTCCACCAGATTATATGATATTTTTTAGATTCAGTTTCCACACATGGAATACTTTTATAGGGATACTCTCTTGATTTATGTTAGCCTCACCATGGTTCATTATTTTTCAATTAATATCTCTGACATTGGTTGATCGCACACTCATTACCACATGTGAGAATAACACCCCAGTGAGCTCCTAAAAATGAATTGGCTGTTTCTTCAAAGAAACTTTTAGGAGAAATGTGAAGGCCTAGTGCTAGTAGATTTTCCAGATCATGTGACCTGATCAGGAAAAACTCTGAGCTCTACTTGGATTAATTAAGACTACAGATCCAGAGTTTTTCTGGTCTGTACATGTGGTCAGTCATCAGGAAAAACTCTTGATACTAGTTTGATTTTGCAATAAAGCAACAAAAGCCTCTAGACCTTCACACACACATGTCCATCTGTATCCTGCATGGATTATGGCCATCATGGACTTTACATCTAAGACCATGGAGAGGAAACAGTTTATGAGAAAGGCTGATGAGGATATCGTAAAATTAAACAATGAACTGGTACGATTAGACAGATTACAGTTAAATCCATTATAATACAATGATTAGACTAGTTGCATGTAATGACTTGACAATACGCCATTAAACATGTAGATAGGGATATTATGTGCTCAAATACTGATGAATTGAATTCTCTCGATGCTCTCAATTTATTACATTTTTCCTCTTAGACATTGATGGTGGTTGTTTCTTCATTTTTGTTCCTTTACGTATTATTGGATGTGCCCAATATGAGGTAGGCCTATCTAGTGACTAAATCAAGAAGCCAACAGTCATTCCTACACTTGGTGTGTGAAGAACAGCCTGCCTGTTGTATCCCTTAGAGTCGGAAAACCTGGACATAACGTGAGCTAATTTCCCTCACACAGGGATTTCCTCTCAGCATGTTCCAATGGTACCTCCTCTACACAGGACACCACACGGGTCACCTCCAACTAAACTCAATGGAGATTATTTTCACGGCACATCTACCCAATAGCATGAAGTGCATCATAAAAAACGCCACAAAAAAAGCATGTTGATTCTCAGTTACAAACAAAATAGGAACATTTAGTGCATACCGACTTTCATTCAAAAATGTTACAGCTAAGACCTCCAGAACTCTTTAAGCTTTTATGTTACAAAAAATACAGTTAGAATGCAATAAACACTGGAATGCCCTTTTCTCAGTTGGTTATTGCCCTTTTACTGAGGCAGGGTTAACCAGTTGTTTGCTAACACTACAAGTTGTTATTGTTATGCCCTCCTCAACATATGCAGTATATTTGGAAGCAAAAACAACTGAGTCCTTAAACATCATCTCCTGTGTACAGATATTGCCCACCTGGGGCTTGCTGGAAACGCTGGCTGCGTGGTCCAAATCAGTCCAATTCCTTATTCGCCAGCTGGAGTACAATCATCAACATTTCTCTGCTACTGAAATTATGCAACGTATACAATGCTCCAACCAAGTATTTGTCTTTTAACTGTAGTCAAGAAGGATTTCACTTTGTTTACTAATCATAGGTTCCTCTGATTAAATGAAAATTACAGTTGAGGGAAGAGACAGGGCTCTGGACACTAGAATTCTAGAATACTAGAATTCTTCGTCTCATGAAATCATAACCTTGTCATTAAATCAAATCAAATCAAACTGTATTTGTCACATGCGCCAAATACAATAAGTGTAGACCTTACCGTGAAATGCTTACTTACAAGCCCTTAATTAACCAACAGTGCATTTCAAGAAGAGTTAAGAAAATAGTTACAAAAAAAACTAAAGTAAAAAATAATAAATAGTAGCAAAATGACAATAACGAAGCTATATACAGGGGGTACCGGTACCAAGTCAGTGTGCGGGGGTACAGGTGTCAATGTAAATAGGCCGGTGGCCATTTGAGTAATTGTTCAGCAGTCATATGGCTTGGGGGTAGAATCTGTTAAGGAGCCTTTTGGTCCTAGACTTGGCGCTCTGGTACCGCTTGCCGTGCGGTAGCAGAGAAAACCATCTATGATTTGGGTGACTGGAGTCTCTGACAATTGTATTGGCTTTCCTCTGACACCGCCTATTATATACGGTTTACATACACCTTAGCCAAATACATTTAAACTCAGTTTTTCACAATTCCTGACATTTAATCCAGGTAAAAATTCCCTGTCTAAGGTCAGTTAGGATCAACACTTTATTTTAAGAATGTGAAATGTCAGAATAATAGTAGAGAGAATGATTTATTTCAGCCTTTATTTCTTTCATCACATTCCCAGTCGGTCAGAAGTTTACATACACTCAATTAGTATTTGGTAGCAATGCCTTTAAATTGTTTAACTTTGGTCAAACTTTTCGGGTAGCCTTCCACAAGCTTCCCACAATAAGTTGGGTGAATTTTGGCCTATTCCTCTTGACAGAGCTGGTGTAACTGAGTCAGGTTTGTAGGCCTCCTTGCTCGCACACGCTTTTTCAGTTCTGCCCACAAATTTTCTATAGGATTGAGGTCAGGGCTTTCTGATGGCCACTCCAATACCTTGACTTTGTTGTCCTTAAGCCATTTTGCCACAACTTTGGAAATATGCTTGGGGTCATTGTCCATTTGGAAGACCCATTTGCGACCAAGCTTTAACTTCCTGACTGATGTCATGAGATGTTGCTTCAATATATCCACAAAATTTTCCTCCCTCATGATGCCATCTGTTTTGTGAAGTGCCTCCTGCAGCAAAGCACCCCCACAACAGGATGCGTACTATTGTTTGTACAGATGAACGTGGTACCTTCAAGCATTTGTAAATTGCTCCCAAGGATGAACCAGACTTGTGGAGGTCTACAATTGTTTTTCTGAGATCTTGGCTGATTTCATTTCACTTTTCCATGATGTCAAGCAAAGAGGTACTGAGTTTGAAGGTAGGCCTTGAAATACAGCCACAGGTACACCTCCAATTGTCTCAAATTATGTAAATCAGCCTATCAGAAGCTTCTAAAGCAATGACTTAATTTTCTGGAATTTTCCAAGCTGTTTAAAGGCACAGTCAACTTAGTGTATGCAAACTTCTGACCCACTGGAATTGTGATACAGTGAATTATAAGTGAAATAATCTGTCTGTAAACAATTGTTGGAAAAATGTATTCTTAACCGACTTGCCAAAACTATAGTTTGTTAATTAACAAGAAATTTGTGGAATGGTTGAAAAACAAATTTTAATGACTCCAACCTATTTGTATGTAAACATCCGACTTCAATTGTAGGTCATGGATGGCAGGAGCTTGGCACCAGTGATGTACTGTGCCGTACGCACTACCTACTGTAACGCCTTACGGTCAGATGCCGAGCAGTTGCCATACCAGGCAGTGATGAAACCAGTCAGGATACTCTCGATGGTGCAGCTGCATAACTTTTTGAGGATCGGGGACCCATGCCAAATCTTTTCAGTCTCCTCAGGGGGAAAAGGTTTTGTTGTGCCCTCTTCACGACTGTCTTGGTGTGTTTGGACCATGATAGTTCATTGCTGATGTGGACACCAAGGAACTTGAAGCTCTCAACCCACTCCACTACAGCCCCATCGATGTTAATGGGGGCCTGTTTGGCACGCCTTTTCCTGTAGTCCCCAATCAGCTCGTTTGTCTTGCTCATATTGAGGGAGAGGTTGTTGTCCTGGCACCACAATGCCAGTTCTCTGACCTCCTCACTCTAGGCTGTCTCATCGTTGTCGGTGATTTGGCCTACCACTGTTGTATCGTCAGCAAACTTAAGGATGGTGTTGGATTCGTGTTTGGGAGTACAGGAGGGGACTAAGTACACACCCCTGGGGGGCCCCAGTGTTGAGGATCAGGATGGCAGATATGTTGTTGCCTACCCTTACCACCTTGGGGCCTGGATCTAGTTGCAGAGTGAGGTGTTTAGTCCCTGGGTACTTAACTTAGTGATGGGATTTGTGGACACTATGGTGTTGAACGCTGAGCTGTAGTCAATGAACAGCATTCTCACTTAGGTGTTCCTTTTGTCCAGGTGGGAAAGGGCAGTGTGGAGTGCGATTGAGATGCATCATCTGTGGATCTGTTGGGGCGGTATGGGAATTGGAGTGGGTCTAGGGTATCTGGGATGATGCTGTTGATGTGAGCCATGACCAGCCTTTCAAAGCACTTCATGGCTATGGCCGTGAGTGCTACGGGGCTGTAATCATTTAGGCAGGTTACCTTCACTTTCTTGGGCACATGATGGTGGTCTGCTTGAAACATGTAGGTTTTACAGACTCAGTCAGGGAGAGGTTGAAAATGTCAGTGAAGACACTTGCCAGTTGGTCCGCGTATGCTTTGAGTACACGTCCTGGTAATCCGTCTGGCCCCGCGGCTTTGTGAATGTTGACCTGTTTAAAGTTCTTGCTCAAATCGGCTACCAAGAGCGTTATCACACAGTCATCCAGATCAGCTGGTGCTCTCATGCATGCGTCAGTATTGCTTGCCTCGAAGCGAGCATAAAAGGCATTTAGCTCGTCTGGTAGTCTCGCATCACTGGGCAGCTCGCGTCTGGGTTTCCCTTTGTAGTCTGTAATAGACCGTAATAATTAAAAACCTGTCTTCACTGCATGTTCAAGACTTTAACTGGTGGAACACATTATGTATTGTATTCCATATCTCTTTTTAGACATAGAATGATATAGGTCACACTTCTTTCTATTTCCTTGGTAATATACTGTAATAATATTTTTTTCCAGGTACTGCTTTTAACTTACAATTGACCCCTTCATTTGTATTTCAGGGGTAGAGACTAACAGTCTTTCAGATCAGAGTCCTTTTTGGAGAAAATATTCCTTTGACACTAGACTTATTTTTCCAGTTGTGGTTCTTTGATTGACAGATGAGACAGAGGTCAACTCCAATTAAATACTCAGGCTATTGTAGGGAAATCTGGTGGGTCTGTTTTGGCTTCACATTAAACCACACTGAACCACATGGAAAGGATGATTACTGTGTTATGATCCTGTGATGAGGTTTTCCTTAGGGTCCCAGGGAGAACAGAGGTTTCAGCCATCATGTCATCAGGCTCAGGAACTAACCAGAGGATTAACCATAAACTAAGTGGTCAGGGGGGAAACACGCTAATGCAAACAACATTTGTTTCCATGTGAAGTGCAAACTAAATATAGAACACTGCATAGGAAATACAGCACATGTAATTGTTCATTTAAAAAAAAAAGGTTTTTACAATGACAAAAATCTATTATATTCATAAAGGAAATGGGCAAGAAGATAGTGTTTCCGGTTAGATCCCGGTTTCACTTCCTCTACTGAATTCAGAAGTAAATTATTCAAAGTCACGTATTGTATCAGATAAAACCGGTGGACACAAAAAGACAGAAGACAGAAGGTCTGTCTGTGAAGACAGAAGGTCTGTCTGTGACTTCTGTCTGTGAAGACAGAAGGTCTGTCTGTGAAGACAGAAAGTCTGTCTGTTCATCTTTAGAGCTTAATCTGGGTATGTGAGTCAGCTGTCGTTTGTTTATCATACAGTGCAGTACCTGAAATGGTTCTTAATCAAGAATCAGGTCTCACCATTCCTCAGATCCTCTCCCACAACAAATGTTCATGGTACGTTAAGGATGAGAAAGGGCAGTAAAGTGTCTGAGGAGGGATGTACTTGCAGCTATATGGTTTTGGTTACCCATAACACTATGCTTACAGTAGGACGGTGTGGGTGGTGTGCAGTGTGTCAGAGTACAGCTGGCAAAAATACCTTTCCACCATCCGATTAGGACACGGCGCAAACACCATCTCACCACTCTGTTGTTAATTTCAGGCAAAAAGGGAAGTAAAGGTCAAGTAAATGAGGAGAGAAGGTTTGAGGTTGTTTGAGGAACACTTTAATAGTCTGAACTGAGGGTGACGTGTTGCATGCTTTTCCAGCACATGCACAAAAGAGCCTTAGTTTCCCAAGCAGTGAGAGGTGAAGAGAGGGATAAAGGGAGTGTGGGAACAGGGGGTTCGACTCTGCCCATGTAGGTCCTGCTGAACCTTTCACAAATGAAAGGCAAACCTGTGTGGAATATGGGTCCTCAGCTTTTAAAGCCCCATTTGTATAACATTACAGCTTGTGTCAGACCACGCCCAGTTCAGCTACTATATACAGTTGAAGTCGGAAGTTTACATACACTTATGTTGGAGTCATTAAAACTCGTTTTTCAACCACTTCATCAATTTCTTGTTATCAAACTGTAGTTTTGGCAAGTCGGTTAGAACATCTACTTTGTGCATGAAACAAGTAATTTTTCCAACAATTGTTTATAGACAGATTATTTCACATTATTATATAATTAGATTATATCACAATTCCAGTGGGTCAGAAGTTTACATACACTAAGTTGACTGTGCCTTTAAACAGCTTGGAAAATTCCAGAAAATGATGTCATGGCTTTAGAAGCTTCTGATAGGCTAATTGACATAATTTGAGTCAATTAGAGGTGTACCTGTGGATGTATTTCAAGGCCTACCTTCAAACTCAGTGCCTCTTTGCTTGACATCATGGGAAAATCAAAAGAAATCAGCCAAGACCTCAGAAAAAAAATTGTAGACCTCCACAAGTCTGGTTCATCCTTGGGAGCAATTTACAAATGCCTGAAGGTACCACGTTCGTCTGTACAAACAATAGTACGCAAGTATAAACACCATGGTCCCACGTAGCTGTCATACCGCTCAAGAAGGAGATGCGTTCTGTCTCCTAGAGATGAACGTACTTTGGTGCAAAAAGTGCAAATCAATCTCAGAACAACAGCAAAGGACCTTGTGAAGATGCTGAAGGAAACAGGTACAAAAGTATCTATATCCACAGTAAAACGAGTCCTATATCGACATAACCTGAAAGGCCGCTCAGCAAGGAAGAAGCCACGGCTCCAAAACCGCCATAAAAAAGCCAGACTACGGTCTGCAACTGCACATGGGGACAAAGATCTTACTTTTTGGAGTAATATCCTCTGGTCTGATGAAACAAAAATAGAACTGTTTGGCCATAATGACCATTGTTATGTTTGGAGGAGAAAGGGGGAGGCTTGCAAGCCGAAGAACACCATCCCAACCGTGAAGCACGGGGGTGGCAGCATCCTGTTGTGGGGGTGCTTTGCTGCAGGATGGACTGGTGCACTTCACAAAACAGATGGAAACATGAGGGAGGAAAATGATGTGGATATATTGAAGCAACATCTCAAGACATCAGTCAGTAAGTTAAAGCTTGGCCGCAAATGGGTCTTCCAAATGGACAATGACCCCAAGCATACTTCCAAAGCTGTGGCAAAATGGCTTAAGTACAACAAAATCAAGGTAATGGAGTGGCCATCACAAAGCCCAGCCTTAATCCTATAGAAAAGGGGCCTACAAACCTGACTCAGTTACACCAGCTCTGTCAAGAGGAATGGGCCAAAATTCACCCAACTTATTGTGGGAAGTTTGTGGAAGGCTACCTGAAACGTTTGACCAAAGTTAAACAATTTAAAGGCAATGCTACCAAATACTAATTGAGTGTATGTAAACTTCTGACCCACTGGGAATGTGTTGAATGAAATAAAGGCTGAAATAAATCATTCTCTCTACTATTATTCTGACATTTCACATTCTTAAAATAAAGTGTTGATCCTAACTGACCTTAGACAGCGAATTTTTACTAGGATTAATTGTCAGGAATTATGAAACTCAGTTAAAATGTTTTTGGCTAAGATGTATGTAAACTTCTGACTTCAACTGTATGTGGATTTGGATTAAGACTTCAGTGGAGGTTACTTTAAAGATATACATAATGTCTTCTCTTTGGACTGCATCCATAAGAAAGGGCTAGGGTCCTCTTTTTAGAATTTGCACCTTGTGGTTAACCAAAAGTAGCAGGCGTAAAAGAAATGCCTGAGTGGCTCCCCACATCTAGTTTTCAGGGGAAAACGAAGCTAGGTTGAAGATACTGTATCCCTGAAAACTGCAAAGTTCTGGTTTCTGTCGTCCCTCTTAGGGTGCCTTGTGGTTGCTCCCGATAATACAAAGTACTGTTTTAAGGTTAAAAACCTGAGGTAGCTAAAAGGTGCTGAAGGCCCCACACACACCTGTACAGTACAGCTTTCCACTCTTTATGTCCTTATTAAAGGTCTCCCTCAGGCAGTTCTAATGGCATTCCCAGGCACAGTGTGATTATGTTGCATCATAATGATTCTGTAGACAATGCCATCCCTCAGAGCTGGTTGGGAAATCTGTTTTACAGCAGGGGTAGCCTGACACAGATGTTAACAGAATCATCACCATCTGTCTCAATATGGCCGCCCGCAGCAGACTCTCCCATACTGCCATGCCCTGGGTTCTGGGTTTCAGCAGATACACACTGAGCCGCGGCTGTAAAACATCCACAAGGGCACAAAGGGTTAAACCTGTCTCTGCCTCTCTTCCCTCTTCTCCTTCTCATAGGGGTCACCAGTTGACTTCTTGGCCGCTCCTTGTCACCCACATGCCATCCTCACCGCAGGCTCCGTCGTACGACACACAATGACTCCACCGGTTAGATGATTCATGAGATTTTCAACACCCACAACACCCCGGGTTCTGTGGTTAGTGTATCATATATATTTATAATTTTTTTATTTAACCTTTATTTAACCAGGTAGGCCAGTTGAGAACAAGTTCTCATTTACAACTGCGACCTGGCCAAGATAAAGCAAAGCAGTGCGACAAAAACAACAACACAGAGTTACACATGGGATAAACAAATGTACAGTCAATAACACAATAGAAAATCTGTATACTGTGTGTGCAAATGAAGTTAGGAGGTAAGGCAATAAATAGGCCAGAGTGGCGAAGTAATTACAATTTAGACATTTACATTGGAGTGAAATATGTGCAGCTGAGGATGTCCAAGTAGAAATACTGGTGTGCAAAAGAGCAGAAAAAAAACTAATGTGGGATGAGGTAGGTAGTTGGTTGGATGGGCTATTTACAGATGGGCTGTGTACAGCTGCAGCAATTGGTAAGCTGCTCTGACAGCTGATGCTTAAACTTAGAGAGGGAGAAATGAGTCTCCAGCTTCAGTGATTTTTGCAATTCGTTCCAGTCATTGGCAGCAGAGAACTGGAAGGAAAGGCGGCCAAAGAGCTGTTGGCTTTGGGGATGACCAGTGAAATATACCTGCTGGAGCGCGTGCTACGGGTGGGTGTTGCTATGGTGACCGGTGAGCTGAGATAAGGCGGAGCTTTACCTAGCAAATACTTAAAGATGACCTGGAGCCAGTGGGTTTGGCGATGAATATGTAGTGAGGACCAGCCAACGAGAGCATACAGGTCGCAGTGGTGGATAGTATATGGGGCTTTGGTGACAAAACGGATGGCACTGTGATAGACTGCATTCAATTTGCTGAGTAGAGTATTGTAGGCTATTTTGTAAATGACACCGTCGAAGTCAAGGATCGGTAGGATAGTCAGTTTACGAGGGTATGTTTGGCAGTATGAGTATAGGAGGCTTTGTTGCAAAATAGGAAGCCAATTCTAGATTTAATTTTGGATTGGAGATGCTTAATATGAGTCTGGAAGGAGAGTTTACAGTCTAGCCAGACACCTAGGTATTTATAGTTGTCCACATATTCTAAGTCAGAACCGGTTGAAGAGCATGCATTTTGTTTTACTTGCATTTAAGAGCAGTTGGAGGCCACGGAAGGAGTGTTGTATGGCACTGAAGCTCGTTTGGAGGTTTGTAAACACAGTGTCTAAAGAAGGGCCAGATGTATCCAGAAAAGTGTCATCTGCGTAGAGGTGGATCAAAGAATCACCCGCGGCAAGAGCGACATCATTGATATATACAGAGAAAAGAGTCGGCCCGGGAATTGAACCCTGTGTCACCCCCATAGAGACTGCCAGAGGTCCGGACAAAAGGCCCTCCGATTTTACACACTGAACAAGGCGAGGCTGTCATTAGAGAAACCAAGGCTGTTGAGTCTGCCGATAAGAATACGGTGATTGACAGAGTCGAAAGCCTTGGCCAGGTCGATGAAGATGGCTGCACAGTACTGTCTTTTATCGATGGCGGTTATGATATGATATTGTTTAGGACCTTGAGCGTGGCTGAAGTGCACCCGTGACCAGCTCGGAAACCGGATTGCATAGCGGAGGAGGTACAGTGGGAATCTAAATGGTCGGTGATCTGTTTATTCACTTGGATTCGAAGTGAGGCAGGATGGATATAGGTCCGTTACAGTTTGGGTCTAGAGTGTCTCCCCCTTTGAAGAGGGGGATGACCGCGGCCACTCTCCAATCTTTAGGAATCTCAGCCGATACGAAAGAGAGGTTGAACAGACTAGTAATAGGGGTTGCAACAATGGGGGCGAATCATTTTAGGAAGAGAGGGTCCAGATTGTCTAGCCCAGCTGATTTGTAGGGATTGCAGCTCTATCAGAACCTCAGCTGTTGGGAATTGGGTTAAGGAGAAGCGGGGGGGGGGATGTTGCTGTAGGGGGTGCATAGCTGTTGGCCGGGGTTAGGGTAGCCAGGTGGAAAGCATTGCCAGCCGTAGAGAAATGCTTATTGAAATTCTCGATTATTGTGGATTTATTGGTGGTGACAATGTTTCCTAGCCTCAGTGCAGTGGGCAGCTGGGAGGAGGTGCTCTTATTCTCCATGGACTTTACAGTATCCCAAAACCTTTTGGAATTAGTGCTGCTGGACGCAAATTTCTGTTTGAAAAAGCTAGCCTTTGCTTTCCTAACTGCCTGTGTACATTGGTTCCTGACTTCCCTGAAAAGTTGCATATCGCGGGGACTATTCGATGCTAGTGCAGAACGCCACAGGATGTTTTTGTGCTGGTCAGGGTAGTCAAATCTGGAGTGAACCAAGGGCTATATCTGTTCTTAGTTCAACATTTTTTGAAAGGGGCATGCTTATTTAAGATGGTGAGGAAAGCACTTTTAAAGAATAACCAGGCATCCTCTACTGATGGGATGAGGTCAATATCCTTCCAGGATACCCGGGCCAGGTCGATTAGAAAGGCCTGCTCGCAGAACTGTTTTAGGGAGCGTTTGACAGTGATGAGGGGTGGTCGTTTGACCACGGACCCATAATGGATGCAGGCAATGAGGCAGTGATTGCTGAGATCTTGGTTGAAAACAGCAGAGGTGTATTTAGATGGCAGGTTGGTCAGGATGATATCTATGAGGGTGCCCATGTTTACAGATTTGGGGTTGTACCTGGTAGGTTCATTGATAATTTGTGTGAGATTGAGGGCACCTAGCCTAGATTGTAGGACGGCCGGGGTGTTAAGCATATCCCAGTTTAGGTCACCTAACAGTACGAACTCTGACGATAGATGGGGGGTAATCAATTCACATATGGTGTCCAGGGCACATCTGGGAGCTGAGGGGGGTCTATAACAAGCGGCAACAGTGAGGGACTTATTTCTGGCGAGATGGATTTTTAAAAGTAGAAGCTCAAACTGTTTGGGCATAGACCTGGATAGCACGACATAACTCTGCAGGCTATCTCTACAGTAGATTGCAACCCCTTTAGCAGTTCTATCTTGACGGAAAATGTGGAAATTTCCTAATTTTTGGTGGCCTTCCTAAGCCAGGATTCAGACACGGCTAGGACATCAGGGTTGGCGGAGTGTGCTAAAGCAGTGAATAAAGCAAACTTAGGGAGGAGGCTTCTGATGTTAACATGCATGAACACAAGGCTTTTACGGTTACGGAAGTCAACAAATGAGAGCGCCTGGGGACACACAGGGCCTGGGTTAACCTCTACATCACCAGAGGAACAGAGGAGTAGGATGAGGGTACGTCTAAAGGCTATAAGAACTGGTCGTCTGGTGCATTGGGAACAGAGAATAAAAGGAGCAGATGTCTGGGTGTGGTAGGATAGATTCAGGGCATAAGGTACAGACAAGGGTATGGTGTGGTGCTAGTAGTGGAGGTAAACCTAGGCATTGAGTGACGATGAGAGAGGTTACCTCTGGAGGCGCCAGTTAAACTAGGTGCGGTCTCCGCATGTATGGGGGGTGGGACAAAGGAGCTATCTGAGGCATGTTGAGCGGGACTAGGGGCTCCGCAGTAAAATAAAACAATGAGAGCTACCCTCAACAACAGTATACAAGGCATATTGACATTAGAGAGAGGCATAAAGCAATCACAGGTGTTGATTTGGAGAGCTAAGACAACAACGAGCAAAGACAACCTGTCCCGTGAGGAGTAACATTAGACAGTCAAATAAAGCCTAGACGTTGTACCATATTTTTATGTAATCCCCTGGCTGTGTGGCCATGTTTAAATATCTCTAAATGTGTCTTTAATTAATTTATTGCAACTCCAACCTGAGGCAACTCATCTGAACCTGTGACGGAATTAAAAAGGATATTCAAATAAACTGGTTGTCCTTGACCTTTGCCCTTACACCGGTAGGTGTGTGGATTAGACTGCCAAAGACTGCAGACCACATGACACTCATCCAAGAGCCAATGGGTTTTTGGGATGTGAGGCTGGCAGAGTCCAGACAGAGGAAATAAATACCAGCTGGGACAATAACCAAAGCACAGGGCATTCTTGCATGACTGGCACGGTCAGTGCGGTCAGCTCTGCATCGGAGAAGGAAGGATGTTGGTCGGAAAGATGCTGGACAGAGATGCCGGGAGTGGTGGATGGAGCACAGTGAGTGAATTGAATGAAAGGAATAAATGGTTGGGTGGAAATAGGTGAACCAAACCACCTGCATTGTCATCATGTCTGGCTCATTAGTCATTCAAACTTACTTTGCTGTGTGCTATGCTTATTTTTCAAAGAGGGCTATCACCAGCTCTTTCTGGAGCACAGGTCCAAGGGATATTCTCTGGAGTTTCTCCCTGGGAAATAGAGAAGAAAAAGACACATGACAAAGACAAAGTGGAAGAAGCAGACCTATTACTCACTGAGTTAAACGTCACATGAATCTTCACTTCCACAAGCCCCCTAATGGAACTGTTTGATGTCTGCGCTGCATGGCCTGATGGGAAACTGCTTCTGAGGCTCTCTGCCCAGTAATTGCTCCTCGGTGGCCACTCCTCTCTGCAGCTGTGGACCCGCCATGCCAACTCACATGAATCTGGCCCCTTATTGCCACATTAACATGGCAGGGATATAAACAGACCAAACCTGGGGGAACAGGGGAACGACATGACCGGACCATTGTCTAATGCTGACTGAGTAGAGACTACAGTACATTATATTGGTTAGATCATGGACTAAAGATCATTTGCTTTTTCATTCTATAAATAGTGAATGACACTCTCCCAGAGCTAACGTAGTCCATGCCACAAACATCTGAACTGGATGCTCCCTGAATCACTCTCATGAATACGTATGGAGCTAATGGAGAAATGCTGTGGCTGCCATGCAGTTCAAGTAAACCAGTACCGCTCTTACAGTACAGCACAGGCCTCGCTCTCATAATGGAAATGAAACTGTATTTGGTGGTGGTGGTGGTGAGGTCTCTATTCTAATATACGCATAACTGGAGAAGTCTGCCTTTCTCATGAATGATCTAAACCAGCTGTCTCAATTAAAAAGGTAAGGACCACAGGAAGTGCCCCCCAACATTTATCTTCCCAGTACAACCACAGAACATGCTCTCTACACTATAGATCTCATACGGGCACACTGGTTATAAAGCTGCTGGACCTTCCAGACTCCATCAAATCACACTCATTTTGTAACGGCTGTCGTAGTCGTTCTCCTCCTCAGACGAGGAGGAGCATGAATCGGACCAAGATGCGGATTGGTAAGTATTCATATTTTAATGGGAAAACAACAAACACTACAAAATACAACAACCAACAAACGTGACTAACCTGAAACAGTCCTGTGTGGCCCAAACACTGACACAGGAACAAACACCCACAAAACACAGGTGAAACCCAGGCTGCCTAAGTATGATTCTCAATCAGGGACAACGATTGACAGCTGTCTCTGATTGAGAATCATACCAGGCCGAACACAAAATCCCAACATAGAAAATCAAACCTAGACCAACCCACCCAACTCACGCCCTGACCAACTAAAACAAATACAAAACAAAGGAAAACAGGTCAGGAACGTGACAGAACCCCCTCCCCCTTAAGGTGCGAACTCCGGGCGCACCAGCACAAAGTCTAGGGGAGGGTCTGCGTGGGCGTCTGTCCATGGTGGCGGCTCTGGCGCTGGTCGTGGTCCCCACCCCACCATAGTCAACCCCCGCTTCCGTGGCCTCCTCCCAATATCCACCCTCCATGTCAATCCCACTATTCCAAAGAGCAGTAACAGACTGAGGGGTAGCACCGGACTGAGGGGTAGCACCGGACTGAGGGGCAGCACCGGACTGAGGGGCAGCACCGGACTGAGGGGCAGCACCGGACTGAGGGGCAGCACCGGACTGAGGGGCAGCACCGGACTGAGGGGCAGCACCGGACTGAGGGGCGGAAGGCTTTGGCGGATCCTGGCTGGCGGATCCTGGCTGGCGGAAGGCTCTGGCGGATCCTTGGCTGGCGGAAGGCTCTGGCGGATCCCGGCTGGCGGAAGGCTCCGGCGGATCCTGGCTGGCGGAAGGCTCCGGCAGCTCCTGGCTGGACGGCTCTGGCTGATCCTGGCTGGACGGCTCTGGCTGATCCTGGCTGGACGGCTCTGGCTGATCCTGGCTGGACGGCTCTGGCTGATCCTGGCTGGACGGCTCTGGCTGGTCCTGGCTGGACGGCTCTGGCTGGTCCTGGCTGGACGGCTCTGGCTGGTCCTGGCTGGACGGCTCTGGCTGGTCCTGGCTGGACGGCTCTGGCTGGTCCTGGCTGGACGGCTCTGGCTGGTCCTGGCTGGACGGCTCTGAAGGCTCGGGACAGACGGGCAGCGCTGGGCAGGCAGGCAGTTCAGACAGCGCTGGGAAGGCAGGCAGTTCAGACAGCGCTGGGAAGGCAGGCAGTTCAGACACAGGCTGCGCTGAGCAGGCAAGCAGCGCAGGCGGCGTTGAGCAGACGGCCGACTCTGACCTGCTGAGGCGCACAGTAGGTCTGGTGCGTGGTGCCGGAACTGGAGGCACTGGGCTGGAGACACGCACCACAGGGAGAGTGCGTGGAGGAGGAACAGGGCTCTGGCAATGCACTGGAAGCCTGGTGCGTGGTGTCGGCACTGATGGTACTGGGCTGGGGTGGGAAGGTGGCGCCGGATATACCGGACCGTGAAGGAGGGCACGCGCTCTTGAGCACCGAGCCTCCCCAACCTTACCATGTTGAATGGTCCCCGTAGCCCTGCCAGTGCGGCGAGGTGGAATAGCCCGCACTGGGCTATGCAGGCGAACCGGGGACACCACCTGTAAGGCTGGTGCCATGTACGCCGGCCCGAGGAGACGTACTGGAGGCCAGATATGTTGGGCCGGCTTCATGGCACCCGGCTCTATGCCCAACCTAGCCCTCCCAGTGCGGCAAGGTGGAATAGCCCGCACTGGGCTAAGCACGCGTACTGGGGACACCGTGCGCTCCACCGCATAACACGGTGTCTGACCAGTACGACGCCCTCTCACTCCACGGTAAGCCCGGGGAGTTGGCTCGGGTATCCAACCCGGCTTCGCCACACTCCCCTTTATCCCCCCCCCAAGAAATTTTTGGGTGAGCCTCTCGGGCTTCCAGCCGCTCTGCCTTGCTTTCGCCTCATAAAACCTCCTCTCCGCTTTCGCTGCCTCCAGCTCCGCTTTGGGGCGGCGACACTCCACTGGCTCTGCCCAGGGTCCTTTACCGTCTAGGATTTCCTCCCAAGTCCATTCCTCTTTTCCCCATTGCTGTTGTTCTTGCCTTCCTTCTCCAATCCGCTTGGTCCTGTTATGGTGGGTGTTTCTGTAACGGCTGTCGTAGTCGTTCTCCTCCTCAGACGAGGAGGAGCATGGATCGGACCAAGATGCGGATTGGTAAGTATTCATATTTTAATGGAAAAACAACAAACACTACAAAATACAACAACCAACAAACGTGACTAACCTGAAACAGTCCTGTGTGGCCCAAACACTGACACAGGAACAAACACCCACAAAACACAGGTGAAACCCAGGCTGCCTAAGTATGATTCTCAATCAGGGACAACGATTGACAGCTGTCTCTGATTGAGAATCATACCAGGCCGAACACAAAATCCCAACATAGAAAATCAAACCTAGACCAACCCACCCAACTCACGCCCTGACCAACTAAAACAAATACAAAACAAAGGAAAACAGGTCAGGAACGTGACACATTTAGTCTTGACATTACACATTCATTACACAGCTTCCATACCAAATCTAATCAAATCAAATCGTATCAAATGTTATTGGTCACATACACATGGTTAGCAGATGTTAATGCAAGTGTAGTGACATGCTTGTGCTTCTAGTTCCGACAGTGCAGTAATATTTAACAAGTAATCTAATAAACACAAATCTAAAGGGATGGAATAAGAATATGTACATATAAATACAGTGGGGAGAACAAGTATTTGATACACTGCCGATTTTGCAGGTTTTCCTACTTACAAAGCATGTAGAGGTCTGTAATTTTTATCATAGGTACACTTCAACTGTGAGAGACGGAATCTAAAACAAAAATCCAGAAAATCACATTGTATGATTTTTAAGTAATTAATTTGCATTTTATTGCATGACATAAGTATTTGATACATCAGAAAAGCAGAACTTAATATTTGGTACAGAAACCTTTGTTTGCAATTACAGAGATCATACGTTTCCTGTAGTTCTTGACCAGGTTTGCACACACTGCAGCAGGGATTTTGGCCCACTCCTCCATACAGACCTTCTCCAGATCCTTCAGGTTTCGGGGCTGTCGCTGGGCAATACGGACTTTCAGCTCCCTCCAAAGATTTTCTATTGGGTTCAGGTCTGGAGACTGGCTAGGCCACTCCAGGACCTTGAGATGCTTCTTACGGAGCCACTCCTTAGTTGCCCTGGCTGTGTGTTTCGGGTCGTTGTCATGCTGGAAGACCCAGCCACGACCCATCTTCAATGCTCTTACTGAGGGAAGGAGGTTGTTGGCCAAGATCTCGCGATACATGGCCCCATCCATCCTCCCCTCAATACGGTGCAGTCGTCCTGTCCCCTTTGCAGAAAAGCATCCCCAAAGAATGATGTTTCCACCTCCATGCATCACGGTTGGGATGGTGTTCTTGGGGTCGTACTCATCCTTCTTCTTCCTCCAAACACGGCGAGTGGAGTTTAGACCAAAAAGCTCTATTTTTGTCTCATCAGACCACATGACCTTCTCCCATTCCTCCTCTGGATCATCCAGATGGTCATTGGCAAACTTCAGACGGGCCTGGACATGCGCTGGCTTGAGCAGGAGGAACTTGCGTGCGCTGCAGGATTTTAATCCATGACGGCGTAGTGTGTTTCTAATGGTTTTCTTTGAGACTGTGGTCTCAGCTCTCTTCAGGTCATTGACCAGGTCCTGCCGTGTAGTTCTGGGCTGATACCTCACCTTCCTCATGATCATTGATGCCCCATGAGGTGAGATCTTGCATGGATCCCCAGACCGAGGATGATTGACCGTCATCTTGAACTTCTTCCATTTTCTAATAATTGCGCCAACAGTTGTTGCCTTCTCACCAAGCTGCTTGCCTATTGTCCTGTAGCCCATCCCAGCTTTGTGCAGGTCTACAATTTTATCCCTGATGTCCTTACACAGCTCTCTGGTCTTGGCCATTGTGGAGAGGTTGGAGTCTGTTTGATTGAATGTGTTTTGACAGGTGTCTTTTATACAGGTAACGAGTTCAAACAGGTGCAGTTAATACAGGTAATGAGTGGAGAACAGGAGAGCTTCTTAAAGAAAAACTAACAGGTCTGTGAGAGCCGGAATTCTTACTGGTTGGTAGGTGATCAAATACTTATGTCATGCAATAAAATGCAAATTAATTACTTAAAAATCATACAATGTGATTTTCTGGATTTTTGTTTTAGAATCCGTCTCTCACAGTTGAAGTGTACCTATTATAAAAATTACAGACCTCTACATGCTTTGTAAGTAGGAAAACCTGCAAAATCGGCAGTGTATCAAATACTTGTTCTCCCCACTGTATATGGATGAGCGATGACCGAGCAGCATAGACAAGATGCACCAGATACAGTAACACCAGTCTCAACGTCAACAGTGAAGAGGCGACTCTGGGATGCTGGCCTTCTAGGCAGAGTTCCTCTGTCCAGTACCTGTGTTCTTTTTATAAATTATAAACTTGGATTAGCTAACACAACATGCCATTGGAACACAGGAGTGATGGTTGCTGATAATGGGCCTCTGTACACCTATGTATATATTCCATAAAACATCTACCATTTCCAGCTACAATAGTCATTTACAACATTAACAATGTCTACACTGTATTTCTGATCAATTTGGTGTTATTTTAATGGACAAAAAATTTGCTTTTCTTTTAAAAACAAGGATATTTCTAAGTGACCCCAAACTTTTGAACGGTAGTGTACATTATCAAGCATTTCCCACATGTTATCCAGATACTGACTGTTAGCACATGGTAGTCTTTAGCAGCTTCCCACCAGAATGGGCTTTAGATGAGGCAGATGAACCTTTAGCCATATTTCTTCAACAGCATTTAACATGAGATCCTCTCTGTTTTACAGGAATGTTGTTCTAAATATAAACAGCCACAACTCCACCTTTGGCATTTCTGTCTTTCTGTAGATCTTATAACCATGTATTGCTACCACTGTATCATCAAATGTATTATCTAAGCGAGTTTCAGAGATTGTCAGAATGTCACGCCCTGACCTTAGAGAGCCTTTTTATGTCTCTATTTGGTTTGGTCAGGGTGTGATTTGGGGTGGGCATTCTATGTTTTTGTTTTCTATGATTTTGTATTTCTATGTTTTGGCCGGGTATGGTTCTCAATCAGGGACAGCTGTCTATCGTTGTCTCTGATTGGGAACCATACTTAGGTAGCCCTTTTCCCTCCTTTTAGTGTGGGAAGTTGTCTTTGTTTGTGACACTATAGCCTTAAGCTTCACGGTCGGTTTTGTATTGTTTATTGTTTTTGTCAGCGTCATCCTAATAAAAAGGAATATGAACGCTCACCACCCTGCACTTTGGTCCAGTTCTTTCGACGGCCATGACACAGAATATGAATGTCAAATGTTACTAGCAAATTATTGATTTCATGAATCTTGTTTCTTAAGCTACATATGTTAATGTGGGCTATTTTAATACTTTCTGGGATGTTTGATTGTTTTTCTTGCTTTACTGGGAAGCTTATCAGAGTTAGATATGCTCAGGTTATTTGTATTAGTGCAGGTTGAGCTGCACACAGTGGACTTCCTGCTAGGGCACACCACCTCAGTACTAACCGTATTACTCTGGTTCATAGTCATATGATTACTGCATACAATAGCTGTAGGATCAGCAGGGGCATTCAGGGCAGTATTTATTTTATTTTATTTATTTAACCTTTATTTAACTAGGTAAGTCAGTTAAGAACAAATTCTTAAGTAAGAGGAATATAAATTAGATTACTTACATTGTGTCTACCAACGCCCCTGGTATAATGGACATTTGCTGAAGCATTATGACAACTCAGCGACACAATGGTAGAGATTAACTGAGCTGGGCTTGGGTCATTGATAAGTCATTGTCTCAACACTGCCTTATAATGCTGTGAAAGGATCCAGGAACCCAAATGATTTGGGTGGATCTCATCCTCCTTATAATACAAGTTTTGTTTCCAGAATGTATCAAAATTGTAAATAAATGTTATACCCACAGAGCTGCAATAGTCTCGTAGCCAGTTATGAAAATGAAAATGTACAGTCATATAGCAGAGATTAAAAAATAAATGGACTATTTGGGAGGTAATGGTGCAGATTATAATCTAAAAAATAGGCCCCTGTGCTGGTACTTGGTAGAAATGCAGTGTCAGTCACCACCATCTCTAATATTGTTTGAGAAAAACTGTTACATTGAGAAAGCGTACACATACACTCGAACACACACACACCTCATGATTTCACCTTTTAAACTTTGTCAAATGTTTTCATACCTTGGGAGTATCCTTTAATCAAGGTGTGTTATTCAAATGTTCTTCCTTTTTTTAAACTTGTTCCTGTCACGACTTCCGCCGAAGTCGGTCCCTCTCCTTGTTCGGGTGGTGTTCGGCGGTTGACGTCACCGACCTTCTAGCCATCATTGATCCATTTTTAATTTTCCATTGGTTTTGTCTTGTCTTCCCTTCCTGTGTATTTAACCCTCTGTTTCCCCTCATGTCCTTGTCAGAGATTGTTTGTTGTATGTAGGTGTGTTATTTGTTCTGGTGTGCGACGGGTTTTGCACCCTATTATGTTATTTTTGTATACTTTGGTTTTCAGAGGTTTTTTGAATGTTTATTAAACAGCTCCGTTTTTACCAAGTTCATTCTCCTGCGTCTGACATCCCTGCCACCAGCACACACCGCATTACAGTTCCCTTGGAATCATACAATTATATAGGCCACTTGAAGAGATAGGTACAAAGACGGAAGAAAAACTAGCCTATAATGAAAAGTTATATCAGCAAACTCAATTATAATCTCATTAATTAGGAACACATATTTCTACAGTACAGTACTATTCTACTGCTGTTGGTGCAGTACAGGGAATTAATCATTCAAAATAGACTATAGACATACATCCGACTTACAGCAGAGACAGCACACAAAAAAACAGTTGTGCAGTTCAAAGGGGTCCGAGTCAGTAAATAACCTGGGAGAGTGTTGACATCTGTAAGGTCATGACATCTTTCTTTCATTACTTTGCTTGCCCCACTTTTCATTGCAGAATTATTCCGGGCCACTTTCATGTTGCCGAATAGGTTTGAACTCATAATTTTAAAAAGCAGTGATTTTCCTGTAAATGTTTTATGATATTTCCAAACTATGAGGTTGAAATAAAACTGAAATTGTGAAAATTATGATAATGCCCTTTTTGTGTAAATACAAAATAATAAGCCTGGAATTTCAGCCTGTTCAGGTGGGATGGAGTTTTTGGCTCAGATCATGATTCAACATTTGATCTGATTATACTGACCAATGACCAGTCATATTTTATTTGCATATGTATCCTCCTACTAGATGCTCTACAGATGGTCATGCTATCAACAAACTATGGTCATACTATCAACAACCTATGATTGGCAATCAGAGCTGTCTATATAAATATATT
Source organism: Salvelinus alpinus (assembly GCF_045679555.1). Classification (NCBI taxonomy): domain Eukaryota; kingdom Metazoa; phylum Chordata; class Actinopteri; order Salmoniformes; family Salmonidae; genus Salvelinus; species Salvelinus alpinus. Next base: position 20,073,455 of record NC_092094.1, on the reverse strand, counting down.
TACATTTGTATCAATGCCCACACAATCAGACTGAGCATTTCAATGGCAAAATGAGGCTCAGGGGGAAAAACAGGTTACAAAATATATTTGGATTTATTTTCATGAAATAAACACACAGTGATATACTGTATTAGACATACAGTGATGATTTTAAAAGACTGCATGGGGGCTTTAAGACTTTATGACTCTATAAAAGTCAAATGAAGGAAGAAAAAAACGTCAATTTTTTTTCTGAAGGTTAGCTTGTTATAACGGTAGCTCTCTCCTCTCGCTAAAACACTGCTCTTACTCTGAAAGAGAGTTTCTGCCTGTATATTTATGTGCTAGGAGGTCACTAACAGTAAAGCATGTAGCAGGAGTGAAACCAAGCAGTATATGTCTCTTACAGTGAAACTAAAGGGCAAAATATCTTAAACACTGGCATGGGTCACGCTGTGTTTGCAGTTCATGGGCGAATAGTAATTTTATCTGAGACAGAAACCTATATTGAATTTAGGAGCTGCTTCTCACATATAACTGAAGTGATGTTTAACTCAGTGCATAAGTGAAGTCATGTTTTCCAATCAATTAACACAGGAAGCAATATTGTTTTTTTTATTTGGTAACACTCACATATTGTTTGTGAGTTTCTTTCCGACCTCATTCTTGAAAAAAAAGTCTAGGCCTAAAATGTCTAGGCCTAAACTCAAGGCAGTTATAATGCATGGTTATAGTTATAATGCATGGTTATAGTTATAATGCATGGTTATAGTTATAATGCATGGTTATAGTTATAATGCATGGTTATAGTTATAATGCATGGTTAATATGATCCTGTGGGTTGATCTGAACTCTCCACGTGGCCTTGCCTCGTCATACAACGTCATGCTCATTGAGACAGGGATTGTATCACATTAGGAACAGCCAGTCAATGCGTTGTTAGGGAAAACACTATGGGCCGGATCCAAAGGCCTAATCCTAGGTTCTACTGAACAGATGTATCATACCGTTACCCTCAGTGTCGGCTACCTTGTCATGCACACAATAGGTATGGACTGCCACTAATAAATCTACATCTGATTCTGAAGAAAAAGTACCATGAGTCCATTTAACATACCATCAGATGCCTAGTGTAGTTGTAGCCACAATCAGAGTAGAGAGGTTTCACCATCTAAGGCCTCCTCCTCCTCCTCCACCTCCACCTCTACTTTATTGACTCATGATTCAGTGAGGCTCACCCTAAGCTCCTAGCACCTGGTCCTGATCACAAGCTTGTCCTCCCAGATAATATATGGGTTAGACATGCTCTATATTCATTTTCATAAAGTGACTTCTTCAGAAAATGATAACGGATAGCAGAGTACAATGTAATAACAAAGCTTTATCCTGGTACTGTGTTGACTGTCTGGGTTGTGGGTGGCATTTTGGAATGCATGTTCGTCTACTGAAAGACATTTGCTTTCTATACCCCTTCATGAGTCTCTCCGTCATTGCACTCTACCTTTCACACTGCACAAAGTAGCCTACAGTATACACTCTACCTTTCACACTCCACGAAGTAGCCTAGACATTCTATTATTTGATTGGATTTAGAACATAAATTCAATAGATGAAGATAAATGCCTTTCATATCTCTTTTATAACACAAGTGAGGCACATGAACTCCCTGTCTCACTCTTTGGTTTCCCCTGTCATAAATAGTGTCCAGTCAAAAGGGATTATTACCCTCTGGTTAACGGGGCCCCTTGGGTTAGCGTGTAATAATTTATCTAAGAACATTAAAATAATCTATCATCAAAAATAAGGTTACTGATAGAGTAGTGACAAGACAAATGTTGATAAGAAAATAAACAAATACTGAACAAAAACTCCCAACCGTGAGTAATTGGCATTCAGTTGTTTTAAATGTCATTATATTTGCACAAATATCCATAATAGCTACCTAAGGTGTAAGATGGACACTTGAGTTCACTTATGTTTGTTAAGGCTTTGTTCACTTTTTAAATGGCCTTTGATGATTGTTTCTCAATCAACCACAGTCCCACTGGGCCCTCAAGTACAGTTGTAATTGAAATCAAAATATGTTTCAGTGAAAACGCTTGGACAAAACATAAAAAGGGACTCTCAACAGCCCTTAAAAACAATTTCTCAGAATCTAGCTAATGTTTTAGACATTCCCCTGTGCTGATGTGGTAAGGACTATCTTAAGGGAGCTCATGGGGTGAGAACAGAAGACGCTAAATCTTATTTTGGATAGTAGTTCAGGTCTGTCATGCAGCTGGACAAAAATACAGAGACAAAACTCTTGAAAACAAGCCCTGTCTCAGCCACAAGAACGCAACTGAAATGTGTGTTTTCAATTATATAAAACCCACTCAACCATAGTCTCCTTCATTTGGCTGCCTGTGAAGAAGTCTAAATTACATTTCTTCACAGTAAATCAGTACACTGTCATGTTAATGCACACACAATCTCAAACGATTTAAATTAGGAAAAAACGTGACAAATCCTAGGTTCTCCAAAACAAATCTGTAAATTCAAACTAAAATAGGTGGCCTACTGGCAAAATGGAAATATCTGTGGTTTTCAACTGAAGAAAGTGAGCGGTATGCTGAAAATAATTTGGAAACCTCCCCTGCCATGTTCTTGCATACTGTGGTGGAAAAGCGGGGAATACTGTCAAAGTTAGCCAGGGGGAAGGCAAATATAGAATGATGTTCTAGAGTTAGGGTCTATTCGGTGTGAAATAGCAGATATGTTTGTATTGATGGAAAATATCTAAGTGACTGATTCAGCAGTATTGTTTTTCTAATGTCAAGCATATGAGCTTTGCGTAAATTATTTTACTTGACTTTAGTCAAGTTGCCATAGTTCTGAAGTGTCTCTACAACCTCATTCATTCTTACAGTATATAATGCAACACATTGCTACTGATAGAGCCTCACTACCCAAGCATATATTTTAGACAGCCAAACGTATTTGAGAAAAAAGCAGTAGGAATTCTAAATAGAATGAACATGTCACTGCATCTGTACACAGCCCATCTGTAAATAGCACACCCAACTACCTCATCCCCATATAGTTATTTATTTTTGCTCTTTTGCACCCCAGTATCTCTACTTGCACATCATCATCTACACATCTATCACTCCAGTATTAATGCTGAACTGTAATTAATTCGCCACTATGGCCTATTTATTGCCTTACCTCCCTAATCTTACTACATTTGCACACACTGTATATAGATGTTCTGTTGTTTTATTGACTGTACGTTTGTTTATCCCATGTGTAACTGTGTGTTGTTTTTGTCGCACTGCTTTGCTTTATCTTGGCCAGGTCGCAGTTGTAAATGAGAACTTGTTCTCAACTGGCCTACCTGGTTAAATAAAGGTGAAATAAAAAATAAATAAAACATTTAACTGTGAGAGTTGATAACAAAAGCCTCAGACTGTCTGTTTACCCCGCATATATATTTCAAGTTGCATGTTTATCAAAACATGTATTTGAGAGAGCCTCACTACCCAAGCATGTATTTTAGACAGCCAAACGTATTTGAGAAAAAGCAGTAGGAATTCTAAATAGAATGAACGTATCACTGATGACAAGATATTCAAGGGGATAAGATAGGGAGTTATACAAAACAATGAGTCCTTAAAGTGCTGTGAATTGTGGCCTACCCACTCCAGAAAGGACATGTCACCCCTTTAAATGTTTCCCAGCCTCTCTCTCCCAAAGGAAGATTTGCCTAATGACTTCCCATATGTGGAGCACAATGTGTTTGTCCCACTTGTTTGTCCCACTTGTTTTCGAGTTGTGCATTGTGCCATCAGGTTCTTCAGACCCTTTAATTGTCCCTAGATGTCTTAAACAAGGCTGTCAGTCTCTGGTCTTTGGGCCTGGGAACATGGTCACCACCACCCCTCTCCTGGGCAGATAACTCCTACCCACTGCCTTGGCGTGGAGATGTGGTTCTCTGGTTTTCTCTCTCCAACTTCCTACTTCTCAGTGTAGAGCCTCAGTGGCCTGGTGTTGAGGTTGGAATAGGGGACGGGACATCGGGAGAGGATATTTCCTTTCACGAATTCCTCATTTTCTTCCCATTACCAGGATGCTTGGGATTGCTGGCCAGTCACATTACCAGGATGCTTGGTGTTGCTGGGCAGTCACATTACCAGGATGCCTGGTGTTGCTGGCCAGTCACATTACCAGGATGCTTGGTGTTGCTGGCCAGTCACGTTACCAGGATGTTTGGTGTTGCTGGCCAGTCACGTTACCAGGATGCTTGGTGTTGCTGGCCAGTCACGTTACCAGGATGCTTGGTGTTGCTGGCCAGTCACATTACCAGGATGCTTGGTGTTGCTGGCCTGTCACGTTACCAGGATGCTTGGTGTTGCTGGCCAGTCACATTACCAGGATGCTTGGTGTTGCTGGCCAGTCACGTTACCAGGATGCTTGGTGTTGCTGGCCAGTCACGTTACCAGGATGCTTGGTGTTGCTGGCCAGTCAGGCTGTTTGATGACATGCAAAGCGCAGACAGACCTCTTATTAGATTTGTTGACCACTTGAAGTCATAACTAAGGATAAAAGCAGCTAATATTTAGTCAACTACAGTATCATTTATTCAACTTTTCTGTCGTTCAAACTCAGATGTGTCTAATTGTGAAATACAATGCTCTGAGCATCAATTGATCACACTCCATAAGAAAAAGAATACACAAGCTCTAATTATTTTCCTGTAGGCTCTCTTACATTATAATCCCAAAATGTCTAATCCAGCAGTGGCTCATCCCATTTCACATCTCAACATGTACCTACTTGCCCTTTGATCTTTTGTTCGGCAACCCCTCCTCTGCTCACTGAGAGACACGCTCAGGCCCCTACTCCACTTCCACATCATCAACAGCGAGATTAAGCTCTCTCTGATCTATAATTTACAGTGCCCACTGCAGCCGTTCAGCCAAACAGCAGGCCATAGCTCCACTCTGCAGCCTGCCCAAACCTGAGTTTGCTGCTTGATATTTGTCAAGCTTTTAGCAAGCACTTTTATATACTGCCAATAAAGACTCTAGCAGAGAGTGGGGCTCTATAGGAGCGTGGGTCTGCTGAAGAAGGGTTGCCCATTGATGGAGTATTTTTTGCCATAAAGATCCTCAGCACGGTAGGAGGGATACATTCCAGAGCTATGCACGAAGCGTTATGGAAGACTACAGTCTTCCAGTTTCCATCGCTCAACACTCTTAGAAAAAGGGCTTCCAAAGGGTTCTTCGACTCTCCCTGTAGGAGAACCCTTTTTGGTTACAGGTAGAACTATTTTGGGTTCCATGGATTAGCCTCTGGGGAAAGGGTTCTACATGCAACCCAATAGGGTTCTTCCTGGAACCAAAAAGGGTTCTTCAAAGGGTTCTCTAATGGGGACAGCCGAAGAACCCTTTTAGATTCTAGATTGCCCTTTTTTTCTAAGAGTGTAGTCTATATGATTGTGTTCTGAATGTTTTAATACTGTTTTTAGGTATGGAGACTTCTTAACCATACATACTTTCCATGCCACTTTTTGCAGTACTATACCACTAGTACTGTACCACTATGTTTCCTCTATATCTTCCACACAAATTGGTGTGTATAGTTTAGTTTAAAAAAAAGGTATATAAAAAAAAAAGATATACTTTCATGGACGTTCTTGTGGACAGAGAAGTTGTAAATTGTAATTATTACCCACATACCCTTAGTAGATAGTTTTCGCAGTTATAGCCTGGTGGTCCTCTTCTAAATTAAAAGTGAATCCTCTCGTAAATCAAAAATGGCTCGGTGGAAAACAATAACCAAGACCTGGAGACAGCTAATGTATACAACAGTAAACACTAAGACGATTTCATCCCATTACTGTCCACATTAAGGCTTTCAAAGGGATTTTCTTTTCTGGGAGACGCTAATGCGGTTTACCAGTCTTTTTACCGAAAGGTATTGTGGTCTCCCATTGCACTGGGAGACCACAAAAAAAGTATCATTAAAATCTTATGAGGCAGATGGTAGATCTGCTAACAGGCTTGGGGTATAGGCAATCCACCGCAAGATATCAAATATTATTTTGATATGTGTTAATGCAGAGACATTGATATATGGCTGCTGAATGCAAGTTTGCCTGTTTGTTTTGATCCTAATCATGTGGATGTCTGTGGGTAGGAGCCGTTCCTGTTTCCCCTTGCTATAAGTCACTGTCAGAAACAGATTCTCAGCATCAGCACATCAGCTTTCTGCTATTGGGAAACTGAATAGAGTGAGATTCACAATGAATCAACAGCAGCAGAGTTCTGTATTCTGTATATAGCACACGAGAGCTGCAAGCCGGCGGCGGGCAACAGTGAGATATTCTAGAATACACCCTCATTATTCTGTCTTGACCTCTAGGGTCAAAGAGAGGAAGGAAGCCGGATACAGTGCCAAAATGGAGCCGAGACACTTGCTTTGAAACCAGCCTCAGACAACAAGATTCACTGTTTTCAACTGCTGGAATTAGAAGGAAGTGGTATCTCTGGAATATATCATTACCTTCACCCCTTTTCCTTTGAATTATCCTGTTGCTCATTGGTGGTTGGGAACAAATGCCCCTAGCCAATACAAACAGCGCTCTCAGTCTAAATACTAATGGCTATAAAGTTGCTATATCTTATTTAGAAAACATTCTCTGTATTTGGTTCCAACAAAGGAGAAAGTCTGGGTATCTGAGTTCAGTTGAACCTTTTACCAGTCATTAATTCATGGGGGAAAATGCATTTTTAGAATGCAAGCTAGTTGATTGGTTGATTAGGGATTATTATGGTCTCCATAGTACAATTGAATGGAAGCAAAATTACTGCAATAATGGTTAGTCTTCAGCAGAGTTTCTCTTTGTTTTTACATACAAAAAATCTAAATCATTGTGGCTAGGTACTTTTGAAATGTCATGCAGTTATAATCTACCAAATAAAGCAGTTTGCAGTATGGCAAAGACTTGGCACTCCCTTTTTTATACAGTATTCACTGCATACATTATAGGGCTAGTAAACACATGTGGTCTGGCAAATCCAAACGCTCTAGGGCCTAAGGCTAGCATCTTACCCAAATAGCAGTCCCATGCTCTCATATGACTCTTAAAGTCAAATCTCTTCAGAGAGGCCACTTTCACATTGAGTTTGGAATATTCATAAAGAAGTCAGCACATTGTAATTACAAATGTTTCCGACATTGTCTAGTAGTGTCATCCTTTAGTCCCCTAACCAAATGATTCAATAAGGATTTAAAATGATTGGAAAATCCTATTGTACGTGTATCTCGTGTTGTTGGCATGCCAAGACTTTCTCAACATTTGGCTTTGGGTTTTGTATATCATCCCTGATTGTGCATTACTGTGTACATGTAATGTAGAATTGTGCAGTATACAACTGTGCAGTGTACTGTAATTTATTCACGAGGCACAGACTTGAATGCCCCTCTCCTCAGCATCATCGCTCAGCATCATCTGCCAAACCCACCTCATCTATGGAACCATACTACACAGTCATTAAAAAGCTATAAATGTACCATATATGCCGGCTTTCTCTTGTCTGCATGTGGCTTGGATTGAAATGATCTGGTATTTTCTCTGTCCTCTATCATTTTCAGAGATCAACCACCTCCACTTAAAGCAGAATGAAACATCCCCTATGGGAGCTCTCTTCAACCAGATGTTCACTATCTGACAACTCTGAGTGCACTTTTTCCATTCCACATAAACACTTGGAAAACAAATAAGAGAAGACTGGGAATAGAGTTTTGGCACTATAAACTGCCATGAATTTCAGGGTTGTAGACAATACAAAGCAGTAGCTAGAATGACTATACATTGGGGGAGAGAAAAATACACATTTGTCAGTGTGAATTTCCATTATATTCTTGTCATCCTTTCTGGTTACACAACTTATTTTTAGAATTTTGTTTATTAATGTATGTTTATTATTCTAAAAGTCAAAATGAGAATCTGATAGTTAAAAACTGTTCCTTTAATTCCTAACAAAGCATTAGAATGAAATGCAATGGAGAGAAGCCATGCATTCCTGGACTGCCCCAGAGCTAAGATTTGTCAGGTCTGTTTGATGCCCAGTGCTGTAGTAGGCTAGCCATAACATTCAATAAGACTGTCACGTGTGGTGCTCATCTTCATTGGATTGCCACCGAACACCTGGACTCATAGTCTGAGGAATGTTGGGGGGTTTCATCATGTATGATTTACATTCTGTGTCTCTGGAACTAACGCTGTAAATTGCTCACGTCATTGTACGTATCTGTCCTTAATACTACATTGATGTGCCTCATCCAAAATGAATGTCATTTGTACAGTACACATGGTTCAACACACAGAGTTGTCCATATTACTGGCAAGATATGTATCACACTACACCATGAATGTTGAGCACAGTCCGTGCTTCTTAGCTGCCATGTTGCAACATCAATTATTACCGCACAGTGTGTCCAACAGATTACCATTCGACATACATATGCATCATTTATTGTCACGCCCTGACCATAGTTTGCTTTGTATGTTTTATGTTTTGTTTGGTCAGGGTGTGATCTGAGTGGGCATTCTATGTTGTATGTCTGGTTTGTCTATTTCTATGTGTTTGGCCTGATATGGTTCTCAATCAGAGACAGGTGTTTTGCGTTGTCTCTGATTGGGAACCATATTTAGGTAGCCTGTTTTGTATTGTGGGTTGTGGGTTATTGTCTATGTTAGTTGCCTGTGTCTGCACTGTTTATATGTAGCGTCACGTTCGTCGTTTTGTTGTTTTGTATAGTTTGTCAAGTGTTCTTCGTTTCGTTTCATTAAAAGAAGAATGTATTCACTTCACGCTGCGCCTTGGTCCTCCTCTCTTCCACATTACGACGATCGTGACATTTATTAAGACTTTAATGTTTTGTATAGGCACCCGTATGGAAAAGACACAGGAAGTTCACATGTGAACACATCTGAAGTGTTCCAAAAACACATGTTTTCATGTGATCACGTGATCTTATGTGAAGTAAAGCAACATGTTATAACATGAAACTAGACATGGGAACTTTCATGTGAAATCATGTGATTTTCCACAGGTGAAAATTTGTTTTTTCTGTAAGGGGAGGAACAACATTGTAGCAATGTTCTACTAATTTAAGACACTACAGTATTGTATGTACGAAGCCTGCAGCGTACTACTAACCATAACACTAAAAGATGCAGCCTGTGGTACAGAGTCATTATAAATGCACATTTCTTGGAAGCATTTAATTGGTTTGTGAATTTAATGCTTTTCGCCTCTAGTTAAAAGATCCATTAAAGCCATTCAAAAGTAGGATAAAGTTTGGTGTGTGTGTGTGTGTGTGTGTGTGTGTGTGTGTGTGTGTGTGTGTGTGTGTGTGTGTGTGTGTGTGTGTGTGTGTGTGTGTGTGTGTGTGTGTGTGTGTGTGTGTGTGTGTGTGTGTGTGTGTGTGTGTGTGTGTGTGTGTGTGTGTGTGTGTGTGTGTGTGTGTGTGTGTGAATTGTACAGTCTGGAGAGAGAACACTTTGTATAATAAGACTAATGCACTCTCAGCGACACTTCTCTCTTCTGCTCAGGGAGGACGAGAGTGGAGACAGCATGGAGGTGCACTGAGCTGAGCCCAGCATGAGAGACACAATACAGAGAGGTTCACAACAGATGGAAGGAGCTTATGATTTAATAACATTGTTTATACCTGCCGGGTTGATAACATTTCAACAGATTGAGAGGAAAGACTGCGTGCTGCTGAATGTCAGCCAGAGGACACAGAACTGCGTATTTTTTAGAGGATGACTTTCAAGGTTTCACTTTAACTATGTAGTATAATATCTGTAAACTAAAGATCTATAAAAAGGGCAATTAAAAAACTTTGGTAAGGGGTACATTTTAGCATATTAGTCAAAAGATCCACTCAAACTACTCAGGCTTTAGCAGAGTAGCTCATTTGATCCTGGGTGTCGGGATTACACTCAAACTGATGTATTTCAACTATTATTCTAGTTGGTCTCAACCTATACCAAATTGAACGGTGATATTATCCTAGCCCATATTGTTTGGTGGTTACAACATACATCCTTTAGATATTCAACAGTTGTAATAGTTTCTGCAGCAATATCATTGTCAAGACAAGCCTGACCTCTAACCCCAAATATTTTAAGAACCACACAATAATAAGAGTGTTACATTTTGCTTTGCAGCTAAAACCTCTATTGGCTTTGTTGGATCTTCAACATTCCCTTATGTAGAGAAAAGAAGAACAACTTGCAACTGTTATTAAACATGTGGCTATGGTTATGTGGAAAGGTCTAAAATTACACTGGATTTGCAAAACATCTTATGATCAACATTCAGAGCTCCATGTAGCCAATACAAACCCAAATCAAATATTTCACAATGGCTGTTTTATCTGCTTGGTGTAGTGGTTGTAAAAAAAAATCACTTGCAAGCAAAACGTCAAACAGGACCATCCTCCTGATACTAAAGTTCTGCGATGGCAAATCAACTGGAATTTTATAATTTTGTCCACTCTCCCAAAAAGAAAACTAACATATATTATCAGACTGAATGACATTGATTTTGCCTGATTTGTAACCTAGCATTTGGATTGTCAGCTTCCAAGACACTGGCCAATGATATACAGTTGGTGACATAGCCTGTGTACTCTAGAAATGTATAGATGATACATTAGCACACTGGGAGGAGGGAGAGAGTGAAGTATGTGTCCTGTTTGTTTAACTTGGAACAAGGCGCAAATCTTAGCACATTTTGGAATCCATGAATATTTCCATCTTAAACAATACGCATCTCATCCCTGACAAGCAATTCATCTGAATGTGTGTTTTTTCTTTTTATTGACTTGCTACTGGGAATTAGATTTCCAAGGCATTGTAATAATGTTTTATGAAGAATATCTTTCCCTGAATGATGTATACTGCTTATTGCCTGCCAACTCAACCAGGGCAGGGGCATACTGTATAAACCAATCTAGCTGGGGACTGTTTGGACTGCTGTGGATTTTCAGAGGTGTTTGTCAAAATGTCCTCTACTATCGCTGTGATCTGGAAGACAGAGTTATAAATGCTACCCTGCTCAGGCCCAATGGGTGCAATGAAAATCCACACAGCTCTAAATGGTACTTACTTGTATTGCATGAGCTATATTCAGAAAGCCTTTATGATAATTTCACACACCCACTCCAAACACATAATTCTCATTGACAAACCATGAATTAGAAGGAATTTATTTTTCTATAAAGCATCTTCTTCGCAGCACAGAACTGTAATCTGGGGATCTCTGTCATGTGGTGGATATTCTTGTTTCTGCTGCATGGAAGATTTCCATGATGTCATTGGGTCTATGACATAGACCAATATCATCTCCAGAGTGATGAGGATTGTTTACACACACACAATAGAAAAGTACATGTCGGTTCTGTAAATGTGTAAAGGTTTTATGTCACCATCATAAAACAGGATTATGTCTGGTTTTGATTGTAGTCTGATCTGGTGCTAGTATCGCAAAACCATTCCTCATATCAGGTTTTCAATGGCTACATTTCTGACACCTACAGTACAGTAAATATACATACACACTACATAACCAAGAGTATGTGGACAGCTGCTCGTCGAACATTTCATTCCAAAATCATTAATATGGAGTTGGTCCCCGTTTTGCTGCTATAACAGCCTGCACATTTCTGGAAAGGCTTTCCACTAGATGTTTGAACAGTCAAGTTCTTCCACATCGATCTAGACAAACCATTTCTGTATGGACCTCGCTTTGTGCACGGGGGCATTGTCATGCTGAAACAGGAAAGGGCCTTCCCCAAACTGTTGCCACAAAGTTGGAAGCACAGAATCGTCTAGAATGTCATTGTATGCTGTAAAACAGCCCCAGACCATTATTCCTCCTCCACCAAACTTTACAGTTGCCACCATCCATTGGGGCAGGTAGCGTTCTCCTGGTATCCGCCAAACCCAGAATTGGGATTCATCACTCCAGAGAACGCGTTTCCACTGCACCAGAGTCCAATGGCGGCGAGCTTTACACCCCTCCAGCCGACACTTGGCATTGCGCATGATGATCTTAGGCTTGTGTGAGGCTCCTTGGCCATGGAAACCCATTTCATGAAGCTCCTGACGAATAGTTATTGTGCTAACGTTGCTTCCAGAGGCAGTTTGGAACTCGGTAGTGAGTGTTGCAACCGAGGACAGACTATTTTTACACGCTACGTGCTTCAGCACTCGGCAGTCCCATTCTGTGAGCTTGTGTAGCCTACCACTTGCCGTCTGAGCCGTTGTTGCTCCTAGACGTTTCCACATCACAATAACAGCATTTACAGTTGACCGGCCAGCTAGGGCAGGGCAGAAATTTGACGAACTGGCATCCTATGATTGTGCCACGTTGAAAGTCACTGAGCTCTTCAGTAAGGCCAATGTTTGTCTATGGAGATGGCATGGCTGTGTTTTCAAATGTATACATGTGGCTGAAATAACCGAATCTACTAATTTGAAGGGGTGTCCACGTACTTCTGTATATGTAGTGTATGTTATATATGTACTGTTCTGTACTGTAGGGTGCATGCTCACACACAAACTGACACACATACTTAATCGACTTAACTCGCACATGTTCACAGTCATACTGTACACACACACACACACACACACACACACACACACACACACACACACACACACACACACACACACACACACACACACACACACACACACACACACACACACACACACACACACACACACACACACACACACACACACACACACACACACACACACACAGACAGACACATATCCCTCTGTGACTAATGAACTGATTTGAGTGTTTTCTTTGGCTCATTTGGTATTCTTCATTAATCAACCCGGGAAGAAACTTCCCCTGGCCCTTTGAACCATAAAGAGTCAAAACACAAATAAAAGTGAAAGTTTGCCTCAGAAAGGCTGAGCCGGTGAACTTGAGCAATGTGGCTGCTGTTCCTGCGTGTGTAGATTTATGAGATAAATGATTGGCCAGAGAGTTCTCTGTAATGTGTATCCACAGTACTCATCATCAGAAGGCTGAGAGAGAGGGATGGCAGCCCTGGAGACCCTACAGCTGGACTCCCAGATCACCTTTCAATACCAAAGCCCCGCTCTCTGAGCTGCTAATGTTTATGTAAATAACTTGAAAAGGAAATGTTCGGTTTCCCACAGAATGTTAATCGATTTACCCAAACAATGTATTAAATCACCTCATAGCCAGCCAACAGTATATGAGAGACTAAAATTTTTTGGTAACAATTTATTTGGATAGTCCATCTGTAGATGCTCTATAGACTATCTACAGACTATCAGTAACATTTCAACTAACTATCTACTAACCCTATCCCTAGCCCTTAACTCTTATCCTAACCCTAAACTTAACCCTTACCCTAGCCCTTATTCTAAACCTTACCTTAACCCTAACCGTAACCTTAGCAAGCAGTTGCTTATCAACAAATAGTTTGTTGATAGTATGACCATCTGTAAAACATCTACAGATGGATTATCCAAATAAAGTGTGACCCATTTTTCTTTATACAATAATTTGGATTACATTGCATTTCACTGTAAAAGTATAGATATCTTGATTTGGTTTAGTGGCAGCAGGGAGATGAAATACAGAATGTTTGTTAATGCCTGTACATCATTTGCCTGAACCACTGTTCGTTGGGCTAGCTACACATTGGAGCTGGTGTGATTTACTGTGTTGGATGCCTTTCCCATTGAGTCAGCAGGGAAGAATGCACCTTGACCCACATCTTCCAGTAAACCTTAGACAGTCAATTCATTGTAACTGGAATACAAGAACAGTCAAGATCCAATATTTAAGCATATGCTTTTGCTCATGTCCTTGTTTTTCACCAGGGCCAGGCAACACAAAAATGTTGTGTGTCCTTGTAATGTCAGAGTAATCACTAAATACAATTGATTTTACATTTAAAAGTTCTCAATTTTCCTAAAGTCATTTAATAATAGTCTGCTGATAAAAGACTGGGTACTTTGACTTGCTAGTTAATTATTAAAGAGATCTAATGACCTGCAAAAGCTAAATTAGGATGATTAATTGACCCTCTGTTCCCAGAACCTCTGTTCCCATGGAACAGTATGGATGCTTGTTTTGAAGTGGTCTGTTGAAGTGCATGGCAAAGGGAGGGACCTGCCTGCTTAGTTACTCTAACAATCATCTCCTAAAGTCTGTGAAGCAGTGAGTCGGTCAGGCAGGCAGTGGTGCCAGTGGTGAGATCAGACCACAGGGCAGCGAGTAGCTCAATATTACCAAACAAAGAAAAGTTGTTTTGATTGACCAACTATTGCATGTGACTTCAGAATAATCCTTGGTATGATACACGTCTCTTTCCCGAAACTCTTGAGCATTGGTGTGAGTTGCCTGTTACCAAATCAGTTTGTCAGCATTTAATCAGCCAGTGCTGGCACGAGCAGCCATAGGCTGAGCCTATAATAATAGACTCAGTGGACTCAGTGGAAGATGTTTTCATTCACTTTCTTGTTTGAAAGGGTAACACATCTACTAGACTTACTGTGCTCTCACTCAAACTTGAGTGTTTTTGTTTCCATGGCTTGCTGGGAATAACAACAAATGTAATGTGTTATTTCATTAATCAGGCTACAGTATTATCAGTATATATTTATACAGGACACAGTATTAGAGGTTATGTTTACTGCTATTTTTTACAAGTGGCTATTGTAATGGGGAATTCCATAATATATGAATGTCTAGACTTATTTAGCATAATTTAACACATAAAGCCCTCAGCCTGAACTAGTGGCTGGACTGTGTGAACCTAGTAGATGTCTCTGTTTCTTTTAAGGCTGAAAGTTGAAGGTCGGGTGAGATTAAAACAGTAAAGTGATGGTGGAGATCAGAGGACATAAGAGAAACAAGCATATTTCATTTAATTTACCTCTGGGTTCCACCATAGGGAATTCCTCTCCTCTTATGGGGACATTAGACTTACTCAAACTGCATTACAGCCAAAGAGCAATCCTTGCATTTAGCACTGGACTATGATTTCATTACAGATGCTTTATTTATTTATATAAACTCAGATGACTACAAGGCTACGAATCGATGATAGTGCGACAAGCAACCCTATCCATCTCCTCCCAACCTCCCCTCTCATCTTGGCTAATCAACAGGTCAACCTGCTCCACACACCATTCATCCATCGCTGCTTACAGCATCCTTATAAAGTCTATCCCTCTCTTCAACTGTGGTTGCCTGACACATACTCCAGCCTAAAGTGTTGGCGCCAAGTGCACAGCTGTGAAAACAATCCTTTCACATGCATTTCCCAATTTTAGAGCTTGAAATCATTTTACATTTGGGGTCTTCCCAGCTAGCACATTTGGTTCCTTGGAAGTTGTGGGAACATATGTTTTCAGCTTCACATTGGTTCTACGAACGAAGCCATACGTTTCCTAACCGGTAAAATGTAACTTTTTTTTAACATTCTGAGAACATAAGTAAACATTTCGCCTGTTCTGGGAAAGTTTATTTTTAGGTTGCAGGGAGGTTCTGAGGGCATTTTACTCTGGTTCCTTAAGTTTTCTTGGGAAGTTTTATTAATGCTCTGAGAATGGAAATAATAGGTAATTTCAGGTTTTTAAATAAATTCCTTAAAACTTTCACTGAATGTTTCAATAAAACTTTAAGTAACACTGCTAGCTTGTTTTGTCACGATCGTCTTGCTGAGAGAGAGTGGACCAAGGCGCAGCGTGTGCAAAATACATTCTCTTTTATTTGAGAAGGGAAAAACACGCAACGAACACTTTAACAAACTGAAACAAAACAACAAACGATCGTGAAGCTATAGACGTAAGTGCACACACACGCTACAAACGTACAACATAGACAATTACCCACATTAACCTAGTGCCTATGGCTGTCTTAAATATGGCTCCCAATCAGAGACAATTAATGACATCTGTCTCTGATTGAGAACCATTCAGGCAACCATAGACACAGCTAGACACCTACACTAAACACAAACCCATCTACTCTACTTAACCCCCTAAACCATACAACCACCCTAGACAATACAAAAACACATAATATTCTGTTCTCTATCCATGGAATTAGTCTACTGCGCCACCAGGACGGAGCCAGCATGTCAAGTTCAGCCAAAACACCTAAACACACTTTAAATAATATATATATTTCACCTTTATTTAACCAGATAGGCCAGTTGAGAACAAGTTCTCATTTACAACTGCGACCTGACCAAGATAAAGCAAAGCAGTGCGACACAAACACAGAGTTACACATGGGATAAACAAACGTACAGTCAATAACACAATAGAAAAATCTATATACAGTGTGTGCAAATATAGTAAGATTAGGGAGGTAAGGCAATAAATAGGTCATAGTGGCGAAATTATTACAATTCAGCAATTAAACACTGGAGTGATAGATGTGCAGAAGATGAATGTGCAAGTAGAGATACTGGGGTGCAAGTAAGCAACAACAAAAAAATAACAATATGGGGATGAGGTAGTTGGGTGGGCTATTTACAGATGGGCTGTGTACAGGTGCAATGATCGGTAAGCTGCTCTGACAGCTGATGCTTAAAATTAGAGAGGGAGAAATGAGTCTCCAGCTTCAGTGATTTTTGCAAATCCGTTCCAGTCATTGGCAGCAGAGAACTGGAAGGAAAGGCGGCCAAAGTAGGAATTGGCTTTGAGGATGACCAGTGAAAAATACCTGCTGGAGCGTGTGCTACGGATGGGTGCTGCTATGGTGACCAGTGAGCTGAGATAAGGCGGGGCTTTACCTAGCCAAGACTTATAGATGACCTGGAGCCAGTGGGTTTGGTGACGAATATGTAGCGAGGGCCAGCCAACGGTGGGTAGTATATGGGGCTTTGGTGACAAAACGGATGGCACTGTGATAGCAAATTGGATGCAGTCTGAGTAGAGTGTTGGAGGCTATTTTGTAAATGACATCGCCGAAGTCAAGGATCGGTAGGATAGTCAGTTTACGAGGGTATCTTTGGCAGCATGAGTGAAGGAGGCTTTGTTGCGAAATAGGAAGCCGGTTCTAGATTTAATTTTGGATTGGAGATGCTTAATATGAGTCTGGAAGGAGACACCTAGGTATTTATAGTTGTCCACATATTCTAAGTCAGAACCGTCCAGAGTAGTGATGCTAGTCAGGCGGGCGGGTGCGGGTAGCGATCGGTTGAAGAGCATGCATTTAATTTTACTAGCATTTAAGAGCAGTTGGAAGCCACGGAAGGAGTGGTGTATGGCACTGAAGCTCGTTTGGAGGTTTGTTAACTTCTTATGGCTGAAGGGGCAGTATTGAGTAGTAGCTTGGATGAAAGGTGCCCATTGTAAACGGCCAGCTCCTCAGTCTCAGTTGCTAATATATGCATATTATATATTAGTATTGGATAGAAAACACTCTAAAGTTTCTAAAACTGTTTGAATTAAGTCTGTGAGATGAACAGAACTCATATGGCAGGCAAAAACCTGAGAAGTTCCACTTCCTGTTTGGATTTTTCTGGGGGTGCCATATTTTCAACCAAGCTCTTATTCAAAATACAGAGAGATATGGATGGGTTTTCACTTCCTACGGCTTCCACTAGATGTCAACAGTCAATAGAACTAAGTCTGATGACTCTAATGTGAAGGGGGGTCGAAGGAGACAGAATTTAGTATGAAGTGCCATGAGGTGACCATGCATTCAACACGCGCGTTCACGTGAGAGGCAGCTCTGTTCCATCTCTCAATTGAAGTCGATTTAATTCTCCGGTTGGAACGTTATTCAAGATGTATGTTAACAACATTCTAAAGATTGATTCAGTACATCGTTGCCATGTTTCTACTGACTGTAACGGAACGTTTGGACATTTCGTCACGTTATAGTGGTCGCGCTTTGAGACTTTGGTTAGGGTATTTGGTAAACAATTCGAAAGTAGCTAATTTGACATAAATAACGGACATGAACGAACAAATCAAGCATTTATTGTGGACCTGGGATTCCTAGGACTGCATTCTGATGAATTCATCAAAGGTAAGGAAACATTTATCATGTATTTTCTGGTTTCTGTTGAGTCCAACATGGTGGCTAATTTGGCTAATCATCTGAGCTCCGTCTCAGATTATTGCATGGTTTATATTTCCGTTAAGTTTTTTTGAAATCTGACACAGCGGTTGCATTAATTCCACTACATCCACTCCACTAAATCTGTACTTTTTACTCCCATACATTTTCGCTGACACCCAAAAGTACTTGGTTACATTCCTAATGCTCAGGCAGAACAGCAATATTGTAGAACAGCAATATTGTCCAATCCTATCAACATAACTATAAGGGCACAAGGCGATACCCAAATGCAGACACAGGAGGCAGATGGTAGAGCTCCGATATTTATTATAACAAAGGGAGTAGGCAAAGGCAAGTTGGGGACAGGTGAGAGTTCATAAACTAGATCCGAGTCCAAAACAGTACAAGGGGATAGGCAGGCTGGTAGTCAGAACAGGCAGAGTGGTAAGGCAGGTGGGGTCGGAGTCAGTACAGGCAAGGGTTGAAACCAGGAGGACTATAATCAAACAGAGACTGGGAAAGATAGGAGCAAGAGGAAAAATGCTGGTTGACTTGGCAAACAAGACGAACTGGCACAGAGAGACAGGAAGCACAGGGACATATACACCAGGGATAATAAGCAACACCTGGAGGGGGTGGAGATTATCACAAGGATAGGTGAACCAGATCAGGGTGTGACAGTACCCCCCCCCCCCCCCCTTTCTAGGGGCGCCACCTGATATTGGGGTGCTGGGGTGTTTGGCGGTGGAAGTCGGCGATGAGGGCTGGATCCAGGATGTCTCTAGCGGGAACCCAGCACCTCTCCTCCGGGCCGTAACCCTTCCAGTCAACCAGGTACTGGAAACCCCTACCCTGTGGTTGAACACACAGGAGGCATTTTACATTTTACAGCAGTAGACTCTAGAGATGGGAAAATAACGAATGAAACAGGGGGAACAGTTTGCGGGACTCTACCCGAAGCGGCAGGTCCCATGTGGACAGCCATACCCTCTGCCCAATGCAGTAGTGGGTAACTGGAGTCCTGCGGCGGTCCGCTTGTTGACGATATCTGGAGTTGGTCTTGAGAAGTGCTACTCGAGCCCTTCTCCAGGTACATCGACAGACGAACATCTGGGCCGAGGGTACGTTGACTTCCGGTTCTTGTTCTGGAAAGAATGGAGGCTGGTACACCATGGAGCACTCAAAAGGGGAAAGTCCCGTGGCTGAACAGGGAAGGGTGTTCCGGGCATACTCCACCCAGACCAGTTGTCGGCACCAGGTAGTGGGGTTGGTTGAGGTCAGGCATCTTAGGGTAGTCTCCAGGTCCTGGTTAGCTCGCTCCGACTGGCCATTAGATTGGGGATGTAATCTGTAGGATAGGCTGGCCAACACCTTCCAGAACTGAAACGAGAACTGAGGACCCCGGTCGGAAACCATATCCACCGGGAGTCCATGGATCCGTAAGACGTGCTGCACCATGAGCTGGGCCGTTTCCATGGCAGAGGGAGTTTTGGGGAGAGGGATGAAATGAACGGCCTTTGAGAACCGATCCACCACCGTCAGAATGATGGTTGTTACGGATACAGGTATCCTGTGTGTGTATTTGTTTTCTTTCCTTCTGCCCTAGTCACAGGTGTCACTCATCAGTCGCCAATCAGTCGCCACTGAAGACACACCTGCTCCTTTTCCCTTACCCAATCACATCCCCTTTCCCTTGGTTTAAAAGTATCCCAATTAGTTCTCTCTGGAGATCTCTCTTTTGTTTTTGCACCTACATGTCACTTTGTCCGTTATCCTGTGAATATTGTATTGTTATGGTGTATGACTGTTTGTTTGTGGGAAAAGGGGATAACCAGCCAAGTTGCCCATGGGCCTACATTACCCGTAGGAAAACAGTGTCTAAATACCCTAGTTAGAACTGGGCGGACCACCCACTGTATTTTTGGTTAGTTAGCTAGCTGTTCTTAAAGCATGCTAGACTAGCTTAGGGGTTTATTTGGATATTTATTATTTATTTCCTTGGGTTCAGCTCAGCCCCTTTTTCCCACACCCCATTACTGTGTGTTTAAAATAAACCTGAAGTGTTTGACGGTAGATTTAGGTTGGCTGTGGTTGTTTTAGTTCTCACTGTTACTTTTTCACTGGGGTGATTTGCATGAGATATGTTACGGGTCTCGTTTCCATCCCCCCTAGACTGCAGGGCCAAAGGGGTTCGTAACACTGGTGCCAACAGATGGGGGAAGCCCAATGACAAAGTCCAGAGAGATATGGGACCAGGGACGATTAGGCACCAGTAGTGGCTGAAGAAGCCAGAAGGAGCTTGCCGTGGTGTCTTGTTCTGAGCACACACCGTGCACGGGGCAACGAAGGCAGAGACATCAGGAACCATTGTGGGCCACCAGAAACGTTGTCGGAGGAATGCTAGGGTACGGCGGGAACCTGGATGACAGGTCAGCCTGGAGGAATGAGCCCATTCCAGGACCGGACTGAGTTAGGGACAAACAGCCGGTTAGCCGGGCCCCCTTCAGGTCCAGGCTGGGAACGTTGTGCCTTGCAAACCAGGGTCTCAATCCCCCAACCCACTGAGGTTGCAAGGCATGAGGTAGGGAGAATGGTTTCGGAGACCGAGGGTGTGGCAGAGGAACTGTATAGGTGGGAGCGTGTGTCAGGCTTCACATTTTTGGAACCTGGGCGGTAGGAAATGGTGAAGTTAAATCTTGCAAACAAGAGAGCTCACCAGGCCTGCCTGGAGTTAAGGTGCTTGGCTGTATGGGGATATTCCACATTTTTATGGTTAGTCCAGAACAAGAATGGCTGTTCTGCTCCTTCCAGCCAGTGCCGCCACTCTTCCAACACAATCTTGACCACCAACAGTTCTCGGTTTCCTACGTCGAAGTTTCTCTCTGCAGGATTGAGACGATGGGACAGGAAGGCACAGGGATGAAGCTTTTGGTCCTGGGCAGATCGCTGGGACAGGATGGCCCCCACTCCAACGTCAGAAGCATCAACCTCTACCACAAATTGAAGGGACGGGTCTGGATGGACGAGGATGGGTGCTGTGGTGAACCGATGCTTCAGGTCCACACAGGCTCTGTCGACAGCTGGAGACCATGTGAATGGTACTTTGGGAGAGGTGAGTGCAGAGAGGGAGGCCGCCAGGGTACTGTAGCCCCGAATGAAACGGTGGTAGAAGTTAGCGAAACCCAGGAAACATTGTAACTGCACCCTGGACGTAGGTTATGGCCAATCTACCACTGCTTTCACCTTTCTAGGATCCATTTGGACATATCCCTCAGCGATGACATATCCCAGAAAGGAGATTGTCGAACGGTGGAACTCACACTTCTCGGCTTTCACGAACAATTGGTTCTCCAGGAGGCACTGAAGGACCTGTCTGACATGAAGAACATGTTCTTGGGCAGACCGGGGAAAAAACAGGATGTCGTCAAGGTATACAAACTCAAAACGGTTTAGCATGTCCCGGAGCACATCGTTTACCAGAGCCTGGACAGTTGGTGAGTCCAAAAGGCATGACCTGGTACTCATAATATCCGCTGGCTGTGTTGAATGCTGTTTTACATTCATCTCCTTTGCGTATCCGAACCAGGTGGTAGGCATTCCGAAGGTCCAGCTTGGAAAAACTTGTGGCCCCCTGGAGAGGTTCAAAAGCCAAGGAGAGGAGTGGTAGGGGGTAACAATTCTTAATCGTAATGTCATTCAGACCCCGGTAGTCAATGCACGGACACAGGGTCTTGTCCTTCTTCTCCACAAAGAAAAACCCTGCGCCAGCAGGAGATGCAGACGGACGCCTCCAGTAGCCAGAGACTCCTCTATGTATTCCTCCATGACCTTGGTATCCTGCCCAGATAGAGAATATAGCCGACCACAAGTAGGTGTGGTGCCTGGGAGGAGATCAATGGCACAATCATAAGGACGGTGCGGGGGAAGAGA
The DNA here is from genome assembly GCF_045679555.1 of Salvelinus alpinus. Classification (NCBI taxonomy): domain Eukaryota; kingdom Metazoa; phylum Chordata; class Actinopteri; order Salmoniformes; family Salmonidae; genus Salvelinus; species Salvelinus alpinus. The sequence goes on along the minus strand of NC_092094.1, from coordinate 20,051,406 downwards.
AGTAGCATATGCCTCACTGAAAATGTTCCTGGCTCCAAAAAGGAGGTCATGGTATTCAGTGGGAATGGCCGAGACATCCAAAGCCTTACTAAAGCCCTGAGGAGGACGTCTCAGGGACGCCTGTGCTGCTTTAAGACAGTGAGAATGGCAAAATGGGCTCCAACCCAGGATGGAGATCGTGGTCCAATAACAGGGTTGTGTTTTTGGAGCCAGGACAATCCCAAGACAACAGGAACATAGGGAGATGCAATGAGGAGGAACTGTATGGTCTCACTGTGGTTTCCTGAAACCCGTATATGAACGGGCACTGTACTATGGGTGACTCTTCCAATTGAGCAGCCGTCCAGTGCCCTTGCATCCATGGGGACAGAGAGGGGTTGAGTGGGAATACCAAGTTCAGAAACAATAGTAGCATCCATAAAACTTTCATCAGCCCCAGAGTCAATGAGCACTCGGAGAGACTTAGACTGGTCTTCCCACAGAAAAAAGCACAAAAAAAGGAGTGCAGGTGATGGGAATTAAGGAACTCCCAGTCTGGCTCACCAGAGCACTTGTACCCACCAGAGGCAAGGGTTTTCTAACAGGGCAGGTAGCTACATAATGTCCTGCCCCTCCACAGTACAGACAACAGTTTGAACTCAGTCTACTTGACCGTTCCCCAACCGATAACCTAGCTCTTCGCAGTTGCATAGGCTCAGGAGTATCCAACTCACCCGTCATTGATGATTCTCGGGGAACCTTGGGTGTTTTTGGCTCTCCTCGGAAATACAAATGTCGGGGATTTCCGGATTCCTTAGGACGAGTGCCATCATACGAACGAGTGTTCCCGAGACCCGACCTCCTCGTAGGCAGCCATCAATCCTAATCGAAAGTGCGATAAGGGAATCTAGGTCCAGTGGTATTTCCCGAGCTGCGAGCTCGTTTTTTATCCCATTCGACAGTCCATGGAGGAAGGTGTCGAACAGAGCCTCCGGATTCCAGGAACTCTCGGCGGCCAATGTGCAAAAATCTACTGCGTAGTCTGCCACACTACGGGAGTTTTGATGTACATGCATTAGCTTGAGCCGCCTCCCTCCCGGGCACCGGAGAATCGAAAACCTTCCTCACTTCTGCCATGAATTCCTCCTAGCTCTGGCACACAGTGGATTGCTGCTCCCACACAGCTGTTGCCCCGGAGAGCACCCTTCCAGACATTAGCATGATGAAATACGCGGTCTTCGATTGGTCCGACGGGAATGAAGAGGGCTGGACTTCGAAGATGAGAGAGCACTGGGAAAGTAACGCCCGGCAGGTACCAGAATCGCCTGCATAATGTTCCGGAGGAGGTAAGCGGGGCTCTCGGGGAGCCGGGGTAGGTTGAACAAATCCACCACTAGTAGGAAGGTTACTGGGTGGTTGGGAGGTCTCAGATGTGGCGTGCTGCCTATGAGCTAATTCACTGATTTGCTCCATTATCACCTTGAATCCTTGGTCGTGGTGTTCCGTCAGGGAACAAAGCCCTTCTAAAAGGTCCCGAAGTAGCTCCTCATGCCTCCCAATGGTGGCTCCCTGCAGGGAGACAACGTGACGGAGCTTGTCCAAGTCTGCTGTGTCTGTCATGACCAGTTAGTACTATAAGGGCACAAGGCGAGAGCCAAATGCAGACACAGGAGGCAGATGGTAGAGCTCCGATATTTATTATTACAAAGGGAGTAGGCAAAGGCAGGTCGGGGACAGGCGAGAGTTCATAAACCAGGTCAGAGTCCAAACAGTACCAGACGATAGGCAGTCTCGAGGTCAGGCCAGGCAGGGGTCAGAAACCAGATCCGAGTCCAAAACAGTACAAGGGGATAGGCAGGCTGGTATTCAGAACAGGCAGATTGGTCAGGCAGGCAGGTTTGGAGTCAGGACAGGTAATGGTTGAAACCAGGAGGACTAGAAACAAACAGAGCCTGGGAAAGATAGGAGCAAGGGGAAAATGCTGGTTGACTTGGCAAACAAGACAAACTGGTACAGAGAGACAGGAAACACAGGGATATATACACTGGGGATAATAAGCGACACCTGGAGGGGGTGGAGACAATCACAAGGACAGGTGAACCAGATCAGGGTGTGACAATAACGCATTGTCATTCCTACTGCCTCTGATCTGGCGTACTCACTAAACACAAATAGCATGTTTGTAAATTATGTCTGAGAGTTGGAGTGTCCCCCTGTCTGCTTGTAAAGAAAAAATACAAAAAAGAAATGTGTGCCTTTTGTTTGCTTAATATAAGGGATTTGATGTATAGCAATTCATTTTACTTTTTAATTCTACTCAAGTGTGACAATTGAGGACTTTTTCCACCACTGTACTTAAGTACACTTAAAACCAGATACTTTTAGACTTTTACTCAAGTTGTATTTTACTGGGTGACTCACATTTACTTGAGTCATTTTCTACTGAGGTAAATTTACTTTAGCTCAAATCTGACAATTTAGCACCATTTCCATCACAGTACAATTGACACTGTTTCTTGCCTGTCACCTTGGACATCGTGTACTGTCCCTCTGTGTCTCTGTGTCTCTGTGTCTCCCTGTCTCCCTGTCTCTGTCTGTCTGTCTGTCTGTCTGTCTGTCTGTCTGTCTGTCTGTCTGTCTGTCTGTCTGTCTGTCTCCCTGTCTGTCTGTCTCCCTGTCTCCCTGTCTGTCTGTCTGTCTGTCTGTCTCCCTGTCTGTCTGTCTGTCTCCCTGTCTGTCTGTCTCTGTCTGTCTGTCTGTCTGTCTGTCTGTCTCTGTCTGTCTGTCTGTCTGTCTGTCTGTCTGTCTGTCTGTCTGTCTGTCTGTGTCTCTGTGTCTCTGTCTGTGTCTCCCTGTCTCCCTGTCTCCCTGTCTCCCTGTCTCCCTGTCTGTCTGTCTGTCTGTCTGTCTGTCTGTCTGTCTGTCTGTCTGTCTGTCTGTCTGTCTGTCTGTCTGTCTGTCTGTCTGTCTGTCTGTGTCTCTGTGTCTCTGTGTCTCTGTGTCTCCCTGTCTGTCTGTCTGTCTGTCTCCCTGTCTGTCTGTCTGTCTGTCTGTCTGTCTGTCTGTCTGTCTGTCTGTCTGTCTGTCTGTCTGTCTGTCTGTCTGTCTGTCTGTCTGTCTGTCTGTCTGTCTGTCTGTCTGTCTGTCTGTCTGTCTGTCTCTCTGTCTCTCTCTCTTTCTCTTCACCTTTCTCATGAAGCAAGTCAACAATAGGCAGGCCCAGGTGGATGAGAGGAAGTTGTGAAAGCTGGGACAGAGCAGAGGAGGATCCAAGAGGAGTGGGAGGAGACCTTGGACCTGAGTAAATAAAGGACAGAAGGTCTGGCTGGCTGGAGGTCTGGAGTCATATCAGTGAAGTGTCTCAGAGTAGGAGTGCTGCAAGGGAGGGGGTTCCTAGATTAGTACTCCTACTCTGAGGCGTTTTGGACCCGATTCAGACTTAGGAAATGTATCCCTTTCCTACGCACACCTTTTTCTACGCACTTCTCAGTAGTTGGTATTCAGACTTACCTTATGCAGTTGTGTAACGGGCTTTGCAGATGTGGTTCCCTTGCGGGCGCTGAATACATTTAATTCAACTGCTGAAATGCTTCCCACATGCTGACCAACAGACTTTCTCGTGGATTTTCTCGAGTGGACTAATGAAACAAATACCAAAAGATCATTTTGGGGTTTTCCTTTAAGTTCAAGGTCAGAATATTCATAGAGAGAAAAGTGCATATAAAGGGAATTGCTATCCATTTATGCACGCTTAACTCAGGTCGGAATTTCCCCCAATGAATACGAGCCCTGGTGTCCTGTGTGCTAAGAGGGGGGTGAGAGAGCCTGAAACCTCATGGAGCTTCTGGCACTGTAGTAGGATCATCTGTCGCCCCCGGAGACCGGAGGAGGTGGATTGTGGGGCGATGAGACCAGGATGTTGAGCAGACTTTATTAAGGTCTGTGTGTCTCTGGGGGGAGTCGAGTGTTTAGGATCTAAATGTTTTGGAGAGCTTCAAGTTAGAAATGGGAGACAATACGGTGGAGTTCTCAGAATTTCCGCTATTCTCCTTTTGAAGTCTCCTTTTTTAAATGAACTAAAAAGTAAAGGAAAGTATTAACAGTACAATTTCAGATGGGAACCATAGAAATGAAGTCTAAATCAAGATAAAATTGTTCACGAATCACAAATATTTGGTGCCTCATAACAGTTTAACTTCTGAGAACCTTTATGTAAATAATATTGTTCAAGAATTACAAATGTTTGGTGCCTCATAACAGTTTAACTTCTGAGAACCTTTGTCTAAAAGTTGTTCCCTTTGGCGGTCTTGCTTGTATCGAGGCTGAAGTAATCTTTATAACCTAGACTGATAGAAAAATCATACAAAATTATCATAAATCCACACCAAAGATTACATTTTTCTCTCAGTAGATATGCTGGAGAGTCATTATTGGAGTAATCTGAACTGCATCAAGGTGGAGTATTGTGCATATTTGACAAATCTGTTCATAGTGGAATATTGTTTTATTCTATTCTCATAGGTTTAATATATAAATGGAGTTTTTCGCTCAGTGGGGGATTTAATACTGTCATTTGTCAGAGTAATTGTGCTCAGTCAGTGCAGGATCCAGCATTTTCCCACAATGCTGTTTTCGGTGCAGATTTGATATAGCAAATATGGCCTGTCCTAGAAAGTCACGTTTTCTGTGGGGATTTGTTGACTTCTTCATGTGGTTAATTACAATGATCATTCTGCTGTCTATGAAGAACAGATGGACAATGGATTTGATGGTCATGCTTGGTGAAGTGTGAATGAATAAGGGGACATTTGTTCAGTCCCAAAACTCAATGTTGGTAGAGTTTAAAAAGGAATGGTGGACAGAGAAGGGGGAGGAGAGCTTCACCAACTGATTTTAGCCTGAGGATAGAGTACTGTAATGATGACAGCTGGCTTCTGAAGCGACTATGATCTCTCTGGAGCCAGATTGGGAAGTGCTTAGAGTGTACTTTAGCTTGGATAAGATGTGCTGACATTAAGTTTTCAGCCCACAACGTAGCATCACTATAGGACAATTATGAGTTATATTGGTTTACCTTAAAAGAAAACTACACCCAGAAACTATCTTTTGGCATTTGTTTAATTAGTCCATTGTTGATATTGGCACAAAATATTTAGCATGTCAACAATCAAGTTGACAAGATATGTGTAACTTTCAAAATACAGAAATCTGGCCCGTATGATGCATTTTGCATCATATAATGCCAAACGCAGCATCATATGATGCAAAATGCATCATACGGGACAGATTTCTGTATTTTGAAAGTTACACATATCTTGACAACTTGATTGCTGACATGCAAAACATTTTGGGAGAATATCAACAATGGACTAATTAAACAAATGCCAAAAGATAGTTTTTGGGTGGAGTTATCCTTTAAGGTACATAATGCTGTTCTGGATAGGCCTATTGGTTTAGGCAGAATACTACCAAAACATCAGAACACTATTTGCTTAATTTTCCAAGGGGAATTATGTTTGCTGATCTTAAAAGTATACTCACTGTACTTCTATAGCTGTGCACTATTGCTTTATGCATTGCTGTGAAGCTAACAGATAAACAGGGGCAATGGTAGTTGAGGGAATTCGCTGAAAGGTTATATTCTGTTGGCTGCTGTCATCTAGTGGACATTTGATGGTAGCATTGATGGTTTCAGGACATTTTCAAACAAACCCTAAATGAGTACAGTCAATTTAGTTGTAGTTTTTGATTGGCCTACAGTATTAGAATTGACTGAGAGCATTAGTTTGAGAAGACTGCCATCTTCTGGCACATTGCAGTAGGACACTGAAATTGCTTCAGTATGTAATCTTGGCACATAGAACCAGGTCCCATGTTCACTCTGACCAAATACTTAATGGTAACAGTCTGTCACAAGAGACTACTTTAGTAGAGGATGGGAAGCATTGAGGAACAAACAGCGTGGCAATATTACAGTTTGCATGCCTGAGCTGGGTGAAAACGTGGACAATAGACAGTGAACCTGGAAAATCCTTCCAAGAAATGTTCCATACATCACACAGTACTACACATGATGAATCAGAATGTATCTGCCCAGTGAAAATCTCATATTCTGTTAACCCAAATAATGTTGTTCACCCGTCTTATGCTCATATTTGTGGCCAAAGCATAAATTGGAGAAAAAACACTTAGAAAACCCCATCTCAAACCTGTATCTCAAACAGAATGTTTGAAAACACTTGCTATTTTCTCATAGAGAATTATGTCATCCTGCCTCATTGGCTGAACTGGCCAATCAGCGGTCATCTCACATTAATATTTGTAATGGCCGGTATACGGCCACACCATTCGGTTACACTTTATTTGGATAGTCCATCTGTAGAGACCATCATTAACATTTCAATGAACTATCTGTTAACCCTAACCCTAACTCTAGCTCTAACCCTAACAATAACCCTTGTCCTAACCCTTACCCTAACCCTTACCTTAGCCCTAACCCTAGCCCTAACCATAACCTTAGCAAGCAGTTGCTTATCAACAGATAGTTTGCAGATAGTATGACCATCTGTAGAGCATCTATAAATGGAAAATCCGGACTATCCAAATAAAGTGTGACCCACCATTCTGTTGTTGGGGTACGCCCACACCCTTCCAAAACAGATAATCTGCTTTTTAACAGACTTAATTTTAAAAATTGTAAGGAAAAGCATTTCACTGATATTGTAATGAATTATAGGTCATATTTCATAGAAATCTGAAATACGGGCCAGATACTTGAAGGGTTTGTTCTAGATGTGACAGTGAGTACTACATGTTTTACTCTTCTGGTTCTGTTGCATAAGTCCAGTCCTAGAATTCTGTCAGTGCTTAGGCATGTCCTGAAGAAAGTTCCTCACATATTTAAGTTTGTCAATAGATAACTTTACTTCTACAATAGATAACTGTACTTCAACAATAGATAACTTTACTTCTACGATAGATAACTGTACTTCTACAATAGATAACTGTATTTCTACTTCTACCATACTTTCTGCAAAGCTATGTCTATTTGGACATGACTTTTACTGTAACAGCATAAAGACAATTACCTTCTCCCTTTTTCTATGAATTCAATTAAACTAGATAAATATTCACTCACATATCAATTATTTCACATTCTCACATAGACTGTGGTATTACTAATAGGGCTAGGAGAAGAAACTACGTTACATAGGGCAACTCTTTGAATTGGAGTGTGACCAAAAACAACCAATTTTCTTTTAATTTCCCCTGTGAGAATAGAATGTTTGTCCAATGTTTGTCCAATGTTTGTCCAATGTTTGTTCTAATTTAGAGATTCTATGGTGGCCCCATCCATCTTTCCAACTATAACACTGTCTCTGCATTCCCTGGCAGCTTCATGACGGCCACATCTCATCAGTATGAGAGTGTCTCACTGGTCCTAAAGAGAGAGGAGTTCAACTTCGAATCAGAGGATGCATTATAAATTAAGGAAAAACTGAGCTCTTTCTGAATTACGTTTAATTTACTGTATGACTATTGTTAGCTATAAGTTGCACAGAATGAAACAAATTCCATAACACTACTAAATCACACATTTCTTCTTAGTGATGTTTCTTCTTTTGGTGATCTTACTGCCAGCCTTGGAATAGGATCTCTTTGAAGAAGCTTCTTCAGATGGTTTGTATATAGGCATTGGCTGTGTTCATTCCACCGTGTGTTTGGATAGCTATAATTTCTAGTAATAAATAATAATACCCATAATAATCATAATCATAATAATAATACATTTAATTTGTAGAGCAACAATATGCTGTGTTGGGTTGTGTGTTTGGAGTGTGAAGTCTCCACACTCCACCTCCCAGAAAACAAAACTGGGTTGGTTCCCTGAAGTGTTCCTGGCACAGACACACACGTTCCAAGTTCCAACCCTCCCAAGGATCCTCTCATTAGCACAAGCAGAACTAATGTTGACCATGGATACAGAAACATGGCTCAGCAGTCTGGACAACAATAAATGCTTGCATTCATCCATTCACAAACCTCAAACTCAAGGCAGAGTCCAGTAATATGTCCTCAAAGCTTTTTTTAAGCAAAAAGGGAACATACACTGATTATACAAAACATTAGGAACACCTTCCTAATATTGAGTTGCATCCCACCTGTTGCCCTCAGAACAGCTTCAATTCATCGGGGAATGGACTTTACAAGGTGTCGAAAGAATTTCACACGGATATTGGCCCATGTTGACTCCAGTGCTTCCCACAGTTATCAAGTTGGTTGGATTTTCTTTGGGTGGTGGAACATTCTTGATACACACGGAAACTGTTGAGCATGACAAACCCAGCAGAGTTGCAGTTCTTGACACATACCACCCTGCATACCACTGCTGGCTTGCTTCTGAAGCTAAGCAGGGTTGGTCCTGGTCAGTCCCTGGATGGGAGACCAGGTGCTGCTGGAAGTGGTGTTGGAGGGCCAGTAGGAGGCACTCTTTCCTCTGGTCTAAACAAAGATCCCAATGCCCCAGGGCAGTGATTGGGGACACTGCTCTGTGTAGGGTGCCGTCTTTCGGATGGGACGTTAAACGGGTGTCCTGACTCTCTGAGGTCATTAAAGATCCCATGGCACTTATCGTAAGAGTAGGGGTGTTAACCCCGGTGTCCTGGCTAAATTCCCAATCTGGCCCTCAACCATCAAGGTCACCTAATAATCCCCAGTTTACAATTGGCTCATTCATCCCCCTCCTCTCCCCTGTAACTATTCCCCAGGTCGTTGCTGCAAATGAGAACGTGTTCTCAGTCAACTTACCTGGTAAAATAAAAATAAAAAATAAAAACACAAGCCTGGCACCAACTATCGTACCCTGTTAAAAGGCACTTAAATATTTTGTCTTGCCCATTCACCCTCTTGAATGGCACACATACACAATCCATGTCTGAGTTGTCTAAAGGCTTAGAAATCCTTATTTAACCTGTCTCCTCCTCTTCATCTACACTGATTGAAGTGTATTTAACAAGTGACATCAGAGAGGGATCATAGCTTTCACCTGGATTCACCTGGTCAGTCCATGTCATGGAAAGAGCAGGTGTTCTTAATGTTTTGTGTACTCAGTGTATATTATTGATGAACACAAGATGTTCCACAGAAGAAACTGGACTGCACTTATTAACATCAATGTACTTAACGTGATCAGAACTAGGAGGAAAGTTCAGCATTAAGGAGAAGGAGGAAGAAGAGAAAAGGAAGATAATGAAAGAGAAAAGAGGAAATGATCGTAAGGCGCGCTTACGGTCAGAAGAGGACAAGGAGGCAACAGTAAGAAGTAGACGTGTCTCTCTGGGTCTGATGACTGCCAGATGACAGCACCAACAGTGTCAGCTGGTTTGAGAGAGAGAGAGGGAGAGAGAGAGCGAGAGAGAGAGAGAGAGAGAGAGAGAGAGAGAGAGAGAGAGAGAGAGAGAGAGAGAGAGAGAGAGAGGGAGAGAGAGAGAGAGAGAGAGAGAGAGAGAGAGAGAGAGAGAGAGAGAGAGAGAGAGAGAGAGAGAGAGAGAGAGAGAGAGAGGAGGGTACTATAGTGACACAGGATTTCAGAAAGGAGGAGAGCAGTTGCAGTGGTGGGATGGTCTGAGGTTTTTCCCAGTGGAGTGACTGGTCCTTGATCGTGGTCCTGGACCTGTGGCTCTGTCCAGTCTGTCCCTGGCTACTGGATGCCAGGTGGATGCCAGGTCACCATGATGCCCTGGAAGATGGTCATTGTTGCACTATTCTACTGCAATATCAACACATGTGCCACTTATCGGCATAACAAAGGTAAGAATATCTTCACCCATATTAATGTGTTCAATTGGAAATGTTATACAGTTTACAGTATGTTTATATGCAATGATTATGTTTAATGTTGCTGTGTAATTGTAACCTGTGCATATGCCCTTTTAAAGGGTACGTTTTGCTGCAGTAGTTGTCCATAAATATAATTGATAGGAATGCACCTCATTCCCAGATGCTACATTAAACTCAACAGTAATTCTGCCAAATAATTCAAGGCATTACTGAGAATCAGCTCATTGTGGATTAGAATATGTATCCAGTGATGGAAAGATAATGTAATGCTCTTATTCCAGAGAAAGGACAGATTAACGACCATTCTGTTATGATAGTCACAAAGTCCAATATCATTCCTGGTATCAAATGTCAAGCTAAAGTCATTTTACATATGCTTCTCTCTTGGCCTCAGCATCGCCGTCTCAAATCCAGAAGACTAATACAGAATATAGACTTACCCTATCCCATCCCCATCACACAGAAAACTGCAATCAATAGTTAGCCTAGTCACACATTTAATTCTGTCCTCTGTGCTTTGTCTGTCCAGCTGTAACCTCTGATTGAGCAAAGTCATTTCACAACAGTATGTGTTAACATTACCGATTAGTATGTACACAGATCCAGCAGCAGCATCCACCAGCACAGCTGTAACATGCTGCATACATCACAACAATGTGCAAGCTGTGTGGTGGGGAGTGTACTGGGGATATTTTGGTCTTTTGATTTTTTTCTGTGTTTATTTAGAATTAAAGGAGTGACATTGAAATCATTGTTTTCTCTCCAGCTGTTTCGATCCATCTGAAATTCAAGTGCCCTACAGATGGACCTTAATGATGCTGAGCAACTGTAGCAGTGCTGTACTTGGTTGGATAAATGATTTGACATCAGAAAAATTCAGATAATTTCTAAGAAATAGAATGGAGAACTCTTTTGTACTGTATATACACTTGGAAAAAAGGGTTCTAAAAGTGTTCTGCAGTTGTCCCCATAGGATAATCTATTTTGGTTCCAGGTAGAACCCTTTTTGGTTCAAGCTAGAACTCTTTTGGGTTCCATGTGGAACCCTCTGTGGAAAGGGTTCTACCTGGAACCAAAAGGTTTTTTAAAAGGGTTGACCTATCGGGACAGTATAAGAGCCCTTTTTGGTTCTAGATAGCATATTTTTGTTCTAATAGTGTACAGGTGTAGCTGCCAAGAACTCACATTTCTGGTCCTCCAGAACAGTTGGGTCCCATTTTCTAGCACAATTAAACTATGGTCCTTAACGACTTGTATGTTTAAAGTTCCATTTCGGTTTATGTGTCGGCTACTGGGCTCAATGTGTGTATGAACTATCCACATCTGTTTCTGATATGAAAACAATGAAAGGGCTTCAAATATGAACTGCAGCAGGAAACTGATAGGCCCCTGAAGAATGAAAAACACACCACCAGAAAGTTTTCAAAGCTGTCTTGAATCTGGCTAAACTAGGTATTTTGTAGTTTTTGTTTTGGTTATTCTAGATATTGTTATGTGATGTGTTGTGGCAATTGGATCATACGGAAAAACATGTTCTTAGAATGAGAGGATTGAGGCTCAATCAGTACAATGACAGCTCAGGAGTACTGTCTTTCTAGCTTTTCTTGGATTATATTTGTTGATATTTGTTTCTCCTGGCTCTACTATTTTTGTATGGGTGGAGTGTCTAGAACATTGTTTGACATGCTCTGGTATATCTGATGAAATCATAGCAACTTTGTGTTTGCTATTACACACATTCTGAAGTCATAGCAATCTCAATTACCTCAATGGAAAAGTAGTGATCAAATAGCATGAATTGTTTGATTTCATCATGGCATCAACAAATCTTATTAGCTGAATGTACTAAAATAAAGGCAAACAAATACCTTATCTCCATGTAGAACATTTGACTATTTTGGGGTGTGAATAAAAATATATAGAAAGTTTTGCCCACGATGGACAACATATACAGTATGTGCTAGTACACTCTTAGAAAAGTCTCCGAAAGGGTTCTTCAGCTGTCCCAATAGGAGCAACCTTTTCAGTTCCAGGTAGAACCCTTTTCAGTTCCAGGTAGAAGTAGAACCCTTTTAGGTTCCATGTAGAAAGGGTTTGTTATGGAACCCAAAAGGGATCTACCTGCAACCAAAAAGGGTTCTTCAAAGGGTTCTCCTATGGGGAGAGCCGAAGAACCCTTTAAGGTTTGAGATAGCACCTTTTTTTTCTAAGAGTGTATGCTTGTATGCGGAACCCTTCGTTTGGCTAGGTGTCTACTGCATGGCTCCTGTCTCTATGGTCCTAGGACCCATCTCTGTTTCCAACTGGCAAGCGATAGCTTTGTTATGACGCACTCCTCTTCGCTTCCTGATGATTTTCTTCTAAACTTATCAGCCCTTCTTAAACAAGTACTATTTCAGGGCCTTCATTAGCTGGATTGACTGTAAACACCAAAGGAAGCACTGGAGAGAGTATTCCAAAGTTTAATTCCTGGTTTGTGCACTCGGGAATGTGCTCATGTCCAATAATGGATTTCCTCATTAGAGTTTGTTTTTCAAAGAACATCTGAATAAGATTTGCTTGTCAATGCACACTGAGTGTACAAAACACTACGAATAATTTCTTAATATTCAAACCCTTTGCACGTTTACAGCACCTCTGTCTGACATTTGAATGGAGCTGCAGTGGATAGCTGCCAATTTACGGGCTTCTGACCAAGTCTGCTATTTATATTTTTCGTAGCTGTCTATTTACCACCACAAACTGATGCTGGCACTAAGACCACACTCAACGAGCTGTATAGGGCCATAAACAAACAAGAAACAGCGCTCCTAGTGGCCAGTGATTTTAATATATCTATATTTTTTGGTCATTTAGCAGACGTTCTTATCCAGAGCGACTTACAGGAACAATTAGGGTCCCTCTTGCCTTGCTCAAGGGCACATTGGCAGATTTTCACCTAGTTGGCTCGGAAATTCTAACCAGCAACCTTTCGGTTACTTGCCCAACGCTCCTAACTGCTAGGTTACCTAATGCAGGAAAACTGAAATTCGTTTTACCTCATTTCTACCAGCATGTCACCTGTGCTACTGGAGGAGACAAAACTCTAGATCACTTTTACTCCATACACAGAAACTCATACAAAGCTCTCCCTTGCCCTCCACTTGGCAAATCTGATCATCACTATATCCTCCTGATTCTTGCTTGCAAGCAAAAATTCTGAAGTACCAATGACAGCTCAATACGGAAGTGGTCCGATGAAGCGGATGCTAAGCTACTGGACTGTTTCACTAGCACAGACTGGAATATGTTCCAGGATTCATCCGATGGCATTGAGGAGTTTACCATATCAGTTACCTGCTTCATTAATAAGTGCATCGATGACATCAACCCCACAGTCACTGTATGTACATGTCGCAACCATAAGCCATAGATTACAGGCAACATCTGCACTGAACTAAAGGCTAGAGATGCTGCTTTCAAGGAGCGGAACACTAATCTAGACTCTTACAAGAAATCCCACTATGACCTCCGACAAGCCATCAAACAGGCAAAGCATCATTACAGAACTAAGATCTAATCGTACTACGCCGGCTTTAATGCTCGTCGGATGTGGCAGGACTTCTTAACTATCATGGATTACAAAGGGAAACCCAGCCACAAGCTTCCCAGTGACTTGAGCCCACCAGACGAGCTAAATGCCTTCTATGCTCACATCGAGGCAAGCAACACTGAACCATGCATGAGAGCAGCAGCTGTCTCCGTAGCCAATGTGAGTAAGACCTTTAAACAGATTAACATTCACAAGGCCGCAGGGCCAGATGGATTACCAGAATGCATACTCTGAGCATGCGCTGACCAGCTGGCAAGTGTCTTCACTGACACTCTCAATCCCTCTCTCTCTTTGTTCTCTATATTTTTTCCCCCTGTCATGTACAGTAACAATGCTTGTTCAGCATAACCGGTTTGTGTCTTTACAATATTTGTGGACTTGCGGAAATATGAATAGCTTTGATGTCATAGAACAGGGATCATCAACCAGATTCAGCCCCGGGCCAATTTTTTCTTGAACGGATGATCAGGGGGCCGGAACATAATTACAAATAATTTGTAGACTGCAAATTCACTGGAAGAAGCCCAAACAGATATAATATTTGACAAAAACATAATCATTTCAAACCCTGCTTGCTTTTGTATACGATCGCGACTCTCTATTATGCTGGGAATAAAAAATCACTTGGAGCTGATATCCTGTGTTTTTATAGTCTTTTATGTCCAACAATAAAAATCGAACAACAAAAAACCTAGGTGGGGGGAGTAAAACCACTCGCGGCCCAAATTTGGCCGGCGGACTGCCAGTTGAGAAACCCTGTCATAGAATGATTTACAATCCTGTATTTGGATTGAGATGAGAATCCAGATAGCAGATTTCAGTAAGTGGTGGTCATTATTCCATGTGAAACCAACTCAAAAGATGAGTAGGTGAAATGTTCTTTGGGAAGTGTCCTGCTATGACCAGGTCACATGTTCTGGTTAGCACTCACTCTTAAAACCAGTGTCCAATGTTGCTCTGGTAAGTGAGCTCTGTCTATTTATGAAAAGCAGACTCATCTCTAAGTCAGTCCGTAAGTCAGTCTCTCCACCTCTCTCTCTCTCTCTCTCTCTCTCTCTCTCTCTCTCTCTCTCTCTCTCTCTCTCTCTCTCTCTCTCTCTCTCTCTCTCTCTCTCTCTCTCTCTCTCTCCTACTCTCTCTCTCCTACTCTACTCTCTCTCTGGTATCCCATGTGCCTCTCTGCTTTGAATTCTCTGCCTTTGAAGCAAGAAGTAATTTCTTACAGTCTGCTGATCAGAGACATTCGTAAGGTCATACATTTCAGGTTTCTCAAACTGAACCGTGTGGTGCTCTATGGTCCTCACATGTCTGTGAACATTATGGCTGTAAAGTCTACCCTGTTATATACAGTACCTGTCACAGCATGCAAGGTGTACTGTATGTTAGCCTTGTCTCGGGAATTCATCTTAATATGCAATACATCTGGTTCAAGCCACATGGTCCGCATCGCATGATGAAACCCTGGGCAAGAGTTAAAGAGAAAGTAGTAGGTTGGATAACAGTCTCTCTCTCTCTCCCTCCCTCTTTCAGTCCTTTACCCATCAACTGTTCGAGTGAAGAGAGGGATGGCATCAATGGTGAACCCCACTTTTCAGAACTCCATAGAGGATGTCAATTTACTATTTGAGGTGAGACATTTTCCTTGGATAACTACAGTAGCAAATATTGTAGGAATCCTTTGAGTTAGCAACCAAAAATATGGGTTTGTAATGAGTCTACTGTTTTTGGCTGTGCTGTGTAGATCCTGCTGGCTGGCCTGCAGTTTGGAGACGAGCACACTCTGTTCTCCGTGCAGGACGAGGAGTTGGCCTCCCTGCGGAAGACCAAAAAGCTGGAAGTCATCTGCGAGGACATCCTGCCCAAAACACTCTCTGATATCCGTCGCCTGACCTCTGACCTTTCCAATCACATGGGCCACCTGCGCCTGGAGGACTTTGAGCGCACTGTGCTGACCATGGTGTACACCGCCCAGCGGCTGGCCAACGCTACCACAGACCAGCAGAGAGACTTGTGGGCAGAGTCCTTTGTCAGTTTGTACAGAGCTATCAAGCTGGACCTGACAGCTGAGAACGACCTCACAGCTAAATGATATCGCAATGTTGGGGATTGATACTATACTGATACATATCACTGCCTTTATTTCCAGATCTCTATTGGAGAAGGAATTTCTCTCATTTTCTATTATTCATTATAGATACGATGTTTCAGCATGATTTTCTTGGCAACCCTTGAGGACTATCGTATCACATGGACTCAAAATTAAAGTTTCTGAGATATACTTTAATCCTATTGCTGTTTTTTATATGCAGTGGGACAATACATTTCTTTGATTTATTTCTAACTTTTTTAAAGGTTTATTAGTAGTGTTACCCTGAACTAAATTGGAAATGCGGAGAAATCAGTATGCTTACATTCATTTTAAAAAATCAAGGTTTTTCTTTAAAAAGCACCAATTTTTGTAAAATTCGTATACAGTTCTTATACATTGTGTTATCATTAAATACAAGATCCACTGAAAATAAAAAAAATATGAACAATGTACAACATTTCCAAGCTTTGAAAGAATATGTTTCACAGCAAAAATGTATTCACACCCCAAAAAGCCAAAAGATCCCTGCCAAAAGTTCATTTAGAAAATACAAAGCAAACCTATACAAGGGCCAGGATTCAATCCGATCAGCGGTAACCCTCGTTAGCCGACAAACGCAGAGCTTTCATAGATTTTTTGGGGGCCATTTATCTGCTTTACATGCTGACCATACCAGACGCGTCACGTGCGCGAGCGTTGCAAAATACACATACATGTTATTCAATCACTGCACCCACACTGCTCGCGCACGTCAGCGAGCATCTGCGTAGCCAGGCGCTAAAATATAACTTGGTTGTATTTGTGACGCTCAACGCACTGCAAGTCCTTCCTCTCCCATCTCCTCATTGGTTTTTAGGAGCATATACCCACGTTCCATCTTCTCATTGGTTTTTAGGAGCATATACCAACATGGGTGATTGAAAGATGAACTGAGATCCACACTCCAATCGGTGGTAATGCACCTTAAAGTTGGTTGCCAACCGACATATAAAGTCCAAATAATAATAAGAAGCCTGAAGGAAGGAGGAGCGATGACTAGAAACTAATTTGGTTTACCGTTTTATCTGTGGATTAATCGTCGGAGTAGAGGACTTGTGCATTTCAGGTAAAACAACAACCCAATGTTTATATCCCAGGACAAATTAGCTATCAAAAGCAAGCAAGCTAGCTAAATTGCCATAAATGTTTAATGCTTTTCGACTTGTCCCCAAATTAATATAATTGGTTCAGAGTTTGTTTGATATTTCAAACTGCGAGTCCTGATCGCGTCTGGTGTGGGCGGACAAAATCAACATGTGCGCGATACGGTGCACGCAGATGTTAGAGCTGTCAATATGTATAGCAGCTGCTGTTGTAGTCATTGTCATGAAACCACACCTGTCCTGATATCCTAGCCATGTTAAAAGTTCAGAATGAGAAAGTGTAGGCTTTATAGAAATAATGACACATTTAAAATCATTAAATCAAATCAAATGTATTTGTCACATACACATGGTTAGCCGATGTTAATGCGAGTGTAGCGAAATGCTTGTGCCTTTAGTTCCGTCAATGCAGTAATAACCAACGAGTAATCTAACCTAACAATTTCACAACAGCTACCTTATACACACATGTGTAAAGGGATGAAGGATATGTACATAAAGATATATGAATGAGTGATGGTACAGAACGGCATAGGCAAGATGCAGTAGATGGTATCGAGTACAGTATATACATATGAGATGAGTAATGTAGGGTATGTAAACATTATATTAAGTGGCATTGTTTAAAGTGGCTAGTGATAACTTTTTTACATGTATGGCAGCAGCCACTCAATGTTAGTGGTGGCTGTTTAACAGTCTGATGGCCTTAAAGATAGAAGCTGTTTTTCAGTCTCTCAGTCCCTGCTTTGATGCACCTGTACTGACCTCGCCTTCTGGATGATAGCGGGGTGAAGAGGCAGTGGCTCAGGTGGTTGTTGTCCTTGATGATCTTTATGGCCTTCCTGTGACATCGGGTGGTGTAGGTGTCCTGGAGGGCAGGTAGTTTGCCCCCGGTGATGCGTTGTGCAGACCTCACTACCCTCTGGAGAGCCTTACGGTTGTGGGCGGAGCAGTTGCCGTACCAGGCGGTGATACAGCCCGACAGGATGCTCTCGATTGTGCATCTGCAAAAGTTTGTGAGTGCTTTTGGTGACAAGCCAAATTTCTTCAGCCTCCTGAGGTTGAAGAGGCGCTGCTGCGCCTTCTTCACCACGCTGTCTGTGTGGGTGGACCAATTCAGTTTGTCCGTGATGTGTACGCCGAGGAACTTAAAACATTCTACCCTCTCCACTACTGTCCCGTCGATGTGGATAGGGGGATGCTCCCTCTGCTGTTTCCTGAAGGCCACGATCATCTCCTTTGTTTAGTTGACGTTGAGTGTGAGGATATTTTCCTGACACCACACTCCGAGGGCCCTCACCTCCTCCCTGTAGGCCGTCTCGTCGTTGTTGGTAATCAAGCCTACCACTGTAGTGTTGTCTGCAAACTTGATGATTGAGTTGGAGGCGTGCATGGCCACGCAGTCGTGGGTGAACAGGGAGTACAGGAGAGGGCTCAGAATGCACCCTTGTGGGGCCCCAGTGTTGAGGATCAGCGGGGTGGAGATGTTGTTACCTACCCTCACCCCCTGGGGGCGGCCCGTCAGGAAGTCCAGTACCCAGTTGCACAGGGCGGGGTCGAGACCCAGGGTCTCGAGCATGATGACGAGTTTGGAGGGTACTATGGTGTAAAATGCTGAGCTGTAGTCGATGAACAGCATTCTTACATAGGTATTCCTCTTGTCCAGATGGGTTAGGGCAGTGTGTAGTGTGGTTGCGATTGCGTCGTCTGTGGACCTATTGGGGCGTAAGCAAATTGGAGTGGGTCTAGGGTGTCAGGTTGGGTGGAAGTGATATGGTCCTTGACTAGTCTCTCAAAGCATGATGACGGAAGTGAGTGCTACGGTGCGGTAGTCGTTTAGCTCAGTTACCTTAGCTTTCTTGGGAACAGGAACAATGGTGGCCCTCTTGAAGCATGTGGGAACAGCGGACTGGGATAAGGATTGATTGAATATGTCCGTAAACACACCAGCCAGCTGGTCTGCGCATGCTCTGAGGATGCGGCTGGGGATGCCGTCTGGGCCTGCAGCCTTGCGAGGGTTAACACGTTTAAATGTTTTACTCACGTCAGCTGCAGTGAAGGAGAGTCCCCAGGTTTTGGTAGCGGGCCGTGTCAGTGGCACTGCATTGTCCTCAAAGCGAGCAAAGAAGTTGTTTAGTCTGTCTGGGAGCAAGACATCCTGGTCCGCGACGGGGCTGGTTTTCTTTTTGTAATCCGTGATTGACTGTAGACCCTGCCACATACCTCTTGTGTCTGAGCCGTTGAATTGCGACTCTACTTTGTCTCTATACTGACACTTAGCTTGTTTGATTGCCTTGCGGAGGGAATAGCTACACTGTTTGTATTCGGTCATGTTTCCAGTCACCTTGCCCTGGTTAAAAGCAGTGGTTCGCGCATTCAGTTTAGTGCGAATGCTGCCATCAATCCACAGTTTCTGGTTGGGGAATGTTTTAATAGTTGTTGTGGGTACGACATCGCCAATGCACTTGCTCATGAACTCGCTCACCGAATCAGCGTATTCGTCAATGTTGTTGTTTGACGCAATGCGGAACATATCCCAATCCACGTGATCAAATCAATCTTGAAGTGTGGAATCAGATTGGTCGGACCAGCGTTGAACAGACCTGAGAGCGGGAGCTTCCTGTTTTATTTTCTGTCTATAGCCTGGAAGCAACAAAATGGAGTCGTGGTCAGCATTTCCAAAAGGAGGGCGCGGGAGGGCCTTATATGCGTCGCGGAAGTTAGAATAACAATGATCCAGGGTTTTACCAGCCCTGGTAGCACAATCAATATGCTGATAGAATTTAGGCAGTCTTGTTTTCAGATTAGCCTTGTTAAAATCACCAGCTACAATGAATGCAGCCTCAGGATATGTGGTTTCCAGTTTACATAGAGTCAAATAAAGTTTGTTCAGGGCCATCAATGTGTCTGCTTGGGGGGGAATATATGCGGCTGTGATTATAATCGAAGAGAATTCTCTTGGTAGATAATGCGGTCGACATTTGATTGTGAGGAATTCTAAGTCAGGTGAACAGAAGGACTTGAGTTCCTGTATGTTGTTATGATCACACCACGTCTCGTTAATCATAAGGCATACCCCCCCCCCCCCGCCCCTCTTCTTACCAGAAAGATGTTTGTTTCTATCGGCGCGATGCGTGAAGAAACCAGCTGGCTCTACCGACTCCGATAGCGTGTCTCGAGTGAGCCATGTTTCCATGAAGCAAAGAACGTTACAGTCTCTGATGTCTCTCTGGAATGCTACCCTTGCTCGGATTTCATCAACCTTGTTGTCAAGAGATTGGACATTGGCGAGTAGTATGCTTGGGAGCGGTGCACGATGTGCCCGTCTCCGGAGCCTGACCAGAAGACCGCTTCGTCTGTCCCTTTTACGGCGTCGTTGTATTGGTTCGCCGCCTGGGATCCGATCCATTGTCCCGGGATCCGCTTCGGGAAAGTCGTATTTCTGGTCGTAATGATGGTGAGTTGACGTTGCTCTTATATCCAGTAGTTCCTCCCGACTGTATGTAATAAAACCTAAGATTTCCTGGGGTACCAATGTAATAAATAACACGTAAAAAAAAAAAAATACTGCATAGTTTCCTAGGAACGCGAAGCGAGGCGGCCATCTCTGTCGGCGCCGGAAGTCAACATAATAGGGATAATAGGGATTTATATCAACCTAATTAAGATGTACATTACATCCCACATTCCAGTGTTTGAACTTGTAATGTGGCTGCATGGGATTTCTACTAATGCTACTGGGTGCATCCAATGGCATCCAATGGCAATGTGTGCGATAGGTAATGCCAGGAGCCGCTTGTGGATTATTTCAGCTCTAATGCAGTTACACCTCCGACACTGCCTAAACAAAAACAATGAAAAGCTATGCGTTTGTTGGCTAACGAGGGTTACTGCTAATCTGATTCTGGCCAAGAAGTGAGTAGAAAATGTCTGACTAAATAAGTATGGATTGCGTTCTTTTACTGTGTCTTAAGAGCAGGACAGGTGGTCCAAGTCACGAGAGCTGCCTTTGTTATTGTTGTTGTTGTTTTAGCCAGAATCTGGGCTTGCTCAGTGTTCATAGGGCCACTGATCTGATGATATGTGAGGGCTCTGGCTTCCCAGGTTGCTTGTTGGTCTCCAAAGAGTCCACCCCTGGCTTGTCCTGTGAGCTGGGTGCATTCAGAGGGAGGAACGGCACATATCGAACCCATGTGTAGGAGGAGAGGCAAGAGCTGATTCCAAATGGAAGGTTGTACACCTCGCTACTCTCCAAGGTGTTGCTGGAGTCGTCCAGGTGGATCTTGTTCCAGGCTAGGATGCCTCGCTCTCGCTTGGTTCCTGTGTGGCCCAAAGCAATGACGTTAGAATGCTGCAACTCACCTATAACAGAGACTTGTGAATCTTAGGGAAGATGTATAATGTTTTTGAGGTCTGGGGAGGAGATGAACTAACACTGAATATGTCTACTCTTTACCTAATCATTACTCTATGTGAAACAGTTGGATAGATATTCCCCCTTATTCCTGGGTGGAAGCTTACCAGGAATGGTGTTGTCAAAGAAGAACCCAAAGAAGCCTCCAACAAACATGCTGGTTGTCAGAAGCACCTGCAGCAGTTGGTCCAGCTCGACCACACCTGACAAAGAGAATACAGTTCATCACACTGGGCCAATTCACATACTAGAGGAACCTTATATCTCCATGTTGATCTTCTGTTGAGCTTTTCCCCCAGCTTTTTTGTAAAGAAGTTTGAATGTTTTGTTTTACAGTGTTACATGCGTTATCTGCTCTGATACCTGTTGCTATGGCATCTGGGTTCTTGAATATCCAGTTTGGAATGACCAGTCCGGAAAACATGGAAAACCCAAAGATAAAGATGTTCCGGGAGGAGTTCATGTCTGCATACTGTCAAATGATAAGGAGAGAGGAGATGACAAATAAACAGAGCCAACCAGTCATTAGGGTTGCAAAACTTTCCCCAAATTCCCATATTTTCCATAAATCCTGGTTGGAGCATTCCCGGAGATCCTGCTTATTCCCTCCTGATACCAGACATATTTTAACTGGGATTTCTGGAAAACCTTAGAATTTTACCTGAATTTTGCAACCCTACTTGTCAGTAAAGACCTGAATGAAAAAGCCTTCATATGCAAAATGTCTTGTGGCCATTGTACAATAACAATGTGTAAATAAACCTAGGCAACTGTCCAAACTGGTTTGAGTCTCCACAGGAGTTTACCTGCAGATTTGAAACTCCAGCTGCAGATATGACCCCAAACATGACCAAGAACATTCCTCCAACCACAGGTGTGGGGATGGTGGTGAAAATGGCTCCAATTTTACCAAACAGTCCCATAATGATCAGCAATACGCCACCAGCAATGATCACCATTCGACTGCCCACCTGCAAGAAAAGAGAACATTGTCTATTGAGACTGTTCACAGCTAATAGCTTTTATAAGTTCTATATTCCAAAAAAACATTGATTCAGCTCAGTTTAACATCTAAAAACAGATTCTATATTGAAAAATAGCCTCTAGCCCATCTCACCTTGGTGATCCCCAATGCTCCCACATTCTCACTGTAGGAGGTGGTTCCGTTGCCTGTGCCCCAGGCCCCAGCCAGCAGACAGCCAAGCCCCTCGATGCCAATGCCCCTGTTGATGGCATGCTTTGGGGGAGGAGGGGCCCCTGACAGCCTGGCACAGGCGTGGTAGTCCCCCACCGACTCTATCATGGAGGATATCACCCCAGCCAAGATCCCTACCACTCCCGCCAGGCTCACTGTTGGTAAGCCCCACTGACCTGAGTTTGGGTGGTTTGGGTGGTATAATACATTAGGGTCTTTTTAATAATGCACATATCAATAAACCATACATATTCATTACCCATATAGTACTAAAGGTTAGGGTTAGGGCTAGAATAGGTGATAAGCCCTGAGTTTTTCCTGACCATGTGACCTGACCATGTGACCAGACCAGGAAAAATGTATCCAAACATCTGATTATCAGGTTATGGAGTTGTTGCCTATGATTCCCCCTGAGCGGCTGTGCCTCCTACCTGGGTATGGGAATCTGAACCAGGGGGCTTGGACTATGACATCCCCCTTCAGGTCTGTGCGAGCCAGGTAGCCATATTGCTCTGGCTGTGAGGGCAGGACGTCAGAGATGGTGAAGATGTAGCAGATCAGCCATGACAGTGTGATGCCAAGGAGCACCTGAGGAAGACGTCACATACAGTACATGTAAATATGTTACACCAGTCATTATTAGGACCAGGAGTTTTTCCACACCACAGAAACTGACCATGGAAAACTCTGGGTCTTATATAAGGGCTTGAGAGAACAGTGAACAGCTTTGAGTCTTAATTTTCTAATGGACTTACTGGTAGAATCTGGAAGATGTAGATCTTGGAGGTGTGGAGTTTCTTGGTCTTGCTGTATGTGGGGAATGGTACAGGGATGTGTCGGAGGTACTGGGAGAACAGGATGATCAGAGCAGTCGTCCTGTAGGAAAGAGACTAACTCTGTTCACAAAGCAGAATGTGCCCTCTAGTTATGCACTTAGCATGGGTACCATCTTACAGTATGTAGCCATTGACATGCATGAATTCATAGCTTACGCCAAACCTGGTCTGGGACAGCTAGAGGGTGAACATGCTTTTGTTACAACCCTAAATCCAGACGATTAATTGAATCTGGGAATCTTTTAATGCTGGGCAGGAACACAAACCTACACACCTTATGGCTCTCCAGGTCAAGGATGGATGACTACAGGCTTGTGGGGGTTTTGAAGTAAAACCCATAAATCAGACTTAAATAACCATACTGAGAGGTACATACATAGTTGAGATGCCCCAGTGGTTCCCTGCATTCATTCCAGCTGAGTCGTATAGGGACAGGCCAATCAGAGAGATGGTGGGTGCGATGGTGAGGGGGCCAATGAAACGCATGAAGAGACCGATGAGGCCAGAGAAACCCACCAGGACCTGGAACAAGGAGCCCACCATGATAGAGCCCTGTAGCTGTAGAGGAATAAACCACATAAGCATATACACACAATCAATAATCACAATAAGATGGGAAATCCTATAGATGGGAATCCTGTAAATAATGTGTTGTCAAGGGTTATTAAGAAATGTTCAGACGTGGCTAAACATGCCCTCTATCTCTATAAAATACACTGAGTGTATAAAACATTAGGAAAACCTTCCTACTATTGAGTTGCAACGCCTTTTGCCCTCAGAACAGCCTCCATTCGTTGGGGCATGACTCTACAAGGTGACATCAATAAGTATTCACCTGGTCAGTCTATGTCATAGAAAGAGCAGGCGTTCCTAATGTTTTGTACACACTGTGTACTGTTTATGCCATTTAGCAGATGCTTTTATCCAAAACTTAAAGTCAGTACATACATTATACAATATGGATGGTTCCGGGAAGCAAACCCTGGCATTACAAGCGCCATGCTCCACCATCTGTCTCTCTCTCTCTCTCTCTCTCTCTCTCTCTCTCTCTCTCTCTCTCTCTCTCTCTCTCTCTCTCTCTCTCTCTCTCTCTCTCTCTCTCTCTCTCTCTCTCTCTCTCTCTCTCTCTCACTCCATGTAATAATTGTGTCACTCACCGCTCGCATGCGGCTCTGCCACACCTCTACATACTCAGGAGAGGTTGCGTTGACCAGGGAAGCATTCTGGGTCCAGGCAGGGCATGTCCACTCTGGCATCGACAACATGGCCATGGAGGGAGCCAGCAAGGTGAAAGTACCACCCTGTAGAATGGGCAGTCTGAGGGGTAGAGAGAGAGATTAGGGAGAGAAAGAGAGAGGGGTAAGGGAGATAGAAAGCGCAAGAGAAAGAGGGGGAAGTATGATGTCTGAAATCACAATTGCGAAGATGTTCTGTCTAAAGTGTAGAGACTAGTACATAAGGAATTCATCCCCATAATCAATTTCACATTGAATTAGGATGAATTTAAATCCCTTTGCTTTGTAGTATCATCCGAAACAGACTTGTCTAGTACAGTAGTAGTCAGAGATGAGTATTGAGCTGAGATGCAGAGCACTACTGTAACATCATCCAAACAAAGGTTGCCTTTATGAATCAACCCCTCCTTTCCTTCCATAGAGAACAGTCTCAATCAACTCCCAGCCAAAGTGCCAGTCTTTAGCTAACCCGATCCAAAACACGCAACCTCCAGGTTCAAACAGCATGTCCTGACTCACACAGCACATTGTTTCTCTAGATCTAATTTTAGGCCTTGAAGGGCTGATTCAAATCTTGTGAGGACATTATGTAAAAACCATGTCTTTCCAATCAAGACTCCTACAGGTTAATGTAATGACTATCTGCTGTGTGTCTCCATCCTCTGATACATTAGGCCCCACTTTCAATTATACTACTGATGACAGATGGATCAGTAATGACAATGGACCCACTAAATACAGTGAAGTGATTGTTTGTCTGTGTAAATGTTGACTCCTATGGTATTACAATACAATTACCTACGTTTCTAACTGACATGTATAAATGTGTCACATCTCATATCCTGATCAGGGCTGTGCTGGAGTTTCACTCCCTACTAGCGAGTTCAACACGTCCATTGTTTTCCTCACAGCTGACCTCCAGGCTTTTGGAGATCTTTGCCTGCAGGAATGTGGACTTAATGTGAGCTAGTTTATCGACCTAATAAGATGGAAATTCCTACCTAATCCTGTTATAATGATATGATGCAGAACTCTGGGTCAGGTTATGGTTGGCCAGGTTGGACCTGGGCAGTTGGGCAGTGCCATACATGGCCTTACAGTACACCATAGACAGAACAACACCTTGCTTTTGGTACACCATAGATAGAACAACACCTTGCTTACAGTACACCATAGACAGAACAACACCTTGCTTACAGTACACCATAGATAGAACAACACCTTGCTTACAGTACACCATAGATAGAACAACACCTTGCTTTTGGTACACCATAGACAGAACAACACCTTGCTTACAGTACACCATAGATAGAACAACACCTTGCTTACAGTACACCATAGATAGAACAACACCTTGCTTTTGGTACACCATAGACAGAACAACACCTTGCTTACAGTACACCATAGACAGAACAACACCTTGCTTACAGTACACCATAGACAGAACAACACCTTGCTTACAGTACACCATAGATAGAACAACACCTTGCTTACAGTACACCATAGACAGAACAACACCTTGCTTACAGTACACCATAGATAGAACAACACCTTGCTTTTGGTACACCATAGACAGAACAACACCTTGCTTACAGTACACCATAGACAGAACAACACCTTGCTTACAGTACACCATAGACAGAACAACACCTTGCTTACAGTACACCATAGATAGAACAACACCTTGCTTTTGGTACACCATAGACAGAACAACACCTTGCTTACAGTACACCATAGACAGAACAACACCTTGCTTACAGTACACCATAGACAGAACAACACCTTGCTTTTGGTACACCATAGACAGAACAACACCTTGCTTACAGTACACCATAGACAGAACAACACCTTGCTTACAGTACACCATAGATAGAACAACACCTTGCTTTTGGTACACCATAGACAGAACAACACCTTGCTTACAGTACACCATAGACAGAACAACACCTTGCTTACAGTACACCATAGACAGAACAACAACTCTCGTTTTCCATTCTCAGTCAGAAAATAGATGTTTCTGAGAGAAATCTAGCACTTGCATACCATACTAAGACCTAGCTAGTGCACAATAATGGCACATGCTTTAATAACCTAAAGCCCCAGTGCCCACTGCATAATATCCTATTGTGTGAGGCTAATGCATCACACTGACCTGAAAAACATGCTCCAAAGGTCAACAGAGGCTTAGAAGGAAACTTAAGAACCCATAGTATACAGCCCAGTTCAGGGGTGGGAAACTCATTTTGCCCCGGGGGCTTCATTTGGTCTTCAACAAGGTCTGGAGGGCTGCACTACATTATTATGTTTTCCCTTGCCGTCAAAATTTGCAAAACAAATTTCTCTATCTATCCATTGTTTTGGGAATTTTCTATGCTCCCTGACTGTCTAGCGTTCATTTGGGTGATTATCAGCGAGCTGATAACATGTCTACACAGTTTGGATTTGGTTTCATTGGTTTTAAAGTATATTGATTTCATGGAATTTATGGCACTTTGTTTTGATTCCAACATGACAAGACAACAAGGAGATGCCAAGCCTCGCCATCTACCTGTATGGTGTCTCCATATATCATGGGTAACTCCACCATCACAAGAGGTTATCTTTTAAAGGTCAATCTTCATTGACCATATAAAGTTTGGCCCCTTTGTTCTTTCTTCCCCTTGCTGTAGGCCCCCATTATGTCAACAGTCACTCTGTTGTTGCTGATGAATGATTGGCCCAAAGCCATATCCAACCAACCCCAGCTCCCCTCCTCACCTGATTCCAAAGGTGACCTGCAGCAGGGTGCACACGCCTGACACAAAGAAGATGGTGCTGATGAGGTGACCCTGGGTCAGGCTGTCATGCTGCAGACACAGACCCTGAGACAGGATCAGAGGGATGGCGATGATCCCTCCAAACGCTGTCAGGCAATGCTGAGGAGAGACAAGGGGGGATGGAGGGGAGAGAGGAAGAAGAGGAGATGCACTCATGAGGGTTAAACCCACCGAGGATACTGAAGCCAAGATGAGCAGCTGAAATAACAGGTACAGGTACAGTATTTGCCATCAGCCTCAACAAACATCCCGCTGTTGGATATTTAAGATTGAGGTCCTCATGTGACTTGGTGGCTTTCTTTTTAATTTGAGCCCAAATTAATCCTGGGAAACAGGACTGTTCATCCAATTGATTACACTGCCTAATCAAATCAATGGAGCACTGAGGAGGCCCATCCTCTGCTGCACCCAGGCCAACATCGACCAGTGAGCCTCCAATTATAAAAAGTAGGGCTTGGACCTACCTGGATGCCCAGAATGATGCAAAGGTACCAGGGTGGGATGTCTGTGACACAGTAAGCCAGTTTGTTCTTGTCGTCCTCCTCAGAGAGGTCGGAGCCCTCTCCATCCTTCTCCAGATCACAGAAACGCCCATCAATCTACAGGACAGAGACCAGGGTCGCATTCATTGGGGCACAAATGGGTCTGACAGACATAATATCACTCATAACACAGGCATAATATCGCTCATAACATAGGCTTAAAACCTTTCAATTCAGTGAGCTAAATCAGGGTCACACAGAGTGATTCTTGGTAGTCTTAAATAAATCTACTTTGAAACTAAAGTATATACCTCACACACATGGTTATGGGCTTAAAATAAGAAGACACCTATACCATGTCAGATATTGAGTTGAAATGTATTTGATTTTGAGTTTGCATCCCAATATTACACTTTATTTACATTACAGAAGACTTAAATATAACAAAACTGTTTGACATAGAAACACTGAATTTTCGTCTGTTTTTAAAAAAGTATCTTTATTGATGATGGAATTATGAAAAATAGGAATAACATTTCACCCATGAGGCCAAAGAGGGCGCTTTTGGTCATTCACTGCAGGAAAGGGCTACTATCACCCATAGGGGTTTTCAATTATTTACTGAAAGTGTTTTGCTAAGACATTCTGGAAACCCGTGTCGCGTATAGTTGTATACCAAAGCCAGCCTATCAGTGCTTGCTGAATAGATTTACTCAGAGATGTGTGTAGACTGTTTGCTTACACTATGGAAGTTTAGTTGCTAATTGTTTATGTCAAATTTGACTTGAATGTTGACTGTATAGCGTACAGTATATGATATAAGATGAATACATTTCTTATCTCATTATACTACACAAATCCTTTATTTCAGGCAAACATTATATGATTTTGATCATGGGGTTGGGGAGGTGTGCCCCTTTCTGTACAATGTACATTTCTGGACAATATTTATGCAGAAAATAAAAGCCTTATTAGCTACTTATATACACACGTATAAACTACAAATTAGTGGCTAATATGTGTAGCTAAATACATTTTCAGGGCTATCATGGACTAAATCAATTTTATCAGAAATATATGTGTCAACAAATCAACAAATTCAACATCTCGCATAGAAACCCAGTATCCTTCAAGTTTTTTCTTGCCTCTTACTGTTTCCTGTAATTTTGCGGTCAATTATTTGCACCAGAGAACCATTATAAGTAAGTTATGCATGAGGGACTAATTGCGGGTCAGGTGATCGTACCGGCGGAACCATATAGAAAGTTAACAACACTTCTCAGCCTAATAAGAATGAGCAGCTTCATTCTGCTCAACCAAATCCATAATAGAGCACACATCCTATTTCAAGGTATACAAGTGACTGTTGGGTTGAAGTAGCATTCATATAAACAAGACCCATTCTAAGGAATTCAAGTCACTCAGTTCTTATCAATTCACTCAGACTTCTTGGAAATGATTAACTTACTATTGTAGCCCGTTATAGTATTACAAAACTACAATATGCAATCTGAAGAGTACCACATGTGTTATGATATGGTAATTAGTTAAGAGGAAGAAATCAATATATCACCAAGGCTGAAAATCACTTGGAATGTGTTTCTTTGTTTGAGTTTACACATTCATCTATGTGCAGAAAATGCATTACATGTGTTCCCTCAGAACTTGTACCTGTAATAGGTGGCGCTCGCAAATGTTTGTCTCCGATACTAAGAAACTATCATTGTTGAATATTGTGTAAACATATCTAAATGTTACAGTGTTTATGCTTTACAGCCTGGAACTTTTAGGTTTACTATGAACATAATCTTTACTCAAAGTCACTGCAGCAAATGTCAACATAATCCTCCAGCACGGGAATAATTGTGTTTATACTTACAGCAAATGCGTAGTTTTCGAGACCATTGCTTTCCTTTTCTGGAGCCATGGCTCCAGTCTGGACTCAGCTAGGATGTTGGGTCCTCTGAGTTATGAGTGAATAATCTCAACAGGCGAACAAAGAGGAGAGAGAATACAGGAGAAGGAGAAAAAAAAGAGAGATGAGGGGAGAGAGAGAGCAAAATAGGGGAAGGAGAGATGGAGAGAGTTAGAGAGAGTAAGTAAAGAGAGATTTGAACACGAGACTACTGCTGTTGCTGATTGTAACTGAAATAAGTCCCACCACCAGCCTCTCATGTGAACCCAATTACAACAGCAAGGCAAGCAGCTGATCAGAACCTCGCGACCGTAGAATAGAACCTTTCAGGGCACTAGCTCCACCTCTCTTTCTCGGTCTCTCTTTTATTGGCATGACAAAAAATGATTGTGTTGCTAAAGCACAATGTTGAACTAATAGAAACAATAACACATTTAGAGTCATTGGAATCCTAAACACTCTTTACTGTTTAACACTGACATCAGTACCGTATACCAGAGAAAAATACTGTATGTGATTCAACCTCCTCCCCCTTCTCCCCCTTCTAATGAGCCAAACTATGACATATAACATCTCTCTCTCAATTCAATTTCAATTTAAGGGTGTTATTGGCATGGGAAACATATGTTTACATTGCCTAAGCAAGTGAAATAGAGAATAAAGAAAAGTGATATAGACAATAAAAAATTTACAGTAAACATTACACTTAAAAAAGTTGCTATTATGTATATATACAGTGTTGTAATGATGTGCAAATAGTTAAAGTACAAAAGGGAAAATAAATAAACATAAATATAGGTTGTATTTACAGTGGTGTTTGTTCTTCACTGGTTGCCCTTTTCTTGTGACAACAGGTCACAAATATTGCTGCTGTGATTGCACACTGTGGTATTTCAGACAAAAGATATGGAAGTTTATCAAATTGGATTTGTTTTCAAATTCTTTGTGGGTCTGTGTAATCGGAGGGAAATATGTGTCTCTAATATGGTCATACATTTGGCAGGAGGTTAGGAAGTGCAGCTCAGTTTCCACCTCATTTTGTGGGCAGTGTGCACATAGCCTGTCTTCTCTTGAGAGCCAGGTCTGTCTTTGGCAGCCTTTCTCAATAGCAAGGCTATGCTCACTGAGTCTGTACATAGTCAAAGCTTTCCTTAATGTAAATGTCTGTGTGTAGCTGGTGCAGAGTCAGGCGGAGGACAGCAGAGATGAGTAAATAAAAGTAACTTTACTCAAAGTCATCAAAATACAAGAGAATTACCAAGCCCAATGCGGACCACAATACAACAAACAATTACTCACAAATACAACATGTAGAACAGGGGGTTAAATAATAAACAAGTAATTGAATAAGTGAAGCCAGGTGTGAAAAAACAAAGACAGAACAAATGGAAAATGAAAAATGGCTCGGCGGTGGCTAGAAACCAGGTGACGTCGACCGCCGAACGCCGCCCGAACAAGGAGAGGGACCGACTTCGGCGGAAGTCGTGACACTTCATTTTGGGTCAGTCACAATGGTCAAGTATTCTGCCACTGTGTACTCTCTGTTTAGGGCCAAATAGCATTCTAGTTTGCTCTGTATTTCTATAAATTATTTCCAATGTGTCAAGTAATTATCTTTTTGTTTTCTCATGATTTGGTTGGGTCTAATTGTGTTGCTGTCCTGGGGCTCTGTGGGATCTGTTTGCATTTGTGAACAGAGCCCCAGGACCAGCTTGCTTAGAGGGCTCTTCTCCAGGTTAATTTCTCTGTAGGTGATGGCTTTGTTTTGGAAGGTTTGGGAATCACTTCCTTTTAGGTGGTTGTAGAATTTCACGGCTCTTTTCTGGATTTTGATAATTAGTGGGTATCGGCCTAATTCTCCTCCACATGCATTATTTGGTGTTCTACGTTGTTCACAGAGGATATTTCTGCAGAATTCTGCATGCAGTCTCAATTTGATGTTTGTCCCATTTTGTGAAATCTTGGTTGGTAAGCGGACCCCAGACCTCACAACCATGAAGGGCAATGGGTTCTATAACGGATTCAAGTATTTTTAGTCAGATCCTAATTGATATGTTGAATTTTATGTTCCTTTTGATGGCATAGAAGGCCCTTCTTGACTTGTCTCTCAGATTGTTCACAGCTTTGTGGAAGTTACCTGTGGCCCTGATGTTTAGGCCGAGGTATGTATAGTTGTTTGTGTGCTCTAGGGCAACGGTGTCTAGATGGAATTTGTATTCGTGGTCCTGGCAACTGGACCTTTTTTGTCTTACTGAGATTTACTGTCAGGGCCCAGGTTTGACAGAATCTGTGCAGAAGATCTATGTGCTGCTGTAGCCCCTCAATGGTTGGAGAGAGAAGTACCAGATCATCAGCAAACAGTAGACATTTGACTTCAGATTCTAGTAGGGTGAGGCCAGGTGCTGCCGACCTGTGTGTTTTTTTGCCAATTTTAACCGCACACTTGTTGTTTTGTGTACATGGATTTTGTAATGTTGTATATTTTTCCCCCAACACCACTTTCCATTAATTTGTATAGCAGGCCCTCATGCCAAATTAATTCGAAAGCTTTCTTGAAATCAACAAAGCATGAGAAGACTTTGCCTTTGTTTTGTGTTTGTCAATTAGGGTGTGCAGGGTGAGTATGGTAATTTGGTAACAAGCCCATTTGACATTTTCTCAATACATTGCTTTTGCTGAGGAAATGTACGAGTCTGCTGTTAATGATAATGCAGAGGATTTTCCCAAGATTTCTGTTGACACATATCCCACGGTAGTTATTGGGGTCAAATTTGTTTCCACTTTTGTGGATTGGTGTGATCAGTCCTTGGTTCCAAATATTGGGGAATATGCCAGAGCTGAGGATGATGTTAAAGAGTTTAAGTATAGCCAATTGGAATTTGTGGTCTGTATATTTTATCATTTCATTTAGGATACCTTCAACCCCACAGGCCTTTTTTGGTTGGAGGGTTTGTATTTTGTCCTGTAGTTCATTCAATGTAATTGAAGAATCCAGTGGGTTCTGGTAGTCTTTAATAGTTGATTCTAAGATTTGTATTTGATCATGTATTTTGGTGTTTGATCTTTGTTGTAGAGCCTAAAAGATTAAAGAATCCGTACATCTCCGTTTTGGATAGATAACTCTTCATGTTGTTGTTTGTTTAGAGTTGTCCAATTTACCCAGAAGTGGTTAGATTCTATGGATTCTTCAATTACATTGAGCTGATTTCTGATGTGCTGTTGTCCGTATTGTATTTCTGTATTGTTTTAACGATTCACCATAGTGAATACGTAGGCTCAGGTTTTCTGGTTTTCTATGTTTTTTGTTAGATGGGTTTCTCAATTTCCTTCTTAGGTTTTTGCATTCTTCATCAAACCATTTGTCATTGTTGTTAATTTTCTTAGGTTGTCTGCTTGAAATTTTTAGATTCGATAGGGAAGCTGAGAGGTCAAATATATAAATAAATAAACCAAATATAAAACAAATATACAAGCCAAGTTTACACCTTCACTATTACAGTGAAACATTTTGTCCAGGAAATTGTCTAGAATGGCTGAATTTGTTGTTGCCTAATTGTTTTTTGGTAGATTTCCACACTACTTTCCTTCCATCTATAGCATTTCTTAATATGACTCAGTTCCTTTGGCTTTGATGCCTCATGATTGAGCAAAGCTCTGTTAAAGTAGAGTGTGATTTTGCTGTGATCTGATAGGGGTGTCAGTGGACTGATGTCACGGATCCCTCTAGATCTTTCATCATGCACATCTGTCCCCTATTCCCACTAGTATTTGTATATTTGTATATATGTGCCCTTTGGTTTCCATGGTCTTGTTGATTATTGTTACAATGAACCTTTGGTGCGTGTGAGTACCTGTGCTGTGTGTTTTGGGCTTTCGTGCCCTTGTGGATTGCGCAGATGATTACGGGTCTCGTCCCGTGTGTTAATCATTGTGCGTGTGTGTTATTTATTCGAGGTACACCTCGCTCTTTTGTTTTGTGTTTCTACCCTTTGTGTTTTGTTACGTGTTTGTTTGGTCTTCGTCCCCGTGCCTTTACACGGCACGCCGTAATTTGGGCTGCATAAAACCCAGATCACGCATTCCTGCGCCTGTCTCTCGAATTATTGTTACCAACGTGACAACTGACTGTGAACGCTCTAAGAGACTCTGGGTTGAGGTCAGTGATAAAGTAGTCTACAGTTCTACTGCCAAGAGGTGATCTATACTGTAGGTGTACAGTACCTAGCATAGGAGTCCCCTCGAAGCCTACCATTGACTATGTACATATCCAGCGTCCGACAGAGCTGCAGCAGTTGTGACCTGTTTTTGTTGCTTATGTTGTTGTAGTTATGTCTAGGGGGCATATAGGGGAGGGAATGCTGTCACCTCCAGGTAGGTGTTTGTCCCCATGTGTGCTGAGGGTGTCAAGTTCTTGTCCAGTTCTGGCGTTTAGGTCGCCACAGACTAGTACATGTCTCTGTGCCTGGAAATTGTTGATCTCCCCCTATAAGATGGAGAAGCTGCCGTCGTTAAATTATGGGGATTCCACTGGGGGATATAGGTAGCACACATGAGCACATTTTTCTCCGTTGAGATCATTTCCTTATTAATTTCTAGCCAGATGTAAAATGTTCCTGTTTTTACTAATTTAATAGAGTGGTTTAGGTCTGCTCTATACCAAATTAGCATACCCCCTGAGTCTCTTCACTGCTTTACACCTGGCAGTTTGGTGGATGGGTGTAACGTCCTGACCAGAGTTATTATGTGTTTTGCTTGTTTAGTGTTGGTCAGGACGTGAGCTGGGTGGAAATTCTATGTTGTGTGTCTAGTTTGTCTGTTTCTATGTCCAGACTAATATGGTTCTCAATCAGAGGCAGATGGTAATCGTTGTCCCTGATTGAGAATCATATATAGGAGGCTTGTTTTGTGTTGGGATTTTGTGGGTGTTTGTTTCCTGTAATCTGTGGTTGTCTGCACCAGATAGGTCTGTCTCGGTTTTTGCACATTTTGTTATTTTGTATGTTGTTTGTAGTGTTTCACTTGTTCTTTTATTAAACATGTTGAACACTAGCCGCACTGCACTTTGGTCCTCTCCTTCAACTATGGAAGAAAACCGTTACAGAAACACCCACCAAACCCGGACCAAGCAGCGTGGCAACGGGCAGCGACAGCAGCAGAGACAGACAGAGGAATGGACATGGGAAGATGTCTTAAACGGCAAGGGTTGCTACACATGGGAGGAGATCCTGGCTGGAAAGGATCGCCTCCCATGGGAACAGCTGGAGGCAGCGAGGAGAGCAGAGGCAACCGGAGAGAGGAACCGGAGGTATGAGGGTACGCGACTAGCACGGAAGCCCGAGAGGCTCACCCAAAGATTTATTGGTGGGAGGCTAAAGGGGAGTGTGGCGAAGCCGGGTTGGATACCTGAGCCAACTCCCCGGGCTTACCGTGGAGTGAGAGGGCGTCGTACTGGTCAGACACCATGTTATGCGGTGGAGCGCGTGTCCCCAGTACGCGTGCTTAGCCCAGTGCGGGCTATTCCACCTTGCCGCACTGGTAGGGCTAGGTTGGGCATCGAGCCGGGTGCCATGAAGCCGGCCCAACATATCTGGCCTCCAGTACGTCTCCTCGGGCCGGCGTACATGGCACCAGCCTTGCAGGTGGTGTCCCCGGTTCGCCTGCATAGCCCAGTGCGGGCTATTCCACCTCGCCGCACTGGCAGGGCTACGGGGACCATTCAACCTGGTAAGGTTGGAGAGGCTCGGTGCTCAATAGCGCGTGCCCTCCTTCACGGTCCGGTATATCCGGCGCCACCTTCCCGCCCCAGCCCAGTACCACCAGTGCCTACACCACGCACCAGGCTTCCAGTGCATCTCCAGAGCCCTGTTCCTCCTCCCCGCACTCGCCCTGAGGTGCGTGCCCTCAGCCCGGTACCTCCAGTTCCGGCACCACGCATCAGGCCTATAGTGCGTCTCAGCCGGCCAGAGTCTGCCGTCTGCCCAGCGGCGCCTGAACTGCCCATCTGCCCAACGCCGTCTGAGCCGTCCGTCTGCCCAGCGCCGTCTGAGCCGTCCGTCTGCCCAGCGCCGTCTGAGCCATCCGTCTGCCCAGCGCCGTCTGAGCCATCCGTCTGCCCAGCGCCGTCTGAGCCATCCGTCTGCCCAGCGCCGTCTGAGCCATCCGTCTGCCCAGCGCCATCTGAGCCATCCGTCTGCCCAGTGCCATCTGAGCCATCCGTCTGCCCAGCGCCATCTGAGCCGCCCGTCTGTCCCGAGCCATTAGAGCCGTCCGTCAGTCAGGAGCCGCCAGAGCCGCCAGCCAGTCAGGAGCCGCCAGAGCCGCCAGCCAGTCAGGAGCCGCCAGAGCCGCCAGCCAGTCAGGAGCCGCCAGAGCCGCCAGCCAGTCAGGAGCTGCCAGAGCCGCCAGCCAGTCAGGAGCTGCCAGAGCCGCCAGCCAGTCAGGAGCTGCCAGAGCCGCCAGCCAGTCAGGAGCTGCCAGAGCCGCCAGCCAGTCAGGAGCTGCCAGAGCCGCCAGCCAGTCAGGAGCTGCCAGAGCCGCCCTACAGTCATGAGCTGCCCTACAGTCATGAGCTGCCCTACGGTCATGAGCTGCCCTACGGTCATGAGCTGCCCTACGGTCATGAGCTGCCCTACGGTCATGAGCTGTCCTACGGTCATGAGCTGTCCTACAGTCATGAGCTGCCCTACAGTCATGAGCTGCCTTACAGTCATGAGCTGCCCTACAGTCATGAGCTGCCCTACAGTCAGGAGCTGCCAGAGCCGCCAGCCAGTCAGGAGCTGCCAGAGCCGCCAGCCAGTCAGGAGCTGCCAGAGCCGCCCTACAGTCATGAGCTGCCCTACAGTCATGAGCTGCCCTACGGTCATGAGCTGCCCTACGGTCATGAGCTGCCCTACGGTCATGAGCTGCCCTACAGTCATGAGCTGCCCTACGGTCATGAGCTGCCCTACGGTCATGAGCTGCCCTACGGTCATGAGCTGTCCTACGGTCATGAGCTGTCCTACAGTCATGAGCTGCCCTACAGTCATGAGCTGCCTTACAGTCATGAGCTGCCCTACAGTCATGAGCTGCCCTACAGTCAGGAGCTGCCCTACAGTCCGGAGCTGCCACTCAGTCCGGAGCTGCCACTCAGTCCGGAGCTGCCACTCAGTCCGGAGCTGCCACTCAGTCCGGAGCTGCCACTCAGTCCGGAGCTGCCACTCAGTCCGGAGTTGCCCCTCTGTCCTGAGCTACCTCTCTGTCATGAGCTACCTCTCTGTCCTGAGCTACCTCTCTGTCCTGAGCTACCTCTCTGTCCTGAGCTACCTCCAAAATCATGTGGGGGCCTTGGGGAGGATTCTTAGGCTAAGGTCGTGGGCGAGGGTCGCCACTCAAAGGACGCTAAGGAGGGGGACAAAGACAGTGGTGGAGTGGTGTCCTCGTCCACCGCCGGAGCCGCCACCGCGGACAGATGCCCACCCAGACCCTCCTCTTGAGTTGTAGGGGTGCGTTCGGAGTCCGCACCTCAGGAGGGGGGTACTGTAACGTCCTGACCAGAGTTATTATGTGTTTTGCTTGTTTAGTGTTGGTCAGGACGTGAGCTGGGTGGGAATTCTATGTTGTGTGTCTAGTTTGTCTGTTTCTATGTCCAGCCTAATATGGTTCTCAATCAGAGGCAGATGGTAATCGTTGTCCCTGATTGAGAATCATATATAGGAGGCTTGTTTTGTGTTGGGATTTTGTGGGTGTTTGTTTCCTGTCTCTGTGGTTGTCTGCACCAGATAGGTCTGTCTCGGTTTTTGCACATTTTGTTATTTTGTATGTTGTTTGTAGTGTTTCACTTGTTCTTTTATTAAACATGTTGAACACTAGCCGCGCTGCACTTTGGTCCTCTCCTTCAACTATGGAAGAAAACCGTTACAATGGGACTCTGTAACCTAGATTGCAGCCAGTGGGTCTGTCCCCTTTATACCATGTTTCTTGTAGGATTACAATGTCTGCATTTCCAATTTCTTTGAGGAATCTGGATTCCTTCTCTTTAGGCCAAAGGCAGTTGACCTCAGACCTTTTATATTCCAGGATGAGATAGTAAAGGTTTTCTGTTCTATAGTGGCTAGTGTTATTTTTGTGTGATTTATGCCCAGACCATCACAGTAGGGTTTCGCTCTCTATCTCTCTCTCACAGACACACACACACACACACTGGGCACACAGTCTTCTCTCAGGACAAAGGTTCTTTTACATAATTGAAAGATTGCATGAGTGGAGTAAATATTTGTATTGAAGGATGATCCTGTGTACTAAGCGTCAGTATAGAGACAAAGTAGAGTCGCAATTCAACGGCTCAGACACGAGAGGTATGTGGCAGGGTCTACAGTCAATCACGGACTACAAAAGGAAAACCAGCCCCGTCGTGGACCACGATGTCTTGCTCCCAGACAAAACTAAACAACTTCTTTGCTCGCTTTCCTCGCCACTGACACGGGCCGCTACCAAAACCTGCGGGCTCTCCTTCACTGCAGCTGACGTGAGTAAAACATTTAAACGTGTTAACCCTCGCAAGGCTGCCGGCCCAAACGGCATCCTCAGAGCACATGCAGACCAGCTGGCTGGTGTGTTTACGGACATATTCAATCAATCCATATCCCAGTCTGCTGTTCCCACATGCTTCAAGAGGGCCACCATTGTTCCTGTTCCCATGAAAGCTAAGGTAACTGAGCTAAATGACTATCGCTCTGTAGCACTCACTTCCATCATCATGAATTGCTTTGAGAGACTAGTCAAGGACCATATCACCTCCACCCAACCTGACACCCTAGACCCACTCCAATTTGCTTACCGCCCCAATAGGTCCACAGACGACGCAATCGCAACCACACTGCACACTGCCCTAACCCATCTGGACAAAAGGAATGCCTATGTAAGAATGCTGTTAATCGACTACAGCTCAGCATTTAACACCATAGTACCCTCCAAACTCGTCAT
Organism: Salvelinus alpinus; assembly: GCF_045679555.1. Classification (NCBI taxonomy): domain Eukaryota; kingdom Metazoa; phylum Chordata; class Actinopteri; order Salmoniformes; family Salmonidae; genus Salvelinus; species Salvelinus alpinus. The sequence goes on along the minus strand of NC_092094.1, from coordinate 20,012,910 downwards.
TAAGCTTGAGACCCTGGGTCTCGACCCCGCCCTGTGCAACTGGGTACTGGACTCCCTGACGGGCCGCCCCCAGGTGGTGAGGGTAGGAAACAACATCTCCACCCCGCTGATCCTCAACACTGGGGCCCCACAAGGGTGAGTTATCAGCCCTCTCCTGTACTCCCTGTTCACCCATGACTGCGTGGCCATGCACGCCTCCAACTCAATCATCAAGTTTGCAGACGACACTACAGTGGTAGGCTTGATTACCAACAACGACGAGACGGCCTACAGGGAGGAGGTGAGGGCCCTCGGAGTGGGGTGTCTGGAAAACAAAACAAAGGAGATGATCGTGGAATTCAGGAAACAGCAGAGGGAGCACCCCCCTATCCAGATCTACGGGACAGTAGTGGAGAAAGTGGAAAGTTTTAAGTTCCTCGGCATACACATCACGGACAAACTGAAATGGTCCACCCACACAGACAGCGTGGTGAAGAAGGCGCAGCATTGCCTCTTCAACCTCAGGAGGCTGAAGAAATTCAGCTTGTCACCAAAAACACTCAAAAACTTTTACAGACGCACAATCGAGAGCATCCTGTTGGGCTGTATCACCGCCAGGTACGGCAATTGCTCCGCCCACAACCGTAAGGCTCTCCAGAGGGTAGTGAGGTCTGCACAACGCATCACCGGGGGCGAACTACCTGCCCTCCAGGACACCTACACCACCCGATGTCACAGGAAGGGCAAAAAGATCATCAAGGACAACAACCACCCGAGCCACTGCCTCTTCACCCCGTTATCATCCAGAAGGCGAGGTCAGTACAGGTGCATCAAAGCAGGGACCGAGAGACTGAAAAACAGCTTCTATCTCAAGGCCATCAGACTGTTAAACAGCCATCACTAACATTGAGTGGCTGCTGCTAACATACTGACTCATCTCTAGCCACTTCAATAATGAAAAATGTATGTAATAAATGTATCACTAGCCACTTTAAACAATGCCATTTTATGTAATGTTTACATACCCTACATTACTCATCTCATATGTATATACTCTACTCTATACCATCTACTGCATCTTGCCTATGCTGTTCGGCCATCACTCATTCATACATTTTTATGTACATATTCTTACCTTTACACTTGTGTGTATAAGGTAGTTGTTGTGAAATTGTTAGATTACTTGTTAGATATTACTGCATGGTCGGAACTAGAAGCACAAGCATTTCGCTACACTCGCATTAACATCTGCTAACCATGTGTATGTGACAAATAAAATTTGATTTGATTTGATTTGTAGTGGATGGTGCTTGTTTACCATCACAAGAGAGCACTTTAGGTAAATGGAGTTTCTCCATTGAACATGTTTATCTTCAGTGGGGAGTAGGCCGGGTCTGGAAAAGCAGCCCTGGGGTTGTAATCCATATCTTGCTTTAAAGACAAAATAGTTTGTGGAGAAAAAAAAATAATGTCAAATTAAATTCCATTACTGTAAACATAAAATCTCAGGGGAGCATTGAGATATTTGGCCTAGCGCTATTCCACACCTCCTCTGAAATCCTTGGCAGTCTATAGGCCAAATTAACCCATCCTCTTCTGAAATGCCAGGTATAGACCACCCCCACCACCCCAAAATATTGATTCAAATAATCTTTAAAGGGGTAATCTGTAGTTGCTACATCCATATTTTTATCAGAACCCAAAATATAAGCTCTGTTTGCAAACAAAGTAAATGTAAACAAACACTATATAACCTCAAAACATAATTTTGATATCATGGATGGTCGGTCCATGGATCCATAGCTCTGTCTATGAATTTGAGGGTCGTTAAATTTCTCCAACCCCATCCCTCAGCTTTTTACCAAAAGAGGGGTGGGGGATTTGCTTTGTTATTTTTTCAACTGCTGATTGCTACTTTAAGGATTTTTAAATGTATTTATTTCACCCCCTAGAGTCGATGTCCATGCCCCAGCAAAAATCGAATTAGCATAATACAAAAATCCCCAGAAGAATCTTTGGGTTTTAAATAGAGATGTCTCAATCCACCGCATCCGCTGATGTCGCACTTCCACATCTGCGGTGAAAGGTGACAGAGCCAGAGCGGTGTTTGTCAGACCATAAGACATCCTGAAAAACGGTCTTCTCACAAAATCTTCTGTAGCGTCTTAACGGTCTGAACACAATGGTGTTCTCCATTTTGCTCTACGACCCCCACAAGTGTCTGAAGGTACAGCCGATCTGCTGTGATCTGTAGCGTCTGAACAGTTTAGGCTACACACTAATATGACCCCTCTGTGGAAAGGTGAGACTCTCACAAACACGTACAGGTTGTTTTGCTCTAGGATGCCCACAGGCCTCACAAGACTCGTCTTAAGGTCCCCTGGTATACTGCTGGCAGGGGGAGGGACTACTAAACATATGATGGCACATGAGCAAATCCTGGTCATTAGCATGCAATAGTGTGGTCACTCTGTAATGGCCGGTTTGAAATCAACTTAATGATGTGCTGTTCAGAGGGGATCTGGAATCTGGCCCAATAATTGGCGAGTATCCACTGGGCCGCCGAGGTTTGTCATGAGTTCCCCTCGTGTGTGTGTGTAGACATTACTGTCACGTTACCATATCAGTCCCTACTAGTGTCACTCACAAGACTTCCCTCTGTGATGGAGACATGCATCAGTCAAGCCAAACACTTTTACTCAAAGGCACATGATGTCCAGACAGGGGAGCATCTGTAATGTATTCTACATTATGTTGTTATTATTGAATTGGGTTAAAGGTTGTTAGGTATCATGAAAGGTCTTTCTTGATTTTCATTGAAGTGTGGATCATGAGTACATGTTTGTTTTTTAAAGCATTGAGTGGTTAAAGACACGGCAGTGGGAAAACCCTACTGTGCAAGAATCATTCTGACTAATGTACCCTATGCACCCTTAGGGAGTGAACGTTATTTATAACAAGGGTTACATGGAGAAAATCTGACCTCTCTGTAATGAAAATGTGTGGTCCTCCCTTCAGCAAAATACATTTTACCTAAACCCTCCCTGAACGCCTGAAAAACAAGTGACTCTCCCCTATACTCAAAATAATAATTAAAAGAAAGTGGATAGCAGAGAACACTGTCTACCGTTTATCCTCACTTTTGCACAGACCAGTTTTAGAAACTGGTCTTTGTCCTGTAAGTATTACAGTGCCTTCGGAAAGTACTCAGACCTCCTGACTTTTTCAAAATTTTGTTACTTTACAGCCTTATTCTAAAATTAATTTTAAAAAATGTATCTCAGCAATCTACACACAATACCCCATAATGATAAAGCGAAAACAGGTTTTTTGAATTTTTTGCAAATTTATTAAAAATAATAAACAGAAATACCTTATTTACATAAGTATTCAGACCCTTTGCTATGAGACTCGAAATTGAGCTCAAGTACATTCTGTTTCCATTGATCCTCCTTGAGATGTTTCTACAACTTGATTGGAGTCCACCTGTGATTGGACATGATTTGGAAAGGCACGCAGCTGTCTATATAATGTCCAGTTGACAGAGCATGTCAGAGCAAATACCAAGCCATGAGGTTGAAGGAATTGTCCGTAGAGCTCTGAGACAGGATTGTGTCGAGGCACAGATCTGGTGAAGGGTACAAAACAATTTTGGCAACCATGAAGGTCCCCAAGAACACTGTGGCCTCCATCAATCTTAAATGGTATGGAACCACCAAGACTCTTCCGAGAGCTGGCCGCCCTGCCAAACTGAGCAATTGAGGGAGAAGGGCCTTGGTCTGGGAGGTGACCAAGAACCCAATGGTCACTCTGACAGAGCTCTAGAGTTCCTCTGTAGAGATGGGAGAACCTTCCAGAAGGACAACCATCTCTGCAGCACTCCACAAATCAGGCCTTTGTGGTAGAGTGTCCAGACGGAAGCCACTCCTCAGTAAAAGGCACATGACAGCCCGATTGGAGTTTGCCAAATGGCACCTAAAGACTCTCAGACCATGAGAAACAAGATTCTCTGATCTGATGAAACCAAGACCTCTTTGGCCTGAATGCCAAGCGTCACGTCTGGAGGAAACCTGGCACCATACCTACGGTGAAGCATGGTGGTGGCAGCATCATGTTGCGGGGATGTTTTTCAGCGGCAGGGACTGGGAGACTAGTCAGGATTGAGGCAAAGACGAACGGAGCAAAATACAGAGAGATTTACATTTAAGTCATTTAGCAGACGCTCTTATCCAGAGCGACTTACAAGTTGGTGCATTCACTGTCAGGACCCGGTGCGAGAAACAGTCACTAAATCGGCAGAACCCAGAAGATGAGGCAGACACAGCAGTACTAGAGATGGTGGTTTAATAAAAAATAGATATCTTCCAAAATACAAAGAAATCCACAAAGTGGTAAAAACAGCAAGGGAAAAACAAACCTTAAAAGACTAATCCAAAATACAAAAGAACAAAACCAGAGAACCTCTGGAAAATCCAACAAGAGAAAAATATATGTTCACAACAAGGCTTGGGCTGGGGCTGGGTGCTAACATACAAACACTGAGCAAGGAACTGAGGAACACACAGGGATTAAATACTAACAAGGGAACGACATACAGGTGCAAACAATAATTAGAGCAAGGGAAAAACAAAAGGTACAAAAAAGGTGCAATGGGGACATCTAGTGACAAAAAAACAGAACAGTCCTGGCCAAAACCTGACATTCACCTTATGATATCCAGTGGAACAACCACTTTACAATAGTGCCTACAATAGTACAATAGATCCTTGATGAAAACCTGCTCCAGAGCGCTCAGGACTTCAGACTGGGGCGAAGGTTCACCTTCCAATAGGACAACGACCCTGAGCACACAGCCAAGACAACGCAGAAGTGACTTCGGGACAAGTCTCTGAATGTCCTTGAGTGGCCGAGTCAGAGCTCGGACTTGAACCCGATCGAGCATCTCTGGAGAGACCTGAAAAAAGCTGTGCAGCAACGCTCTCCATCCAACCTGACAGAGCTTGAGAGGATCTGCAGAGAGGAATGAGAGAAAATACAGGTGTGCTAAGTTTGTAGCGTTCTTTCCAAGAATACTTGAGGCTGTAATTGCTGCCAAAGGTGCTTCAACAAAGTACTGAGTAAAGGGTCTGAATACTTGTGTAAATTGGGCAGCAGGTAGCCTAGTGGTTAGAGCATTGGAATTGTAACCAAAAGGTTGCAAGATCAAATCCCTGAGCTGACAAGGTAGAAATCTGTTGTTCTGCCGTCATTGAAAATAAGAATTTGTTCTTAACTGGCTTACCTAGTTAAATAAAGGTAATAAAAAATGTGGTATTTCATCCTATTTGCAGGTCAGTGAAAAATGTGCATTTTATAAAAAAATTATACAATTCTATGTTATTTTACATAATAGCTGTCACGTTCCTGACCTGTTTTCTCTTATTTTTGTATGTGTTTAGTTGGTCAGGGCGTGAGTTGGGGTGGGCATTCTATGTTATGTGTTTCTATGTTTGTTTAAATGGGTTGCCTGATATGGTTCTCAATTAGAGGCAGGTGTTTGACATTTCCTCTGATTGAGAACCATATTAAGGTAGGATGTTCTCACTGTTTGTTTGTGGGTGATTGTTGCTGTGTCTGTGTTTGTGCACCACACGGTACTGTTTCGTTTTGTTTAGTCTGTTCGTGCGTTCTTCGTGTTTATGTTAGTTCGCATGTTCAGGTCTGTTGATGTCGTTTGTTGTTTTGTAGCTTGTATTTTCGTATTCGTTATTATAATTAAATATCATTATGTCTACATACCTCGCTGCGTGTTGGTCCGATCCATGCTCCTCCTCGTCTGAGGAGGAGAACGACTTCGACAACCGTTACAATAGCAGAATGTTTCATACCACACAAATTTACTAAATTATTGGCTAAGAATGGACAGAGAGATCAGCCTGGTCTCATAGACTAGATGTAACAATAAAAGTAAATCTGTAACACTCAAATTTGTATGATATGGCACGTTTGGTATGGTTACATGAGACGTATAACGCGAACGTCTAGCAACCCAACGTTGCAAGTTCAAATCTCGTCATGGACAATTTTAGCTTTTAAACTACTTTTTAGCTACTTTGCAACTATTTAGCATGTTAGCTAACTCTTCCCCTAACCCTAACCTTAACCCTTTAACTTAACTCCTAAACTTACCCCTAACCCTCAACCCTAGCCTAGCTAACGTTAGCCAGCTAGCTAACGTTAGCCACCTAGCTAGAATTCGTAACATATCATAATTTTGCAAGTTCATATCATATTGTACATTTTGTAATTGTAAATAGTGTACATAACATATAATATGAATTGTAATTCGTAACATATCATGCAAAATGGGTGATGGACATCCACAAATGACTACATACCATAAGGAACGTAACATATCATAATAAATGAACCTAGATATGCCTACCGACACAGAAAAATTGAAGTTAAAGCTGCACTGCTACTCTCTTCCGTGGCTTAACCCAACGAGAGAAGGTCACAAGCGTTTCATTCAAAGCTGTCTGGGTTTAAACATATTCTATTGTACAGACAGTGAATAGCTTAATCAATTGATTGTGACATAATTTGATTACTTCCAAAGCAAATTTTTGTATCCTCGGCTATAGAAGGTTGTAGCTCAGCCTCAATGTCAAAGAAACAAAACCATGATATCCCCATAAGGATGAATGGGGCCATGTATTGCGAGATCTTAGCCAACAACCTCCTTCCCTCAGTAAGAGCATTGATGATGGGTCGTGGCTGGGTCTTCCAGCATGACAACGACCCGAAACACACAGTCAGGGCAACTAAGGAGTGGCTCCGTAAGAAGTATCTCAAGGTCCTGGAGTGGCCTAGCCAGTCTCCAGACCTGAACCCAATAGAAAATCTTTGGAGGGAGCTGAAAGTCCGTATTGCCCAGCGACAGCCCCGAAACCTGAAGGATCTGGAGAAGGTCTGTATGGAGGAGTGGGCCAAAATCCCTGCTGCAGTGTGTGCAAACCTGGTCAAGAACTACAGGAAACGTATGATCTCTGTAATTGCAAACAAAGGATTCTGTACCAAATATTAAGTTCTGCTTTTCTGATGTATCAAATACTTATGTCATGCAATAAAATGCTAATTAATTACTTAAAAATCATACAATGTGATTTTTGGGATTTTTGTTTTAGATTCCGTCTCTCACAGTTGAAGTGTACCTATGATAAAAATTACAGACCTCTACATGCTTTGTAAGTAGGAAAATCGGCAAAATCGGCAGTGTATCAAATACTTGTTCTCCCCACTGTACATCTGAGTCACGTCTTTCCTGGGTATTTTAAAGCTTGTTTCTAGAATAAAGCATTATGAACCAAAGCTCTCCTATAAGTCACTTTATATAATCGGATCCATTTAAAATCGTAAGCTAACAAAGGGTAGCTAACAAGGGGCACCCGTGGCGCATCGGTCTAAGGCACTGCATCTCAGTGATAAAGGTGTCACTACAGACCCTGGTTTGTTTCCAGGCTGTATCACAACTGGATGTGATTGGGATTGACCCAGCATTGTTACGGTTTTATTTTTTTATTTTTTTATTTCACCTTTATTTAACCAGGTAGGCTAATTGAGAACAAGTTCTCATTTACAACTGCGACCTGGCCAAGATAAAGCAAAGCAGTTCGACACATACAACAACACAGAGTTACACATGGAATAAACAAACATACAGTCAATAATACAGTAGAAAAGTCTATATACAGTGTGTGCAAATGAGGTAGGATAAGGGAGGTAAGGCAATAAATAGGCCATAGTGGCGAAGTAATTACAATATAACAATTAAACACTAGAATGGTAGATGTGCAGATGATGAATGTGCAAGTAGAGATACTGGGGTGCAAAGGAGCAAGATAAATAAATAAATACAGTATGGGGATGAGGTAGTTGGATGGGCTATTTACAGATGGGCTGTGTACAGGTGCAGTGATCGGTAAGCTGCTCTGACAGCTGGTGCTTAAAGCTAGTGAGGGAGATATGAGTCTCCAGCTTCAGTGATTTTTGCAGTTCGTTCCAGTCATTGGCAGCCAAGAACTGGAAGGAGAGGCGGCCAAAGGAAGAATTGGCTATGGGGGTGACCCGTGAGATATACCTGCTGGAGCACGTGCTACGGGTGGGTGCTGCTATGGTGACCAGTGAGCTGAGATAAGGCGGGGCTTTAACTAGCAGAGACTTGTAGATGGCCTTGAGCCAGCGGGTTTGGCTACGAGTATGAAGCGAGGGCTAGCCAACGAGAGTGTACAGGTCACAGTGGTGGGTAGTATATGGGGCTTGATTGACAGAGTTGAAAGCCTTGGCCAGTTCGATGAAGACGGCTGCACAGTAATGTCTCTTATCGATGGCGGTTATGATATTGTTTAGGACCTTGAGCGTGGCTGAGGTGCACCTATGACCAGCTCTGAAACCAGATTGCATAGCGGAGAAGGTACGGTGGGATTCGAAATGGTCGGTGATCTGTTTGTTAACTTGGCTTTCGAAGACCTTAGAAAGATATAGATAGATAGATATAGATCTGTAGCAGTTTGGGTCTAGAGTGTCTCCCCCTTTGAAGAGGGGGATGACCGCGGCAGCTTTCTAATCTTTGGGGATCTCAGACAATACGAAAGAGAGGTTGAACAGGCTAGTAATAGGGGTTGCAACAATTTCGGCAGATCATTTTAGAAAGAGAGGGTCCAGATTGTCTAGCCCAGCTGATTTGAAGGTGTCCAGAATTTGCAGCTCTTTCAGAACATCAGCTATCATGATTTGGGTGAAGGAGAAATGGGGGAGGCTTGAGCGAGTTGCTGTGGGGGGTGCAAGGCTGTTGACCGAGGTAGGGGTAGCCAGGTGGAAAGCATGGCAAGCCATAGAGAAATGTTTATTGAAATTCTCAATTATCGTGGATTTATCGGTGGTGTGTTTCCTAGCCTCAGTGCAGTGGGAAGTTGTGAGGAGGTGCTCTTATTCTCCATGGACTTTACAGTATCCCAGAACTTTTTTGAGTTTGTGCTACAGGATGCAAATTTCTGCTTGAAAAGCTAGCCTTTGCTTTCCTAACTGCCTGTGTATATTGGTTCCTGACTTCCCTGAAAAGTTGCATATCACGGGGGATATTCGATGCTAATGCAGAACGCCACAGGATGTTTTTGTGCTGGTCAAGGGCAGTCAGGTCCGGAGAGAACCAAGGGCTATATCTGTTCCTGGTTCTACATTTTTTGAATGGGGCATGCTTATTTAAGATGGTGAGGAAGGCACTTTTAAAGAATAACCAGGCATCCTCTACTGACGGGATGTGGTCAATATCCTTCCAGGATACCCGGGCCAGGTCGATTAGAAAGGCCTGCTCGCTGAAGTGTTTTAGGAAGCGTTTGACAGTGATGAGGGGTGGTCGTTTGACCGCAGACCCATAACGGATGCAGGCAATGAGGCAGTGATTGCTGAGATCTTGGTTGAAAACAGCAGAGGTGTATTTGGAGGGCAAGTTGGTTAGGATGATATCTATGAGGGTGCCCGTGTTTACGGATTTGAGGTTGTACCTGGTGGGTTCATTGATCATTTGTGTGAGATTGAGGGCATCAAGCTGTAGGATGGCCGGGGGATGGCCGGGGTGTTAAGCATGTCCCAGTTTAGGTCACCTAGCAGCACAAGCTCTGAAGATAGATGGGGGGCAATCAATTCACATATGGTGTCCAGGGCACAGCTGGGAACAGAGGGTGGTCTGTAGCAAGCGGCAACGGTGAGAGACTTGTTTCTGGAAAGGTGGATTTTAAAAGTAGAAGCTTGAATTGTTTGGGCACAGACCTGGATAGTAAGACAGAACTCTGCAGGCTATCTCTGCAGTAGATTGCAACACCGCCCCCTTTGGCAGTTCTATCTAAATTTCAGGGTTTTGGTGGTCTTCCTAAGCCAGGATTCAGACACGGCTAGGACATCCGGGTTGGCAGAGTGTGCTAAAGCAGTGAATAAAACAAACCCAGGGAGGAGGCTTCTAATGTTAACATGCATGAAACCAAGGCTTTTACGGTTACAGAAGTCATCAAAAGAGAGCGCCTGATATTAGGGAGAGGCATATGTAGCCGAGTGATCGTAGGGATCCAGTGAGTGGTTGGGCTGGCTGGAGACACGGCGATTCAGACAGCTAGCAGGCCGGAGCTAGCAAGCTAGCAGAAGGACCTTAGAGGGACGTCGCAATGGAGGAAAGTCTGTTGTGGCCTCCGCGTGCGGTGACGTCGATAGACCAGTCGTGATGGATTAGTAGGGTTCCGAGTAGCAGAGAGGTTCAAGTCCAATTGGCAAAATAGGTATAGCGGCCCAAGAAATTGCCCGATGGATCTATTCAGCTAACAGTCCAATATGCTCTAGACAGCTAGCGGGCCGCGGCTAGCAGGCTAGCAGATGGGCATTCAGGGGACGTCGCGACGGAGGGGCCTGTTGGGAAAAAAACCTCGGGCAGATTATGTTGGTAGTCCAGTCGTGATGGATAAGCAGGGCTTCGTTAAGTAAAAGGGGCCAAAAATATGTATAGTGGCCTGAGAAATTGGCCGATAGGCCTATTAGCTAACAGTCCAATATGCTCTAGACAGCTAGCGGGCCGCGGCTAGCAGGCTAGCAGATGGGCATTCAGGGGACGTCGCGACGTAGGAGCCAGTTGAGTACCCCCTCGAGCAGATTACGTCGGTAGTCCAGACGTGACGGCTCGGCGGGGTTCCGTGCCCCGTACTGGCAGTAGAAGGGGTCCAGGTATTGTAGCCCAGGAGTGGCTGATGGGCCTCTTCAGCTAGCCGGGAGATGGGCCTAGCATGGGCTAGCTCCAGGTTAATTGGTGCTTGCTTCGGGACAGAGACGTTAGCCACGAGTAGTCACTCAGATTGCAGCTAGCTTGCTGCGATGATACAGGTGAAAAGGTTCAGAGAGAAAATAGGTCCGGTATGCTCTGGTTTGAACCGCGTTGTACAAACCGGCGAGAGCTTTCCGAGCTAGAGGTTAGCTGATGACCGTTAGCAGTGATTAGCTGACTACTAGCTAGTAGCTAGTGAGCTGGCTAGCTTCTGTTTGGGGATTCCGGTTCCGAGGTAAATAAAAAATACTTTCTAAAATAAAAAACAGATCCAAACCACATTGGGTGAGGCGGGTTGCAGGAGAGTATTTTGAAGTTGACGTTTAGAAAAATATAAAAAAGATATGCGAAGAAAAAGATATATACATGTGACACGACAAGACGAAGGACAAAGACGTCTGACTGCTACGCCATCTTGGATATTCAAGGATATTCAGGGTTTGGCCCGGGGTAGGCTGTCATTATAATTAAGAATTTGTTCTTAACTGACTTGCCTTGTTAAATAACGTTTTTTTTTTAAAGTAGGGTAGGTAGGCCAAACACACACACCACACACTGTCTCTCTCTGTGTCGTGTGTACATCTCTCTGTGTCATCCAAAAAAGAAGTGGGGCATGGAGTCCTTCCTCGTACTCCCCACTCTGGTTTGGTAAGGTCTCAGCTGCTTTCAGTATAATGTATGAAAACACAAAAGTTCCTGTGTCAATTGAATCCAAGCAATCTTCAGAGCAAACCAGACAGGTGATCTAAGACACATTTTATCAACATTTTTTGGATAGTCAAAGCCGTTGTTTCAACAGGAAATCTGGGGACTAAAAGGTCATTCAGGGTGGTTGTTGTTGTTGCTCTGAGTTGCTCTCTGATATTTTACAAACTAAATTATTACGTTGATGTTATTGGACTGGATCTAATCTAAAGTCTCCTATAGGAGAAAATAAAGATATTTTACTGCCATACTTTTTCTACATTTACTGCCATACTTTTCTCCACCACTAGAGAGAGACACCCTCAAACCTTCGATGGCTCTGCTCTGTAGTACCATAAGAAGTCCCTCACAAACAGCAGACTGAAAGGTGAAGCAAGGTAGGCTGCGTTTACACAGGCAGCCCAATTCTGATATTTTTTTACTCTAAATTGGTCTTTTGACCAATCACATTAGATATTTTTCAGAGCGTTTCTGATTGGTCAAAAGCCTAATTCTGATCTTTTAAAAATACGAACAAGTGAAAAAAAGATCAGAATTGGGCTGCTTGTGTAAACGCAGGCGTAGTGTATGAGAGTTCATGTGGAGGCCAGAGTAGTAAAGGTAAAGATATGTGGGCAATATACCTGTAAACAAGGAAGAGCAGCAACACTTACAACATGACACGCACAACACAAGATATTCTTAACTAAAGTTTCAAAACATTACATTGATTAAATTGATTAGAATTACACAACTATAAATAATTAAATATCCCTTCAGATATAGATAGTGTTGCTATTTTAGATAACGATAACGATGAAGTTGTTGGTACGTGTGTTCAGCACTGTTCAAACTGCGCTGGTAGTAAAACATGCAGCTGTGACAAAGAGAAAGTGACACAAGGTAAATTGGAGCTGGGATATCTCAGCTCAGCGCAACACTGATTAGTGTTAGTGGATTACCATGAAAGGCATAGTTAAACAGTAAACTTTACCCCTCCTCTTAATGATCATATGATGCTGGCCAAACACAATCTGCTTGATGAGGAAGAAAGGAGGAGGACAACTAGCTTACTCCCTTTACCTGACAGAAAGAAGAAAAGAACGACAGAAGGAGAGAAACAGAGAGTTGCTTTGAAGGCATAGGAATAGACCAAGAACAGACAACAGAAGACATCAGGAGCCTACAAGTACAAAGGATTTTAAAAAGGGGGAGCATGACTACTATGCAAGTGACGGTGCATGGACCAAAGAAACGTTTGAGAGAGAATTCTAATGAACAGCTCACTCTGGATAGAGGAGTGGACAACACTGCGAGTACTCCTAAAAAACTGAAGAGAGGCAAGAAGAGAGGCAAGAGGGGCTAGGTGGATGGTCGGTTACCAGCATGTACATACAGGCACTGTGTGTTCAATTGACCTTGACTTGTTATGTTACTATTATGGGCAGGCCTATGTAACATAAGAGATTTGGGGGGAGTATACATTACAAGGAGGCAAAGGGGTTAGATGTCAAACAGCTGATTCTGTCTCAAGTCTGGGAAATTGTATTCTGTGTATCATATTTTATGGTAACATTCTCTGAATTGAGCTAGTAGTTCATAGAGTTATTTTTAGGACAAAGATAATCAAGCAATATTGTGCTTTCTTTCTGTCCACAGAAGGAACTTTTCAACACAGGGTGCTGCCACAGCATGTGCACATCGTCACTGACTGGAGAGGTGACCACAACACAGAGGTCACAAGACTACACTCTGGAGAGTGCAATATTGACATCTCCCAAGACCACAGTGGGGACTCCAGCAGCCACAGTAATGGCTCCTGTAAAGATAGTATTGTTCAGGACAGAGCAGGGAGAGAGGAGGGCCAGGACGAAGGCAGAATCCAGTGGGAGAGGAACAGCTGCCAAGCTCATCATGGTGAGATTTAGCACAAGTCTTACAGTCAATATTGCTGGAATCAAGGAGCGAAATTATATCCGACATTATAAAAAAAGGGTTTTTGATTATGACGATGATAAGAATGAGGAGGACGAGGATGGAGGATGATGATGATAATGGTCATTTTGACGATGATACAGACTCTTTTGCTTGTGTTTGGTGTGCACAGTGCAGAGGAGGAGAAGAAAGACCCGGACCAGCTTCACTCCAGGTCAGGAGAAAGAAGACCTGGACCATCTTCACTCCAGGTCAGGTGGAGAAGGAAGATCCGGACCAGCTTCACTCCAGGTCAGGAGGAGAAGGAAGACCCGGACCAGCTTCACTCCAGGTCAGGTGGAGGAGCTGGAGAAGGTGTTCTTGGAGACCCACTATCCTGATGTCCACATCCGGGACACACTTGCCTCTCATCTGAAGCTCACCGAGGGAAGAGTGCAGGTATGCTAGCATGAAACATCTGAGACATGCTGAAATATATCTACAGTATGAGCTTCTTATACGAGTACATTGGTTACAGGTTACAAGTACAATTAATTAAACATGGTAGTATATGGGTTCAACAAAGATTTCCAATTGAATCTTACAAAAAAATCATACAATATTACAGCAATAATCCGTGAGAATGAATCATTGACACTGTTATGAAGAGTTGTCTTGAGTTATCACTGTTATCCATGTTTGCCATCTGGAGAAACAGAGACAGTCCTTATCATCTGCTTGCATAAGTCAAACACCAAGTTATCTGTCAGAGGGCACAAACATCCATTTGCTATCATGCTCACTGTTGTCTTCAGATTTGGTTCCAGAACCGCAGAACCAAATGGAGATAGACTGAGATGCTAAGGGACGTGGAAATGATGGCCAGAGACCAGACCCCTATATGTACATCCTAACCTGGGCTTCTTTATAGTGAGGTGGGTGTAATATAGTTTTAATCAAAACCAGCAAGTGTATAATTACATTACATAGGCATCGAAACAAACTATTAAATACAACATGTGCAGTTTTAGAATACTTGTATTACCTGTCAGATACAGATCTGTCAGATAAGGATACATATACTCAGTATACAGTGGAGTCTGCTGAGGGGAGGATGGCTCATAGTAATGTCCGGAATGGAGTGAATGGAATGGTATCAAACCATTGTGTGTTTGATACCATTCCATCTACTCCATTCCAGCCATTATTATGAGCCGTCCTCCCCTCAGCAGCCTCCACTGACAGTACAGTCGTGGCCAGAAGTTTTGAGAATGACACAAATATTAATTTTCTCAAAGTTTGCTGCTTCAGTGTCTTTAGATATTTTTGTCAGATGTTACTATGGAATATTGAAGTATAATTACAAGCATTTCAGAAGTGTCAAAGGCTTTTATTGACAATAACATGAAGTTGATGCAAAGAGTCAATATTTGCAGTGTTGACCCTTCTTTTTCAAGACATCTGCAATCCGCCCTGGCATGCTGTCAATTAACTTCTGGGCCACATCCTAACTGATGGCAGCCCATTCTTGCATAATCAATGCTTGGAGTTTGTCAGAATTCGTGGGTTTTTGTTTGTCCACCCGCCTCTTGAGGATTGACCACAAGTTCTCAATGGGATTAAGGTCTGGAGAGTTTCCTGGCCATGGACCCAAAATATCGATGTTTTGTTCCCCGAGCCACTTAGTTATCACTTTTGCCTTATGGCAAGGTGCTCCATCATGCTGAAAAAGGCATTGTTCGTCACCAAACTGTTCCTGAATGGTTGGGAGAAGTTGCTCTCGGAGGATGTGTTGGTACCATTCTTTATTCATGGCTGTGTTCTTAGGCAAGTCTTCGCCTCACTGTGTGTGCAGATAAACTCACACCTGACTGCTGCCATTCCTGAGCAAGCTCTGTACTGGTGGTGCCCCGATCCCGCAGCTGAATCAACTTTAGGAGATGATCCTGGCGCTTGCTGGACTTTCTTGGGCGCCCTGAAGCCTTCATCACAACAATTGAACCGCTCTCCTTGAAGTTCTTGATGATCCAATAAATGGTTGATTTAGGTGCAATCTTACTGGCAGCAATATCCTTGCCTGTGAAGCCCTTTTTGTGCAAAGCAATGATGACGGCACGTGTTTCCTTGCAGGTAACCATGGTTGGCAGAGGAAGAACAATGATTCCCAGCACCACACTCCTTTTGAAGCTTCCAGTCTGTTATTCGAACTCAATCAGCATGACAGAGTGATCTCCAGCCTTGTCCTCGTCAACACTCACACCTGTGTTAACGAGAGAATCACTGACATGATGTCAGCTAGTCCTTTTGTGGCAGGGCCGAAATGCAGTGGAAATGTTTTTGCGATTCAGTTAATTTGCATGGCAAAGAGGGACTTTGCAATTAATTGCAATTCATCTGATCACTCTTCATAACATTCCGGAGCATATGCAAATTGCCATCATACAAACTAAGGCAGCAGACTTTGTGAAAATTTATATTTGTGTCATTCTCAAAACTTTTGGCCACGACTGTATATGTGATTGTATAAGACGTGAGTCATGCTTGAGACAGTTGACAAAAACCTCAATAAAATGATCCTGTCATTTGTTTCCATGACAAAACAGGGTGAAGATGCTATCTTTCTGTTTCCGTTGAATGCTTGCTCACTACCGTACGGGCCATACCAACTACTACAAAAGCTTTACCCAGGGGTATTGCCGTTCCAACCTTTTCTACCTATGTTGCCACACCTGCATCACCAAGCTCTATGCTCCCCCTGGACCCAACATTAATTCCCAATCCCAAGAGTCACGTTCAGTTGACACAATGAACACTAAAGAAATGTATCTTCAAAAGCTTTGTAAATAGGATGTATCTGTATGTTGTCATCTGTGTCCGTATAGAGGAAATCATGGTGCTGCTATCTCAGAAGCTGTTGAAACTGATGAATGAATTGATAATTGAGTATTATCTCTCACAGTTAAAGCAATATGACTGAGTAAAGTGAATAACATTTTTGTGTTTTTTTATCAACTCACTCTCCACTCATCCAGATATGTTGACTGGAATTGTATAATGATATTGTAAATACATGAATACACATACATAAATAAATACTGTAATACATCTAATTTCTAATGATTACATTTGTGTGGTGTCTGTATTTCTCATGTGGCTGTGGTTCTGAAAATATTGTTTAACGTTGATGTTAAGAATAGTCCCTGTACAGTAAAATAGTCTCTGAAAGATAATCCCTATTCTAGGACTTCTAATGTACAGATATAAATACATGTGAAAGTGTACATGTCTATATATAAAGTATTTACAACAGAATGCATCTGAAGCTGCTTATTCAACCTACAGTACTAGTGTTTTGGTGATAACTCTCAATACAGATATTATGTGAGGAGTGTATATCTGAGTACAACGGTTTAATGGCATAATTATCTGCAGGACAGAAGGTTTAGCTATGTCTTCTGATCACACTACCTCCTCTTGTAAATCTAAGATAGTTTCACTATTGTATGACATACCCTTTTGACACATTTTTGCTCAGTGTGTTTATAGTCTACAAAGTTGTACTATTGCGTGCCCTAGCAGCCCTTCCCTTCCTTATCCTGTCTATGGGTGTATTGTTATATTGAGCTATAGCTCTCCTTATCTTCATTTGAGCTGGGGTTATTTACGGGTCAGATGGTGAATTCAGAGAAGTACATTTCCAAGAATTTCAGCTATATTTGACCCATACTGACAAAATGTAGACAGGATACAACCTTTTAAAACTTTTTTTGTGTCATCCTCAACGATTGTAAGTGCATTGTGTCCACATAATGTGGTTGTATTTTATGTTTTTTTAATGGTCAAATAAATCAAATAAAAAATACAGTATATCTTGTCCCAGGCAAGATACAGTACATATCTGGTACTATTATGGTTCCAAAGACTCAGAACGTTGGATCATATAGTGCTTGCAACCTCATAATATACTGTGTTGTTTTGTGAAAGGGCCACATACGGAATGAGTTAACTGTATAACTCACTTTGGAGTAAAATTGTCTGCTAATACCTGAAAAATATATATATTCTTATTTATCACTTATACATATTAACAATGCTGATACACCAATTAGTTAAGTAAAGGTGCATGTGGAAAGTGAAATGATTAACGAATAAAAAACACACATTTTCTGTAGTACAATTGCATTTTATTGGACTTCATTTATTCTATATTTATTCCACTGAGCTTTTATTTTGTACTATTTTTCAAATGAATTACTTCTATTTGTAATACTGTCACATTTTTGAGAGGTGAATCTGCAAGTACGCATTTCATTGTACTGTGTACACCATGTGTATCCTGTGCATGTGACAAATAAACTTGACTTGACGTAATTGCTATATGGGGCCAAATGGGGCCATTTTGGATTTGTCGAACATCTCATTCCAACATCATGGGCATTAATATGGAGTTGGTCCCCCCTTTGCTGCTATAACAGCCTCCACTCTTCTTTGAAGGCTTTCCACTAGATGTTGGAACATTGCTGCGGTGACTAATGTTGGGCGATTAAGCCTGGCTCGCAGTCGGCGTTCCAATTCATCCCAAAGGTGTTCGGTGAGGTTGAAGTCAGGGCTCTGTGCATGCCAGTCAAGTTCTTCCACACCAATCTCAACAAACTATTTCTGTATGGACCTCACTTTGTGCACGGGGGTATTGTCATACTGAAAAAGGAAAGGGCCTTCCCCAAACTGTTGCCGCATTCTCCTAGCATCCACCAAACCCAGATTAATCCGGCGGGTTGCCAGATGGTGAAGCGTGATTCATCACTCCAGAGAACGTGTTTCCACTGCTCCAGAGTCCAATGACGGCGAGCTTTACACCACTCCATCCGACGCTTGGGATTGCGCATGGTGATCTTAGGCTTGTGTGCAGGTGCTACGCGCTTCAGCACTCGGCGGTCCCATTCTGTGAGCTTGTTTGGCCTACCACTGAGCCGTTGTTGCTCCTAGATGTTTCCACTTTAAAATAACAGCACTTACAGTTGAACGGGGCAGCTCTAGCAGGGCAGACATTTGACAAACTGATTTGTTGGGAAGGTGGCATCCTATGACGGTGCCACGTTGCCAATGACGGTGCCATGTTGCCTATGACGGTGCCAAGTCACTGAGCTCTTCAGTAAGGCCATTCTAATGCCAATGTTCCCCTATGGAGATTGCATGGCTGTATGCTAAATTTTATACACCTGTCAGCAACGGGTGTGGCTGAAATAGCCGCATCCACTAATTTGAAGGGGTGTCCACATACTTTTGTATAGATAGTGTCCCTCGTCACAGACATATTTCAGACAGGTGTTTGTGCTTATAAAGTAGCCTAGGTCAGAAAGACCATAAGTTGCGACCTGTTGCCTTTGTCGGTCATTTGGAAAACAGAAGTGAACAACCAGGTATATACATTTTTGTTAATAGTTTTCTTCTTTAAAAAACTGCCTGAAGCAAGCACTGTAAGTTATGATCCTTACTGGCCATTGCTTTGCTGTGGGATGTTCCTGTATCATCCATTAGATGACAATGTTGAGTGCAATTAATGTAACCAACATTAACCCAGTTCAAATGACTCTGCTTGTATTTTATTTTTATTTTTTGTAGCATTATGAAGCTAATTTAACATTTAAATTATTTTATGCATATAATACACTTTAACACCATAGACATGGGCTTATATGGTTTGGACATTTATTCAGCATAATACACGAATATTGACAGTGATTGAATCCAATATCTCTTAAGAAGATAACGTTTTCGGTATCTCTAAAGATAATATTTGCCTAATAATTTTATATTGTTCAAAATTCTGATCTTCACAGGTTTCAGGTAGGCCTATTAAAATGTACTCAGACAATACATTTTATTTTCTCAGCGTTGACAGGCAAGATGCGTCGACGTGTAGTCCTAGTGACGACACGAGAGATGGATGCTTCGTGGACCACTTTTCTTTAAAAAAATCGAGAGATGGCGTCCTGCATCCCGTGAATAATCAAAAATGATTATAAAGAATTGATGAAGAGGTCACTCTACCGTAATGTATCATTATGCTACGACCCCTCAATTGAAGTAGGCTAATAATCGTCATCTTCAACTGATAGAAACAGCATTTATTTTGGTGCTGTTCTGCAATAGCCTATTCGTATTCCACCTGGCTTTCCCACATTTAACAGGGGGGTTGGTTCCGCTGCGTTTGTTTCAGCATCCTCCAACTTCCGCCTCTGCGTGTCCAACGCAAGGAGACAGGGAGAGAAGGGTGATGGCTGCCGGTGGAGGATGCGGGGAGACTGTGGATCAGTACCGGGCGGAGGTGGAGCGGCTTACCCAGGAACTTGCGGAAGCTAACAGAGAGAAGATAAGGGCGGCAGAATGCGGTCTTGTTGTGTTGGATGAGAACCAGACTCTAAAGCACCAGTATGCCGATCTGGAATCGGAACAGGAGACGCTGAAGCAAGAGTTGGAACAATTACAAGAGGTAGGTTATACAGTATGTTACAGTAGGATACAGCCTTCCTTTCCTTAGTCAAGAGAATTCAATGCTGGATGGGTCAATCAGTACCAAACCTATTATTAGATCATTTTATTAGGCTACATGAAATGGCAAGATACATATATTGTATATAAACTATAGCATGTTTATTTAAATTTGGGTGAGTTTATTGCCGTATGTTGGTAAATTCTGAGACATTAATGACATATTATTTGTATGGAAAAGGTGTGTGTGTGTGTGTGTGTGTGTGTGTGTGTGTGTGTGTGTGTGTGTGTGTGTGTGTGTGTGTGTGTGTGTGTGTGTGTGTGTGTGTGTGTGTGTGTGTGTGTGTGTGTGTGTGTGTGTGTCTCAGTGTTTCCGTTAGCTGATAATATCTGACTTTAGGTAACAACAACAAAAAAGAAAAGCAATAAATAAAATTGGCACCAGCCAATGTCTGGGAGAACAAAAAAATCCCATTGCTAACTAAATATGTTTAGCCTATTCCTTGATGAAAACAACCATTCAATGTAAATATAGATGAATTTGCATAATTTAGTGGAATTGGTGCTCGTGTATTTTCGTTAGTTATTATGATTCTTACTTGTCACATGCGCACAACATACAGATACAGAGCATAGTTTAAGCAGAAAATCTGTCAGACAGAGCCAGAGCTGCTGCTCCTGTTGCTGCTGGAGTGAATTGTGCTTTTATAAACCCAGAGGTGGAAAAGGTACCAAATTGTCATACTTGAGTAAAAGTAAAGATACCGTAATAGAAAATGTCTCAAGTTAAAGTGAAAGTCATCAAGTAAAATGTTACTTGAGTAAAAGTCTGAAAGTATTTGGTTTTAAATATACTCAAGAATCAAAAGTAAAAGTATAAATAATTTCAAATTCCTTATATTAAGCAAACCAGATGGCACCATTTTCTTGTTTTTTTAATTCATGGATTGCCAGGGGCATGCTCCAACACTCAGAAATGATTTACAAATGCAGCATGTGTTTAGTGAGTCCGCCAGATCAGAGGCAGTAGGGATGACCAGGGATGTTCTCTTGATAAGTGTGTGAATTAGACCATTTTCCTTTCCTGCTAAGCATTCAAAATGTAACGAGTACTTTTGGGTGTCAGGGAAAATGTATGAGTATGTTTGTATCTGTGGGTTAGTTTACCCATGGGCATGGGGTTGTTGCTGTGAGGTCATTATGAGCTAATAAGTAATACAGTTCTATCATTCATATACTATCATTTTTGATAACAATGAACTTGGATAGAAGATGTAAAAATATAACCATAGACCAGATATTCCCCCTCTGTATCACTTATGTTAGTGAGATATACACTTTAGTTGTTTTCTTCCAATAAAGAGCCAGACAGAAGCTGTATTGTGTTATTCATCTCTGAAGTGTTTCATTGTTACTGTAAAGAATAGCATAAACTCCATAGATACTGAGTTTTGTCTGCCTCCACTTGCTAGAGTTTGAATAATGTATGACTATGTGTTTATGAATTCTGTCATTACTGCAAACATGCATGAAGCAACAGGAAGGGGCAGCTGCTGACAGAGCTCAAAGCTCAAGGTCCTTATGGACATGGGGAAGCTATAGGGCTATTGGGAGGAGAGACTGGAGGCAAGGATGGTCGACGTGGCGTGAGAGGTGGGCAGTAATGGCAGTTTGATATGGAATAACTTCCCTTTGCAAAGCAGCCCGGTTCTATATCAGATTTAACCAGTCATCTCTTACAGTACAGTACATGGGTAACAAGCACTTACAGTCTTAGTTCTCAGGATGTATTTTGCTGGCCTGAATCTAAAGCCTGGTTAATACTGCACTTTAGGGCTGTCCCCGACTAAAAAAAATCTTGGTCGACCGAAAGTTTTCTGTTTTTTCAGTTTTTTCGACATTTTTAAAAGTGTATTTTTCCATATATAATGAAATGAATTTAATGAAATCAACTATATGCATTGAGCTTTCTCTGATGCTTTAAGCTTACGGTTTGATTAAATAAGACACATGCCTCAAGACGGCGCCAGAGATCTAGAAACCAGAAGAAAAAAACTTAACCTGAGCCAACTATTCTCCTCCCGCTCCTGATGGCTTTCGCAGATTCTGCCATTACTCTCCTGAAGTTGCCGGTAAATGGATGCATGAGGAGTCGGCAACCTTTCTCATTTATCTTACCATTTCTGTGTACCAGTTATGGTTTTCATATGTACATTTTTGTGAAACAGTTTATACTGTCTTCATATCTCAAAATCATTGCCATATGGTGAATCAACATTCTATCCAAATTTAAATGAAAATTATACAAACCTAAAAAGTAACTTATTTTACCATTGCCAACTATATAAAAATAGCCTACATAAAGCCAACAAATAAAAACATTGCAGCCTGCATGTAGAAAATATCCTGATAAAAATGAATATCCTATGAATCTCATTGGCTACACGTGGCCTGTTTTGTGTGCATTTCTGGGTTGTATGCATTCTGGACTTCAAAGGATGGCATGAATATGTTTTTGCTTTCACTGGCACTCAGATTGCAGATCATCAAAATGAACTAGGCCTCCTGCTGAATTTTGTATTTATACTTGTTTATTCAGATTGATAAAATATTGATTTTCAAAGCATTTTGTTATAGTATAGTGTATGATGTTTGTTTGAGTGTGTGTTGTGTTGATGCCACCCTTTCATCTGACGATCGTATCTGAGAGAAATAGAGAGACATACTAATGCCTAGCAGTATACTCATTGTTGGGGTGTCGGGTGGGGGTGTCGGGGGGTCCGTTGATGACTTTTGACCGCTTCTTTGGATTCCTCATGTCTTACACATTGTTTAAAAAAGGTTTGGTCAAAATCGGATGTTAGGTACTACAATCATTGAATATTATATGAATCCTCTAAATTAAAATGAGCAATTTGGGTGCAATCTATTACCTTAATTTCTCAGAGATCAAATTATATTTCAACAAAATAATTTTTCAGGAATGCTAATCTTATCTGTTTCTAACAGTATAAACTACAGTACCAGTCAGAAGTTTGGACACTCCTACTTATTCAAGGGTTTTTATTTATTTGTACTATTTTCTACATTGTAGAATAATAGTGAAGACATCAAAACTATGAAATACACACATGGAATAATGTAGTTAAAAAAAGTGTTAAACAAATCAAAATATATTTTATATTTGAGATTCTTCAGAGTAGCCACCCTTTCTTTGACAGCTTTGCATGTTAAAACATCACTCCCTGTCTCTCAAGAGCTCTGCTCCACACACGTCTGCTTATTGATTTAGATATGGTGTTTTGATTTGTGTGTGCGTTTGTGTTTTCATATGTCTTTGTGTGTCTGTCATTGTTGATGTTTATTCTGACTCCAGCACGGTTGTATAACAGAAGCCAGTGTTGACTAAGCCACATCACTCTGGCTTGGCTGGGGGGCCCTGGCCGGATCTTAGCTGTGCTGACTTGGCAGGGCCTCAGCATGGTCGGTCCACTATAGTGATGAGTCTGTCTCAGAGACTAGGTCAGTCAGAGCAGAGGGCTCAGCAACCAGCCCACACTGGGCTAGAAAGCTGTGGTTGCATTCTACACACTGACACATTCCTATGGACAATCAGTATGACTCAGGGGTGAACCCATACCTGAGAAATGTCAAAAACTTGCTAATGACATGACGGTAATGACGTGTTGGTAATGACATGTCGGTAATGATGTGTTGGTAATGGCATGTCTGTAACGACGTATTGGTAATGACATGTCGGTAATGACGTGTTGGTAATGACATGTCGGTAATGATGTGTTGGTAATGGCATGTCTGTAACGACGTATTGGTAATGACATGTCGGTAATGACGTGTCGGTAATAATATGTCGGTAATGACTTTTTGATAATGACATGTTGGCAATGATGTTCTGGTAATGACATAAAATCACCAACACTGACCAAACACAGACCAAACCGCCACTGTTCTCACTGTGTGGAACCATATAAAGTATCAATGTCAGTAGCTTACTGTATATGCATGTTTCTAACATCGATTTTCATGCTCTCCACAGACTGTTGCATCATGCTTATTGTTCTATGCCTGAAGGACAGAGCAGAAATAGGCTCTAGTACTGTATGTGCTTGTTGCACTAAAAGCAGCCAATACATTTTTATCTCTTATGGGTGAATCCCCAGCGTTTATAGAGTATTTGGGTTGGCTGTCATGGGTTGTCCATCGTTTACTCACAGACCAGTGTTTTAGTGACAGGCCGGACTCCATGGTTGCAGCTGGATCCTTTTCCACAGTGATGGTGTCTCCATTACCCTCCAGTTCAAATCAAATGTTATTGTTCACATACACATATTTAGCAGATGTTATTGCGGGTGTACAGTAATATCTAACAATGTTCAGTAATATCTAACAATTCACAACAATATACACAAATCTAAAAGTAAAATAATGGAATTAAGAAATATATAAATATTAGGACGAGCAATGTCGGAGTGGCATTGACTAAAATACAGTAGAATATAATACATTTCAAAACAAATCAAATGTTATTGGTCACATACACATGGTTAGCAGATGTTAACGCGAGTGTAGCTAAATGCTTGTGCTTCTAGTTCCGACAGTGCAGTAATATCTAACAAGTAATCTAACAATTTCCCAACAACAACAGTGGCTTGCGAAAGTATTCACCCCCTTAGCATTTTTCCTATTTTGTTGCCTTACAACCTGGAATAAAAAAAATATTTTGGGGGGTTTGTATCATTTTATTAACACAACATGCCTACCACTTTTTCTTGTGAAACAAACAAGAAATAAGACAAAAATGTAAACTTGAGCATGCATAACTATTCACCCCCCAAAGTCAATACTTTGTAGAGCCACCTTTTGCAGCAATTACAGCTGCAAGTCTCTTGGGGTATGTCTCAATATGCTTGGCACATCTAGCCACATCTAGCCATCTATTGACTTTGGGGGGGTGAATAGTTATGCCCGCTCAAGTTCAGTTTTTTTTGTCTTATTTCTTGTTTCTTTCACAGTAAAAAATATTTTGCATCTTCAAAGTGGTAGGCATGTTGTGTAAATCAAATGATACGAACCCCCAAAAAGTCAATTTTAATTCCAGGTTGTAAGGCAACAAAATAGGGATAGAGGATAGGCCTATCAGAGGAAACTAGCGGAAGGGGGAGAAAGGACATTACAGCAGCGTATTATTAGAAGCTCTACATCCAGATGTGTGCTCATCTGAATAATGATGACAACTCCATCAGCAAGTCAACCAGGCTGAAAATCATTTACAGATATACTTGACAGTACAGCAGATTACACAGGCTTCAAGTAAGAAATACTTTTAAAAAATACATTAGGTAGGTATCGGCGTGTAGTGTACTAACCACCTAGACATGGCTTTATTTAACCCATAGAAATTTCTCTCTGCTGTCACACACGTTCAGGTCTGAAATGTGACTGATGTCTGTCTGAGGAGCACAGCTCTAACATCACTGGATGTTTCTGCTCTCAAGGCTTTAATAATAGCAGAGAATGTTAGAGGTTCAGTGTGCCACAACTCATCCCTGTCGCAGAAGGCTCCTTGCTTAGCTTGCATGCATACAGTCTAATATTTCAGAGGAAGTGTATGATTCAATATTATACTATATGTACAAAGTATGTGGACATCCCTTCAAATATCTGGATTCGGCTATTTCAGCCACACCTGTTGCTGACAACGAATAAAATCGAGCACACAGCCATGCAATCTCCATAGACAAACGTTGGCATTAAAATGGCCTTACTGAAGAGCTCAGTGACATTCAACATGGCACTGTCATAGGATGCCACCTTTCCAACAAGTCAGTTTGTCAGGTCCCTTAGTTCCAGTGATGTGGAAATCTTAAAGCTACAGCATACAATGACATTCTAGACGATTCTGTGCTTCCAACTTTGTAGCAACAGTTTGGGAAGGCCCTTTGCTGTTTCAGCATGACAATGCCCCCATGCGCAAAGTGAAGTCAATACAGAAATGGTTTGTTGAGATCGGTGTGTAAGAACTTGACTGGCCTGCACAGAGCCCTGACCTCAACCCAAATGAATTGGAACGCCGACTGCATTGGGCCTAATAACCTAATAGCCCAACATCAGTGCACGACCTCACTAATGCTCTTGTTGCTGAATGGAAGCAAGACCCCGCAACAATGTTCCAACATCTAGTGGAAAACCTTCCCAGAAGAGTAAAGGCTGTTATCACAGCAAAGGAGGGACTAACTCCATATTAATGATGATTTTGGAATGAGAAGTTTGACGAGAACGTGTCCACATACTTTAGGTCATGTAGTGTATATGAGATATCATCAACCTAAGATACATTTCTCCAGGAAGGATAACTAAGCATGGTCATGAATCATGTCACATTCCCTTGGATAACAAGGTGTTAATTTAAATGTAAGGCTTCAATGAGTACGGTTACATGCACACAATAATGCGATTATTGTGGATTGTGTCAGATGAATATAATAGTTAGATTAAACTTCTTCGGGATCGGTGTCCCTTCCACGGGACGGTTGAGCTAACGTAGGTTAATGCGATTAGCATGAGGTTGTAAGTAACAAGAACATTTCCCAGGACATAGACATATCTGATATTGGCTGAAAGCTTAAATTCTTGTTTATCTAACTGCACTGTCCAATTTACAGTAGCTATTACAGTGAAATAATGCCATGCTATTGTTTGAGGAGAGTGCACAATTTTGAACATGAAAAGTTATGAGGCACATTTGGGCAGTCTTGACACAAAATTTTTAACAGAAATGCAATGATTCATTGGATCAGTCTAACACGTTGCACATATACTGCTGCCATCTAGTGGCCAAAATCTAAATTGCACCTGGGCTGGAATAATACATTATGGCCTTATCCTAGAGTCGCCTCTTCACTGTTCAAATCAAAGTTTATTTGTCATGTGCGCTGAATACAACAGGTGTAGACCTTACAGTGAAATGCTTACTTACAGGCTCTAACCAATAGTGCAAAAAAAGGTGTTAGGTGAACAATAGGTAAGTAAAGAAATAAAACAACAGTAAAAAGACAGGCTATATACAGTAGCGAGGCTATAAAAGTAGCGAGGCTACATACAGACACTGGTTAGTCAGGCTGATTGAGGTAGTATGTACATGTAGATATAGTTAAAGTGACTATGCATATATGATGAGAGTAGCAGTAGCGTAAAAGAGGGGTTGGCGGGTGGTGGGTGGCGGGTGGCGGGACACAATGCAGATAGCCCGGTTAGCCAATGTGCGGGAGCACTGGTTGGTCGGCCCAATTGAGGTAGTATGTACATGAATGTATAGTTAAAGTGACCATGCATATATGATAAACAGAGAGTAGCAGCAGCGTAAAAAGAGGGTTTGGGGGGGGGGATGCAAATAGTCCGGGTAGCCATTTGATTACCTGTTCTGCCTGTCTTATGGCTTGGGGGTAAAAACTTTCCAACTGTCTGACGTTGAGACTGGTGTTTTACGGGTACTATTTAATTAAGCTGCCAGTTGAGAACTTGTGAGGCATCTGTTTCTCAAACTAGACACTCTAATGTACTTGTCCTCTTGTTTAGTTGTGCACCGGGGCCTCCCACTCCTCTTTCTGTTCTAGTTAGAGCCAGTTTGCGTTGTTCTGTGAAGGGAGAAGTACACAGCGTTGTACGAGATCTTCAGTTTCTTGGCAATTTCTCGCATGGAATAGCCTTCCTTTCTCAGAACAAGAATAGACTGACGAGTTTCAGAAGAAAGTTCTTTCTTTCTGTCCATTTTGAGCCTGTAATCGAACCCACAAATGCTGATGCTCCAGATACTCAACTAATCTAAAGAAGGCCCGTTTTATTGCTTCTTTAATCAGAACACCAGTTTTCAGCTGTAATAACATAATTGCAAAAGGGTTTTCTAATGATCAATTAGCCTTTTAAAATGATACATTTGGATTAGCTAATACAACGTGCCATTGGAACACAGGACTGATGGTTGCTGATAATGGGCCTCTGTACGCTTATGTAAATATTCCATTACAAATCAACCATTTCCAGCTACAATAGTCATTTACAACATTAACAATGTCTACACTGTATTTCTGATCATTTTGGTGTTATTTTAATGGACCAAAAATGTGCTTTTGTTTCAAAAACAAGGACATTTCTAAGTGACAACCAAAATTTTGAACGGTAGTGTATGACGTAGAAATTTGACTACTATTTGACTACTTTTGTAGGGAGGCGAGATTTTTCTTGAAGAGTTCAGTTATGAAGCTAAGGATCAGGACGCCATGTTAATCATGGATGATTAATGGTTGTGCTCGGTGGTGGGCATGGTAACCATCTCTGTAGTTCTGGGCCTGTGGTTGGAGTGTGTTGGAGTCCATAGAAGACCAGCTCAAAGTCACTTTAGTTAGCAGGCTGGCGATAGAGGACCTCTGTGTGTCAGAGATTAAGATATTGTTTTCATAATGTATTGTGTACTTTTATAACCAATTGCCTCCACTACATTGTAGCAGAACTGTCTTCAATGCCTAGTTGGAAAAACTTTGTTGATGCCTGATTGTTCACTTCATTGACAATGCCACTGAAACCTGTTGTGGTGTGAAATGAAGATAAGTGAAGATCTGAATGTACTCTCAGTTTGACAGGTTGTGGCATATGGAGAGAACATTGAAAAGTTAGAGAATAGATGAAAATAAAAAAACTGCAATTTGGAAAAGTATGCTTATTAGCCCTACTTTGCTTTGCTGATTCTGCCTACTGTGGTTGTGAGTGTTCCCTCCATCCAGTGACTACAGAAGGAGTGGGAAGGAGATCAGCTTCAGCCCTACTGTGGGGACAACTCTGGTAGTAAATCTGTATTTTCTGTCTGGAAAAAAAGAGAATGGAGAGATGCATCACGGATGTCATTACCCTGCTCTCCACCTCCCTCCTAATGACATCAGCATTGGGAAATGGGAACGGGGAGGGCAGAATCGATACCCCATGAAATCCCCTTCCCCCCTGCAAAGTCTCTCCTCCCTCTCCCTGCAACTCCTTCTTTCCCCCTCACCTTTTCCCTCTCCTTCCCCCTCCTTCCCTAGCTTCAGAGAGACTTCCATGTGGCTCCCCCTGGGGAGAGGAAGGGGGGAAATATGCATTGATTTCTGCAATGTTGTTGTAAAAAATATATTATGCCTGAGAGGCATTGTGTTGGGCTGGTTAGTAACCTGCAGTATGTGGAGAAGCATGTGGAAACGAGAGGGAGGGGGACGTGACATGGGGGTGTGTGGGTGTTATTACTGAGTACACAGAGGGACAAATGACAGGGGAGGGGTGGAGGATGACACTGACCTGTCACGCTCCACAGAAAGTGATCTTGTGTGTTGTTTCAGGCTTTTGCGACAGTGTGGACATTGTGACGGTGTGGACATTGTGACGGTGTTGACTCTGGAGAGAAGAGGGGAGGGAGCCGCAAGCAGATTACACAATACGCAGTAGTAGGAGAGGTGTGGCCTGCAGATAGAGAGATAATAAAAAAAAATAGGTAGCAAATATGATAACTGATACATGTGGGGTAGAAAGTTTACCCTTTAGGCCATGCAAACTTGAACAAATCGAGCGAGCAAAGAAATGTGAAGAGGGGCATTTATTTAAGTTGGTATGGCATTATCTAAACATGGTACATTTTACTTGTTTTAGATTAAGCATTAAAAAGATGGTTACTGTGAGGATTAAGTCAACTTTGACGTTCTAAAGCTAATCAATCATGTTGCCAGCGAGGCCTCTTAGAAAGTCTATATCCTGTATAATTAGTCTATGTGTATATTTAGTCCCCTCTGTGGTTTTTGTGTCCTCCCTTGTGATTCTCGCATGAGTAAATCAAGGTCTAATGCTGGTCTATGGGAGCAGCCTGGGGTGCGTCCAAGATATCATGTTTTTCAAATAGCTCTTTTTACTGTAGTGAAATGATTCTGGAAAGGGAACTGGACTCCTGTGCCTGTAGGCTTCTGTATTGATTGTAGAACCCTACTTCAGCTGTTTGTGCCGCAAACTCAACTTTGAAGTCACTGCAAAAAGGAGTGGACCCATTCACAAGAGAAGGTTTGTTTTAGTTGGTTTTATACCCAAATGGCCTCATTGTGCTGTTTTAGGCTATTTTGAGGAAACTATTTCTGTTGATTTTTCTAAGTATACTTCATGTACTTTTCACTGTTATACACTGTTGTATGTCAGTGTGAAACTTTTTCTTTTCACCTTTATTTAACCAGGAAGGCTAGTTAAGAACAAGTTCTCATTTACAACTGCAACCTGGCCAAGATAAAGCAAAGCAGTGTGTAACGGCTTTCTTCCTGGGATGAAGGAGAGGACCAAAACGCAGCGCGGCTAGTGTTCAACATGATTTAATAAAGATAATAACGTGAACACTACAAGCAACAAAACAATAAATGTGAAAACCGAAAACAGTCCTATCTGGTGCAGAACATAAAGACAGGAAACAATCACCCACAAACAAACAGTGAAAACAGGCTACCTTAATATGGTTCCCAATCAGAGACAATGACAAACACCTGCCTCTGATTGAGAACCATATTAGGCCAAACAACAAACCCAACATAGAAACACAAAACATAGAATGCCCACCCAGCTCACGTCCTGACCAACTAAACAAAGACTAAACAAAGGAAATAAGGTCAGGAACGTGACAGTACCCCCCCCCCCCCCCAAGGTGCGGACTCCGGCCGCAAAACCTGAACCTATAGGGGAGGGTCTGGGTGGGCATCTGTCCACGGTGGTGGCTCTGGCGCTGGACGTGGCCCCCACCCCACCATAGTTAATTCCCGCTTCCGTGGCCTCCTCTTAACGGTGACCCTCCAAATTAACCCCACTGGACTGATGGGCGCCTCTGGACGGAGGGGCAGCTCCGGACTGAGGGGCAGCTCCGGACCGAGGGGCAGCTCCGGACCGAGGGGCAGCTCCGGACCGAGGGGCAGCTCCGAACCGAGGGGCAGCTCCGGACCGAGGGCAGCTCCGGACCGAGGGGCAGCTCCGGACTGACTGACAGCGCAGGCGGCGCTGGGCAGATGGACAGCACAGGCGGCGCTGGGCAGACGGACAGCTCAGACGGCGCTGGGCAGACGGGCAGCGCAGGCGGCGCTGGGCAGACGGGCACACATGTAGGGAGGAGACGGAGAGACAGCCTGGTGCGTGGGGCTGCCACAGGAGCCACCAGGCTGGGGAGACCTACAGGAGGCTTGGTGTTAGGAGGAGGCACCTGAAGGACCGGGCTGTGGGGGAGCACTGGAGCTCTGGTGCGCAGTCTTGGCACCACTCCCCCAGGCTGGATAACTACTCTAGCCCGGACCCTCCAGAGTGCAGGCACAGGTTGAACCGGGCTGTGGGTGAGCACTGGAGATCTAGTGCCTACTATGCGCACCTCTCCCTTAGGCTCCACTCCCACATTTGCCCGGTACGAGCGGAGCGCAGGCATAGGACGCACTGCACCCTCCCAGCGCCCCGGAGACACAGCACGCAGAGCCGGAGCAGGATACCCTGGACCGAAACGGCGTACCGGAGACCAGACACGCTGAGCAGGCACAATACGCCCTGGCTGGATGCCCACACTCACATGATACTTTCGGGGGGCTGCCCTATAGCGCACCGGGCTATGGGCACGTACTGGCGACACCGTGCGCTTAACCGCATAACACGGTGCCTGACCAGTAACGCGCTGCTTATAATAAGCACGAGGAGTGAGCTCAGGTCTGCTACCTGGCTTAGCCCCACTTCCCGTGTGCCCCCCCAAAAAAATAATTTGGGGCTGCCTCTCGTACCTGTCGCGCTGCCGTGCTGCCTCCTCACATCGCTGGCTCCTCTCTCCGGCTGCCTCTCGTACCTGTCGCGCTGCCGTGCTGCCTCCTCAAATCGCTGGCTCCTCTCTCCGGCTGCCTCTGCTCTCCTAGCTGCCTCCACCTGTCTCCATGGGAGGCGATCCCTTCCAGCCAGGAACTCCTCCCATGTGTAGCAGCCCTTGCCTTCCAAAACGTCTTCCCATGTCCATTCCTCCCTCTTGCGCTGCTCTTGCTGCCGCTGCCTGTTACCACGCTGCTTGGTCCTTTTGTGGTGGGTGATTCTGTAACGGCTTTCGTCGTTGAAAGGAGAGGAGGACCAAAGCGCAGCGTGGTGCGTATCCATAATTTATTAGAATACTTCTCAATAATAACAAAAACAATAAACAGACGAAAAACCAACGACGCTACAGTCCCGAACTAGTGAACACAGAAAAAAGCAGGAACACACGAACAGGAACAATCACCCACAAACAAACAGTGAAAACAGGCTACCTTAATATGGTTCCCAATCAGAGGCAGGTGTTTGTCATTGTCTCTGATTGGGAACCATATTAAGGTAGCCTGTTTTCACTATTTGTTTGTGGGTGATTGTTCCTGTTCGTGTGTTCCTGTTTTTTTCTGTGTTCACTAGTTCACTAGTTCACATATGCGTATCTGTATTCCCTGTCATGTGAAATCAATAGATTAGGCCTAATGAAATTATTTCAATTGACTGATTTCCTTTTATGAACTGTAACTTAATCAAATCTTTAAAATTGTTGCATGTTGGGTTTTATTTTTTTTCAGTGTATATTTTTTATTTGTATGTTTAGCTCACATAATATAATTTAAAACTATTAATTAAGGTGTGTGTAATAGAATAAACGTGGCAGAAATTAATGTAGACTTTAATAAATGCATTTCTATATCTTCCTAAATATTTTTTTGCAATGGTGAGGGAGTCCCAAGATGGAGGCGCGGTGGCTTCAACACAGCACAGGTCAATCAAGTTGTAGAAACATCTCAAGGATGATCAATGGAAACAGGATGCACCTGAGCTCAATTTCGAGTCTCATAGCAAAGGGTCTGAATACTTATGTAACTAAGGTACTTATCTAAGGTACTTAACTAAGGTACTTAAAATTAAATTAAAAACCTGTTTTCGCTATGTCATTATGGAGTACTATATGTAGATTGATGAGGATTTTTTCAAATGTAATCATTTAAAAAATAAGACTGTAACATAACAAAATGTTGAAAAACTGAAGGAGTCTGAATAGTTTTTTAAACATCACATTACATCTTTTCACAAATAGTTTCATGTTTAATCACATACGTTTCACAATATTTAGAATGACAGTTGAAGTCGGAAGTTTACATACACTTAGGTTGGAGTCATTAAAACTCATTTTTCAACCACTCCAAAAATGTATTGTTAACAAATTATAGTTTTGGCAAGTCGGTTAGGACATCTACTTTGTGCATGACACAAGTAAATTTTCCAACAATTGTTTACAGACAGATTATTTCACTTATAACTCACTGTATCACAATTCCAGTGGGTCAGAAGTGTACATACACGAAGTTGACTGTGCCTTTAAACAGCTTGAAAAATGACAGAAAATGATGTCATGGCTTTAGAAGCTTCTGATAGGCTAATTGACATCATTTGAGTCAATTGGAGGTGTGCCTGTGGATGTATTTCAAGGCCTACCTTCAATCTCAGTGCCTCTTTGCTTTACATCATGGGAAAATCAAAAGAAATCAGCCAAGACCTCAGAAAGAAAATTGTAGACCTCCACATGTCTGGTTCATCCTTGGGAGCGATTTCCAAACGCCTGTAGGTACCACATTCATCTGTATAAACAATAGTACGCAAGTATAAACTCCATGGGACCACGCAGCCGTCATTCCGCTCAGGAAGGAGACGCGTTCTGTCTCCTAGAGATGAATGTACTTTGGTGCGAAAAGTGCAAATCAATCCCAGAACAAGAGCAAAGGACCTTGTGAAGATGCTGGAGGAAACAGGTACAAAAGTATCTATATCCACAGTAAAACGAGTCCTATATCGACATAACCTGAAAGGCCGCTCAGCAAGGAAGAAGCCACTGCTCCAAAACCGCCATAATAAAGCCAGACTAATGTTTGCAACTGCACATGGAGACAAAGATCGTACTTTTTGGAGAAATGTCCTCTGGTCTGATGAAACAAAAATAGAACTGTTTGGCTATAATGACCAGAGTTATGTTTGGAGGAAAAAGGGGGAGGCTTGCAAGCCGAAGAATACCTTACCAACCGTGAAGCACGGGGGTGGCAGCATCATGTTGTGGGGGTGCTTTGCTGCAGGAGGGACTGGTGCACTTCACAAAATAGATGGCATCATGAGGATGGAAAATTATGTGGATATATTGAAGCAACATCTCAAGACATCAGTCAGGAAGTTAAAGCTTGGTCGCAAATGGGTCTTCCAAACGGACAATGACCCCAAGCATACTTCCAAAGTAGTGGCAAAATGACTTAAGGACAACAAAGTCAAGGTATTGGAGTGGCCATCACAGAGCCCTGACCTCAATCCTATTGAAAATGTTTGGGCAGAACTGAAAAAGTGTGTGCGAGCAAGGAGGCCTACAAACCTGACTCAGTTACACCAGCTCTGTCAGGAGGATTGGGGCAAAATTCACCCAAGTTATGTGATAAAAGAAATAAAAGCTTAAATAAATTACTCTCTACTATTATTTTGACATGTCACATTCTTAAAATAAAGTGGTGATCCTAACTGACCTAAGACAGGGTATTTTTACTAGGATTAAATGTCAGGAATTGTGAAAAACTGAGTTTAAATGTATTTGGCTAAGGTGTATGTAAACTTCCGACTTCAACTGTCAACCTGACAGCCGAGAAATGTACACTTTAAGAGATACAGTTATGTATCTCGACAGGAAACACACCTTATACCTATTTTTTATTTTAAAATCGCACTGTTGGTTAGGGCTTGTCAGTAAGCATTTCACTGTAAGGTCTACACCTTTTGTATTTGGCGCACGTGACAAATTATCTTTTGATGACTGTCCCTTAAGTGTCCACGGACCATTCCCACATTCTCAAAAATATAAATATTGCTTAATTATTCAAACTGTTGACGTCCAAGTGTCTCTCTGTGCTCCACAGTTTACATTCCAATCTCGAACACTACAGAGCATAGGGGCAGCGTATTTTATGACCGACCATAAAACAGCCGACTTCCCGCTCTCCCCCTCTACGAGAGAGATCATACTGTAGAGCATACTGTAGACCCACTGTAACCTGATCCTTCAGATCGTCACAGCAGAGTTATGACACACCTAAAGGACTCTCAGACCATGAGAAACAAGATTCTATGGTCTGATGAAACAAAGAATGAACTCAGCACCTGGCCAATACCATCCCTACGGTGAAGCATGCTGGTGGCAGCATCATGTTGTGGGGATTTGTTTCAGAGGCAGGGACTGGGAGACTAGTCAGGATTGAGGGAAAGATGAACAGAGCCATCCTTGATGAAAACCTGCTACAAAGTGCTCAGTACTTCAGACTGGGGCGAAGGTTGGTCCTTCCAACAGGACAACGACAAGTCTCTGAATGTCCATGAGTGGCCCAGCCAGAGCCCTGACTTGAACCCGATCTAACCTCTCTGGAGAGACCTGAAAATAGCTGTCCAGCGACACTCCCCATCCAACCTGACAGAGCTTGAGAGAATCAGCAGCGAAGGGGAGAAGCTCCCCAAATACAGGTGTGCCAAAATGTTTGCGTCATACCCAAGAAGACTTGAGGTTGTAATCGCTGCCAAAGGTGCTTCAACAAAGTACTGAGTAAATGGTCTGAATACTTTTCCCCGTTTTTTATTTTTAATACATTTGTAAAAATGTCTAAAAACCTGTTTTGACTTTGTCATTATGGTGTGTTGTGTGTAGATTGACGAGAAAAAACTGTAACGTAACAAAATGAGCCGCTAGTGCTGATGACATCACCCCTGTGAGTGGACCTACCGTAGACCCAAATTCCAAGGCCTACCAGCACACATTCACACCAAGAGCGCTCTGTTGACTGCTCTGTAAACTCTCTCCTGTAATGATTAATGTTGTGTAAGGAGAATACTGGATTGTTCCCAATCACCCAGTGCACTAAAGACTGGCTGTGGGTCTTGTTCCCAGCCCAGTACTCCATCTTCCTGGCTATAAGCCTGGCATCTCTTATTAGCAGCCCAGTACTCCATGTTCCTGGCTATAGACCTGGCAAGCGAGTCACGGAGACTGTAGACTCTCTCGGTCTCTTTCATAACTCCTGCTTTGTGACACAGCCATAAGTTGCCTCTGTCTCATACTCACCTCCTGCTCTGTAACACAGCAATTAGCAGCCTTTCTCAGGGTGTCTGCTGGAAAACCAATCAGCCTGCCTGGGATTAACAGTGTCTCTCTCTTTCTCTCTCTCTCTTTCTACCCCTTTCTCCACCCTCTCTTCCTATATCTCTCTCCCTCTCTTTCTACCATGCAATTAATTGGCTAATGCAGATTTGTCAAAGAGAGCGTGTGTGTGGGAGTGGTTCTCCACATTAGAGCTTTGATTCAATCTCACCCTATGGTATCAACGGAACACTTGGGATAAAGATTCATACTGTAGAATTGGAAGGGTGAAAGGTGTTGTCATTCAGATACTTCTGGATGGAGGAACCACATGGACCTTGACATAAGAGTTGTCAGGGTGGAAGGTGTTGTGTCATTCAGAATGTTCTGGATGGAAAACCACAAGGACCTTGAGATGTATCGTTGGCTGAATGGGTTCATTTAATTAGACCTTCAGTTAATGTAATTTATAACCTTTAATTTCTTCAAGAAGCGGAAAACTGGAGAGACATTCTGAAATATGACATTTGAAACAACTTGCAACAAAAAAGTAAATGGAAAACAAATGTATGATTTGATGAAACACAGTGCTTCCCCAATGTGCTTCCCTAAACATTGATATATAATGATATTCTACAGATACTAGGGCCGTGAAACGATACAATTTTAAAATCTAATTAATCGCAGGACTTGCTGTGATTAATCACAATTAATTGCATATTCAGAATTAGCTCAAATTGAGCTGTAATTTAAGAAATTTTTATACAAAAAGCATTACAAGAATATTCAGGTCTTGATTTTGTCCAAAGTAACAGTTAGCCAAATCAGGTAAATTGATAAAGCACACTTTCGTTAACCTTGTTTTGGCATCACAACGTTTTTAGCTGCATATGATATGTATTTTCGATGTTTTCAATTTATTTTGAACACATTCAGACAATGGGATTAATTAAAAAATGTAAACTAACTCTGACAGCCTCAATACATTGAGTGTACAAAACATTAGGAACACCTGCTCTTTCCATGACATAGACTGACCAGGTGAAAGCTATGATCCCTTATTGACGTCACTTGTTAAATACACTTCAATCAGTGTAGATGAAGGGGAGGAGACAGGTTAAAGAAGGATTTTTAAGCCTTGAGAGAATGGAGACATGGATTGTGTATGTGTGCCATTCAGAGGGTGAATGGGCAAGACAAATTATTGTAGTGCCTTTGAACAGGGTATGGTAGAAAGTGCCAGGCGCGAGTGTGTCAAGAACTGTAGCGCTGCTAGGTTTTTCACGCTCAACAGTTTCCCGTGTGTATCAAGAATGGTCCACTACCCAAATGACATCCAGCCAACTTGACACAACTGTGGGAAGCATTGGAGTCAACATGGGCCATCATCCCTGTGGAACGCTTTCGACACTTTGTAGAGTCTATGCCCTGATGAATTTAGGTTGTTCCGAGGGCAAAAGTGGGGGGTGCAACTCAATATTAGGAAGGTGTTGCTAATATTTTGTATACTCAATGTATATACACATTGTAAGTTGCATTTTATCAATTTTCAGGCTTTTTCAAAAGTTAAGAAATGAATACTCAGATGTTGATTGACTGGGGTAATGACTAATGGGGCTGAGTTTTCACCGTCATCGTCAGTGCCAGTGCTAAAGAATGGATAGAGTTTCTTATTGAAAGTGTAATCAGTGAAGGAGTAGATATGAGACCTGTTATCCACATCATAGAAGGAGACCTGGCCTTGTTCATAATCAACATAAACCCCTATCTTCTGGGGCTTCTGACTAAGAGCGATGAGGATAGCAGGGCTTTCAGCAGCTACATACCTATCCCCATCCCTCAGACATATAGCCAGGTATCCATGGCCAGGGCTCAGGGTGACCCCACTCTGCCTGTTGATGGACTCTACGGCCACTCCTAAATCCAACCTAGTCTTACCTTTCACCTGCACCTCATAGTAGAATCTCCCTGAGGAGAAGCCCTCCTTTGCTAGGACATTAACAACTAAATTAAACCTTTCAGGGCCATCTGTGACATTTTGCCAGAGATCTCCAATTCTCACTTGTTTCCCGTCTTCAGAGACAATGAGGTACGGATGTGCTGTATCAGGGTCCAGAGTCACATTCACTGCACACTTTTTAATCCTTCCCAACTCAGCTGCAGACAGCCTGCTCTCTTCACTATTGAGTGCTTCTCTCAGCTTGTTCACAGCTCTCCTCATAGACCCCACACTGGGATCACTGTGAATGCTGACCTCAGACCAGTCAATGATGGCTGGTGGGGTACACAGGGACGGGAACATCTGGAGAAGGTGAAGGTGGTCCTCAGTGTGTGAGAGCTGCTCCAGTTCAGAGCTTCTCTCCTGTAGTTTAGAGATTTCCTGTGTTAGCTCTAGAATGTGTTCTATAGCCCCGGTTGTTGCTGCTTTCTGCTTCTTTTTGATCTCCTCAATGACATCTACGTAGGTCTTCTGAACGAGCCGTGCCACTTCAGTCAGGAACAGCAAAGTGTCCTCTTTCTCCCTCTCCACATTTTTCTCGATGAGTTTTGCAGAGTGTACGATCTCCTTCATCTTCTTTCGACGGTCCTGGATCATCAGCTGCATTTCCCCCCGCACTTTCTTGAAGTCTGTCTCTCCACACTCATCCCTTGTGTGGACGTAGT
Organism: Salvelinus alpinus; assembly: GCF_045679555.1. Classification (NCBI taxonomy): domain Eukaryota; kingdom Metazoa; phylum Chordata; class Actinopteri; order Salmoniformes; family Salmonidae; genus Salvelinus; species Salvelinus alpinus. The sequence goes on along the minus strand of NC_092094.1, from coordinate 19,974,142 downwards.
GGTGAATGACCTGGTCCTTGTCCTTACAGAATGGATAGTGACCAGTTTGGCCGCTTCCACAGGTGTGTCCGTCTTGTTTCATACTGGACTCATACTCCAGGTCTTCCTCCTCATCATCAATCTCAATATCTTCTTCGTCCAGAGTAGCGGTGCGCACCAGGCACACAAATAAAAGCAGGTACAACAGGCTGGCATGCAGGCCCCTCCCTATCCACTTGTTGTTTGGCGACATAGCTGGGAACAAGACAACACAGTCAGTTATTTTTTTGTTTTGTTTCTATTTAGTTTAGTTCAGTTTAGCTTAGTTTCAGTTCAGTCTATGTAAAACATGAATGGAAGTTCCCATTCCTGAACTGAAACTTGATTGACTGGTGCAGATCAGATGTACAGATAAAGCCAGCATTGGTCACAGGTATTCTCGGGGTAAAACCTTTGGTTGGCACAGTCTGCCAGTCAGTGACTCATTTTATTTATTTATTTTATTTTTATTTCACCTTTATTTAACCAGGTAGGCTAGTTGAGAACAAGTTCTCATTTGCAACTGCGACCTGGCCAAGATAAAGCATAGCAGTGTGAACAGACAACACAGAGTTACACATGGAGTAAATCACATCACTTGTTAAACTGAAACCAAAACAATGATAGAGATACGTATATTTGCCTCTAAAATATATTTTCTATTTCAGTTTTAAAAAGAATACAAAAAAAACATTCAAACACCCAGTAGGGACAGTAGGGTCGTTCCACTAATAGAGTGTCCTTTGCCTTCCTTTGATATTTTATACTGAACAAAAATATAAACGCAACATGTAAAGTGTTGGTCCCAGAAATTTTCCATATGCACAAAAAAGCTTATTTTTCAAAATTTCTGCACAAATCATTTTACATCTCTGTTAGGAAGCATTTCTTTTTTACCAAGACAATCCATCCAGGGATGGAAAAAGTACCTCATTTTCAAACTTGAGTAAAAGTAATGTTATGTTAATAGAAAATTACTCAAGTAAAAGTGAAAGTCACCCAGTAAAATTCTACTTGAGTAAAAGCCTAAAAGTATTTGGTTTTAAATATGCAAATCAAAGTAAATGTAATTTCTCAAATATACTTAACTATCAAAAGTAAAAGTATTTACTATTCAAATTCTTGATATTAAGCAAACCAGACGGTACAATTAAATTTCTTATTTTTTTATTTACACATAGCCAAGAGCACACTCCAACGCTAAGACATCATTTACAAATGAAGCATTTGTGTTTAGTGAGTCCGCCAGATCAGATGCAGTGGGGATGACCAGGGATTTTCTCTTGATAAGTATGTGAATTGGACCAGTTCCCTGTCCTGCTAAGCATTCAAAATGTAATTAGTACTTTTAGGTGACATGGAAAATGTATAGGGTAAAAAGTACATCTTTTTTTTTAGGAATGTAGTGGTGTAAAAGTAAAAGTGGTCCAAAATATAAATACTAAAGTAAAGAACAGATACCCCCAAAAAACTACTAGAATAGTACTTTAAAGTATTTTTACTTAAGTACTTTACACCACTGAATACATCCACCTGACAGGTGTGGTATATGAAGAAGCTGATTAAACAGTATGATCATTACACAGGTGCACCTTGTGCTGTGGAAAATAAAAGGCCACTCTAAAATGTGCAGTTTTCACACAACACAATGCCACAGATGTCTCAAGTTTTGAGGGAGCGTGCAATCGGCATGCTCTCGGCATGGTTAGATGAAGCAGATGCTAAACTACAGGACTGTTTTGCTATCACAGACTGGAACATGTTCCCGGGATTCTTCCGATGGCATTGAGGAGTACACCACATCAGTCACTGGCTTTATCAATAAGTGCATCGAGGACGTCGTACCCACAGTGACTGTACGTACATACCCCAACCAGAAGCCATGGATTACAGGCAACATTCTGAGCTAAAGGGTAGAGCTGCCGCTTTCAAGGTGCGGGACTCGAACCTGGAAGCTTACAAGAAATCCTGCTATGCCCTGCGACGAACCATCAAACAGGCAAAGCACCAATATAGGGCTAAGATTGAATTATACTACACCGGCTCTGACGCTCGTCTTATGTGGCAGGGCTTGCAAACGATTACAGACTACAAAGGGAAGCACATCGCCGAGCTGCCCAGTGACACGAGCATACCAGATGAGCTAAATCACTTCTAGAGCCTATTGGAGCTAGGAACACAAGCATTTCGCTACATCCGCAATAACATCTGCTTAATATGTGTATGCAACCAATAACATTTTATTTGATTACCCAAAATGCACTCTATTGGTGGAATGACCCAGTAACCAGCTACACATCCACCAGAGCAGTACAAAATGAAAAGCACTGTGAATATCACTTAATTAACACCAACCACAAACAAACACAATAATGTGTACCAGAGCCCAAAGAGTTTAATCTGTCCTGGGGCATATTAGTAGGATACTACAATACAATAACATTTGTGCTGTATAATGCAATGTAGAACTGGCACACGTTATGTAATGTTGAACAGTCAGCTGATGACTGTCAAGCAAATAACTGCCAGTCTCACGGTAATTGACCGTTAATTAACATAAACATATTTAGCATCTCCTGGCTTCCAATCCTACAAGCCACTGATGCAGACCTTTGGAATATCTACATTTTAAAAAGTCTATTAATTCCATGTAATATAGCCTACACAATAAATCCATTATTTATTTTAGACCAGTCTAAAAAAAAACATGATATGAATAAAATGTAGTCTATTTCAGAAGAGCAGAATAGCATACTCTGAGTTGTCCTTATGTTAGGCCCTGATCAGGCTACGCCACATGGCTGTGGGCCACACTAGTTCATTAGGCAGACAAGATTTGCTTAGAATTCCGTGTCATTATTATATATTATTTTATAGTATGAAGAATACAATTGAACATAGCTGAATAAAATAGAAAGGATATTTTCTCCAAACGACTTGAGGCAGTGCGCACATGTAGCTATTCTGTGTTGAGCGGTTAACAAAGAAACAGGTCCTCCTATATGCTTAATTTAGAGTTATTTATGCAACTTTAGTTGTCATATGAACGTTGGGCTGTATGTTTTGATTTTTAATACATTCTAAGCCTGCATGATGCTACTCTAATAATGATTTGAAAAAATCTCATGAAAGGCATGAGCTCTGCTTTGTTTTTTGAGCAGGCTGCACACATTTCATCATTCTCAAAAGTGACCGCAAATGCAATTACGCATGTAATGCTTTTATTATAAAAGTGAATTTTTATGGTGAAAATGATCTTCCCCAAACTTGGAACTTATGTGCTGTGTATGTATGCCAGGTCGGGTTTACACCCGTTGTAAATCAGGATTAATGTGCTTCATTTTAAGACGTTCGTTGTGATACAAACCTTATCAAAAAATAGGCCTATGGACTACGCTACATGAGGTGTGCGACTATTATTTGAAAAAGTTGCAAAAAAGGTATGTGCTGTATCTTGCCTTACTGCACACAAGCTGGGCATCACTCACAAGTGATAGGCTAATATTGTCACCCATCAGACTATTCTTGATTTAGTCTTGTCTTTACATACTGTATACTAAATAATATATGTGTGAAATTTGTTTAGAATGGCCCATTATCATGCACCTTTCTTAAAAAAGGGGCTCAGGAAAAAATACATGTCATCTATGCACTTAAATAGCGAATTGAGGACGCTTTTTTCTGGGGTTAATTTTCATGCCAGCCAGGAAGGCTAAACTCCTGTTGTAAAGAGAAGCAATGTGCTTAATATTAGGAAAGTTGAGAAATGAATATAGTAGGCCTAGCCTTTAGAAGTTGATGTGATCCTCCTCTTTTTAATAGAGGTCATCACTCTGTTTTCTCACACAATTGCATAGCCTATAGAAATGTTGAGCAACATGGGCTCTCATGAATTGTTTGATTTTCGATCACATTTGCATTGATGTCAGAGTGAATTGAGGGACAAAAGAGTGCTGAGTACCAGGCAGTTAACAAGTTTGGTAGGCTACTGATGACCATCAGCAGCATCAGAGCTTGGAGAAGTCTAATTACCATGACTAAACGGTAACGTGAAATTTGACCGCCGTCATGACTCGTGACGGCCGGTGTGGCAGTAATACGGTCCCCATAACAGCCCTAGTCCAATCTATACATTACTTTTCTATCGAAGCGTTAAGAAATATCCCCTTGGTAAATAAACCTGTTCACTCACCTGATTGTGTGCTTGTCTAGTAGTGTTTCTGTATGACTATCTTCTTTCACTTCAGTGATAATCACTTGAGGCGATTACTTTATATAGCCTACAGTACCTGGCCAGGACAGTTTCACTTTACTGTATTACCCTGAAGTCAGTTACCGTACCAGCGTAAAATATGTATTTCCTCCTCCCCTTCTCCTAAAGAACTATTACATCATATCAACATGAGGTAAGTTAAGTTAAATATTAACTTCGCCGTAGCAGTGCTCATTCTATCATGTTGGCTACAATAAAACACCCTAATTTGATTTAATTCATAAAACCACTTGTTCAGTGAACTAAATTACTTTTTCACACCGAAATACATATTAATTCTGACTGTCCTGCTCATTGTCTCCAGCCAGGCCAGTATATAGGACAGGGATGGGCAATTGGACAGGGATGGGCAATTTTGTTAGTCACTCTCACTGTCACGATCGTCGTATGAGTGAGACCAAGGTGCAGCGTGGTATGCGTACATTCTCTTATAATGAATAAACACTTAACAAAAACAACAAAATCAACGGACAAAACGTGAAGCTATACAAATAGTGCAGACAGGCAACTAAACATAGACAAGATCCCACAAACACAAAAGGGAAATTGCTGCCTAAATATGATCCCCAATCAGAGACAACGATAAACAGCTGCCTCTGACTGGGAACCATATCAGGCCACCATAGACATACAAATACACCTAGATAACACACCCAATTCACCATCACGCCCCAACCAACACAGAGAAAAAACAGCTTACTATGTTCAGGGCGTGAGACTCACTCAGATATCATATTAAAAAACTGAAAACATTTCTCTTCATCCTATGGCAAAAGGTGTAGAATTGCAACAAACTTGCAACATTTTCTCTGCAACATTTTCTCTGAACTCAAAAACATTAAAGTGTTCTCTCTGCTGTCAAGTGTGCCACAATTATTTTGGGGGGAGGCAACAACATTTCACTTATGGCCCCCAAAAGGCTAGGTCCGCCTCTGACTGCATGTGTTGGTATGGGTTGTGGGTACGCAGAACCGCAAACCACTGCGGCGCCCTCATGATGAGTTCAGATTTTTGGTGGCCCCCACCCACATCCCTGATATAGGACATAAGGCTTCTGAGGCCCTAATGAATCTCTGGCTTTATGGAGAGCTGGAGACAGAGGAGAGGGACACATCCCTCTCCATGCAGACACACACAACTTGATTTACCATGCGGCTGCCTGGAGTTTACTAGACAGGTCCTCTGTGGAAGAGTAATACGGCCCAGGCACACCTGTGGTTTTTAACAGTTTGATGGATGGAAGATGAGATGCTGTCACAGCCTGAGGGAATCTGGTTAGTGGTTAATGTGAGACTACTCTGCACTGGGCTGTATGAAGATTTTTGAGCTTTCAGAGCAGAGACTGATTTAAATTGAGCCCACAGGCACATACTTACCACCCAGTCATTTAATGTAAGAATATCTGTAGTTATTAGAGTATCTTAGCCGTTATAACTTATGACTGTGGAGGATATTATAAGCTTTATTTTTCTCTCTCTCTCTCTCTCTCTCTCTCTCTCTCTCTCTCTCTCTCTCTCTCTCTCTCTCTCTCTCTCTCTCTCTCTCTCTCTCTCTCTCTCTCTCTCTCTCTCTCTCTCTCTCTCTCTCTCTCTCTCTCTCTCTCTCTCTCTCGGAGTGACTGAAGCTAGGGTGATGGAAGGGGTCCAAGAGCCCATGCAGTCTGCCATTGCATCATGCTGATGAGTCAGGACAGGTCTTACAGGGCATCTTGCATCAAAGCCTCTTCTCTTTTCCTCTCCTCCTTTCAGCCCACTTCGTCTGTGTTCTGACCTTTTGGCGCAGTTACCACTCTGCTGAGCCAACCGTCCCCAACCGTCCCCTCTAGGGCATATTACCCAGCTGAGAGAGCTGGTAAAATACGTTATAAAATGATGTGTTAGTAAATACTGTAAAAAGCCATCTCTTTTCTCTTCCCTCTGTTTGTCTGTATGTCTCTCTCTTAAAACTTCATAGGGATAGGGGGCAGTGTTTCCACTTTGAACAAATTGCGTGCCCAAACAAAATTTCCTCCTACTCTGTCCCAGAAGGTAATACATGCATATTATTATTACTATTGTATAGAAAACACTCTGAAGTTTCTAAAACTGTTTGAATTATTTCTGTAAGTATAACAGAACTCATTTGGCAGACAAAAACCTGAGAAGAGGTCAAAACAGGAAATGAGAAGTCGATTTTCAAAACAGTGTCAAATGGTACCCCGTCTAGATATGGCTGAACAAACACTGCCTAGGGCTTCCACTAGATGTCGTCGTCTTTAGATGTTAGTCTTATTATTCTACTATAAAGGAGGGGTTCATAGGAGCTATTCTAGTGAGTGGTCGTCAGAATTCTCAGTCAGGATTTGCGCGCGAGGGAGAGAGAGAGCTCTCGTTCCAATGCTCTTTCTTCAGACAATGAAATTCTCCGGTTGGATCGTTATTGATGATTAATGTAAAACACATACTAAATATGGATTGCAAACATCATTTGACCTGTTTCTACGACCTGTAACGGAACTTTTTGAGTTTTTGTCTGGATGGATTGTTCGTGCGTCATGAAATGGATTCCTGGGATGAACATGCTAACAACAAGTGGCTAAATGATGGGCTTTATGGAACTTTTCAGTCATTTATTGTCGATCTGGGAATCCTGAGAGTGCCTTCTGATGAAGTTATTCGAAGGTAAGTGCATATTTATAGTGTTTTTGTAGCTTTTTTAGACACCAAAATGGCGATTATTTCTTTGGCTGGATTGTGCTCTAAACGCCGTTCTCAGATTAATATTTTTCCGTAAAGTTTATTTTGAAATCTGACAGCGGTTGCATAGAGGATAAGTTTATCTTTAATTATGTGAATAACACTTGCATCTTTTATCAATGTTTATTATGAGTATTTCTGCAAAATAACCAGATGTTTTGGAATCAAAACATTACTGCATGTAACGCGCCAATGTAAACTGAGATTTTTTTATATATACAGTGGGGAGAACAAGTATTTGATACACTGCCGATTTTGCAGGTTTTCCTACTTACAACGCATGTAGAGGTCTGTAATTTTTATCATAGGTACACTTCAACTGTGAGAGACGGAATCTAAAACAAAAATCCAGAAAATCACATTGTATAATTTTTAAGTAATTAATTTGCATTTTATTGCATGACATAAGTATTTGATACATCAGAAAAGCAGATCTTAATATTTGGTACAGAAACCTCTGTTTGCAAATACACAGATCAAACGTTTCCTGTAGTTCTTAACCAGGTTTGCACACACTGCAGCAGGGATTTTGGCCCACTCCTCCATACAGACCTTCTCCAGATCCTTCAGGTTTCGGTGCTGGCGCTGGGCAATACGGACTTTCAGCTCCCTCCAAAGATTTTCTATTGGGTTCAGGTCTGGAGACTGGCTAGGCCACTCCAGGACCTTGAGATGCTTCTTACGGAGCCACTCCTTCGTTTCCCTGGCTGTGTGTTTCGGGTCGTTGTCATGCTGGAAGACCCAGCCACGACCCATCTTCAATGCTCTTACTGAGGGAAGGAGGTTGTTGGCCAAGATCTCGCGATACATGGCCCCATCCATCCTCCCCTCAATACGGTGCAGTCGTCCTGTCCCCTTTGCAGAAAAGCATCCCCAAAGAATGATGTTTCCACCTCCATGCTTCACGGTTGGGATGGTGTTCTTGGGGTTGTACTCATCCTTCTTCTTCCTCCAAACACGTCGAGTGGAGTTTAGACCAAAAAGCTCAATTTTTGTCTCATCAGACCACATGACCTTCTCCCATTCTTCCTCTGGATCATCCAGATGGTCATTGGCAAACTTCAGACGGGCCTGGACATGCCCTGGCTTGAGCAGGGGGACCTTGCGTGCGCTGCAGTATTTTAATCCATGACGGCATAGTGTGTTACTAATGGTTTTCTTTGAGACTGTGGTCCCAGCTCTCTTCAGGTCATTGACCAGGTCCTGCCGTGTAGTTCTGGGCTGATCCCTCACCTTCCTCATGATCATTGATGCCCCACGAGGTGAGATCTTGCATGGAGCCCCAGACCGAGGATGATTGACCGTCATCTTGAACTTCTTCCATTTTCTAATAATTGCGCCAACAGTTGTTGCCTTCTCACCAAGCTGCTTGCCTATTGTCCTGTAGCCCATCCCAGCCTTGTGCAGGTCTACAATTTTATCCCTGATGTCCTTACACAGCTCTCTGGTCTTGGCCATTGTGGAGAGGTTGGAGTCTGTTTGATTGAGTGTGTGGACAGGTGTCTTTTATACAGGTAACGAGTTCAAACAGGTGCAGTTAATACAGGTAATGAGTGGAGAACAGGAGGGCTTCTTAAAGAAAAACTAACAGGTCTGTGAGAGCCGGAATTCTTACTGGTTGGTAGGTGATCAAATACTTATGTCATGCAATAAAATGCAAATTAATTACTTAAAAATTATACAATGTGATTTTCTGGATTTTTGTTTTAGATTCCGTCTCTCACAGTTGAAGTGTACCTATGATAAAAATTACAGACCTCTACATGCTTTGTAAGTAGGAAAACTTGCAAAATCGGCAGTGTATCAAATACTTGTTCTCCCCACTGTATATATATGCACATTATCGAACAAAACATAAATGTATTGTGTAACATGATGTTATATGACTCATCTGATGAAGAATTTCAAAGGTTAGTGATTAATTCTATCTCTATTTGGGGGTTTTGTGCAAGCTACCTGTGCTGTGAAAGAAATGTCTGTGCTTTTTTGTATTTGGTGGTGAGCTAACATAAATATACGTGGTGTTTTCGCTGTAAAACATTTAAAAAATCGGACCTGATGGCTGGATTCACAAGATGTTTATCTTTCATTTGCTGTATTGGACTTGTTAATGTGTGAAAGTTAAATATTTCAAAAAAATATTTTTGAATATTCCTTTTCAGTGGAATGTGGGGGGACCCCGGGGCTAGACAGGTTAAAAAATGAATACAGTTACTGTGACACTAGCACAGACCGTAAGGTTAGATGAGATGCAATCCTTATCCTACCTGCTGACTTGTTTGTCACATATGTGATGTGTGGAAGAATTAATGCCACTCCACTTAATAATCTCACACAGGGCAGTGAGCTGTTAAGGGCCAGTTTGCAACCCATCTGTTCTCAGCTGGAGAGGGAAGGAGAGGAGAGATGAGGAGAGGAGAGATGAGAGAAGAGGGAAGGGGAGGAGATATGAGGAGAGGGAAGGAGAGGAGATATGAGGAGAGGAGAGATGAGGAGAGGAAAGATGAGGAGAGATGAGGGAAGGCGGGGAGAGATGAGGAAAGGAGGGGGAAGGGGAGGGGAGAGGAGAGGAGGAGATATGAGGAGAGGAGGGGAGAGATGAGGAGAGGAGATGATACATACAGAATGAGCCTTAATAAGTGATGGGCATTCTGCGCTCTGGACCAAGCGTCCCTCTTATCAGTGGTGGAATGATGACTGGGGGCCAGATGTAATTGCTTCAAAAAGACAAGCTAAACATTGGCTTTCTCCTGGCTGACCTTTAGAATGAACACAGCATGTGGACAGACCACACACAACCAGAGATGGGAGGGAAAGCACTAGACTGGATAGGATACTATTGTTGGTTGTTGTGTCTGGTACAGTTTTGGTACCACCCACACACACACAGTTAGTCATCATAATACCTGCTCACAAATCGGCAAATGTGTGGTATAAATGTGCACACACACACACACGCACATACACACGTGCACACCCAATCCTTCATATCACACACACAGAAATCCTGAATCAGTAAGAGCTTTCAGTGGGCCTGGCAAATTAAACAAAGGTGCAGCAGTAACATGCCTCTGCTCTCAGCCTTGTAATAAACATACTTACTGATTTAGATGGAGATTGATTTTGGTCAATTTTACACGATCATACACACACACACACACACACACACACACACACACACACACACACACACACACACACACACACACACACACACACACACACACACACACACACACACACACACACACACACACACACACACACACACACACATCAGTGCAGCAGCTTTAGAGTTGGCAAGCATCATGTGGGGAGGCAGAGTGCTGAGAGCTCTTCCCTTGTGTGTTACAAGGGGACATAGAATGCTGTCGTCTACAGGCTAAATATCTGCTGTTTGTATGCCGTTAGTCTAGACAGTCTGCTCTTGGTTGCGTTATGATACAGTTTTATATGTTAATTGCTTGGAAATCCTAGACAGTGTTTTCTATAGCTGCATTCAAACACCTCAGAACTCAATGCATTGAATAGTTAATCTTGGGGGCGGATTCCCATTCTGCTCCTGTTATTCTGAACTATGCACCTCCCCAAGGCTTTTGTTTGTACTTATTTTGGTCCAATAGAATGAGTGAAAAATAAGCTACATCATGTATATTTTTATTTCCTGTTTTTGACCGACTGGAGCTTAATGTATCCCATTCTGCCCTCTGACTAATGCTGCCTGAGTGATGCCTGTTTATTTATGGGATTTTGAGTGTTTCAGTCTGGCAGCCTGGCAGAGCAAAGGGAACAAACATTTTCACAATGTAAAGATATTGTTGTTTAAACCTAATAGACGATATACAGCAGGCTTTCCTACTGGAAATGTGCAAGCACTGAAGGAGCATTATATATCTAATTTTATCGCTCAGATGTTGTGCACATACACACACACATTCACAGGCAGACACATATTCATACACAGACAGACACAGACAGACACACGCAAAGCTCTCCTGAGCTTGTTAAGATGACGCTGAAGAGGATGGCTGAGGTTTTACATGCCCGTAACCAATTGCGCTATTTTGTTAGTTTTTTTGCGTTGTTTGTAACTTATTTTGTATATAATGTTGCTACTACCGTCTCTTATGAACGAAAATCACTTCTGGACATCAGAACTGGGATTTCTCACCACAAACTGGAAGAAACTTTTTCATTTAACGAGTCCGATGAGAAAGATATACTGCTCTCCCGGGAACAGGCTCAGATCCCAGTAATTTGTGTGAAGAGAAGGTGGAGGAAAAGAGGATGCAGATCGGGCTGCCTTTTGTCAATCCGTAGGCGAGCGAGTAAACTCCCACTGCCATCAATTCTACTTGCTAACATGCAATCGTTGGAAAATAAAATTGATGACCTTCGATTACGATTATCCTACCAACAGGACATTAAGAACTGTAATATCTTATGTTTCACCGAGTCGTGGCTGAACGACGACACAGATAATATAGAGCTGGAGGGATTTTCAATGCACCGGCAGAACAGAGAAGCTATGTCTGGTAAGACGATGGGTGGGTGTGTGTGTCTTTTTGTCAATAACAGCTGGTGCGCAATGTCTAATATTAAAGAAGTCTCGAGGTATTGCTCGCCTTAGGTACAGTAACTTATGATACGCTGTAGACCACATTATCTACCAAGAGATTTATTGTCTATTTACCACCACAGACCGATGCTGGCACTAAGACCGCACTCAACCAACTCTATAAGGCCATAAGCAAACAAGAAAATGCTCACCTAGAAGCGGCACTCCTAGTGGCCGGGGACTTTAATGCAGGCACACTTAAATCATTTTTACCACATTTTTACCAGCATGTCACATGTGCAACCAGAGGGAAAAAAACTCTAGACCACCTTTACTCCACACACAGAGATGCATAAAAAGCTCTCCCCCGCCCTCCATTTGGCAAATCTGACCATAATTCTATCCTCCTGATTCCTGCGTACAAGCAAAAACTAAAACAGTAAGTACCAGTGACTCACTCAGTATGGAATGGTCAGATGACGCAGATGCTATGCTACAGAACTGTTTTGCTAGCACAGACTGGAATATGTTCCGGGATTCATCCAATGGCATTGAGGAGTATACTACCTCAGTCATCGGCTCAATAAGTGCATCGCCGACATTGTTCCTACAGTGACCGTACGTACATATCCCAACCAGAAGCCATGGATTACAGGCAACATCCGCATCGAGCTAAAGGCTAGAGCTGCCGCTTTCAAAGAGCGGGACACTAATCTAAATATACTAACTTTAAGAAATCCCGCTATGCCCTCAGACGAACCATCAAACAATCAGTCAATACAAGATTAAGATTGAATCCTACTACACCGGCTCTGACGCTCGTCAGATGTGGCAGGGCCTGAAAACTATTACAGACTACAAAGGGGAACCCAGACGCGAGCTGCCCAGTGACACGAGCCTACCAGACAAGCTAAATGCCTCTTATGCTCGCTTCGAGGCAAGCAACACTGAAGCATGCATGAGAGCACCAGCTGTTCTGGATGACTGTGTGATAACGCTCTCGGTAGCCGATGTGAGCAAGAACTTTAAACAGGTCAACATTCACAAGATGGATTACCAGGACGTGTACTCAAAGCATGTGCGGACCAACTGGCAAGTGTCTTCACTGACGTATTCAAATTCTCCCTGACTGAGTCTGTAATATCTCAAGCAGACCACCATAGTCCCTGTGCCCAAGAAAGAGAAGGTAACCTGCCTAAATTATTACCGCCCCGTAGCACTCACGTCGGTAGACATGAAGTGCTTTGAAGGATGGTCATGGCTCACATCAACAGCATCCTCCCAGATACCCTAGACCCACTCCAATTCGCATACCGCCCCAACAGATCCACAGATGATGCAATCTCAATTGCACTCCACACTGCCCTTTCCCACCTGGACAAAAGGAACACCAATGTGAGAATGCTGTTCATTGACTACAGCTCAGCATTCAACACCATAGTGCCCATAAAGCTCATCACTAAGCTAAGGACCCTGGGACTAAACAGCTCCCTCTGATACTGAATCCAGGACTTCCTGACGGGCCGCCCCCAGGTGGTAAGGTTATGCAACAACACGTCTGCCATGCTGATCCTCAACACGGGGGCCCCTCAAGGGTGCGTGCTTAGTCCCCTCCTGTACTCCCTGTTCACCCACGACTGCCTGGCCAAGCACGACTCCAACACCATCCTTAAGTTTGGTGATGACACAACAGCCTGATCACTGACGACGTAGAAACAGCCTATATGGAGGAGGTCAGAAACTTGGCAGTGTGGTGCCAGGACAACAACCTCTCCCTCAACGTGAGCAAGACAAAAAAGCTGATCATGAACTACAGGAAAATAAGTGCCGAACAAGCCCCCATTCACATCGACGGGGTTGTAGTGGAACGGGTCGAAAGTTTCAAGGTCCTTGGTGTCCACCTCACCAACTAACTATCATGGTCCAAACACACCAAGACAGTCGTGAAGAGGGCATGACAACACCTTTTCCCCCTCAGGAGACTGAAAAGATTTGGCATGGGTCCCGAGATCCTCCAAAAGGTCTACAGCTGCACCATCGGGAGCATCCTGACCGGTTGCATCACTGCCTGGTATGGCAACTGCTCAGCATCCGACTTTAAGGCGCTACAGAGGGTAGTGCATACGGCCCAGTACATCACTGGGGCCAAGCTTCCTGACATCCAGGACCTATATACTAGGCTATGTCAGAGGAGGGCCAAAAAAATTGTCAAAGACTCCTTAACATGTTCTTCTCTCATGTCACACCCTGATCTGTTTCACCTGTCTTTGTGATTGTCTCCACCCCCCTCCAGGTGTCGCCCATCTTCCCCATTATCCCCTGTGTATGTATACCTGTGTTCTCTGTTTGTTTGTTGACATTTCGTCTTGTTTGTCAAGTCAAGGGTTAGAGGCCGGTTCCCCTCTACTGGGATTCTCTGCCGCTAACCCTATTACAGTGGCTGAGTCACTGGCTTACTGGTGCTCTTCCATGCCGTCCCTAGGAGGGGTGCGTCACTTGAGTGGGTTGAGTCACTGACGTGATCTTCCTGTCTGGGTTGGCGCCCCCCCTTGGGTTGTGCCGTGGCGGAGATCTTTGTTGGCTATACTCGGCCTTGTCTCAGGATGGTAAGTTGGTGGTTGAAGATATCCCTCTAGTGGTGTGGGGGCTGTGCTTTGGCAAAGTGGGTGGGGTTATATTCTGCCTGTTTGGCCCTGTCTCCGGATGGGGCCACAGTGTCTCCTGACCCCTCCTGTCGCAGCCTCCAGTATTTATGCTGCAGTAGTTTATGTGTCGGGGGGCTAGGGTCAGTCTGTTATATCTGGAGTACTTCTCCTGTCTTATCCGGTGTCCTGTGTGAATTTAAGTATGCTCTCTCTAATTCTCTCTTTCTTTCTTTGTCTCTCTCTCGGAGGACCTGAGCCCTAGGACCATGCCTCAGGACTACCTGGCATGATGACTCCTTGCTGTCCCCAGTCCACCTGGCCGTGCTGCTGCTCCAGTTTCAACCGTTCTGCCTGCGGCTATGGAACCCTGACCTGTTCACCGGATGTGCTACCTGTCCCAGACCTGCTGTTTTCAACTCTCTAGAGACAGCAGGAGCGGTAGAGATACTCTTAATGATCGGCTATGAAAAGCCAACTGACATTTACTCCTGAGGTGCTGACTTGTTGCACCCTCGACAACTATTGTGATTATTATTATTTGACCATGCTGGTCATTTATGAACATTTGAGCATCTTGGCCATGTTCTGTTATAATCTCCACCCGGCACAGCCAGAAGAGGACTGGCCACCCCTCATAGCCTGGTTCCTCTCTAGGTTTCTTCCTAGGTTTTGGCCTTTCTAGGGAGTTTTTCCTAACCCCCGTGCTTCTACACCTGCATTGCTTGCTGTTTGGGGTTTTAGGCTGGGTTTCTGTATAGCACTTTGAGATATCAGCTGATGTAAGAAGGGCTATATAAATACATTTGATTTGAGTTGAAGACTCGAGGCTGTAATCACTGCCAAAGATGCTTCAACAAAGTACTAAGTGAAGGGTCTGAATACATTTTTAGATTTTATGTTTTTGCAAAAAAATCTACAAACCTGTTTTTTCTTAGTCATTATGGGGTATTGTGTGTAGATTGATTGGGGAGGAAAAAAACAATTTAACACATTTTAGAATAAGGCTGTAACGTAACAAAATGTGGAAAAAGTCAAGCAGTCTGAATACTTTCCGAATGCACTGTATTTATTAAAAGTCCAAACTAAGTCCAAACTAAGTGTGAAATAAATAAGTCATAGCTAATCTACATAGTCCACTGATCTATCCACTATGACTCCACCTACCTTTGACCTTAATCATGAAAATTCACCTCTCTTACATTGAAACTTGGATTCCAAGTTTCTTTTCCATTTAAGCAATCAGGTGGTCGTTGACAAGTCTTGGTTTTTATCATTTGTGTTGCATACTATCACAGAAGAAGTGAAGTCTAAGAGGGCTCTACCGTGGAGGTTAGGTTGGAGATGAATCACTGTTACACCGAAGTAGTTCAGTCTCCTGCGTGCTGAGCTCCCTGGGTCTAAAAATGGCACAGAGCTGTCCCACGACTCCCAAACAGGGTATGTCGCAGGGGGGAAGGATTTCAGGGTAGCACACCACTCCACAACACACCAGACTACACAACATACCAGTCAACCGTCCCGTGTCGACCAGAGAACTGTCTGCTCCTCATCCTATGCCTGAGGGATGAATATCTATAGAAAGGGCTTTCTTTGTGTGGCTTCTATCGCAGATGGACCAGAATGCCTCAGGGTGGAATCCACAATGCAGTATACAACTATAATCAGTATAAAACACCGTACTGGACCCCACTTGTTAACCACATATTATCACCCCAGGATATGACATACAACTTTAAACATCCTCACATCCACCATGTTTAATGTGACATGATAAGACGATCTTGTTATTCTGTGGTAGCAGTGCACCTTATATTTTTGTTGATCTTCATATACAGTTACAGTACAGACATGGAGTTATTTTAAGCCGTGCATCAGAGGAGGATGCCTCATGCAACAGGGAGCCAGAGCACGTTTTCCTCATATGTGTTTGAGCTGTGTTACAGAGTGATGTGTTCTGTAGAGAATAACAGGAAGCAGATGG
This sequence comes from Salvelinus alpinus, assembly GCF_045679555.1. Taxonomy (NCBI): domain Eukaryota; kingdom Metazoa; phylum Chordata; class Actinopteri; order Salmoniformes; family Salmonidae; genus Salvelinus; species Salvelinus alpinus. The sequence goes on along the minus strand of NC_092094.1, from coordinate 19,957,932 downwards.
AGAGAACAGGCTTTGAGGTCGCCTAGCTTCCCTTTGTTCGAAAACCATCTGCCTCTCCCACTATGCATCCAAGATCCCCTGTCTCTATGGATGAGCAGCACTGACTCTGAATCACAGGCAGCCTCCACTGTCTGTTCTCCCTCCATCCTCCAGAGTGGAGCCAGGGGGAGAGAAGCCAGGGGGAGAGAGGCCTCAGAGTGGGGCCCAAGCCAAGCTCCTGCTCGAGGGACCCAGCTGGACTCTCGAGGGGCCTGTGGAGTCTGGCCCTCCTGCCTGTCTGGATATTGACAGGCTTTCATCTAAAAGCAACAATGCCAGCTCATTCACCCTGGTCAAGCCCCAAATTAATCACATCTTTTGTTCTAGGGACTACGGGGCCTCTCACCTAATCACTTACAGAATCACTCTGTGGTGTTGCACTTGGAGGAGAGGAGACACGAGGGACATCTGAAACAAGATAGAAAGAGAGACAGAGAGAGAGAGAGTGCTCCTCACATCAATGCATGTTTTTATAGTGGCCAGATAGAAGCTCCTTAGTGACTGTTTGTGTGTGCAATTAAGGATTGATTACTCTCTTGTGTGTTTATGTGTAGTTCCTATGCAAACGTGATTAGCACTAGAAAAATAGAAGACAAGAGAAACACTGTGCACAGCTGCGTTTGTTCACATGCTGTTGGTACATGTGTGAATAGACAAAGGTGACTTACACTGCAGTCAGTGTCAACATCAACAAATTGAAAACACATTCTAGATGTGACGTAGGGACTTCCAAAGAGCCATAGACCTGCTTTAACCCAATCCTCTCCTGTCCCATGGGCCGGTTGCTCACTCGCTGACTAAGCATTGAATAATTGAATGGTGTGACTATCTGTGTCAAATGGGGCAGTTTGTGGTAATTGACCATGATGACCGTGACCGAGGCTTTGCATTCCAGTTATTCAGTAGTCATGACTGGTTGAGCTCTCTTTCTATGAAAGAGTCATCTCATCCCTGAGTGGGTTAATTGTCTGTGTGTGGGGGGGTGTACAGTTTGTTCATCGGTGTGCTGTGTTGTTTCAGTGGAGATGGGATGGGGATCAGCTGTCAGTGTCTGTGTGTGACGCAGGAGGTGGCCAGCTGTCAATGGAAGGATGGTTATTGTATACATCTTCTGCTGCTAAATCTCCTTATCTCATTCACACACACACACACAAACACAAACACACACACAAATAAGTAATGCTATACATGTACTGACTCGACCCCCCTCCACACACAAATGAACAGCCAAACCCCACCAACCATGAAAGCTGGTCAAACCTGAAAATGTAATAACTAAATCATCAGATTGTATGTACATACACTTTTTGTTGGGGAGCTTTAACTTCATTCACATTAAGCTCTCTCTTTCAGCGGAGCCCTTGCTTATATTCTGTATTGAGCTCCCTTCCTGTATTAAGATCTGCTCTGGAGCAGAAGGGATTTAACAATGACAAATTACCACTATCTACAAACACACCTCAAAATGCTGCATGCGGCTTATTCCACACTAATAAATGTATAAATTGTTATTAAAGTGTGGTAGAAAAATGGTGCATTGAGAAAGAAGTCTATTGAAGGTAGTATGACCACAAGTAATAAAGGCTGGTATCTTATCAATGAGTCATCCTTCTGCTCAAATGTTGTGGACATGATGATGATAAGGTGGAAACAGTGTTCCTGAATTATTCATTCACCAATCAGAGAGAACCTTTCTCAAGCTCTCTGGGAGAATCATTCAACTGGGTTTGGTTTTGAGGGAGTGTGGTGCTGAGACTATTACATCTGAGAGGACACAGCTCTCTGTCCAGACTTTTCCCACTGGGCAAAAAGTGGCTGAATCAACATTGTTTCCATGTCATTTCAACAAAAAGAATGTAATGTGATTATGTTGAATCAACATGGAATACTGATTGGATTTGCAAAAAGTTATCAATGTAAGGGTCTTTTTTCATGTAACTTTTAACCTAAAACCAATGATATGGTGACATTTTTGTTGATTTCACGTTGAATTCACATTAGTTGAAAATTCAACCAAATCAAAACTAGACGTTGAACAGACATGTGTGCCCAGTGGGCTGTCTCTCAGACATGCACCAGAAGCACTTTCACATAGCAATATGATTATTGGACAAAATTATTTACTTTTATGTTATGTCAGTATTATACAATAAAGAAATGTTGTAAAATGAACATATACATTTCTCATGAAAAAGTCCTAATAAAAAAAGACATAGCACAATTTGACAGTTAAATTCAAATCTGAGCCCTGAGCGTCATGTCCCTCTGCAAACTGACCAGACAGCATTTTTCTTCCTCTGGCAGATGCTGGCTGTATTGGAAGATTAACAGCCTTATTTGGCGTGACCAGCGCTCCCAGTACAGCATACGGATGCTGAAATCATATACACTGATTGTACAAAACATTATGAACACCTGCTCTTTCCATGACATAGACTGACCAGGTGAATCCAGGTGAAGCTATGATCCCTTATTGATGTCACTTGATAAATCCTCTTCAATCAGTGTAGATGAAGGTGAGGAAACAGGTTAAAGAAGGATTTTTAAACCTTGAGACAATTAAGACAGTGATTGTGTATGCGTGCCTTTCAGAGGGTGAATGGGCAGGACAAAAGATTTAAGTGCCTTTGAGCGGGGTAGGCGTACCGGTCTGTGTCAAGAACTGCAACGCTGCTGAGTTTTTCACCCTCATCAGTTTCCCGTGTATAGCAAGAATGGTATATATCGTGTGGGTTAGCTGAACTCATATCCCTGAGCATGTGTGCCAAATTTCATCACTCTGAGTCAAACAGACCAAGAGATAAACATGTGCCTGTTATAGCGCCACTGTGTGGTCGATATGAATGTTCTTGCATATGTTGAGTCTTGGCAGTGTTTGCAACATGTGGACCAACTTCTCTTACAATACAAATATGATTGCATTTATGTGCCAGACCACACCCAAGTGAATGTTTATTGGTCAATAAATGAACATGTTTTAGGTACTGGTGTGGAACATGTTTTAGGTACTGGTGCGAGTGACAATTAATTGAACACATACACACATGGATATGATGGCGGCAGGTAGCCTAGCGGTTAGAGCGTTGGGCCAGTAACCGAAAGGTTGCTAGTTGGAATCTTTGTGCCGACAAGCTAAAAAATCTGTCAATGTGACCTTGAGCAAGGAACTTAACCCTAATTGTTCCAGTGTTGCCGTTGATAATCACATTGATTGTACTCCATAAATGATGGTGTCTTGTCATAGAGTAAGCCCTTAATTCACATGTGGAACTCATTCCACAGAGGGTTGAGGGTCTCCGGGGTTTCCGTCCTCCGCTGTACTTGATTGATGAATTAAGGTCACTCATTAGTAAGTAACTCCCCTCACCCGGTTGTCTAGGTCTTAATTGAAAAGAAAACCCCAAAACCAGCAGAAACTAGGCCCTCCATGGCATGAGTTTGACACCCCTGACTTAATTGATTCCCTTCTCTGACAAGAGGCCTCTTCATGTACTAACTCCTATCCCAGGCATGTTCTGACTAAGACCTGCTGGTTGATATGGCAGTATGAGATATTTGATGAACCATTGAGTGTTGCAGAAGCTAAGAGAGAGAGTGTAGTGTGTGGCTTTTTTTAATACTTTTCTGTGCCAGTAGACAACCGAGTACAATCTGATTTAATTGCATACTCTAATCTTCTGCACTTGACCTGGCATTACATAGAACCTTTATATACTCAAAAATAAATAAATGCAACATGCAACAATTTCAATTACAGTTCATATGAGGAAATCAGTCAATTGAAATACATTCGTTAGACCCTAATCTATGGACATGACTGGGCAGGGGTGCAGCCATGTTGGGGCTGGGAGGGCATAGGCCCACCTACTTGGCAGCCATACCCACCCACTGGGGAGCCAGGCCCAGTCAATCAGACTGAGTTTTTCTACAAAAGGGCTTTATTACAGCCAGAAATACTCCTCACCCGCCCTCAGAAGCACCAAGCCCCCCTCCCCCCACCCGCCCTCAGACGATCCCGCAGGTGAAGAAGCCGGATGTGGAGGTCCCGGGCTGGTCTGCAGTTGTGAGGCCGGTTGGACGTACTGCCAAATTCTCTAAAACAACGTTGGAGGCAGATTATGGTAGAGAACCGAACATTCAAATCTCTGGCAACAGCTCTGGTGTACATTCCTGCAGTCAGCATGCCAATTGCACGCTCCATCAAAACTTGAGACATCTGTGGCATTGTGTTGTGTGACAAAAACTGCACATTTTAAAGTGGCCTTTTATTGTCCCCAGCACAAGGTGCACCAGTGTAATGATCATGCTGTTTAATCAACTTCTTAATATTCCACACCTGTCAGGTGGATGGATTATTTTGGCAAAGGAGAAATGCTCACTAACAGGGATGTAAAGAAATTCTTACACAAAATTTGAGATAAATAAGATTTTTGTGCATATGGAACATTTCAAGGAATATTTATTTCAACTCATGAAACATGGTATCAACACTTTACACATCGTATATATATTTTTGTTCAGTGTGTTTTTCATAAGGCCAGGTAATCCTGTTTCAGTCTGTTTCCTTTAGTTTGGTACCCAATGAATACAACCTTGGTGCTGTAGAGGTAGCTGTTACAGGTGTGAATAGGAGCCACCTTTCCAACATGGCCGGTATCCAGGGGTCATTGGCTGTTGTTGATCAATGCTGTCATTCCCTCAATCAAGCATCAAGCCAGGATTCCTTTGTCATGACAAGTCAGCTTGGAGCGCTGTGTGAAAACCTGTGTCAGGAGAATGGGAACACAGTGTCTATCGATCAGAGACAGGGGCTGAAATATCATTGCACAATACCCTTGAGGCGAGGAGGGACAACCTTGGAGCTTTGTGGGTGATAAGAAGGTACCTAGTGACCACAGGGGACATAGTCTCCTCCACAACCATATCCAAAGTGTATAAGATTTTTTGTTATTAGCTACTTCAGGGATGCTGGTGTCAGATCATTACTACCTCTACCGTTGTGCACTTGAGCAAGGCATTTAACCCAAAAAATTGCTTTCTATCTACGGACGCTGTACCATGGCTAACCCTCTGCCTTTTGAAGAAAAATTCCTTTCTAACCAAACAGACAAAGTTCTGTATCTCATTCTGGTCTATTCCCTCTCTGCTTCCCCAGGCGTTTGGCCAGGCATACTCCAACCAGCGTAAGGTGGCGGAGGATGGCGAGATCAACGAGGAGTCGCTGCTGCAGGAGTCAGCGTCAAAGGAGGCCTTCTACATGGGCCAGCTGCTGGAGCTGCAGACGGATCTGAAGCTGAGCCGCTCCGTGGCGTCCAACGCGTCCAACGAGAGCGAGAGGCTCAACACCGTGCTTCAGGAGCACAAAGAGGTAGAGACTTTTGTCCACTGATGTCACTCTCTCACACCTCTGACTAGTGTCATGCTGTAATACATTTTGAGCTGTAGTATGGTATTTGGGTCAAAAGTTTTTTTTTTTTTTTTACAGAATAATTAGTATTTCTCTTTTTTTTCTCCACTTTTGATCCAAAAACCGTGCTACAGCTAAAGCTGTATTACACTTTTTATGTTCCCATGAGTGTTACATATGCACTTTCAGTTTTTTTTGCAATACATAATTGTTAAAAATGTGATTGTTACAAGATTGTTAAATTTAGTCATTCAGTGCACCCATGAATGTAAACAAAAAACTGAGTGTTATGTAAAGAAATGAATAGTAAAATATGAATAAATGCATGGTCTCAAATATTTAGGTTTTAGGTTTTTAGGTTTTATTTATTCGCGCCAAAGAAAAGAAGTGAAAGACAAAACAGTACAGATTTTTTAAAAAGAGTAAAAATTGTGTGCAGGTGGGGTTAAAAGCCCAAAATGGCAACAAAAAAAAGTTTGTTCAATCAGTTAAACAAAGCATATTAATTATAATTGTACATGATTTACAATTGGTCAATTGGTCAAATATTCAACATCTATGAGGTCAGAAGTTACATTATAATGATTTTTTTTTTCTTCACTTTTCACTGCAATTTATGTTAGGGAAATAAAAACCATGTGAAATGTCTCTTATCAGCTGAGCTTCTCTCTGCATTTTTTAGACAATAAAATAATGTCATAGTTTTTTTACATTAAAAATACTGGTTGTATGTATGACTTTTCTCACTTAAACATGTTTTACAGGCGACTGCTTGTGCACCCATGTGAAAACTTGACTTTCAATCTTAAGTATTGAAATAAAATATTAATAAAGTTTCCGATAATTCAACATTTTTATTGTTTTGTAGCAGTTGTATGATGTCACATCCTGTCAGATCAGCATCGTAATGTGATTTGATCCAAAATTGTGACTTTTTTCGGTTGCACCAAACGATAATCATTAAGGACATTTTTCCAGACAAAAGTATTTAAAGTATTTAAAAGCTTTCTGCATAAACTGTCTTACCCATATAGCAGTATAGTGGTATACACCTTACAAAATCATGCTAGTATAATATTTGTTGACCATTTTATTATGATTTAAGATGTTTTATTAACATTTATCTACATTACCTTTGCCTTCGGACGGTTGCTCCTAATCCCATTTTTTTTACTTCAGAGCACCAAAAGTAACCATTTTTTTCCTTCACATTTAACCATTAACTCTTTTAGAACTCATATAAAAGAGAAAAGTCAAAATTACATTATGTAGAATTTGTAAACATTAGTTCTTGACTTTGGAAAATATTTCATTCGGACACCAACATTTACACGTCACGTCATTGGCCCTTTTACATGTTTTCCTGTGTAGGCTACTGTGAATCCACAAAATGAGGTTATGTACTCAATTTAGCCTACAGCCTACTGTAATGTCACACATTGAGATATTATTTGTAGATTAACATGAGGTGCATCTTGCTACCCTGCTGATAGGGACCAGCTGTTTGGTGTCAAACTCTGTGTGAGGTACAGTAGCGGGCACAGGGTCACTCTAAAGGGCGGATAGGGGTCATGCAGAGAGTCACTGTGTGGAATGTGTGTGGAGTGTGTGTGCAAGCGTACGTGCCTGTGTTTGTGCGCGTGGTGCATGCCTGTGTGTGTGGGGGGGCTACGTACATGTGCTTGTCAGCAGAGGCAGAGGGGTTCAGTCCGGGGTCAGACGCCGCTGCGGACATGACCCCATTGTGGAGGGCAAATCCGGTGCTAAGCTAGGGAATAAGAAAAATGCCCTGAGCTCGGCACATGTGCATCCCTGAGTGAGCCAGGCTGCTCTCTCATCACACAGTACAGAACAAACTGTGCCCTCCCAGCCCGGGGGTGGCAGCAGTTCATTCACTAGTTAGATTAGATGCTTCACACACTGTTGGCAGGAACCGCTGGGGTTGCACAGTCACTGTTTGTGTCTGCTCACTTGTCATTCCAAGCATTCCAAAAATGTGAGTTCAGTTATTGTGAATAACATTTTTGTAAAATATCTACACTACCGTTCAAAAGTTTGGGGTCACTTAGAAATGTCCTTGTTTTTGAAACAAAAGCACATTTTTCGTCCATTAAAATTACATAAAATTGATCAGAAATACAGTGTAGACATTGTTAATGTTGTAAATGACTATTGTAGCTGGAAACGGCAGATTTTTAATGGAATATCTACATAGGCGTACAGAGGCCCATTATCAGCAACCATCACTCCTGTGTTCCAATGGCACATTGTGTTAGCTAATCCAAGTTTATAATTTTAAAAGGCTAATTGATCATTAGAAAACCCTTTTGCAATTATGTTAGCAGAGCTGAAAACTGGTGTGCTGATTAAAGAAGAAATAAAACTGGCCTTCTTTAGACTTGTTGAGTATCTGGAGCATCAGAATTTGTGGGTTCGATTACAGGCTCAAAATGGCCAGAAACAAAGCACTTTCTTCTGAAACTCGTCAGTCTATTCTTGTTCTGAGAAATGAAGGCTATTCCATGTGAGAAATTGCCAAGAAACTGAAGATCTCGTACAACGCTGTGTACTACTTCCTTCACAGAACAGCCCTAACCCTAACTGGCACTAACCAGAATAGAAAGAGGAGTGGGAGGCCCCGGTGCACAACTGAGCAAGAGGACAAGTACATTAGAGTGTCTAGTTTGAGAAACAGACACCTCACAAGTCCTCAACTGGCAGCTTCATTAAATAGTACCAGCAAAACACCAGTCTCAACATCAACAGTGAAGAGGAGACTCCGGGATGCTGACCTTCTAGGCAGAGTTGCAAAGAAAAAGCAATTTCTCAGACTGGCCAATAAAAAGAAAAGATTAAGATGGGCAAAAGAACACAGACACTGGACAGAGGAACTCTGCCTAGAAGGCCAGCATCACGGAGTCTCCTCTTCACTGTGAGGCGTCTGTTTCTCGAACTAGACACTCTAATGTACTTGTCCTCTTGCTCAGTTGTGCACCGGGGCCTCCCACTCCTCTTTCTATTCTGGTTAGAGCCAGTTTGTGCTGTTCTGTGAAGGGTAGTACACAGCGTTTTTGTACAAAACATTTACTTTATTTGTATTATTTTATTTTATTTTGGGGTCTATAATGACTAAAATCACCAGGAATTCAGCTAAAATGAATTTCATTTAGGAAATGAATTTAAAGAAGAGACATGATTGTGTCTCAATGTAATCAAGGTAGGAAATTATTGTTATTTTGAAATATAATCACTTTTTGGGCTTAGTTGTCGTCAATTTGCTGTGAACAAATTATTAGAATTATGTTCTGGCCCCCCTACCATCCACTCTGACAAACATCAGCCCGCGGCTGTATCTAGTTGCCTGTTTGTGATATCTTTACTAGGCCTAATTGAATAAACCTTGTAAAATGTCTCTTGCTTTTACAATAAACCTTGTAAAACTTCTCACGTGCACCTGTTTCATGTGCACCTGTCACCTGTTTGCTTCGTGACCTGGGTGGCCCTTGGCTCTTTGATGATCTGCTGATTAGCCTGTTGCCTTGCTGTGTGGGTCTCCTTTGCCTGTGTGGTGCATATTCATTAGAAGACAGTCTCTTTTTAATGTGCTGGAGCCACACAAGGGGCTTAATTTGTCTCTAACTGGATCTAATCAACTGGTTTAATGTGGATCCCAAACAGATTCTAAAGATGTAGGATCTTAATTTGATCTCTCTTTTTTTTCATCCTGTTGCTGCAGGATTAATTAAGATCCTACATGTTTATCTCCTAAAATCAAAGGAATGTACAGAAAAATGATAGAGACTAAGTTAATAGTAGGTTCTGTGTGTTTTACTGTTTGTATTTAAAATAGGCTCTGGCCTACCGCTAGTAGTTAACCTGCATTGTTTAAATTAATACTGGCCCTGATGTGGAGTGGGACACAGGGCTACAGTATTGGCCTTTCCCATAGCGGTTGTGTTGTGTGAGTGTTTGGTGGTGCACTGGCCATGCCCTGATCCTGTGGTGGTGTTGAGACAGTAATCATCGGCCAGTAATACCCCGGACTTAATGGACAGCTCAGTCCTAATGCCCTGCTTTGTGGGGAATATATAATGAGACAACACCACCCATTAGCAAACCACAGTGGTCACGTACAGTGAATCAATAATGTCACGGATTAAGAGTTTGTTAATTAGCTGTTTGTGTTTTGCCTATGGTCCATATTGGAATATCGGTATTTTTCGCTTCCATTGTCACAAGTGTAGCGGTAGCTACAAGTGTAGCGGTAGAGCTGCATAAGGATCTGCAGCAACGCTGTGCTTTCAAGTACAATGCTCTACAGTGTGTCATGACATGGAGATCAAGTGTCAAATAAAATGCTGCTACAGGCTTGAATACAGAAACAGCAGCATGTACAATTGACTGTACATTGAATTGACCTTCCATTTCTCAGTCCATTTCCCTGAGTCCTGCTGTTCCTCCGGTGACTGAAGATGTGGTCAGTCAGGTACTGGAGGGTCCATGTCTGTCCCAAGACCATCTGTCTCCTCTAGGGCTGGGAATTTCAAGAGACCTCACAGTATAATATTATCACTATACTTAGATGCCGATACGATATGTATTACGATTCCCACAATTCTCACTATTCTATATGCATTGCAATTCAATACTGCGATTTTATTGCGATTTTATGTTCCAAACATATTGCTCACTAAATGTCTGCTGCAGAGAGACCATGAGAAAACGAGTTGTAATTAGTCAGGGAAATAAATTGCTGAAAACATGTTGGCTCACTATTTCAAACTAAGTTTTGGTGCAAGTACAGCCAACTTTTATTTTGTATTTTTCTTTACAATTTGATACTTGAAGCCAAATATCGATATAATATCATCCAAACATAACTGTATCGATATTTGATCCCATCACTAGTCTCTTCTCCTGGTGAGGCTCTGGCCAGGGTCCCACTGTTCACCCCATATCTAAGACCCAGAGTCTGGGTCAGCACTTCAGTGTAGGGCAGGCTAGGAGCCACTAAGCAACTTTATTGAGGAGAGGGGAAATAAGAAGCCCTGAATAGATACTGTATGAGGGGCTATGGAGGACTGAAACCTGTTCATCATTTATGGTGTAAATATAGGCTAACATGCGTGTACATGCATGCATACACATTCTGTACACACACACACACACACACACACACAATGTACTAGCTGCAACCCAAACCAATTTGAATTTAGTAAGGCAATTCTATTGGCTGGTGTTTGAGGTATGACTCAAACTATGTAAATTATGTTAAATGTTTGATAATGTGTGTCCAGCCATGTAAAGCCAGAATCTGAGGCTGCTGTACTGTAAATCCATACAAATTTATAGTACCCGTAGCCAATGCTCTTAGGATTCACAACTCCTCTTCAGGAAATTGCATTGTGTGTGTTTGTGTGTGTGTACACATTTTTACCAAAAGACCTCTCAAGAATAGTAAACCAACAAAAATTCAGAGAAGTGCGGACATTTTGATGGTACTCATTTAGGAGTCATCGTTAGGGGTTAAGGTTAGGGTTATGGTTATGGTTAGGGTAAAGGTTAGGGGTAAGGGAAAATAGGTTTTTGAATGGGAATCAATTGTTGGTCCCCAAAGGTATAGTAAGACATAGCTGTGTGTGTGTGTGTGTGTGTGTGTGTGTGTGTGTGTGTGTGTGTGTGTGTGTGTGTGTGTGTGTGTGTGTGTGTGTGTGTGTGTGTGTGTGTGTGTGTGTGTGTGTGTGCGTGCGTGCGTGCGTGCGTGCGTGCGTGTGTGTGTGTGTGTGTAACTGTAACTGTAATAAAGCTGTGCATATTGAAATGATGTTCTTTTCTTACTTCTTCTTCTTCTTGACATTTAGATTAACATGAAAATGTTGCTGAGACTCAGCTTCCTTCCTTCTAATCCATTTCCCAGATTTATGACATTACCAGAATTTCTCCCACCTAATATATCATCTGATCCACCACAGCATGTTCAGATCTCTATGGCTGCTGCCTCCATTCTCTGTGATTGGCCCAAAAGAATGATCTTGCAGAGAATGAGAGTGCTGACTCTTTGCTTACAACTCAGAGGGCCAATTTGTTTCATAGAGTGTCAGGCTGATCCCGTCTCTGAACTGAACTCTGGACTGCCTCATCATCATCACATCGGAGGAGATACTGTGTGTGTGTGTGTGTGTGTGTGTGTGTGTGTGTGTGTGTGTGTGTGTGTGTGTGTGTGTGTGTGTGTGTGTGTGTGTGTGTGTGTGTGTGTGTGTGTGTGTGTGTGTGTGTGTGTGTGTGTGTGTGTGTGTGTGTGTGTGTGTGTGTGTGTGTGTGTTTGTGTGTGTGTGTGTGTGTGTGTGTGTCCTATTTAGAGTTGGTGCATTAAAAAGAGGCGAGAGGCCAGGTATCTGGACTGGACTTATAGAGCAAAGACATCTATTATTACTGCATTCAGAGGGTTCAGAACATGCAGCAAAGTGACACTAATTCACATACTATGAGTGCTGATGCATGCCATACTGTTCTAGTTCATGTTTTTGACACATAGATACTGTAAGTATTATAATGACATCATATTGTAACTACCGAGTATAGACAGGTTGGCAGCTAGCAGGTGATCTACACATAGACAGTGCAAACTATTATATGTTATATAAACATGTATTGTGAATGTATATACAGTATATTATACAGTGCCTTCAGAAAGTATTCACACCAGATGACCATTTCCACATCTTGTTGTGTACAACCTGAATTTAAAATGGATTCAATTGATATTTTGTGTCTACACACAATACCCCATAATGTCAAAGTCGAAATATGTTTTTAGCAATTTTTATAAATTAATTAAAAATGAAATGCTGAAATGCCTTGATTCAATAATTATTCAGCCCCTTTGTTATGGCCAGCGGTGAAAGTAATGCAGTACAGTCCGTTACCGCGTCTCGACAAAATAATTTGTGGGGGTACGCTGTACCAGTAAAACATGACCCTATCACAATAATTAAAACAAAATGTCAAGAAAACTGTAGGCTATTACAACACTTTTTATCATAACCGCATGTCAGAGGCATGAAAATGTATTGAATGTACTTGAAAACAGTTGGTATAGCCTACGCTCCAAAGTGTGATGTGGTTCGATGAGAACACTAAGCTTCAAGTAAATTTTATGATATTACCAAAATTATATAACCTAATTAGCCTACTCCTGTCTATACAGAAATACATCAAATCATTACACCAGAAAGCATGATTTGGACACAGAGGATCATTAACTTATTGGAATATGAAAATTGTTTTAAATCGCAATGCCTAATTTGGGCAGCGCGCGCGGCAAATACCAAATACAAGATTGTTGAGTATAGAGGCCCAGCCAGGTATATCGCAATACTTAAAAATACAATCACTGGAAAACAACATTTCTAAAGAAAATGGCTATTGCTGTAAAGAGAAGACAATGAAAAAACTCTAATCTCTCTTTTAGTTATCAAAATTCTCAACTTAATTGAGCGAACAGTAGGCCTATAGCCAGGGCAAAAATCTGATATCAACTTTGGAGGGGACAAGTACATTACATTTTCTCAAGTGCAATTCCTGAGGGGGACACCAAAAGTAGTGCTGTAACACACAGCCTATGTTGTAATATGTTAAATGTATATTGAGGAACCATAATTACTACTACTGGATAATTGATAGGTAGTTAACTGAAGGGTTGTCCCAACTTGTTCAAATGTTTAAATAGTTATAATACTAGTAAAAATAATAGTTATAGCAGTGTTCCTTATCAGTCCAGTATGTATTTACAACCAGCAATACCAAGAAAGGCCAGTAGGTAGCAATGGTACTGTACACTGGGTATGGGTGCAGTTTTCGTAAATACAATGAACATGGTGCGATCTCATCTAAAAGAACCTCCATTGAGAACCCTCACAAAGTTGGTCTCCGTATTGAATTTACCTTTTAATTAGACTTTTTCTGATACATTATTATAGTCATTAAATATCTGCCACTGGCCTGAGTCTTCTACAATAGCTTTATAAGAACAAAAAGCTCAAAATAAGTACAGTTCTAAAAGCGAAATAACTACTTCAATGAATAAATAAATCAACCAAAATGTCCTTCTAAAATACATATTTACTGTTCAGTCAGTGTCTCAACTCTTCAAACAGCAGCTATAGACAAGTATGTCACACAAAGTACTCAATTTTAAATAAAATAACATAAAATAAATAATTAGTAAGTGTACTGTCATGTACTAAAAACGGAAAACTACTAAACAAAAGAACAAATATCATACTATACACCAGGGGTTCTCATGGTTCCGTGGACCCCCAGGGGTCCCTGGTGTAATTGCAAGGTGTCCGTGAAATAAAAAAGTGTAATGAACGTATTCAGCACAAGGATTCCAGTAACTTTACATATAATATAGAGGGGTGGAGGTCCCTGAGGACCACTCAAAACCTTGCCCGCTTTGCTCAAAATATGCAGGGGTTCCAGTACCCGAAAAAGGTTGAGAACATTTACATTTTTACATTTAAGTCATTTAGCAGACGCTCTTATCCAGAGCGACTTACAAATTGGTGCATTCACCTTATGATATCCAGTGGAACAACCACTTTACAATAGTGCATCTAACTCTTTTAAGGGGGGGGGGGGGGTTAGAAGGATTACTTTATCCTATCCTAGGTATTCCTTAAAGAGGTGGGGTTTCAGGTGTCTCCGGAAGGTGGTGATTGACTCCGCTGACCTGGCGTCGTGAGGGAGTTTGTTCCACCATTGGGGTGCCAGAGCAGCGAACAGTTTTGACTGGGCTGAGCGGGAACTGTACTTCCTCAGAGGTAGGGAGGCGAGCAGGCCAGAGGTGGATGAACGCAGTGCTCTTGTTTGGGTGTAGGGCCTGATCAGAGCCTGAAGGTACGGAGGTGCCGTTCCCCTCACAGCTCCGTAGGCAAGCACCATGGTCTTGTAACGGATGCGAGCTTCAACTGGAAGCCAGTGGAGAGAGCGGAGGAGCGGGGTGACGTGAGAGAACTTGGGAAAGTTGAACACCAGACGGGCTGCGGCGTTCTGGATGAGTTGTAGGGGTTTAATGGCACAGGCAGGGAGCCCAGCCAACAGCGAGTTGCAGTAATCCAGACGGGAGATGACAAGTGCCTGGATTAGGACCTGCGCCGCTTCCTGCGTGAGGCAGGGTCGTACTCTGCGAATGTTGTAGAGCATGAACCTACAGGTCACCGCCTTGATGTTAGTTGAGAACGACAGGGTGTTGTCCAGGATCACGCCAAGAGAACCACTGCTATGCACACTACTGAACAAATCAAATCAAATTTATTTATATAGCCCTTCTTACATCAGCTGATATCTCAAAGTGCTGTACAGAAACCCAGCCTAAAACCCCAAACAGCAAGCAATGCAGGTGTAGAAGCACGGTGGCTAGGAAAAACTCCCTAGAAAGGCCAAAACCTAGGAAGAAACCTAGAGAGGAACCAGGCTATGAGGGGTGGCCAGTCCTCTTCTGGCTGTGCCGGGTGGAGATTATAACAGAACATGGCCAAGATGTTCAAATGTTCATAAATGACCAGCATGGTCAAATAATAATAATCACAATAGTTGTCGAGGGTGCAGCAAGTCAGCACCTCAGGAGTAAATGTCAGTTGGCTTTTCGTAGCCGATCATTAAGAGTATCTCTACCGCTCTCTACCGCTGAACAAAAGAACCGAACATATGTTTGCGGGTTTCAATGGACCTAACAAATTGCTGGCAGATATTTTCCCTCTTGAGATTGTCCAGCCTATCTTTATGTACATTACAGACAACTACGCCGTTCAGTCTCTCTTGGTCCATGCTGGCCCGTAACCAAGTCTTCAACCTGCGGAGTGCACTGAAACTCCTCTTAGCCTCACATGAAGACACTGGCACCACAAACAAAATTCTGATCAGCACCTCAACTTGGTCAACCCCCGCACCTCCACTGGAAGCCTCCTGAGGACATCTGCTGCCTCTCCACTGATGCTACAGGGGTATTTGTTGCGAAAGAAAGGCAACTGCACTGAAAGAGAATCTATGTTCAGCTCTGGGTACTGATCTAGAGACTCATCCAACTCCCCCGTGAGAAGCGCTCTTTCCAACTTTTGCAGGATGTTTAGACTGTCCTGGTCAAAACGGTCGCCAAACTGAACCTCCACACCATCCAACACTTAAAAAAATTCTGCCCTATAGTGATCCACTGCTTTTCCAGCAAATCGTCTTGAGTGTGACTCAATGGATTCAATGGAGTCAATCAATGTTGTTGCTTTGTCATTTCTCTTGCCACTAAGAGATGACCGCACACAGTCGACTGCAGCCTGCATACCAGAGACAGTCTGAGTTTTCTTCTGCAGTGAAATGTTTAGACATTCAAGCTCTCCAAGAACAGCAGAGGCAAGTGTGAACCCAAACAGTCTTGCCTTTGCTGAAGTGCTCGAATAAGCCACTGGCAGTTGAAGCTGTCTTGGATGCAGTTTTTGCCATCTCCTCTAGGCTGCTTAGTACCTGCTCATGCTGCCCTAGCACAGGTCTAAAAGCAGTATTCCACACAGTCCACCTTGTTGAACATAGGGGTTTCAGGGTGGTCAAATTTGTATCTTTGGACGGCAATTAATTCAAACCTGCTCTTAAACTTTCCTGACTGGACATGGAGAACACCTAACTGATGGACCCAAGCAAGGGAATCCCGGATCAGTGGGGAGGCTGAGCAGGCAGCCTGTGTAATCATATTTCCACAATGCAAATAGAGGGCTAATGGCTGCTGCCTCCTCACAATTACCTGTGCACCTGTGTATTTTCCTGCCATGTTCGAGGCACCATCGTAACTCTGCCCACGTAAGGCAGACATGGGCAAATCAACAACACATCAGTTGCCACTTTCGTAATGCCCTCGCCTGTTGTTTCCTACACCCTGTATAGCCCAATAAACTCCTCGTGAGGGACAAGGTCATGGTCAACATAACGCAGACAGACACTCTCCTGTTCAGCACCAGAGACATCTTGAGTATCATCAACAATTACTGAAAATTGTACAATCGGAAGAGACTTAATCTCAGCTGCAATGCCTCGAATGACTGTATTGGCCATGAT
Source organism: Salvelinus alpinus (assembly GCF_045679555.1). Classification (NCBI taxonomy): domain Eukaryota; kingdom Metazoa; phylum Chordata; class Actinopteri; order Salmoniformes; family Salmonidae; genus Salvelinus; species Salvelinus alpinus. The sequence continues at coordinate 19,941,383 of NC_092094.1, read as the reverse complement.
GTTCAGAATTTCTTTCTGTGCTTTGAGGCCTGTGTACATTGTGGTACGCTCTGTTAACCAATTCAGTAAAATGGGATCATCCTCTTTTGCCCTAAGTTTCAAAAGCTGGTATAAATTCCCACTGTCATTCGTGTGGCCTCTAAAGGCTTGTCCCTGTCTTACTACATGCCTCACTGAACTAACAATTTTCATCAAGCAATGCCTTGCATCCTCCTGCTGTTTACCCCACGTGCTGGATAACTGGACACTGGTTGGATTTAGTTGGTGTGCTGTTACAGTTACAAAGTGGCGGTGGGTTTGGCAGTTTTGATGTGCTGTGAATTTTTCAATGGCTTTTCTCCAGTTCCTAAATCCTGCACTAATGAAGGCAGCATCCGCTATTTGGCCAAAATATGGCTGGCTTGAAAACCTGTCACGACTTCCGCCGAAGACAATGGACCGCTGGGAGAGACAGGGCGTTCTCCCAGCGCCTCCACCAGCACAACCGGTATCTCAATTACGCGCCACTCCTTCTCCTGGTCCCAGTGGGATTCGTCTCTCCCTTCCCCAGCAATATGACGGGACGGCTGCGAACTGCCAGGGGTTCCTATTACAACTGGACTTATACCTGGCAACCGTCCACCCGGCTCCTTCAGGCCGTGAGAGGGTGTCCGCCCTTGTCTCGTGCCTCATCGGGAAAGCCCTGGAATGGGCCAACGCCGTGTGGAGAGAGGGAGATGCGGCGTTGGACCAGTTTGAGGAGTTCACCCGCCGCTTCCGGGCAGTCTTCGACCACCCGCCCGAGGGTAGAGCGGCGGGTGAGCACCTCTTCCATCTGAGGCAGGGGACGAGGAGCGCCCAGGAGTTCGCCCTGGAGTTTCGGACCCTGGCTGCCGGCACGGAATGGAACGACAGGGCCCTGATCGACCATTATCGCTGCAGTCTGCGCGAGGACGTCTGTCGGGAGTTGGCATGCAGAGACACCACCCTCACGTTCGACCAGCTGGTGGACCTGTCCATCCGGCTGGATAACCTGCTGGCTACCCGCGGACGTTCAGATCGGGGTCTGTTGGTTCTATCCCTCCGTACCCTCTCTCCGATACCTATGGAGCTGGGAGGGGCGGTGCGCAGGGAGACCGGAGGGGGTTCCAGCTCGTGCACCATCTGTGGCCGCAGAGGGCACACTGCCGGTCGGTGCCGGGTTGGTTCCTCTGGGTATCGAGGCAGCAGGCAGGGCGCTCTGGCGCCACCCCAGGTGAGCCGGTACCATTCTCACCCAGAGCCCTCTGTTGCACATATGTTTGTGTATGTCACGTTCCCTGAGTTTTCCCCGCATTCCCATTATAAGGCACTCGTCGATTCATGCGCGGCTGTGAATTTTATAGATAAATAATTCGCCCATAGTTTAGGGATCCCTATTGTTCCTGTGGCTGTGCCCTTCCCTGTTCATGCCTTAGATAGTTGACCATTAGGGTCAGGGTTGATTAGGGAGGCCACCTTTCCTCTGGGCATGGTGACGCAGGGGGGTCACAGGGAGAGAATTAGTCTCTTCCTTATTGACTCTCCTGCATTTCCCGTGGTGCTAAGCCTACCCTGGTTAGTTTGTCATGACCCCACTGTTTCTTGGCCAAAGAGGGCTCTCACGGGGTGGTCGCAAGAGTGCTCGGGGAGGTGTTTAGGGGTTTCCGTTGGTGCTGCTACGGTGGAAAGTCCAGACCAGGTTTCCACCGAGCGCATTCCCCCTGAATATGCCGATTTGGCTCTCGCCGTCTCCAAAAAGAAGGCGACTCAATTACCACCCCATCGACGGGGCGATTGTGCGATAAATCTTCTTGGTAGACGCTGCACTTCCCAGGAGTCACCTGTATCCCCTCTCACAGGCGGAGACGGAGGCTATGGAAACATATGTCTCCGAATCCCTGCGTCACGGGTACATTCGGTCCTCCACTTCAACCGAGGGAGGTCTGCGCCCGTGTATTGACTATCAGGGTATGAACCAGATAGTCAACGCACTGCTGAACGCACTGCTGCAGAGGGGCCCGGTGCGTTTGCAGTGGTCAGCTGAAGCGGACAGGGCTTTAGTCACCTGAGGGCTCTGTTTACCTTGGCTCCCGTGCTGACCCATCCGGATCCCTCTTTGGCGTTCATAGTGGAAGTGGACGCATCCGCGGCTGGTATAGGAGCTGTGCTCTCTCAGCGCTCGGGTACACCTCCGAAGCTCCGCCCCTGTGCTTTCTACTCGAAGAAGCTCAGCCAGGCGGAGCGAAACTATGACATGGGGGACCCGGAGCTGTTGGCTGTCGTCAAGGCCCTTGAAGGTGTGGAGACATTTGCTTGAGGGGGCTAAACACCCTTTTCTCATCTGGACTAACCATCGCAATCTGGAGTACATCCGGGCAGCGGGGAGACTGAACCCTCTTCAGGCAAGGTGGGCCATGTTTTTCACCTGTTTTCTGTTCACCCTTTCCTACAGACCAGGCTCCCAGAACGTGAAGGCAGACGCATTGTCCCAGCTGTATGACACAGAGGAGCGGCCCATGGATCCCACTCCCATACTCCCCGCCTCCTGCCTGGTGGCGCCGGTAGTGTGGGAGCTGAACACGGACATTGAGCAGGCGTTACGTGCAGAGCCCGCTCCCATCCAGTGTCCCGCTGGGCGCCTGTACGTCCCGTCTGCTGTTCGTGACCGGTTGATCTATTGGGCCCACACGTCACCCTCCTCTGGTCATCCTGGGATCGGTCAGACAGTGCGCTGTTTGAGCGGGAGGTACTGGTGGCCTACCTTGGCTAAGAACGTGAGGGTTTATGTTTCCTCCTGCTCGGTGTGCGCCCAGTGTAAGGCTCCTAGGCACCTGCCCAGAGGGAAACTACACCCCTTACCCATTCCACAACGGCCTTGGTCGCACCTGTCGCACCTGTCGGTGGATTATCTTACCGATTTTCCCCCCTCACAGGGTAACGCCGCAATCCTGGTCGTTGTGGATCGGTTCTCTAAGTCCTGTCGCCCCCTCTGCCAGGTCTCCCTACGGCCCTACAGACTGCGTAGGCCTTGTTCATGCACGTCTTCCGGCACTACGGGGTGCCTGAGGATATAATGTCTGATCGTCCCAAGTTCACGTCTAGGGTCTGGAAAGTGTTCATGGAACGTCTGGGGGTCTCGATCAGCCTTACTTCTGGGTTTCACCCCGAGAGTAATGGGCAGGTGGAGAGAGTAAACCAGGATGTGGGTAGGTTTCTGCGGTTCTATTGCCAGGACCGGCCGGGGGAGTGGGCGGCACTCATGCACTGGGCCGAGATCGCACAGAACTCGCTTCGCCACTCCTCCACTAACCTCTCTCCCTTCCAGTGCGTACTGGGGTACCAGCCGGTTTTGGCGCCTTGGCATCAGAGTCAGACCGAGGTTCCTGCGGTGGACGACTGGTTCAGGCGCGCAGAGGAGACACGGGAGGCTGTCCGTGTTCACCTTTAGCGGGCCGTGCTGCTCCAAAAGGACAACGCAGATCGCCACCGCAGTGAGGCCCCGGTGTTCGCACCGGGGGACCGGGTCTGGTTCTCGACCCGAAACCTGCCCCTCCGCCTGCCCTGCCGGAAGCTGGGTCCGCGGTTTGTGGGGCCATTTAAAGTCCAGTGGAGAGTGAACGAGGTTTGTTATAGGTTACAGCTTCCACCCGATTACCGTATTAACCCCTCGTTCCATGTGTCTTTCCTCAGGCCGGTGGTGGCTGGCCCGCTCCAGGAATCTGAGGTGCGGGAGGTTCCTCCGCCCCCTCTGGACATCGAGGGGGCCCCGGCGTACTCCGTTCGCTTCATACTGGATCCGAGGCGTCGGGCGAGGGTCCTTCAGTATCTTGTGGAGTGGGAGGGGTACGGTCCGGAGGAAAGATGCTGGGTTCCGGTCGAGGATGTGTTGGACCCTTCAATGCTGCATGAGTTCCACCGTCTTTGTCCGGATCGCCCTGCGCCTCGCCCTCCGGGTCGTCCCCGAGGCCGGTGTCGGCGCGCTGCTGGAGCCGCGCGTCAAGGGAGGGTACTGTCACGACTTCCCCCGAAGTCGGTCCCTCTCCTTGTTCGGGCGGTGTTCGGCGGTCGGCGTCACCGGTCTTCTAGCCATCGCCGATCCACCTTTCATTTTCCATTTGTTTTGTCTTGTCTTCCCACACACCTAGTTCCAATTCCATAATTACATGTTGTGTATTTAACCCTCTGTTTCCCCCATGTCCTTTTCCGGAATTGTTGATTGCAAGAGTTTGTGCACGTTATGTCTGGCGTGCGAAGGGTTTTTTCCCATTGTATATATTTATTGTTTTTGTTCACTGTGATTTTTATTATTAAACTGTGCTGTTGTAACACAGTCTTTGCTCTCCTGTGCCTGACTTCTCTGCCGCCAGTACGCACTCATTACAAAGCCCTTGGCTACAGTGAAAACACAACACTCCTTTTATTGATGGATTATAATGTAGCCAGGGGAAATCACGAAACCATTTCTCTTGAAATGTCAACACTCTGTTGGCAAGAGTTTGCGGTTCTATAAATTGTGGGTATGGCTGATATGGTTTTGTGCCATCACTGAGGTAACTGGACAATGCTGTGCCACTGTCCCCTATACTGGTGCTGCTGGCAACAAGGGTGACACCTGATCCTGCCGTGGCTGTGACACTGTCCTCTGAAGTCTCTCTCCCTGGCCATTTCCCTTTCACCACCCTCACTGACTCACAGTCTGTCTCCTAGAAAATAAATAAGGTGTTTGCCATACTCCTAACTACCGGTACCCAAAACTACACAATTAATCACAACAGCAATACCATTGCCTTAAAAAAAAATTGTTCAGTCACCAGTTTAAGTGGTGTGGGGGTATCCATGGCATTGTCCAATTATGTCCCTATTTTACAAGTCCAAAAAAGAGAGAACCTTTTATAATGTTGCCAAACAGACTCAACAAACTTACCTGAGACGCCCTGTCTCTGCCAGTCTGTCCCTGCCTATCTGTCCCCAGCTCTGCAGTCTGTGTGTCATCTGATGCCTGCTCTGCCTAATGACACATTTGAAACATGTCCATTAGTATTTCACTTCTTTCTTATGAACATTTTATCAACTACTATATGAGATATTAGGCTACTAGGGTTCTTACTTAGCGTTTTACTGTACTGTACTGAAAAATGTTCTTATGTCCATCTTTCTTGCCATGTTTCTATCTGGCTGGCTGGCTACACACACACACAGTGTGCAGGTTATTTACAGTAGGAGATGTCTATCATCTATTATCATTCTATAATGGGCTTCGATCTACAAGGTAGCTAGCTAGTCAGCTAGCAAAAGTGAAACAGATTGCGGTGACAAGGGTTGACAGCTGTATGAGTTCACCATTTACACAACGTATGCTGCAACTTTTTGAAATGTTTATATAGTTTATGCTTTCGTTTTATATTGGCTGGCTTTCCACAATAGCTGAATTTGCTGAGCTAGCAAGCACCAATTCCGTTTCTGTGGTGTATGCTATAACCTTTGCTGTCGTCAGTTTACTCCAAGATCGGCACACAGGTGCTTCAAAGTCCCGTAGCGACAATTTAGCTTTTGCAAGGAGACCATTAAAGATATTTAAGACAATGGTAGAAGAGAGTGTAGTTCTGTTCAGTTTGGAGATCAGTTTATCGCTAACCTTGTCACAGGGACTTCGAAGCACTACAGAGAGGGGGGGGGGGGGGGGGGGTTAGTGGATCAAACCATTGTGAGGCAAAGGGCGGGAGGTCGCAATCTTTTGAAACTTAAAAACACGCTATTAAGTGTCTATAATCAGTGCTTTCATTGCGTATTATTAATATTACTGAAATTACATAGTTATGTTTACAGTGATATATTGGGGGGGACAAATCATATTTTTCCCAGGAAGTCCCCCCTGGGATTTCCGCCTATGCCTATAGCCAATTTTAGGATATTGGCACCAGCGTAGAGAGCATCGGCCATATCTCCGGTGGATGCGCATATTTACTATTTTATCATTGTTGGGTCAGTGCCACTTGAAAGTTTGTTTTTGGACAATAATTTCCTCCTCCAGGTGAGATGGACGTCATATTGTATTCGAGTCTCCCCTTCTCGTTGGCCTATTATATGGATCAGACAACGTTGTTTTTATTCTGTTTGTCAAAGGTTCCTTCTTTGACCTCGTGGGTGGAATGTTATTCATATTTTTCATAATTTCATAATTAATAAATATATATTTATTTTTTTACAACGACAATCCGGTGTTTGTTTCTATGTCAAACAGGTTTGTTATATTTCAGTTTTCTGTGATGTCTATAAAGTGTAATATTTGGATGCAAACAAAAAAGGTAATACATTTCAACTCTATATCTGACATGGTACAGGTGTCTTCTTTTTTAAGTCCATAACCATGTGTGTGAGGTGTATACTTTTGTTTCAAAGTAGATTTGTTTAAGACTACCAAGAATCACTCTATGTGACCCTGATTTAGCCCAGTGTAGTAAAAGGTTAAAAAAAATATTCTGCAAATGTGTCCAGTCATATAAAGTGTAGTAGAATTGCATGAAATATGTTTATAAAATGTCAAATTCTTCCCTTGCAAGGAAAGGATAAGAAACGTATCTGCTATAACTTATAGCCTACTGAAGGGCTACTCTACGTTAAGATTTCCCTTCACTGGAACTAAGGAGCTGAGACCGAAACCACGAAAAACAGCCCCAGACGATTATTCCTCCTCCACCAAACTTTACAGTTGGCACTGTGCATTGGGGCAGGTAGCATTCTCCTGGCATCCGCCAAACCCATAATCGTCCGTTAGACTGCCAGATGGTGAAGCGTTATTCATCACTCCAGAGAACACGTTTCCACTGCTCCAGAGTCCAATGGCGGCGAGCTTTACACCACTGTAGTCGACGCTTGGCATTGCGCATGGTGATCATAGGCTTGTGTGCGGCTGCTGGGCCATGGAAACCCATTTCATGAAGCTCCCGACGAACAGTTCTTGTGCTGACGTTAGTTCCAGAGGCAGTTTGGAACTCGTTAGTGAGTGTTGCAACTGAGTGCTTCAGCACTCGGCGGTCCTGTTCTGTGAGCTTGTGTGGCCTACCACTTCCCAGCTGAGCCGTCATTGCTCCTAGCCGTTCCCACTTTACAATAACAGCACTTTCAGTTGACCGGGGCAGCATTAGCAGGGCAGAAATTTGACGAACTGACTTGTTGGAAAGGTGGCATCCTATGACGTTGCCACATTGTAAGTCACTGAGCTCTTCAGTAAGGCCATTCTACTGCCAGTGTTTGTCTATAGCGATTGCATGGCTGTGTGCTCAATTTTACACACCTGTCAGCAATGGGTGTGGCTGAAATAGCCAAATCCACTAATTTGAAGGGGTGTATACAGTTGAAGTTGTTTACATACATACACTTAACCTCTAATTCCTCCCAAACCCGGATCCGGGAGCACCCCCCACAGTAAAAAAGCTGACTAGCATAGCCTAGCATAGCGTCACAAGTAAATACTAGCATCTAAATATCATTAAATCACAAGTCCAAGACACCAGATGAAAGATACACATCTTGTGAATCCAGCCATCATTTCTGATTTTTAAAATGTTTTACAGGGAAGACACAATATGTAAATCTATTAGCTAACCACGTTAGCAAAAGATACCACTTTTTTTACTCCACCAGTTTTTTACTCCATCAGTAGCCATCACTAATTCGACCAAATAAAGATATAAATAGCCACTAACCAAGAAACAACTTCATAAGATGACAGTCTGATAACATATTTATTGTATAGCATATGTTTTTTTAGAAAAATGTGCATATTTCAGGTATAAATCACAGTTCTACATTGCAGCTGCAATCTGAAATAGTGCCGAAGCTGCCAGAATAATTACAGAGACCAACGTCAAATACCTAATTACTCATCTTAAAACATTTCTGAAAAATACACAGCGTACAGCAAATGAAAGCCCAACATCTTGTGAATCCAGCCAATATGTCAGATTTTTTAAGTGTTTTACAGCGAAAACACAATATAGCATTATATTAGCTTAGCACAATAGCCAGAAACACAAGCAATTTACCAGCAGCACAGGTTAGCGATCGTAACAATACAGCAAAAGATATATAATTTTTGACTAACCTTGATATACTTCGTCAGATGACAGTCCTGTAACATCATATTACACAATGCATATAGGTTTTGTTCGAAAATGTGCATATTTAGCAGCACAAATCGTGGCTATACAATGTGATCAGTGGCAACAGGTCATGCATTCTGGCCGGCGCCATCTTGGAAAGGCACCTAAGTTTACGATTATTTATCGATTAGATTGACTAAAAAATACAGGTTGGACAGCAAATGAAAGATGCATTAGTTATTAATGCAACCGCTGAGTTAGATTTTTAAAATTAACGTTACTAGACATACAGTGTGCGTTACAGCCAGACTAGTGCCGCAATAATGGCGAACAAATGCGTTTACATTTTTCCACATAAATACGGAATAACATCATAAATAGCTCTTACTTTTGGACGAGCTTCCATCAGAATCTTGGGCAAGGTGTCCTTTGTCCAAAAGAATCGTTGCTTGGTTGTAAAACGTCGTCTTCAACTTCGGAATTAGCAGCTAACAATAGCTATGTGGCCACAACATGCCCAAATCCCCAAAACGCAATACTAAGGAAATTCCGAAAATAGCAATATACTCGCATAAACTGATATAACTCGGTTTAAAATAACTTCGTTATGATGTTTCTAACACCTACAGTGGGGAGAACAAGTATTTGATACACTGCCGATTTTGCAGGTTTTCCTACTTACAAAGCATGTAGAGGTCTGTAATTTTTATCATAGGTACACTTCAACTATGAGAGACGGAATCTAAAACAAAAATCCAGAAAATCACATTGTATGATTTTTAAGTAATTAATTTGCATTTTATTGCATGACATAAGTATTTGATACATCAGAAAAGCAGAACTTAATATTTGGTACAGAAACCTTTGTTTGCAATTACAGAGATCATACGTTTCCTGTAGTTCTTGACTAGGTTTGCACACACTGCAGCAGGGATTTTGGCCCACTCCTCCCTACAGATCTTCTCCAGATCCTTCAGGTTTCGGGGCTGTCGCTGGGCAATACGGACATTCAGCTCCCTCCAAAGATTTTCTATTGGGTTCAGGTCTGGAGACTGGCTAGGCCACTCCAGGACCTTGAGATGCTTCTTACGGAGCCACTCCTTAGTTGCCATGGCTGTGTGCTTCGTGTCGTTGTCATGCTGGAAGACCCAGCCACGACCCATCTTCAATGCTCTTACTGAGGGAAGGAGGTTGTTGGCCAAGATCTCGCGATACATGGCCCCATCCATCCTCCCCTCAATACGGTGCAGTCGTCCTGTCCCCTTTGCAGAAAAGCATCCCCAAAGAATAATGTTTCCACCTCCATGCTTCACGGTTGGGATGGTGTTCTTGGGGTTGTACTCATACTTCTTCTTCCTCCAAACACGGTGAGTGGAGTTAGACCAAAAAGCTCTATTTTTGTCTCATCAGACCACATGATCTTCTCCCATTCCTCCTCTGGATCATCCAGATGGTCATTGGCAAACTTCAGACAGGCCTGGACATGCACTGGCTTAAGCAGGGGGACCTTGCGTGCGCTGCAGGATTTTAATCCATGACGGCGTAGTGTGTTACTAATGGTTTTCTTTGAGACTGTGGTCCCAGCTCTCTTCAGGTCATTGACCAGGTCCTGCCGTGTAGTTCTGGGCTGATCCCTCACCTTCCTCATGATCATTGATGCCCCACGAGGTGAAATCTTGCATGGAGCCCCAGACCGAGGGTGATTGACCGTCATCTTGAACTTCTTCCATTTTCTAATAATTGCGCCAACAGTTGTTTCCTTCTCACCAAGCTGCTTGCCTATTGTCCTGTAGCCCATCCCAGCCTTGTGCAGGTCTACAATTTTATCCCTGATGTCCTTACACAGCTCTCTGGTCTTGGCCATTGTGGAGAGGTTGGAATCTGTTTGATTGAGTGTGTGGACAGGTGTCTTTTATACAGGTAACGAGTTCAAACAGGTGCAGTTAATACAGGTAATGAGTGGAGAACAGGAGGGCTTCTTAAAGAAAAACTAACAGGTCTGTGAGAGCCGGAATTCTTACTGGTTGGTAGGTGATCAAATACTTATGTCATGCAATAAAATGCTAATTAATTATTTAAAAATCATACAATGTGATTTTCTGGATTTTTGTTTTAGATTTACATTTACATTTACATTTAAGTCATTTAGCAGACGCTTAGATTCCGTCTCTCACAGTTGAAGTGTACCTATGATAAAAATTACAGAACTCTACATGCTTTGTAAGTAGGAAAACCTGCAAAATCGGCAGTGTATCAAATACTTGTTCTCCCCACTGTATATCGAATTAAATTACAGACGGATATAGCTAAGGCCGATAACTGAGCGTTTCAAAATGCCATCTTGAGGTCTTGCTTTGCGCAATGATGAACGACGAAAAGAGAGCTCACTTCGTTCCTTGGCCTTTTATAAGCTCTGAGAACTACGTAGACACTCCATTCCACTTCTCATTGGTTACTGACATCCAGGGGAAGGCGGGTGCAGTTCATGTCGACCCATAGGATACATACAGAGCTTTAAACTGATCTGAGAACAGAGCCTCGTTTTCAGACCTTCGCAGTTCCTGTCATGAATTTCGCTGCAGAAAGAGTTCTGGTTCACCCACAGACATAATTCAAACGGTTTTAGAAACTAGAGATTGTTTTCTATCCAATAGTAATAATAATATGCATATTGTACGAGCAAGAATTGAGTACGAGGCAGTTTAATTTGGGAACGATAAATGTCCAAGTTGAAACAGCACCCCCTGTAGTGTCAAGAGGGTTGTAGTCATTAAAACTCATTTTTCAACCACTCCACACATTTCTTGTTAACAAACTATAGTTTTGGCAAGTCGGTTAGGACATCTACTTTGTGCATGACACAAGTAATTTTCCCAACAATTGTTTACAGTTGTTTACAGTCACTTATAATTCACTATCACAATTCCAGTGGGTCAGAAGTTTACATACACTAAGTTGACTGTGTCTTTAAACAGCTTGGAAAATTCCAGAAAATGATGTCATGGCTTTAGAAGCTTCTGATAGGCTAATTTACATCATTTGAGTCAATTGGAGGTGTGCCTGTGGATGTATTTCAAGGCCTACCTTCAAACTCAGTGCCTCTTTGCTTGACATCATGGGAAAATCAAAAGAAATCAGCCAAGACCTCAGAAACAAGAAAATTGTAGACCTCCACAAGTCTGGTTCATCGTTGGGAGCGATTTCAAAACGCCTGTAGGTACCACATTCATCTGTATAAACAATAGTACGCAAGTATAAACTCCATGGGACCACGCAGCCGTCATTCCGCTTAGGAAGGAGACGCGTTCTGTCTCCTAGAGATGAACGTACTTTGGTGCGAAAAGTGCAAATCAATCCCAGAACAAGAGCAAAGGACCTTGTGAAGATGCTGGAGGAAACAGGTACAAAAGTATCTATATCCACAGTAAAACGAGTCCTATATCGACAGGGGGATGCTTGCAAGCCGAAGAACACCATCCCAACCGTGAAGCACGGGGGTGGCAGCATCATGTTGTGGGGGTGCTTTGCTGCAGAAGGGATATGCACTTCACAAAATAGATAGCATCATGAGGCAGGAAAATGATGTTTATATATTGAAGCAACGTCTCAAGACATCAATCAGGAAGTTAAAGCTTGGTCGCAAATGGGTCTTCCAAATGGACAATGACCCCAAGCATACTTCCATAGTTGTGGCAAAATGGCTTAAGGACAACAAAGTCAAGGTATTGGAGTGGCCATCACAAAGCCCTGACCTCAATCCTATAGAAAATTTGTGGGCAGAACTGAAAAAGTGTGTGCGAGAAAGGAGGCCTACAAATCTGACTCAGTTACATCAGCTCTGTCAGGAGGAATGGGCCAAAATTCAGCAAACTTATTGTGGGAAGCTTGTGGAAGGCTACCCTGAACGTTTGACCCATGTTAAACAATTTAAAGGCAATGCTACCAAATACTTATTAAGTGTATGGAAACTTCTGACCCACTGGGAATGTGATGAAAGAAATAAAAGCTGAAATAAATCATTCTCTCTATAATTCTGACATTTCACATTCTTAAAATAAAGTGGTGATCCTAACTAACCTAAGGCAGGGAATTTTTTACTAGGATTAAATGTCAGGAATTGTGTAAAGCTAAGGTGTATGTCACACCCCTGACTGGAAAATGGCTGTCTAGCAATGATCAACAACCATCTTGACAGAGCTTGAATAATAAAAAAATAAAAAAAAAGTGCAATTATTGTACAATACAGCTGTCCAAAGCTCTTAGAGACTTAACCAGAAAGACTCACTGCTGTAATTGTTGCCAAAGGTGATTCTAACATGTATTGGGGTGTGAATTCTTAAGTAAATGAGATATTTCTCTATTTCTTTTTCAATACATTAGCCAAAAAGGGTTTTTACTTGTTTTCAAAATGTGGAATAAGTCAAGGGGTTTGAAGACACTGTATATATTGATCTGTTGAATTGCTTGCAGATTATGACCCGACAGTCCTTCTCTTTCCTTCCCAGAGTAATGAGATGCTGAAGCTGCAGCGGAGCAGGATGAGAGAGGAAATCAGGGAGTATAAATTCAGAGAGGCGCGACTCCTACAGGACTACACTGAGCTGGAGGAGGAGAACATCACCCTGCAAAAACTAGTGTCCACCCTCAAACAGAACCAGGTCAGCATCAACACCATTACTTTTGATGGTTTACTGCACGCCAGTGGAGGCTGGTGGGGGGCGCTATAGGAGGACGGGCTCATTGTAATGGCTGGAATGAAATTAATGGAACGGAGTCAAACATGTGGTTTCCATATGTTTGATTTGTTTGATACTGTTTATATTCATAACCACATTCCTGTAAAGATTAGAGAGGATCTCATTTTAAATACTGTTGAAGTAAGATGGCTACAGGTTCATCTGCCACAAGCCCATTCTTGTGGGAAGCTGCTATAGAGCACCAACTGCTAACAGTCAGTATCTGGAAAACATGTGTGAAATGCTTGATAATGTATGTGATATCAACAGAGGTATTTTTTATGGGTGATTTTAAATATTGACTGGCTTTCATCAAGCTGCCCACTCAAGAAAAAGCTTCAAACTGCAACCAGTGCCTGCAACATGGCTCAGGGCTCAGTCAACCAACCAGACTATCTACAAACAGCACAGTAATGAAATCATCAACATGTATTGATCACATCTTTATTAATGCTGCAGAAATGTGCTTGAAAGCAGTATCCAGATCCATCGGATGTCGTGTCACAATATAGTAGCCATATCTAGGAAAACCAAAGTTTCAAAAGCTGGGCCTAATATAGTGTATAAGACGTCATACAATACGTTTTGTAGTGATTCCTATGTTGTTGATGTAAAGAATATTTGTTGGTGTGTAATGAGGAACAAATAGACGTTGTACTTGACACATTTGTGAAATTGCTTATTCCAGTTACTAATAAGCATGCACCCATTCAGAAAATGACTGTAAGAATGGTTAAATCCCTGTGGATTGATGAGGAATTGAAAAATTGTATGATTGAGAGGGATTAGAGGGATGAGGCAAAAGGAATGGCAAATAAGTCTGGCTGCACAACCGATTGGCAAACATACTGCAAATTGAGAAATCATGTGACTAAACTGAATAAAAAGAAGAAGAAACTTCACTATGAAACCAAGATAAATTACAAAGAATGATAGTAAAAATCATTAATTGAATCAGATGGCTCATTCATCACAAAACCGACTGATATTGCCAACTACTTTAATAATTGTTTAATTGGCAAGATTAGCAAACTTAGGAATGACATGGCAGCAACAAACGCTGACACTACACATCCAAGTACTATATATCTGACCAAATTTTGAAAGACAATAATTTTTGAATTTGCTTTGAATTGACAACAGACTTTCAGCATGCTTATAGGGAAGGACATTCAACAAGCACAGGAACTTTTTAGTCATTTTTTTTATCTGACCTTAAACCTACTTACAATGTACTTTACTTGACCCTATCCTCTTTCTGTGTCCTTTGTGTCCTTTCTGTCTGACTGTCCTCTATGTGTGTCCCCTTTACTCTATCTGTGTGTCCCTTTTCCCTCCTGTCCTCTGTCTGTCCCCTGTCCCCTGCTCCCCCTCTCCACCAGGTGGAGTATGAGGGTCTGAAGCATGAGATCAAGGTTCTGGAAGAGGAGACGGTGCTGCTGAACAGCCAGCTGGAGGATGCTGTGCGTCTGAAGGACATCTCTCAGTCCCAGCTGGAAGAGGCTCTGGACACCCTGAAAATTGAGAGGGAGCAGAAGAACAGCCTGAGGAAGGAGCTAGCCCACCACATCACCCTCAGCGACAGTGTGTACGGGGCCGGAGCCCACCTGGCTCTCACCGCCACTGTCGACGGGCTTAAATTTGCCACCGAAGAGGTCGGGAGTAATGGTACAGCCATGCATAATGGAGCCAACGGGAATGAGGATAGCAACGGCCACTGTAATGGACACCTGGGATTGGCTACGATGAACGGCGACTACCGGCTACCCAGGGAGGGGTTGCATGGTCCTGTGTCTGACCTCTTCAGCGAGCTCAACCTGTCTGAGATGCAGAAAGTAAAAAAGCAGCTGTTTCAGGTGGGTCTCTAGTCTAGATGAACAGTTGAGAGACATAGTGTGTTCTTCTCACTACTATGGCTGAGTGATTGTTAGCCTGGTCTCAGATCTTTTGTCCTGTCTTGCCAGGCTAAGTTATTGTTGGGACCAGGCTAAGTTATTGTTGTGACAATGTTCAAGGGAGGTTGTACCTGGGTCTTGTTGTTACCAGGGAGTATTTTAATATCCTTCATCCAACCACCTTCCTCATTTGCTCTGAGCAAATCAATGTGGTTAGAGAGACAAAACCAGTGATTTACACACCCAATGCATTAGGAGACTGTTATCGACCTCCTCTGTCCACAGCACATTTCATTAAGGAATGGGAGTGTCTCACCAGCATCATTGGACAACCTAACAACCTGGCCCTCTGATAACAACCGTCCTGTCATCACACTACTGCAGCCTGCAGCCAACCAATGACAAGGTGATGACATTTTGAGAACAAGACCCCCCCCCAAAAAAGCTTGTCAGATGTCATCCATCTTTTATTCTCTAACAGACCATGAGTCTGTGACCATGCTCATTATGATTTACCAATGGCTTTACATGACTAGTTTCAGAGCTGTTTTGGACTCAAAAGACTTCTGTCTCAGAAGGGCCATAGGGGGCTGATTTGGATGATTGTGGGGACATGTATTAACAATAGCAGGGGGAGAGTAGAACGGTAGGAGTGGAGGAGGACGGCGTGTGCCATGGGGAGGCCTGTCAAGGCGATTAGTGTCCGACAGCGCAGCGCAGGGCGGAGGATCCAGAGGAGAGTGGAAGGAAGGCAGAGAAAGAAAGACAGGCTGCCGCACTACTACGCTGCTTAGAGACAGAGGACAGGAATAGAAGCCCTTACAAGACAAGAGTACAGAGGGATAACACACACACACACTGTTTAAGAGAATGCCTAGCAATGAATAGAAAGCTTACTTGTTTTTCTTACTCAGGTCAGTGGGGAAATGAATGATTACATTTGTGGATCCAAACTGTATTACTGTAGAGGTTTGAATGTCTCTATAAATGGATGTCCCCTCTTGGATTCATCACGGTTCCATTATCCCTAAAGTAGACAACAGCAGGTTCTTAATTGCTTTCAGTAGAGGGCTGCTTTAATTTGTCATCCTCACAGTGCTGTAATTTATATCTGTTTCCAACAAGCATTACATTAAACTCACTCAATTTAACCTCAATAGTAACCATATAAAATACGAGATAAACATTTGGTATAAAACTAAAACATAAAAGTGGTTTATGATTAAGGAATAAGGCTCGGGGGATGTGATATATGGCCAATATTCCATGACTAAGGGCTGTTCTTATCTGCAACGCCATTGCGGAGTGCCTGGATACAGCCCTTAGCCGTGGTATATTGTCCTTTTACCACAAACCTCCGAGGTGCCTTATTGCTATTATAAACTGGTTATCAACGTAATTACAAGAGTAAAAGACATGTTTTGTCATTCCCGTGGTATATGGTCTGATATACTATACTATGGCTTTCAGCCAATCAGCATTCAGGGCCCGAACCACCAAGATTATAATTCCTGTTATATATCTCCTGAGAGGCCTCCAAACCTATTTTTTTCTCAATGGGTGAAAAATGAAATATCTGATTGCTGATGCTATGGCTATGCATACAAATCAGTGGATCAGTTCTGTGTGAGAATTTACAGATTGAGCTTTGTATTGTTTTACCTTTATCTCTGTCTGTAGAGACGTGTAGATAACCTGGGACTGTGCAGTACCTTTGTATTTATAGGGTGTTGTCTGGTCAGAGGACAGGAACAGACACAAAATTATAAGACACAATATTCTGTTCTTTCAAGTGATCTCTTGCCAGGTTTCACAGTAGTGGAGTGGAAATCTCTC
Organism: Salvelinus alpinus; assembly: GCF_045679555.1. Classification (NCBI taxonomy): domain Eukaryota; kingdom Metazoa; phylum Chordata; class Actinopteri; order Salmoniformes; family Salmonidae; genus Salvelinus; species Salvelinus alpinus. The sequence goes on along the minus strand of NC_092094.1, from coordinate 19,924,814 downwards.
AGCTCACCTGTGGTACAGTTCTAATAAGTCAAATCTGAGGTCCCAGATGGCAACCTACACACACACACACACACACACGCACACACACTAGTCAGACAGGGTTATTTATGGGACTAGCGTACTGTACTGCTGAACTCATTGAAAGTTTCGCTGTTTGACTGCTTCTAAACTTTCTTCAATAATTAATTTTACTTTGTTTCCCTGGGCCTCTTCCAATAGTCAGCCAATAGGAGATGGCTGACTAGCTCCTCTGATATGATGACTGATCACAAATACGTTAAACTGTCTGTGGTAATGCTGGTCTGGTCTGAGTGGTCCTCACCCTGCAGTATGTCCTCCCGACCTATAGGTGGAGCGTGAGAAGTCATGCCTCCTGATGAACCTGCAGGAGTCCCAGACCCAGCTGCAGCACATGCAGAGCGCCCTGACGGAGCAACACGAGCACGTCCAACGCCTCACCGAGCGTGTCAACGTCATGAAGCACCTCCAAAGTGACAAGGAGATGGCTGATGCTCAGGAGTCTGAGAAGTCCAACGGGTCGCCCTCGCCCTGTCACCGCGACTACGAAGTGGACATCCACGAGATGGACATCCTGGAGTGTAAGTACAAGGTGGCAGTAACTGAGGTGATCGACCTGAAGGCGGAGCTAAAAGCCCTGAAGGAGAACTATAACCAGTGTGTGGAGGGCCAGGGGGAGGAGCGGAGCAGCAGCGATGGGAAGGACCAGGCTCTGGACGAGCAGGTCAACCGGCTGGAGCAGAGCTGCCACGATTCCCACGATAGGGTGGTGTGTTTGGAGGCGGAACTAAAGACGGCGACGGGTGTGGCCTCAGAGAGCCACAGCATGCTGAACACAGCGCAGGACGAGCTGGTAACATTCAGCGAGGAGCTGGCCCAGCTCTACCACCACGTGTGTCTCTGCAACAATGAGACGCCCAACCGCGTCATGCTGGACTACTACCGCCAGAGCCGTAATACCCGCAGCAGCAGCCTCAAGGGCTCTGAGGACCCCCGGGCACTCCTCTCCCCCCGCCTGGCTAGACGCCTCGCCGCTATCAACGCAGGGTTCTCCGAGGCCCCATGGAGCCCCATAGACTCGCCCTCCAAAGAACCCCCCAGTGGGGACAACGGGGAAACAGGGAGGGAGTCCCCAGCACCAGGCAGCCAGGGGAGCCCAACCCGCACCCTCATGGGCTCCCCGGTCATCAACGGCACCAACGGCCCTACCTCCTC